>NW_027526445.1:125861755-126518863 GCF_048455015.1 Haemaphysalis longicornis | reverse complement strand
GAGTCTCATCTCCTACTCGGATTCTTGCAGTCCTCAGGACTAAGTGAGGCGTGGTGACATTGTGTGTCTGTTATTTTAGGACTAAGTGAGGTGTGATCACTTTGAGAGTCTCTGATATTGTATTGGGGACGATTCGGCGGAGCAATTGCCGGCAGCTATGCAAGGCAAAGTCCGCCTCATTCAGCAATACTTACTACTACTACTAATACTCCTGGCGAATGTCTTGAGACAAGAGGTCGAGCTGAAAATATGGCCGCTCAATCAATCTAGCTGACTCAGCTACTGGCTATCCACGCGGAGCAGTTTATGGTTTCAACCTGTGGGACAATACTTATTGCGTAATCAATGGCTCAGAGAACACAGAGTCCACAAAGAACGAATGAATAAGTATGTAGGCCGCGTCCATAGCCTCTCGCAAGATCTACCAAAGAAACAACTGATGGTTCCTGAACCACAGGGTAATGTCCTCCTGTGGAGGGTATGCGACCTTTTAGTACCAGTCATGGAGGGCACAATCAAATCTTAACAACTGAACAATCATTTTACTGCTTTGCACGAACTACGAAAATGTCTACGCAAGACACTGTTGATAATATTTTCTCCTTAGCCAAATTTCAACGAAGAAGACTGTTCGAGAGTGGAGATGTGCAATAAAATTTTCATTTTATTTTTTTTCTATTTTAACAAGCTGACGAAAACGTGGATGACATTCAAGGGCAGCTAGAGCGGGTGAAAAGAGAAATACCACTCATCCGTTCCCTCACTCATTCCTATGCTCACTACCACTCTCACTCACTCACTCACTCACTCTTCTTTCATTTCAATAAGAAGCATCAAACACAAAAATGACACTCCGGATATCAGCTTTAAAGAGGGACAGACATTATTCGTTCAGTCAGCCATGAATTTACCACGATACATTGATTCACACATTCGCACTTAGCCACGATATTCTGTTCTGAGATGGGTACAAGCCAGGCACTTCCAGTGCGATGCAGAATGGTAATAATCAAACGTATTGATACCCTGTGCCCCACCCATAAGCCTATAAAGAAGACACCGAACCACCCTTATTTATGATAATAACACGGATAGGCGGGCTAGTTGGTTTGACATCTTAACGGTAGCTTTTGTGCACTCGATACGGGGACACAGAAAAAGATGGCACGAAGACAAGAAACGAGTGCATAGACTTGAGCCAGAGTAACATTTCACAGCAAGAAAAAAAAAAAGTCACAGGTCTTACGAAACTGCTGGCACTGCTGGGGCTCGAACTCTGGCCGTTCACCCCGAAACCAGCGATCCTACCTGCAGGCTCTAAAGCCAAACTGTTGAGTTCTTTTAGCCATTGCTCGGATGGTGATGGGGCCCATATAGGAAGCTTTGGGCTTGTACTTACAAGGAAACGAAATCTCGTTCCCCCCTCATGTGTTCCTGTAACGGTTTGGTCCATTTGCGAATTTGCTGCCTAACATTCGAAACCGCTCCGACAGCCTCCGCTCCAATCGCCTCGAGCAAGGAAGGCACTCACAGGGTCATCCATGAGGTCAGCCCAGGGCTTGGGCAAGTGCTGCTTGCTGGCCGCCGGGAAGACGCTCATCAGTTGTTCCATGGGCTTGAACTGAGAAAGAAAAAAGAGGCCATTCAGGTAGACACCACCAACAAAACCCCGAACCCCGTCTGATGTCCCACCACTGTTATCCTGCATCCTTCAAATTTGTCCCCGGCTCCCAAATTTTCTCACGCCGAACCATTCCTCAATAGCCGTTAGGTTGGTTCTCCTGTCATTCGTTCTCTGCATCCTGCGCCCAGCTGAACTTCCACTTTCTCACTTAATTTCAGCAAGGACATCTTTCTAGGAAAAAAAAGAAAAAGCTCCCCCACTACTAGGCAAATTACCCTCTAGTAACACTTTCTCTTTTCTATTATGTAACGGTAAACTCAAGCAGACAGACAACACAGTGTACACATTGAGGCAAATGATACCGTCTCTCCTTCACAAGGCAGTCGCTGATTATTATGAGGTTTAACGCACCAGCGCTACACAGGCGATGGGGCGCGCCATAATGGAGGGTTCCAGATTAATTTTGATGCCCCCGGGGATCCTTAACGTGCGCCGAAATCTCGGAACACACACGCGTTTTCCCTTTTCACCTCCATCAGAAAAGCGGCCGCCACGGCCGGGGAATCTAACCCCTCGTCCCACTAGGCAGTTGTAACACATCCAAGCACGGTAGCCATGCTGAGATTCAACCTC
This sequence comes from Haemaphysalis longicornis, assembly GCF_048455015.1. NCBI lineage: Eukaryota > Metazoa > Arthropoda > Arachnida > Ixodida > Ixodidae > Haemaphysalis > Haemaphysalis longicornis. The sequence continues at coordinate 126,516,606 of NW_027526445.1, read as the reverse complement.
ACCATCATCATCATAGTCATCACCATAATCGTCCCACTGGCACCCACTGCAGGACAAAGGCCTCCCCAATTTTCCACCAGCCGTTCCTACCTTGCAAAGGTTATAGTCCACTCTTCACCCCCGAACTTTCCGGTTTCATCCCTAAGTCGAGTTAACGGTCTTCCTCTACTGCTAGCAGCCACTCTGTTACCGCAACTAACCAGGACTTTCCTCTCAACATTTTTCCTCTTCAAGACCTTGGTTTCTCGACACATCCGGTTACGTCCTACAGTACCCACTCCATTAATCGGGAGATATCATTCCACTGCAATCACTACGAGCTACAAAAGCAGACTGGAGTAACTCTGTCATGGAGGGGGACTCACTGGTTGCGTGCCCTTCTCGAACTCAATCTTGAGGTCACCGACGTTGATGAAGTCGGACGCGAACGGGGCGTAGTGGTACGGGAAGAACCACTTCCACGACGCACATCCCTGCACGCAACATTTGCCACCACAAGAAGATGGTTGAACCAAACACTTCCCAGTTAAGAAAACAGCAGATAGCCAACTTAGCAGGACTCCGGTGCAAGTTAGTTGGTCCGTAATCTCAAAGTGAATTCGAACAGCGCAAAATAATGAGACAAAGTTCAATAAAAAAATAAAAGTTTTAGATGGTTTCCTCCCCCCAGGTAGCGTTGCATAATTGCTACTTTGCCCCTTTGTGGTTTCTTTCCTACATTCTTAGAAATGTTTCTGTTGATACAATCAGGACATAAATTATGATTACGATTCATCGGGAACAAGGCATCCGTGTTAAGCGTTGAAACATCATGTGTCCGTTTTTATCATCTGTAGTCGGCACCCATTCCTACAGGGGTATGAATTGCTTGGACGTTCAACAAATAAACAGTTGTAAGTCGGCACTGTGTCTTTTCATGCTTCTAGTCATTCGTACCGTTTTTTTTTTCACGCTGTTTGAATTTGGTTCAGGAGAAGGTTGAGCTTACAGCCAGAAACGGTGGTGAAACTTTAAAACAATGTTGTAAGTTTTTCACAAAACAATTTTGAAAAACACTTGCCTGATAGTAGTAGCGAAGCACCCAGCAGAGTCCCTCGATGTAGGCGGCCGCCTGCAACGATTGAGAGCCCAAAGTTACCCAACTGTTATTCGCACTTGTACGAAAAAAATCGAAAATGGGGGAAAAAGGGGGGGGTGGCGTGAAGAAGAACGGGCCACTTGCCACATCGTGCCGGAACGCAATGTTGTCAGGGCTGATGTCAAACTTGGACACGTAGTAGCGCTCGCGCCATCCATCTTCCCAAAGCCTGGAATATGTGCATGGAGAACGCGTTCAAACCAACCGGCCATTCTGACATTGAAGCAACCACGAAGACAGAACACAAGCTTGGTTGCTTAAAAAGACTGTTTTGTCCCTTATATAACAATGGCACAAATATTACTACAAACTTGAAACAATCATTCTAGATACTAGCCACTTTCCGGCGATTTCTGCGACGTCACCGAATCTCGTTTCTCCAGTTGGCAGCCGCCGACCTATTATGCCGCTGCCAAGAAACCTGACTGGGCGATTGTGGTATGCCCTCTAGTTCCATTTGAGCCCATCGCTTGAATGCTGACATGCAGTTCGTGCACTGATAACTGTGTTTTTAGTGCTGGCCTGTATTACGCCATTTCTGCCCATATTATGTCCCTGCAGCACGAAATTCGGAAGTTTTTCAATATTTTTCTGCATTTTCTTTAATTCAAAAATGTCTTTCGTGGCTGAACTGGAGCTGAGTGAGTATAACCAAGCGTTACTTCTTTCAAACTGAACAAGGTCATGTTTTGCCTTCGGGCCCCTTTAAACAATGAGGTCACAACTGTAACACCCTCATGCCCATCATGATCATGCAGTAAGGTTGACCCCTTTATAAGCGACACGTACCGGGGAGCAGTTTCTGTCTCTTATACGAGATGTCACTCATAAGCAGTGCACCGTATGACTAAAATAAGCTCAAAAGAACGCTACAGCATGCTGCAAAAGATTCATTCTAATTTATGTTTGGCCCCCAGAATTTATGAAATAGTTCTGAATCCTTGTTTGCTTCGTGACTGTATTTACACTGTCTTTTTACATTAGATTCCGCAAGCTTTCTCTCCCTTCACCGTTTGCGGAAGATGAAGAATCGTAAATGTCGAGTTCACAAGCCTGATGAACAGCCAGAGCACACAGCTTCTTCCGCCGTGTGCTCTGGCTATTCAGCATGCTTGCAGGACTCAACATCTGCAATGCTTCTCGATTGGGAGCTATGCAATTTGGAGAACCCACTGCGCACTCCCGGTATTCTTGGCTTGCACAGAAGTCCGCATGCGCGGCCGCGCTCGCACGCGTGGCGGTAGTCTTTAAGCCACTTCTATACGCTGCATTTCCATTGGCAGGGCTTCGCGTCGTCGTTTCACAGCTGACTGAACCACTGTGTGTTTGCTGAAGTAATAATAAATAGCGACTGCGGGCGTCAGTCATCCTCCTGTGTTTCCACAATGGAAGCAACTGCAGTTGGTGGCACCCCATCTGAAGTTAGAATGTCTGTTACAAGTGAGCTTGTTGACCTGAATTCAAGGATAACTTGTCCTTTATAACCAACTATCTTCTACATCCGATGTCTGTTATAAAAGAGGTCAATTTAATGGGAAAGGAAGGGTGGCCATCCATCTGGATGAATAGTGTCTCTCATGCCCAACTGTCTCTTATAACTAGGTTCAACTGTAATTCAATTTCAGTTCGAACCTGGAAATGTGGATTGTTGCAGGCACATTCTTGAAGTTCAAATTTGAAACCTATTAATGCGATGTTGCAACAAAATTACTTCCAAACCGACCATTATACGAGGTACACATTGTTGCGGTGGGCTCCACATCAACAGCATTCTTTTCACGTGCACCAGAACTACGCAACAAAAATGCTACTGCCGCGTCTGCTCACTAAACCCGAGCGCCAATTTCAATTGCAAAACCCTTTGGATGCCAGCCATTTATTACGGCCAAACAAAAATGCCCATTCACAACAAGTGCGGTTCACATGCCTGGCAATACGAAAGCTTGAATCTTATTTCATACAACATGTTATGATTCGATCTAAACGCAAAAAAAAAAAAAAGCAAGAAATGACGAGCCCTTTGAAGATGGATGAAAAGAGAAGCTTCTTAGCACTCTCCAAAGAGGTGACGTGAAATTTAGGTGAACGGTATGGGCGCATTTTTTTTCTCTCTAGTGCTGACGGCGGTCACTTCTAAGAGACACGCACACATATATACACGCACGCACTTTTATTTTGACCCTACTGAGCCTGAAAATTATGCCCATAGATGGCATTTGTTGAAGAGTTTAGCTCTCAATTTCTTCGCTTGGCAACACTGGAAACAGCCACAGCCATGGCCGATGTGCCACGGACATGGTGCGGCTTGGGCCACTGTGCCCGCGCGCCGAAGAAAAAAAAAACACCAGCGTGCATCGTCTGCTCCGTTTCAACTCCGTTTCAACCAGATTTTCAACGGTGGTGTCAACAGAGATGGACTCAAGGCAGTACTTTGCGTTCGGTGAGGTAGAGTTTGTAACGTGCAACACAGTCATGTGCTTAGCACGCACAAGTACCGCCATCCTGCGGAGCCCGATGTAACCAGTGACGGCACACTTACACGGTTGCCTGCATGCGCACGTCGCCAGTGAATACAAGCAACAGATAACTGACCTACTCAAGATGTTTATATCCAAGTGATGAAATGTATAAGCTTAAGGTTAGAATAATTTTTTGAACGGCGTGCAACCTTGATGGTGAATGCGCGATAATAGCACACAGACGGGGATGTTCGTTTTCTAAACAGCTTGCGCTTCAAAGGCCCGTACGTGAACACTCGAGAGTTCTTGTTTGCTGACACGAGAAATACATGAAACCCTGGCACATCCATTCTTGACAAGGCAATTACAAAACAAACGAGACAAGAAGAAAATGTATTGTCAAGCTACCAGATTATGATCTGGGGTTCGAGGATAAACTCACCGCACTTCGTCGTGGGGCTCTTCCTCCTCCTCCGAGCTCTCGCCATCGTCATGTTTGCGTTTGACTCCGTGCACGTCCGAATCACTGTGTGCCTAGGGAAAAAAATTATCACGAGAGAACTAAGCCACATTCCGCAGTTTGGGAAACGTCTCCCAATCAGTTTGTCAGTTGTTAATTAAAGGCGCCATGAAGACACAATGCAACTTTGGTTTATTCAAGAGATTGCCTCGTTCGAATAACAAACTTCACTCAAATAGGCTATATAATGAGGAAAACAGAGAGTACCCGTGAGACACCGTAGCTACTTTTCCGCACCAGAACCTACGATGTATTATGGGCAGCTAGTTGCAATAAGCCGACACAGGCAAAGGCAAGTGCAAGTGAGGCAGGGCTTATAAGCTTGCAGCAGGAACTATTTGCGCTTAAATTTAGGGCACATCTTTTTTACACCAGTAAGAAGGGTGGAGTAAACAATGGATGTTACGAACGAACACGTAAACACAGAAGTAGTAAGTGTGGCACTACATGCCGGCCGACGCTGCCTAACAGCCTAACAGGGCCGTCTAGCACGTTGGGCTTGTCTAACATGACACTGGCGAGCTGGGATAAGCGACACTGCCATTTACGTGACCCTGTTTGTTGAGTCATAACCAATGGTCCTTGAAACGACTGCTACCAACCGGAACAAACATACAGCAGGAACAAGTCCGGTCAGAAGCCAACCGAGTGAGAGCAGCTGTCCTTCAGCGATATCACTGCGTCCTAGGAGGGCCGACGGTAACAAAGGTAACCAAAAGTGCAGTTTGGCATATAGCAGCAGCCTCAGTCAACATACTAACTTCTCTTTTAGGTATCTGCCCACAATAGTCATTGCTGATGTCATGAAACACACGATACAGTGGGAGAATAGAAATTTCAGTTTTCATTCCTCCAGGATTAAAGTATCGTTTGCTGCCGGACAAGTGCTGAGGGCGCTATAGATCACCAAATCTTTCGGAACAAAACGAATCTGTATCTTGTCCTCATGGTGGTCTTGCGTAGCCCCATTCAGGGCTACAGCTACATGCACGGCCCTTCAAACCCTGCAAAGTGGCTCCCCCCACCTCCAAGCCATGCAGAACCGAGATAAAGCCGGGCTCACCGGTCTCAGCATGGACTCGAGGCGGCCGTTGGCGTGTGAGTCGCCTGCTCCTCCTCCGCCGCTGAGGCTACGGCGGTGCTCCATGCCCTCGCGACGCATGTTGTACGCCTCCTGCTTGGCATTCTGCACGGCCCCCACGTGCTGTCCCACAGCCTTCGAGGAAGAATAAAGATGGCTTCACTAAGCTTTTGTTCCCTTTCGCTTTTTTTTTTATGTGCCGCATGACAAGATCAAAATGCGGAGCAGGGATGGGAAACAAATGGATGCGGATGGGAGGGTGATGGGTACAACGCACCAATTTGTAAAAAAAGTGTAGGAACAGAGGGAGGAGGTGAACGGTGAGGAGTCACACAATGAGAAGGAAGGTTAGGAAGATGGGAGGCGGTGCGAGGCAAGTTAAGAAATGGGTAAAAGGGGAAAGAAGAATAAGAGAAAAAAAGGCGACGACATGAGGGTGGGACATATTATTAAAGGATGGCACTGGGAACGATTATCCACAAACTAATTGGCAACAGGAGAGTGACCAATCAAAGCTGCTGTTTGAAGGAACAACTATGTGCAGATCATGCTTGATCTTTACACTACTCTGATCATATAACTACTTTCCACTGCTTCCCAAGCCAACGGCTTGCATACAAACTAAGCCTCCACACAAATGAATCGTACTCTCCTAGGCATTTTGGAATTTATTTCAAAATCTGCAACAGATCAACGACTTGACTGCGGATGTCGCGTCCTTTCTTAAATCCCCAACCCCAACTTATTCAAGCTACTCGAGCGTACGATGCAATGCTGTACACGTACACAAAAAAATGGTGGCCACAGAATCAGTGTGGTCAAAACAGAAAAACACACAGAATAGTCTTGGAGTATTACTAAGCCCAAATGAGAAAAAGAAGAAAAATAAAAGCCTGAACAAGAATGACAACATAGACAGCAAACACTTACAACTGGGGCGAACTGTCCGCCAGGGGTCCACGCCGGTCTCGCTTCAGACTCTGCCTCCTAGAGAAGAAACACAATTTGTGAGCCACGAAAATGACTCCTTCTTCACTTCCAATTACGGTAAAGTGTTTTCCCCCTTTTACAAGCACTGCGAAATTTCTACATTTTTGAAAGCAGGAAGGAAGACACACAAACACAGACGCAAAAAAAAAAGAAAGAAGTGAGAGAGCATTTTATCTGCACTTGGGCGCCTACACCTTTTGCCTAGACACCACCATTGCCACCGTCACCAGCACCCCCTTGCTCACAATGATTGAGAGGTTTAGCGTGCCGAAGCTACTCCTGGGCTATGAGGCGTGCTGTAGTGGAGAACCCTGGATGTTATATCGTCTGCATCCTGGTCCTGTTTGATGTTGTAAGTCTTGTCTTATTGTCTGCGAAGGCCTGTCATGGCTGCATTGAATAGCAAGGGTGATAAGATAGCCCCCTGCGGTGTGCCACTACAGCCATTTTGTATGGGGGCCCTGAATTAATTTCCACCATCTGCAGGGGACCTTTAACAAGCGCTGAAATCTCAACACACGGGTATCTTCACCTTTCGCCTCAATCAAAAACCCTTGCTCACAAGCATGACATCAGTACACTGCTAAGTGTAATTCAATCGGTAACCCCCTGCCCTCCATTCCCAACAACCAACTTCCAAGGCTTATAAGATGTCCATCCTCTCAACCACAATCATCACCAGGCTGTTTATGCCCGCTACGGGATAAAGGCCTCCCCCACTAACTTCCAACAGCTCTTACCCCGCACTGCACGAATCAATTCTTTGTGCCCGAATTTCCTTATCCCATTCTGCACCGAGTTGGTGAAGAAGATGCCCAACCTTCCCAGTAGCACGGCAAGAAGTCGACCCCAGTTTCAATGGCCTAGGAATGGTTTGCATCAATAAAAGTAACACCGATACACTGAAGAAACACAAACCATCTTCATCCTCTTCTTCTTTTCCTTCATCCGCCTCTTGAAGTTGAGCTGCAATGGGTCGACACCAATGAAAGACATTATTAGCCACTGTTCTGACGCAAAAACTTCATTTGACCGTGAATGCCTGCGCTTCGCAAACGGCACCAACGTACCTCATTTTGCTGGCGACGCTTGAAGATTTCATCCTCCGCTTCACCAAGCTCTGTTCGAAGAAGAAAAGAAGGTTTTACATAGAAGTATCCCTTAAAGGAGCCATGAAGAGAAAATACAACTTCGTTTAATTTGAAAGAACTAGGATTCTGTATCTCACTCAGCTCCATTACAGCCACAAAAGATGTTTTTTTAACGAAAAAAAGCAAGAAGTATTTAAAAACTTTCAAATTTCGCGCCACAGTGACGTGTTATGAGCAAGAATGACGTCATACGGGCCAACAATAAAACATAATTTTCAGCGCGTTAACTGCACGTTAGCATTCAAGTGATGCGGTCAAATGGAACTTGAGGCCCCATTACAGACGTCCAGTCGTGTCGTCGCGACAGGTCAGTTAGGCGACCGCCAATCGCACAAACAAGGTTCCGTGATGTCATAGAAAAGTTGCGGAATTGGCCAGGGGGTCGCAACTGCTTCCCACGTTTTCTTTAATATCTCCGTTATTAGTTCGAAGATTGCGATGATATTGGTATCATTGTTATCGGGACTAAGCAGTCTTTCTAATAAATCCAACTTGTATTTTGTCTTCATGGCTCCTTTAAAGCAACGCAAACATTGGTTAAGCTATGGCATGCAATACACAAGTTCTCCTGTCTTTTTTTTTTTTTAAAGTGAAAAATTTTAGTTTTTTATTACAATATCGTGAAAGGATGCAAGAATGAAACAAGAGGCCCCAGAATGCTCTGAAGCACAACTGCTCATATTTAAAAAGAAGAATGCCATCTCATGTTGTGGAAAAAAGAATAGGTCACAATATTTTTCTCTTACCTGACATAATCAGTTGTACTCTGTTCAGGGCAACATACCCATTTTCCGTTAAGTAGCCCTGAAAGAAGAACACCTGAGCTGAATGTGCTATATTTACAAATCAAACACTACTGCACTCCTTATCACTCATGCAAATGCCTAAACATGCGTCACATGGTCAGGAATAAGACTCATCAATTTGCTAGATATTCTAACTTACTGGGTGTCTCATTTGGGGCAAAGCTAATATGCTGATAAGCTACAGCATGGCAAAACGCACGATGAAAAAAAATGCACCGAGCAAACACAGCGTTCGCGCAGTGGGCCTTCTTTCTTTCATCCTCGTGTTTTTCGCCACGCTGAAGTTGATCATAGATTACCAACTTACCCAATCCTGCACTTTGCTAATTGCTAATACGCTATCTAATACGCAGACGAGGTAATGTTGCGCGAAAATTTCTGAAATTCCGTCCACAATTTTTCACACGCAAGTAGCAAATTTACTCCCAAACTACCACGGTGCTTGTTCTCCTAGCCCTTATTAAATCTTGCAGAATTATTCTACAAAAAAAAAAGTGATTCGAGCAAAATTTTTCGCTACATTTTACGCCTCTAGAAAAATGCTGAAAAATTTACGAAGGGCATGTGGAGATTAGGGCAACATCGAACAAGCTGCTGCCTTCAAAGCCTTTTTTTTTTCTTTAGAATACTTCCGAGCCCTCTTGAAGCATCACCATTTTTTGTCACAGCAATGACATTTATGAAAAGACCGGTGAACGTTTCAGTAAATATGGCAGCGCGAGTACAAGCCTGGTTGCCAGGCAACAATGAGGGAGAAAAAAAAAAAAACTGTTTTGGCCGTCATACCCCGGTTCTGTACACGGCCTTCTTGTACAAATTCACCAGCCGATCAATAGCACCTTCCCTGCAAGACGGAACAAGACCAAGAAAAGATCAAAACAAGCAAAAAAAGAAAAAAGAATAAAGAAACCAGGAACACGAAGGCGGGCAACTAGTGCGAAAAAAGGGGGGAGGAGAAATGTTTACCTGATTTCCAACGAGGGAAGATGAGGCAGAAAGTCGTTGCCGACGAAGAAGCACATAAACACCCAATCGTCGATGGCCCTCTAAAAAAAAATTTTTTTTTAAATAAAAGATTAATAATACAGATACAACGCAAAACAAACATCTAAAATATAACTACAAGTACAAATACTGACAAGAAACGCAGTACAATCAATCAATGTCACAGGGGTTCGTGCAGCAGAAGTGTCTAAGAACTGCTCTGCCATTTAGAAAAACAAAAGGAAGAAAAAACAGCCTCATGCAATGCAGTGTTACCTAACATCTTTGCAAAGAAACAATACTGAAACTGTTCTGGACTTTCTCACAACACGCAGCTTTACTTAGAAGCAAGACTGGACCTTTCGAAATACTTATATACACACAGAACCAAAACTGGCCGGCAAACGGATGTTAACGCGCAAGACTGATTCGAAGCGCTGTCGTCGTCTAAACTGATGTTCGACGACCGGGCATTATCTTTTGACTTGCCACTGAAGCTCTTATCGTAGAAACGAGGTGTGCATGCATTAAATCACTAGCAACGCGCTTTTTTTTTTCTTTTCGAGTAAGAGTAGCTGGCAATGGAAACGTCATGGCAAATCGGCTAGAAGCTGTGCAATTGAGTAATAGCTTCAAATATAAATTTTGCAAGGCAGATGTGAAACCATACTGCTGTAATCAGGTCGCGAATCAACCTGTGGACTTAGAAATTACAACACTACGCTCAACAATGGGAGAAACGGTGACAGCACTGCCCAGAATCAAAAAACAACTTCACAAACAGACACTACTTGATACGTTAGATCGATTTCACTGATTATTACTGTCCGAGTATACAAATCTGACAATTCAAAATCGTCCTACAATTGTCCACCGATGCCCCGATAACAAAAACTAGATGCTTTAAGCAGGGTAGTTACTAGCGGCACACCTTTTTCTTTGGCAGCAGCGGGCTGTGACAGTGCTGCCAATTTTCCGCTCTCAAGTGATACAAATTTGCGTAAAAAATCACGCTTTCGTCGCATAAACAAAACAAAACTGACTCTGAAGGGGCCTTTTCCGAGGTAACAACTAAGTAGTTTTACATGTTTTAGAAACGTTTCGAATGCGACACAAATGGGCACTGAAATTACCGCTTAAATTGAACAATCTTGAATAGGCGTGGCAACGAAAGAGTTAACAGATCTAGGGTCTTCGGTCCGCAATACGAACCCTTGAGAAATTTCCACAGACAGCTTTTGGTTGAAACCTAAACCTCAATTTTTAGCATAATAAGATCACTTGTGAAAACTCACGCAGGGATATGCATAGGACGTATATGTTTTGGTCCCTATTACAAATGAAGTGTGCAGTTGAGAGGTGTCGCAATTCGCACTCCAGCACTTATTTGCACTGCCACTACCTTACACATGAACAGTAGCAACCGGTGGCTCACACTTGTAGTTTTGTAAAAAGTTGGTCTGAGTTTGTGTTCCAACCATCGACGTTTTCCAAAATGCACGTGGAGTGAAATAAGATACCCGGCCCCACTTGCGCTTTATCTTCGCGACAAAGTAGATTTTAAGAAAACATACAGGTAAGCATTCAAAATGAAAAAGAAGGAACGTAAAATTGAAGATAATTTACTTCAAAAGCCCAGTTTGAAATAGATGTGTAACAAGTATAAACACCGAAATTTAGCTGTGTTTCGGTCTCTAATCTCTTCTTACGCAATATGCAATGCAGAGGTACAACAGGTGCTCGGCACAGCATAATAATAAAAAAAAATCTTAATTTAACCCCTCACGCCAATCCCTTGCTGGACGCTGTCTTAAATACTGCCGAAATTCGACGAATTTTGTGTGGTCTACAATTTTCGGAGCAGCTTCTTTTACGGCAAATGCTTCTTCACATTTTCGTAGCATCAACTGCTCATTTCTGCTCTCAGAAACTTTTGACCGCACCTGAATGCATTTCTCCAATACCCCGCAAAGTTTCTTTAGCCACTCCTGTCTTCCAACACAGCAGGAAACAAGAACAATGCTGCTCAGACAACTCACGAACGATGCATTCATTAATTATTGAAAGAGAAAAGCTCACGCTTAAAGAGCATCAACAGTAACGACAAAAAAAAAACAACAGCGAACATGCCAAAGCTACCATACCTCAATGTTGAACTCAAACGGGAGATTGTCCATTCGAAGCTCCTTTTCGAGGTACTCGTGCAAGATGTTCAAACGAAGGAAGATGAACTCTGTTTCGGCGCCCATTGGTTTTTCAAGTTCGTCGAACTGGACAGCAAGGAAAATAAAAGAAAAAATGCAAAGAGTTCAGTACGACTGAACAAGGAAAGATTGTTTCAAGCTCACCGAACGGGACAGCAAATAAATAATAATAATAATATAAAAAAACAAGTGAGGATGACGAAGGAAAGATCATCCAACAAACAGCTTGGAAACATGGTGTAAGCTCACCTCTCCACATTTCTCCTTGGCCAAGCCTTGGCAGTCTTTCATTTCGTGGCCTTAGGGAGAAAGGGGGCAAAGTTATACGTAGGGGCAACCATTTTAGCCGTACATCAACCACCGCCGATCCCCACCGATCTCAAACAGGGTGTGAGAAGCTTACCAAGTTGTGCACAAATCTCGCACGGTCTTGGCTGATTGGGCTTGAACTCTTCCCGAATGATGGTGAAGTAGGGTTCGTGGGTGGCTAGGCCCAACATGATTAAGTCGGCTGCAAAAGAAAAGAACGGAAGTCGGATGGCACTGAACTGGAGCCGAAGTTTGTATGGAAGCAAAACCACGACCGAGGGTATTGAATTTCAAGGCACATTACGAAAAAAAAAAAAAGTTCACTTGTGGGCTACGTTAATCTGTACCCTTCAATATGGAGGAGTGTCTTAACTATCAAATGCCCCTAACTTGAACATTTTCACAATTAATAAAACAAACCAATCTATAAAATCTGAGCTCTGAGCCACTTCGAGATGGAGCAGACGCCCTTGCTACAAAAAGCAATACAGCAAATTTTTTTTTTTTAAATTCCAATCGTCTGTAAACTTTTGCAACTTGCCCCACTTTCGGGAGAGAAATAAAAAAGAAAGAAAATCCCCAGAGTACGTTCATTTTGATGTTAAATTGCTTTTAAAATTCACACAAACATTTCCACTCGCTCTGACCGTCAAATTGAGAAAAAAATGGGCTTGATTAAGGGTGGGGCAAATTCGTAACTCTATCTAGGCTCCCCAAAGTGTTTCTGGCCCTTTCAGCAGTCCTCTGCAAGTTCAACTTGTCATAAAATGGTGGTTCAAGCCCATAATGAGCTTGGCACACTTAGTATCTGACATCACGGGTGCACGGTTTCACGTATCAATCATGAAGGCCTGAAAAGTAGCAGCCCCGGCGTCCTACTCAGCTTAAACTGAATGCTCGACGACGTTATATTCTCAAATTCTCAGATCAAATACAGAATGAATAACAAGAGCATTTAATTCGCCTTTGGAATTTCTAACATTTATGCACACCCACTTAAAAGATACTATATATCAGATGCAAAAAAAAAAAAAATGTGGAAGAACTCACCATCTGCTCCGCAGAGGCAGTGATGAGTGTTTGGGTCATGCTTGGGGTTGGCTGGAAAAAAAAAATTATTTTATTTTTGTTGTTGTTCTGATAGGTTGTACATCGTGTCGAGCTTGAATTTGAACCATCTGTATTATATTCTTGTCTTTTGTGTTGCTATAATGATTTGATTACTGCGTTATCACTTTTTTCAAGTTTACAATGTATATTTATTTGCGCTTGCAGTGTGAACATTCCTGCTTCTTTTTATTTTTTCCGCTTTACTGCGCTAATACAACACGTGTGCTATGTAACCCCCCTATGTAATACCCCCTCGCGGGGGCCTTTAGGGGTATTCTGAATAAATAAATAAATAAAATAAATTAGAAAAAGAAAATTAACATAGCAGGCTACCCACAAACTACTTTATTTCCACCTTCAGTGTAAAATAAACAACAAAAGACCAATCTGCATAAAAAAGAGGCAACACAGAGAAGAGGTAGCTGGCAGTTTGAAAATAAATAAAGGGTACCATTTTGGTGAATAAAACAAGATGTACAAGAAGTTGTTGGTCATCAATGAAACGAGAAGCACAGGGAAAACACATCCCATCAGACGTAGAATGCGAGATAAACTGACCCAACAACATTCAAGAGCCCGCCAATAGACTACGCCCGTCTGTTTAAACCAAAACGAACGATCCGGATATTCTGGGATGAAATTCACACTCGATTATAACCCACACGAGTCATACAATGGTCAACATCTCCCTCCTAGTTCACCACACACACACCCAAAAATTTCAAGTGCACACTCATAAGCCATTACGATTAACAAAGTAACGATAACATCTAGAATCTCTCACGGTTGTTCTACTCTATAATCTGCTTAAACATTAGGGTCTCTCATCAAGCATGTCCACACTAGCACCCCTCGTCCTTTCCCGAATTAGTGAGGAGTTGGAAAACCCCCGCTGCTTCACCAAATCACCATTCCGAGTAATTAATAATTCACTTGCAAAGGAGTAAACTAATCACTCATCTTTAAAATCATCTTTCACGAAAGCAAATCACCCCCCTTATCTCTCTCTCTCTCTCTCTCTCTCTCTCTCCATTTTCCCCAGGCAACAACATCAGGGAAAGCAGCTAGGCCAGCAGCAGGCAGTCTTTCGAATCAACAGACATGTCTGGCACACCGCAACACTGTGGCAGCTGCCAAAGCGGACGCACGCACCCCTTTGCCTGCGGATGAAGTCCATGATCTTGTGCTCGCCCTCGCCGGGCACGTTGGCATCGGAGAGGATGACCTCGATGTTCTTCCAGCCGGGGTCATTGTTCAGCCGGTCGTGGATGTAGTAGTGCAGGCACTTGGCCAGCCGGTCCATAAAAGGGGTGCCCTGTTAAGTAGCAGGGGAAAAAGAGATTGAACTGTTGTGAGAGCTCCCCGTTTGCCACTTGGTGAGCCTGCACCGCAGGACCGCTTACATTCACAAATACCGAGAGAACGGGAAAGAGAACTCGGCTGCCTTATTAACCCTCGCGGTGTCATCGTTAACATTCCGATACGCTTCCCCCATTTCAACCCGTCTATGTCACTGTCCGTTATCTGGTTCCAAAATGTCCACTGGTACAGGCAGTACTTGGGACAACCATGCTATCTATCAAGTGCGTGCATTACGATGAACTGGGACCGTCCCTCAAGGTGCCCCCTTGGCTCCCGTCCTTTTCATTTGGCTGTCGCCCACCACTGATTCACAGAAAATGCCGCCATGCACCAATGCTGCCTTGCACATCTGAAGAAAAGCTGCAGCATACACGCACGATACCACGTCCAGTTTACTGGCCTAAGTGAAAATGAACAGTTTGTCCCCCTTTTTAAAGGAACTGGCCAGAATTTTGGAATATCAGATGTGATGGGTCTAGTCCTTCTCCTCCACTATTCCTTCCCCCCTTAATGCAGGGATCGAATGATACAAAAAAGATACCTCCTAGGGATAGAGAGTACGACAGAGGAATTATCCTTTTCGCCATGTCAGATGGTGACTTGGAACGGAACCTGTGATCGCCGTCCCAAACAAGAACGTGCACCACTCCACTTCATTTTACCAGCCACATGCCCTCCTGCTCTTCATAGTCATATTCAAGAAGCGAGTCACAATAGTCTTAGTATAGCGCAAGCCAGCACTTAGTGCGCGCAAAATATTGCGCTTGCGCTCCGCAAACATATTCTACCAACCCCGCTTTTAGTACAGCGCCAGCAATGCTCCGCTAATAGTGTGGTGCTGCTCAGAATCGTCGCTAGCGCTATCTAGTATATCAGCAAATACCTATAATTTCGCAAGCCAAACAGCCTATTCGAACGCGACCCAAGGTAAACTCCGGTATCGCTCACACCGGTTGCGTTCGGTACGGCTTGGCACAGCGATACAGTGAAGTACAGTCCAGTATTCTGTGCGACCGCGGGTACCTGTCACTGTCAGCAACGCGAGATCGTTGGTGAAGGCGAGGTGCGTGCGCACAGAACTATTTCGGTCGGCAGCGGCCAGCGGGGTCAGACCGTCTCGAGCAAACAGGTTTCGCGAGACCAGTGCCAGCCACGCGCGGCCCGCAACGCCGCAAAGCACCGCCCGCAAACTCCGGAAAATTGCGTGCACCCGCAAAACGCAAACCCTCCTTTTGCGGACTGCGCATGCGCACTAGGGCGCACGCAAAAAATAGCACGCGCTAAACGCTAGCTCCCGCTACACTAGAACTCTCTAATAGTGATGATACATCACTGTAGAAACTTCATGGCATCGACGAGACCAACATCACCAGTGCCATCATCGAATGGGCGGCTCTCGCTTGAGTTGCTTCATCTTTCTCACGTCGCCATCTCGTAAATAGAAAAACCGCTACATCCTCGGGATGTCGCGGCCCTTGGTCTCTCCCCTCGTATCACAATCACAATGTACATACCCGTGCGGTACGTCAAACAGTACGCGCAGTGTTCTAACAGCAGCGGTCGAACGAGAGAAAGAAGGCGCGGAAGGACAAATCCTTCGCTAGCGACACAGGAGAAAAAAGAGAATGCCGAAAAACGGAGAAAAGCGGCTGCACCCTTTCATCTCCTCACCGGCGTGATGCAGTTGCTGTCGAAGTGCTCCTCCTTGGCCTTCTCGGGCGGCAGTGGCACGCCGCGGTCCCGCAGCTCCGCGCGGATGCGGTTCATCTCCTCCACTTTCTCGGCCGACTCCTTGGACGCCCGGAAACGCCGAGAACGCTGCTGGTTCATCTTGGCCCGCGGCGCCTGCGGCCGAAAACAGAATGGACGACGTCATCGGCAATTGTGGCAGTGCCAGCACAAAGAGAACTCAATGCTTGCCTGGTGACGTTACAATTAACATGTTGCAATTAACATGTTACAATTAACATGTTACACCCTTGCAAACACTGTAGCCCAATTAACTCTTTCGTTACGGTGGAAAAACGGCCAATTTTGAGTGCTTCCACAAAACGTTTTTTTTTTCTCTTGAGCTACTGGACACACTTAACCTTACTATGCATGAAATTGTAGCTTATAGATTGCTCTTCCAAACACACAGCAGCAGTTATGTTAAAGGTACAATCACTTACAGTTTATTCGTTAAGTAATCAGAAAAAAGCCCCCAAGAAAAGTATCTGAAAAACACAAATCGGCAATTTTACCGAGATGAAAAATTATTTCAGGAATTTTAAGATATACAAATTGTTCCAATGTTCCTTGGCTATGATTCAATATATAAATCAACAGTGTACACCACGTTTTGGATTTTTGAGGGCCCGTCAACCTAGCGGAACTGACGGCTGTACCACGCCGCGAAGGCACTTAAGGGTGAGTGAGTCTCTGTAAAATGTGCATCCAAGTATACTCTTTTGTGTTATCGCACAAAATCTTTATCAGTTCGGTGGTAAAAAACAAAAAAGAAAAATCCAGCGATCTCGCGAAGCGTCGCACCTGAACCCTGCAGGGCTAATCTGACACAAGCGCCAGGTTATCTTGAAGGTAATAGTGCGATACGGCGCGGTGCATTTGGCAAGAACTCCTGGCCATACGTTGTCGAGACCCTAAACACAAAATCAAAACTGCTGTCGTCAGATAAGAAGCACGTTTTATTTATAAATACAGCGCGGAGTCACAACGAAATTACCTGCCAGCGCTTGTTTAAGTGCAAGGCACCTGAACTAGAGCTTCGTCGTCCGAACTGAAATCTCAAGATCCCACATCATTGCTTGACCCCTCACTGCTGCTGTAATCAGAAAAATCGACAGCAGGAGCTGCCGAAGTGCTTGCTACAGCAGTCCGACTGTGCGGAAAACGGCGTGAACCCGACGCCATTTTTCCTCCTGCTCCCCTCTACCTACGGTTCAAATTTCTCTCGCTACACCGCCACCACATGAGACACATAAACAAACGAAACCGAAATTGAAAGAGAAGTTGCCAATGAACACACCAGATGGCGATAGTTGTCTGTAGAGCGCAGGTTTCAGATTTTGCGGGAGATTTGAAATCACCAGACGCCGGCTTCCGATTGCCTATGGCGCCATCAAGAAAGAGTTAAGCATGTTTCCCTTCTTGTTTTTTTTAATTTTCACGTATTTCAGTCAAAGAGTCCACGCACTTGTAAGCGGCATTCGGTGGTTTACAAAATGTGATACCCTATTAAAAACCATTCGGCACTCAATCTGACACGCCAAGTCAGCTTTTTCTTTTTTCTGATGCTTGCATATTCAAATTGACCAAAAGTTTGTCCATCAACAGCAATATTATTACTATTACAGTACTATTTCAATTGTTAGTGCTTATATAAGAAACTGCCGCAATACACGTCTTTTTTTGTTTTGTTTTTTTTAACGCGCCGACGCAACGCAGGCGATGAGGCGCGCCGTAGTGGGGGGCTCCAGATTAATTTTGACCACCTGGGGATCTTTATCGTGTGCCGAAATCTCGTACACACGGGCGTTTTCGCTTTTCGCCTCCATCAGAAAAGCGGCCGCCGCGGCCGGGAATCGAACCCGCGACCTCGTGCTCAGCAGCGCAACGCCTTAGCCACTGAGCCACTGCGGCGGGTAGTGTTCCCCCTCTAACTCTTTCATTGTGGTGGAAAAACGGCTGACTTTGAGTGCTTCCACAACACAATTTCTTTTTCTCTTGAGCTAGTGGACGCATTCAGCCTTGCTATGCATGAAATTGTAGCTCATGGATTGCTCTTCCAAACAAATAATTGATTAGTTTATTGGCCAAATAATCAGAAAAAAATGCAAAAAAAAACAGTACACACACAACGTATATAGGCAATTGTAGTGAGCCTAAAAATTACTTTAGGAATTCTGAAATATACAAATTGTTCCTACGTTCCTTGGCTATGATTCAATATATAAATCAACAATGTACACCAAGTTTTGGATCTTTGCGGACCAGCCAACCAACTGACGGCTGTGAAGCGGATGCCATTTTCACACAACTCGCTGCTATCGCGGGTTCAAATTTCACTCTCGGCACCGTCTCCGATCACGAAATGTCAACAAAACATACTAAAATCGAAAGAGGAGTTGTCAGTAAATACACAAGATGGTGTTAGCTGTCCACAGGGCGCTGTTTTCAGCTTTCGCAGTACGTTTAAGGGGGCAGTTGCGTCTTTGGGGCCGAAAAACGGTAAAAAAAAGCGTTTTCTGAGAAATAGCATTTTCAGCCTCCACGGCCACTTTTCTATCAGTCTGTAAATTTCCTCATCAAAAGGAACCATGTTTTGTTGTTGTTATATTATAATTGCATTTTAAAGTGCACTCTACAGCTCATTTAGCGCAGAATTTAATGGTGAAACGGCACTTTTCTTGCAATGCAAAGCTAGCATTTCGACCTCGGATATATTGGCACCCAGAGCAGGTACAACTGTAATTCTTTTTGCTTCTGACACCGAAATGTGTGGAGAATACAATGTTGGAAACAAATTTTTCACATGGAGGCTTTGGAAAATAATTATTGTGTTCAATTGGCACCAACTGCGAGCCATTTCTGGCAGAGCGCGGGAGGAGCGAAGTTCACTGCATTGTAAAACGACCAAAAATAGCTGAACCAAGAAAGTTATTCCTACATTGTATGCTTTAGTCATTTGTCTGCCTTGCCACATGGTAATTGCCATTCTGTATGGAGTGGTTATTTTGTAACTGTGACCCAAGATAATGGCAATTAATCATTAAATAACTCAATATATAATCAACTTACAAAAGTCTAATGGCAGATTTGAAATGAGCACAAAAAACTCTATAATGCAGTGCAGTTTCATTAAAATTGGTTGGTAAATAAAAAAATAGCTCTAAAACCAGTCTGCCCCCTTAAAATCATTGGAACTCCGTGTCCGATGGCCTATGGTGCCGTAAGGAAAGAGTTAAAATAGTTTGCACGAACGAAGCCCCCCTCACCACTCCATCGATGGCCATGTACAGCAGCCGTCTGGGCCGCACCACGCTGAAGATGCGGTCGATGTACTCAAAGATGGCCACCATCATCTCGTCCTCATCCTTGGGGGCCGCCCTGCAGAGAAGATCAAGCAGCAAAGATGGCCAAGTAGCAGCCGAGTTCTTCTGTTTAGGCTCAGACATTATACGCTATTGCAGGGGGGGTGTTGGCTATGAGCTGTTAGGAACAAACCAGATGCGCAGCCATTGATGTATTTTATTCTGAGTGAATAAATTCGATGGGACATTTACCCGACCATACGTTGGCTTCCGTATGCTCTTTTGGTGGCTAAGGATGACAATTTAGACAGTTGAATTCTCAAAAAGAAAAGAAAAAGAAAATTTTTTTAAATTTGTTCGTACAAGCAAATACAGCACGAGTTTCCGTGTCAGCCCTATTTGTAGAGATTACGGAAAGAAGAATACAAAGAAAATATTTTGGTAACCAGCCTCGACCCAACAAAAGCAGTCCTTTGCAATACCCTCCGTTTTCCTCGCTATACAGCTTATCTGAGTGAAGTCTGTGTTAAAATTGGTGTCAGCGTCATTCTTACAAGGTAATCTTTTGAATGAACCAAACTTGCATTTTGTCTTCACTGCCCCATTAAACACTTGCAAGGAAGACTTTCTCGGCATTCAAATCTGCCACCTAAAAGAGCTTTTGCCTTGAAGCTTGCACTGCTGCCTGTCAGGTGTAGACATATGTCAGGTGAGCCCAATTCATCCTCGACATTAAAGGGGCCCTGCAGCACTTACCATAGACTACTAGGAATGTATTTTGGGGTTAAGTCTATTGTCCCAGCAATCTCCTCCCGCAAGAATGATGAAAATTTATTCACTATCACCGAAACTATGTGCGATGAGAAATTGCGCGTAATCGTTCCCTCTCAACTCGACCGCGGACAACACGACGAAAGCTGCGTGCTCTCTCCTGGAGAGGGGGGCGGCTCGCGGAGTTCTCCTCCGCAGCCTTCTATGTATCACAGGCCGGGGAGTTTTCTCCTTTTCTCCGCAACGTGGAGGTGTCTATTTCCGGTCTGGTGACACAAAAATGCAGGCATGGGTGCCTGCTTGCAAGCGCGTGCCCAGCCTGGTAGTGCTTTTTTGAAGCAATAAACGTTTGTTGTCGAATGGTTCCGTTGAAAGGGAAGTATTGAGCTCATCACTCAAACTCCGCGCGCACTCAAAACACAAAAGAAATGGCAAAACTGTGCCTACAGGTTCAGGCACAGCAGAGGTTCGTACACAGCGCTGACGACGGCGGATCGTCACAGGAAATGCGAGAAATTAGCCGCAAAGTTGCCCAATGACAGCCAATCAGACAGCCGTGGCCTCAATGACGTCGTTTAGGCCATGCCAGGGGTGTATAATGAGGAGAACCGAAGAGAGCGCGGTTGGTTTTTCCGCGTGTTTCACGGCAATTAGCGCGCTCATGACTTCACGTGCACGTGTAATATTTGGCTTGGGTATTTCTGGTAGTGTAAGCTAAGCGTCGCGCAGGTTTACTTGGACTCCTCAAACAGTGTAGCAGGGTCCCTTTAAACCGTGACCGCCGAACCTCCAAGAAACTCGAATGTGGGCGTTTTACTCAAAAACCTGTGGACGATCCCAGCCGAGTAGTAGGGCCCAAAAAGAAATTAAGTGTCAGCCTCGTTTCATAATGGGCTTGCAAAGTAAAATTCCACCGAGGCAAACAAACCTTCTCAGTCCCCCAAAACAACTGCGAGCAGCTTCTGAACAGGGGGGAAAAGGCGGGAAATTCAAACTCACTTGTTTTCTGGATGACAGCAGGGGTGTATGATGCCGTTCATGTCCAGGTACAAGTTGTCGAACTCCACATCGTTAGGGTTGGGCTTGGTTGTGTCGACGGGCACCTTGACGCCATCCACAAATTGTGGCTGGAGTGAAAGAAGAACCGAACGAAACGAAATCGTTATTCGATGTAACGGAGCCTGCCCAGTGGGAAAGCTTGGAGAATCCAGTTTAAGGTATTTAATGCAGCGCTAGTATTGTACACTCCGTAAGCGTGAGCTAGCACTTGGGTTAAGTGAATTCACAAATTCCAGTAAAATAAAAGGGGGGGTATGGCGAAGATTCATTCGTCTACACTTGCAAAAGAAAACCACGAAATGTTTCCATATGAATTGTATTTGGTTGGTTGGTCATTTGGTTTGGCATTCAAACCGCTGATTCCTCTGTTACGGTGCTACTAAAATTGCACAGTGCCCTGTAAACCTATAACAAATACTAGAACACATGAACACAGGCTAAAAAGCAGTAAAAATGTCATAGGGAAATTATAATGCCTATACTACCTACATCCACCAACAGAGTAGCACTGTAATTTTTTTAGAATTGACAACTGCCCTTTGAAAAGTGATTTTTTAAGCGTATTGCCAGGTTCTTTTTCCCGATGATATACAATTTCCAGCCAGAGTTATGCACAAGCTAAAGCTTTCTCCTGAAGGCGTTTCTTTCATTCTTTCAGAGCCACTACATTTTTCTTGGATCTATTTTGTTTAACACGTTAAATGCACCAACTATTTAAATTGAGCTGACTGGATGAGCTGACTGGAGACAATACCGAAGTCAGATCCTTCCAGAAATTGCATTTACTAAGTTGATCAACTAATTTCACCCGTGTTTTGAAGGTGTGACTAAGACGAGATTAGACAAATGTTTCATACACAACCAGACCTGTAGCAGATGGCATTTCTCCAGAAATTCACACAGAGAAACTTTTTTTTTAAGGATCAGCATTAGTTTTATGGGGTAATTAATTCTGCCTCGCACTACACATACGCAAATTGTGACGAGAAGCTTTAAGAGAGAGAAAAAGAAGGAATGCCTCCAGCAATTATTTTTGCAGTCATAAGCACTCATCAGCAAATGTTTAGGCTAAACTGTATGCACATGCCACAGAAACCCTGAAATAATGCCTAAAGTGCGTCACGCAAACTTCTTCCAAAGCCCTCCACAACCTAAAAGAACATTGCTATCAACTGAGAAGCAAACCACCTGGCGCATAAGAATAGAACTAGAGGCAAATGTCCCTTCATTAATGGTATCCAAACCTAAAATGAAAGAAGAGGTGCCTCCGACACTCTCGGCAACCTTTCACTAGAGTGAGTAGGTAGGCTTTAAAAGAACGAGTGCAATAAGGTGCAATGGATCCTCACACTTTAATTGAACTCAAAAGAAGTGCTTCCCACATGAACAAAGATGCAATTAACCCCTGCCGCTATCCCAGGATCTATCTATGTGTGCATATTTCTTTAATCGCAAACAAGTTTTCAGGACTACAAGCGAAGACTTCTTGTGACCGTGTCTCATCGGGGAGGGCTTCCCTGCTGCTCATAATGATGAAGGAAAAACCAAGCGCGTCCCCGGTGGCTCACCTTTTCTTCAACACAGTGGGCAACGATAGACGGGTACTTCTTGCTCAACCATCGGAAGAAGGCCGGAACTCCCATCTTTCACCTGAAACACACAAACAAGGACGTCTGAAACCTACCAGCGACCGTACCTAACAGCTGCAATGCACAAACTGCTCCCGCCAAAGCTATTATTCGCACCTTTACAACCAAGTGGAAGGCTACGGATTAACCAGAACACACTTCGACTCAACTAATGAGTGTGTAGCGGTTTTTTTTGCATATACAGGGAAAGGAACTTGGTGGTAGCGTATACACAATTTGCTCGACGCACTCCGTGCCTCATACGGACTGTAGGGAGAGTACACATTTGCCTTAGCTTTGTGCTTGGCTTGACTTGGTGGCTGTGGCGAAAACTCCAGGATTATTAAAAAAGCCGCGAACCAGTTTTTGATACAAAGGTCCAGAGTTCTTCAATATGCACCAGTTGCGAAACTCTGCTTCGGATCCCTGGCAAACCGAGCATCCCTGCTTCGTGCATTGGCATGGCACTTAGGGGGCAAAAACTAAACTTGGCAAAACACCTACTAAATGACACAAAGCTTGCTTTCTGAATTAAACAATAAATTAGGTAATGTCTATTTATGCTTCCATGGTTTTAAAGCGGAGCTTTTTGCCCCTATCCCCCAAGGGTTCTGTCGCGACCGTCGTCAACAGAAAACTCCCGCAAACAAATAAAAGAAGTTACTCGCACCTCCAGGAATCGAACCTGGAACAAACAGAGAAACGGGGCGAGTGCCCATTGTCTTGCCGATTGAGCTACGAGCCCACACGGAGACAGGGGAGACAGACGGTGCACTCACCGAGCACACTGCGGGTTTACCACCTGCATTCTCGCTGAATCTTACGTGATAGCGTCACGCAACCTCTCGCGCCGCTGTGCACTCCGCCCACCACGATTTGGTAGTGGTCGTGTGCGCGCCTTACGCATGCACTAGGAGTGATCAAAATTCAAGGAAGCTCACACCAATGCATGGCATGTCACTTCCCCGCCTCTGCCGCCGATCTCCCCGCCTTCGTCAGGGGCAGCAGAGACGGAGGAGAAGTGAGATCATCTAACACCGGGTTCTAGTTTCTTTTAATTTTATAAAAAAGACTTTCCACTCACGTGCTTCACCAATACAGCTCAACCAACCACCATTCATGAATCATGCCTTGGTTCAACCTTAGCAAAGAGTACCTCTTTGAAGTAATAAAGGGTGTGGTTAAATGCATTTCACTTGTCCCTGGTTCCTCTCTTTGTAGAGCCACGTGTGTGAATTCAAGTGACGTCGCATGGGTAATCGTTGTGGGTGTCGTTTACAGCTTTGCTTTCCAACCCCCTTCACACGGTGGATTGGCGTGCATTTTTTTTCTTGTATTATGGTGGTAGAAGCAAGCACTTGAGTACTATGTCAACTTTCTTCCAACCGATGACAGGCCAGCCAACTTGCCCCTTGTTTGCCCCCAGTGCCGGGGGTCCAACTGCGGACTGGTTTTGGATACGTGGGGCCTGTGGGGGAGTTTCGCCACTGGCGTACACTGAGTCACTCTGACATAAGTTGTATAAAAAGTTCCACAGCTATGTACATTCAACAACTCGGACCTACAAAGGCAATCCAGTATTGGTGCGTCCGTTCCTCGCACTAAGCAGCATCTTTCGTGGGGCAGTTCCTACTGATACCCATGCTACACGAGCGTTTTGAAGGCCTACGAGTCCAATGTCATTTGATTAAAATGCTACCAGGATCCTTCAATGCTTTTCTGGTCATGAAACTTCGCCGTCACGCTATGGGAGAGCTTCGTTCGCTGCCCAGGGAGGCCGCGCCGCGGCGCTGGTGTTGATCGGAGGGCAGCCGGGGGCGTGGTCAGAGCGCGTTTGGCAGGGAACGGACCACGGAGTAAGACAAAACAGACGCTCGCCGCCTTATCAGCAGTGCGCTTTCGCTTTACGTGACATAGGCCGCTGAAATGGACTTATCATTTTGTGAGTGACGAAGACATTTGGTGTGAAAAGACATGCTGCTACTGCGTTCCTGCCTGCCGGTCTGGCTACAGAGCAGCGGCAGCCGCGCCCGATGCCTCCGATCTGCGGTGGCGCCCCTCGCGGTAGCCTTTGTCCCCGTACGAAACTTGGCCGGGAGTTTCATGACCAGAAAAGCGTTGAAGGACTCTGATGCTACCTTTTAGCAGCTACACGACGTGTTTCAAAGGCATTTCAATGAAATGCCATTTGAGTCAAAGGAGGACCACAAACGACCTTTGGGGTTCTCAAAGGCCTTTGAAGCGCGAATGGTTGTACTCTCGGGTGCAATTTCTGCATGCCGTAACTACAAAACAATTATTTGCAAGTAAAACTAGGTGTTTAAAGTGCATGATTTTCATATTTTTCCATTGTTTCCATTCTCCCACTCACTCTACAATTACAAGATAACTTGGTACTTTCAACACCGGCTGTGCGAAAAAAAAAAAAAGTCTGTTTTGAGCGCGCTTGTAGATTGTTATCAATTTTAGCACTAATAAATGTTTTTTTTTTGCCCGTTTTAACTCCACAATTGAATTTTTGTTGACAACTAAACAGGGCAGCAGTAGCTACACAAAAACATGGCGAACGAACGCAGAAAATTTCATCTACCCTTGAGAATTGTCATGTACATTGGTGGAACTCCTTCCAGATCGAACGGCATTTCAAATTTTGAAGGCCATTCGACTGAAATGTTCTTTAAAATGCTCATGTAGCACAGGTATAAGACTACGACTGAACCACCTTTGGTGTTGGCTACCCCGTGCATTGCAATCGACTGCTTTCCACAGTTTGTGCCTTGCTCTGCTTGATTCAGCCACACTTACCGAAGCAGGCAGAAGGTCACAGACCATTGTAGCAGCATTCTGGAGTACACAGAAAGTCCACTTCACCTGGTTCGCAATTACATTTAAGCGGCCGGCGTTGTACGCCTCGCTTCCTGAACACCCCTCTTCCACAGAGTTTCAACCTAGACACCTCTGCTGTCGCGATTTTAATTTGAAATTGGCATCAACAAACTCCCTCAAACCGCACTCAGGAGGCGTGTGACCAGCTTCGTCGTCAAAAATTTAAATTTTTGGGGTGTTTCCGCACTGACCTGGGCTATGAGGTGTGCCACAATAGAGGGCTCCGGGTTAATTTAGACCACCTGGGTATCTTTAACGGGTGCCGGAATCTCGACACACAAGCAATTTCGCTTTTTGCCTCCATCAGAAAAGCAGCCGCTACGGCCGGGAATTAAACCCGTGTACTTAGGCTTAGCAGCACGACGCTTTAGCCACTGAGCCACCGCAGCGGGTTCAACAGCTCCGACGTCGTCTTGCATGGTACAAATTTGGAGCACCAAGGTAAATTAAACAGTTGGCAGAATGCAAATTTGGTCGGATTAACCAAAAGACCGCAATTCTGTATTACTACTACTTGCAAAGCGTATTACTACTTGTACGCTCAAAGCGTATTACTACTTGTACGACCGCAAAGCGTATTACTACTTGTATGCTCCTTTAAAACGTGAAAGTAAACTTCAACCTTAATTATTAAATTATGCAAGTGGCTTGCGTAAGTTTAATAATTACGGTCTTTTGGTTAATCCAACCAAATCTGCATTTTGACATGTATTTCCAATGGGAAGATCTTTGCGCGACACTATTATGCACTAATGTTTTCCCTTGATCGTGCCCTGGTTTCCTTTGCATTGGAAAATATTGGCGTTACGCGAATTACTAAATACTTTGCAGCTTTCTTTTGGAGGGAGGGAGAAAGGAGGGGGGGGACTAGTCCACAGACACTGTTCATGCATAAGTGTTTCACAACTGTACCAGTGAGCTAAAATCGGCTTCAGAAAAAAAATCGCCGCCAAAGCACACACACACAAAAAGATCCTCTCGTGGTTCCCACATTCACTCATAATTTGCAAATAAAAGGAGTCTTTTCATAAAATTCACCAATTGTCGTTCTGAGTATTCGTCAATTTTTTTTCCCTCACAAACACTCCGCGCGCGATATCCTACTACAGCAAAAAATAGAACCGGCCGCCATTAAGCGCTACAGCTCTGTCCCAATTACATAAACTAAAAACTGGGTACAAAGACTCCGAACAAATTGAGCACTCAAACAAGCCACAGCGCCCGCATGTTAAAAATGTGTCTTTTAACCTTCCTTACAAGGCACCGCGACTAAAACAACCTTTTACGAGACCAAAAGGAAGTTATGTACACAGCTCGCGTGCCTGGCGTCACATCCTGCACTCGTGGGCCGTGAAACGCTAGCGAAAACAGCCTATAAACTAATAAATACGAATACAGAACTACAACTGCACCCCTAAGCGACTTGAAAAAGCGTGAACGAAAGTCAGAACGGGTATGTAACCGCCCGTTGCGAGCTCAGACAACTGACAGAGCCGGTACAAATATTCGTGCTTGACTACTTTTGTTTACAAGAGAGATTGGCACAAATTCTCAACATTGTTTCTCTACGGATGGCCACTACTTGACTATAAATCCGACAAGCAACCGCTCGCGTAGGAACGGCGTTGTCTGCTCGTAACGTATGGGAGTCAGATGCGGTAAGATTATCACCACCAAGCCAAGATGTTAACAGCCCATCGATTTGACTAGTCCGCGCCAATGCCTTTCGTTCACTTACCTCTGTCGGGTGAAGGCCGCAGACCGTACACTCCCGATTAAAAGTTTAGTTAAGATTTACAACACTGGCATAACTGCCCTACTATTACTGAATCACGGTGGCAAAGAGAATTAAGGTGGCAAAGGTATGTTACTGATGTTACGTTACCCTGTTTACTGTCTGAGGCTGTTGGTCACAATCCGAGGCAAAGTCAGCAAAAAGTCGCGGTCAGTCAACTCACATATGCCTCTTTTTGCAGCTGAACTAGCTGCAAATATACAACTTCATGCGCGCATAAAATCAGTGTTTATGTGTACAAATATATTTAACATTTATGCTTACATCGCGTCCTATTTCTTTCGATGTCATGTTTTCAGCCAGAATAATCCGAGCAGAATCCGTGGGTCAATCCAACTTTGATCGTGCCTTTCAAAATGGCGATGTGCACGAAGTCGTCCGCGTCCGCACGATCTGTGTATGACAGGCGGACGTTCTCAAAATAGCGTGTGTGATTTAGCCTCAATGCACGTTAAAGACAACGACCATGGATAACGACTTTTACTCGTGCTGCATCGACGAAATCGCGTTAGAAGGTCTCGACGGCATCACGCTACAAGCGCTGTGGATCCGCCTGCAACGGCGTCCAAACTTTGGGTTGTCTCTGGACGAACGGTCGAAGGAGTTCATATGGCAGGGCCTCATTCCTGAACCGCGGCTGAGTTTCTACAAGCTCGAGACGCCGCGCATGGACCTTGTCATCTACGACCGGTACCAACACGTCGACCCCATCACGGGCTACGTGGTCGAACCGGCCGTGCTGCCACCCGACACATATCCCGTGCAAATCATCAACAAGAACGGTCAGCTGGGGTCATGCACGACGTTCGACACGCGCAAGGACATCAGCGACGAAATCCGGCGTCAGGCCCCGAAACTGGCCGAAGCCGTCGCCACGTGGGGCAACTCGCTCGTGATAGTCGCCGACCAGACGACGCGCGAGCTGGCGCTCCTGGGGCCCTGCAACTCGACGAAAGACATGGACATAAGCGAAACGAAATACTGCATCCTGGAGCGCATCGGCCGCTCCCGCTTCATGGGCCAGACGACGCAGGGAACGCTCGACTTGCGCGTCTTCAAGGTGTCGCACGCGAACATGTTCGTCATACGGAAGCAGTTGCTCCAGAGGAACCTCATCACCAAGCAGGAGTACTACGAGAAGGGCGAGAACAAGACGTCCAAGACCGGCTTTCTCCTGCACCTTCCCCGCTTCTTCGTCGAGGTGAAGACCAAAAGCAAAGTGCTCACCAAGGAGCTCTGCGCGCTTCTGGCCACCAAGCCGCAGCAGCGGGAGGCGTACGCCAAGATCTGCA
This sequence comes from Haemaphysalis longicornis, assembly GCF_048455015.1. Lineage (NCBI taxonomy): Eukaryota > Metazoa > Arthropoda > Arachnida > Ixodida > Ixodidae > Haemaphysalis > Haemaphysalis longicornis. The sequence continues at coordinate 126,488,028 of NW_027526445.1, read as the reverse complement.
CCGAGCTGGGCCTGCGCCCCATCGTGTTCAAGAAGCTCATGTACAGCCCCTCGACGTCGCAGTACGTGACGCAGTACACGCTGCCTTACAACGAGTTCTACCCCGACTCGTCGCCGGATACGTGGTATCTCAAGAACAAGGAGATGCGTGCCGTCCGCGTTGTCGAGCTCGTGAAGCCCTACTCGGATGAATACGGCGAGGAGGACTTCGAGGGCTTCTTCGCCGACAACGACACCGGCCTCTACTTTCACCCCCACAAGTACGTCTACGACAGGCCGAGGCTGGATCAGGCGTACAAGGAGGTGTACAAGGCTGGCACGGACGGGATGACCCTGCGCGAGCTGGCTGTGGCCTTGATGACGACCCGTCTGGAGGTCCGGAATCTCCAAAAAGGGCTGATAACTAAAAAGCTGGTGGTGCCTTACAGGGTGGACATGGGGAAGCAGAGAGTCATCAGGTACTATTGCCCGGAGTTTGCGGCGAACTCGGAGGTTCACCAGAAGTTGGCAGCTGAGAAGAAGCGAATGCTGGAATCCAAAAATAAACTTCCTCCCGCTAAGAAGCGGAAGACGGTGGCACCTCAAGAGCCAGAAGCAGTTGGAGAGACAAAAGACGCAGCCAGCCCTTCGGAAACAGAACCGGCTGCTTCCGCATCAGAAGCAAGACCAGTCGAGGCGGCGAAAAGTACAGAAAGTGAGAAGGTCGTGACAGGGAAAAGAGCGGCCACGACAACGGCGGGCGGCGCGAGAAAAAGGTTGAAAACAAAAGCGGACGCTGTGGACGCTTCATCGAGTTCGACTTCCGCCAGCACAGGCGTCGCTTCCGCGGTCCCAGATGGCACTGTTGCCGACCAACCCATCATAACGGTGGAGACGAACAGCGACTGCCACTTCCGCAAGGTGAACCCAACCACACAAATAGTCTTTCCCAATGCCCTGGGCATGACAGGCCGAGAGCCGCTGCAGCGTTTGCTCCCCTCGTACAACATGCTGAGGAGGGCTAACAGGATCATCGAGTTTGTCCAGTCTGAAAAACTCCTCTCCGACCTGTCAAAGCTTATAAAGGTGCTGCAGAAGGCTGAGGAAGAAGACGGCTCCACGATGAAGCTGGACAGAGTGTCCATCGAGCGGCTCATTTACAAGCTCTGCAAGGGCGGATATCTCAAGTCGATCCATACCGTTCTGAAACTGGGACACAAGGTCGTGGACTTAAAGTGGATCTGCCACCCAAGCGTCTCAAAGGACGACGAGATAGTCCGGGCAACCATAGAGCAAGCAAAGTTTCGGTACTTTGCCACCCACAAGGACAGCCCAAAGCCAGAGCCCACTCCTAAGCCCGAGCCAGTTCCCAAACCCAACCTGGAGGTGTGCAAGATGGAGTACAGCCCCTCTATAGGACGTTTCTATGGTAGCCAGCCTAAGTTTCGCAGGATGCACCTCTGCTACGTTTTTATGCACTACCTGCTGTACACCTACGACGGTGTTCCGCAAGAGCCCTTGCCAGACGACCCAGCAGCCCCTGTGCAGTACCACGCGGGTGTGGGATGGAAGATGTTCGTTCCCCCTCTGACAAAGAGCCCAACCACACCCAAAGGGTGGGTCCTCTTTGGAGACGTCTTGCTCTCGCTTCCCCTCTCCCTCTTTGTCAAGGTCGTGAGCTGCATCAGACACAAGATCGAGGGACTGGAGGAGTACTTGAACGACGAGGTCAAGCGGCACTACCTCATCAGGTTCCTTCCCGTGCGGATGCGAAACGCTCTACTGTTTGCCCGCCGATACATCTACTCCATCCACGACACCATGAAGAGGCTCACGTTCTTTGGGATGCTGACTTTCGGGCCACAGCGGCTGAAGGAGAAAGACCAGGTGTTTTTGTTCCTGCACCGGAAGCTCCGCATCAAGGACACCACGCCCTCCGCTCCCGGCTACCACCAAGTGTCCGCCGACATTCAGTACCCCACCAAGTACTTCTTCCTCGAGACCGAAGACGACGTCAACCAGTTCTGGCTCGAGCTGGAGAACATTTGTGTGTGCTCGCCGCTGGGAATGCCACAGACCATGCAGGGACAGTCCATCGAGCTGCAGAACCTGTACAAGAAGCCCTGCATGGTGGAGGCCTGCCGGAACAGGGAGTTTGGCGAGGAACAGGACGATGGCAGTGTACCTGGAGACCAGCTCGGTGCGGGGGGCTTCGACTCTGCCCTCTTTGCGCACCTCAAGAGGAACTGGAGCTACCAGACTACGTTTTCCTCCAAGCCAACCACAATCACGAGCGAAAAGCCAGTTTCCAAGGATCCCAAGCCAATCCAGAAGTTCCTGAACTACTTGGACAAGGCCTCCAAGGAGACTGGTGGCGGTCTCCCCCAGAAGCAGAGGCAGAGGCAGAGGCTGTCGAAGCTTCAAGGGTCCATTTCTCTGTTGTCGGCCAGCGGCACAAAGGAGCGAGACGAGGAGCCTGGGGCCGCCACGAATGGAAAGGGGAAGGCAGCGAGCCAACAGGCTAACAAGAAGCGGACAATCAAGTGCGGGAAGCCGCAAACCGTCATCAGGGTCATCAAGCCTCGAAAGCGTCGCCACGTCCGCAGGCCTTACTACGACGACAAGGACCAAGCTGCCCTGAAGGAGATGAAGACCATGCGCGTTGCGTGGTCCATGCAAGAGGACATAGTGCTGCTCATGTGCAAGGTCACCTCGTGGTTTCTGGATCCACACCTGAGCAAAATGGTGGTGCCATTCACAGTCGTCAGGGACATTCTGTCGGAGCGCTACCCCGAGCGGAGCCGGGACAAGACGTCGCGGGCCTGTCAGCGGCGGCTGCACTTCATGCTGACGAATCCGGCAACCAAGGCCAATGCATCGGTCTTCCTCTGCGAGGCCCAGCAAGACCAGACACTGGTGGAGATGTTCCACGGGCCGAAGCCTGCCAAGTCAGACGAGGAACAGTGGAAGAGCATGTTCAGGACTGTTCTGGACCACTTGATGATAAAGTTCAGCAAGAGCTCGGAGGAACGGCATCTGGACATCACCCTTCCCAAGACGTTGGATGAGCTCAAGAGTCGCTACGACATTGTAGTGAGCGGCCAGGTGGAGCCAGACAGCTGGTCGTACTCGGAGCCCCACAACCTGGTCGACATCCATTTCAGCTCCGTGGCGATGGTCATCTTGGCGTCGCTGGCGGCCGACGACGGGAAGACCAGCTGGTCGCTGATCCTCTACAAGATCTACGAGCAGTACCCGGACAAGCTCGTCCGCTCGGTGACCGCCCGGTTGAGGCACAACGGCGTCATCTCCAGGAAGCTCGCGCATTCAAAGAAGCTCTTCGTCTCCCTCAACCTCTCCATGCTGCCGTTCACGTTGTCCAAGCGCTTCAAGTTTGAGATGACACGGCGGTACAGCCCGCTGCACATGGGCACCATGGCAAAGTTTCTTCTCGAGCTCCTGGCCAAGTTCAGGAGCGGCGAGCCGTACGTGGCCCAGGACAGCATCGAGCCGGCGTACGCACCCCTGCTCATCAGCCTGCAGCTCATGGACAAGATCACTCTCGCCATCGAGGTTCCGGACGGGATCGTTGACTTTGACAGCAGCATCGCGACCACAGGGTTGTTGCCACAGCGAAGGACCCTGCCAGCCAGCACCATTGACAAGCTCTACCCGGCGGCAGCCACTCTGAGTGACCGCGCCCGCAGCCTCAACTTTGAGACCGCCGGAGGCAATGCCAAAACGTCCCGCTCGTTTCTCTACATGCTGAGGCAGCACATGACGAAGGTGCTCGAGTACAACTCGCTGCGTCCCCAGGACTACGTGGTGATCAAGTCGTGTAAGCTCGAGTTTGCTCTCACCGACGAGGATCTGGTGCCGGGATGGAGCCCCGAAGAGCCGACGGACAAGTCGTACTCGCTGAAGATTCGCCACCCGGTGTACGACGCCATCGTTCAGGAGCAGCGCGTCTGCCACACTGCGAGTGTTATCGATACGACCTGGACACCGGAAGAGGTGTTGCGCGTGTACGAGGAAGAGGGAAGGACTGTCGAGGATGCCCAGATTGGGACGGAGATCTACTATTTCATTCTGAAGAAGGAGCACCTCGGAGTACCCCGCGCAGACCTGTGCGAAGCCTTCTTCCAGATAGTGGACGATTCGGCCTTGGAGGTGCATCTCGACTTGCTGCTCAAGAAATACCTCATACTGCAGGTTGGGGTCAAGTGCATACGGTACGTGACCGCGCGCCACTGCAAACCCTGGGTCATCCGGTCTTTCAAGATTCCGAAAGAGATGCGCTGCTTCGCTTCCCTCGGCGACCAGGGCCTTACAACGGGATCGAAGAACGTGACGGTGCCGGAGCCGTCGACATCGAGCAGCGAACCTTCCAAGACAAAGACTCCCGCGGAAACCAGCGAGGGTGACGGCAGCACCGCCGAAGAAAGTCCAGACCTTACCCGCCCCTCGACGTCGGCGGCTTGCACCAACACAAACACCGACTCTCACGTCGACGCTGACGACGGGGGGGTCCGAATCGGAGAGCGTGCTCCGAGCTCCCGAAGGCTCAGAGAATCGGGCAAGAGGACCTTGTACGAGACCATGACCAAGAACATCAACCTCGATAATCTCAAACAGTTGATGTACGTTCCGCGGTTGTGGCGGAAGCCCGACGGGGGTCTGAACCGACCCGTGTTCCACCAGATGCTGTCGGCGGTGATGTCGTACATCTTGGACAACCCCGGCGTGACCGAGGACCGTTTCCGCACCGACTTCTCACACCAGATCGAGCCCTGCGTGCAGACGCTGGACTTGCTGAAGATGCTCGAACAGCTCGGCTGCGTCAAGAGGTTCTTCACGCGGGTGGACACGACCGCCAAGTGCACGCTGTACTCGCGGCGGCGTGAACTGACCATCTGTGACCAGTATTGCCCTGGCGACACCGTCTGCTACGAGGGCACACCGGAGGCCCTGGTGAACTTTGCGGCGTTCACGGCGTACTTCACAAAGTAGCCGGTGCTGTGTGCGAGCGAAATGTGCATGAAAGGAGTGCTTTTGTGGGAGGTGAATCTGCTGCCTGTGTCTGTACAAAAGAGGAACAGTTGGTGTATACTTGTACATAGAGACCGCGCCGCTAGTGTACAGATAAGCGCACAATAAAAGTTGGGTATTTTGGATGAGTAACACTGAGAGTGGCTCGTATAAATTGTGGACGCACGTTGCACACGTGTCACGTACCCGTACCCAACTTAAATGTGGAACAAATTTGTGTGCTGCTTCTACGGCAGCGTGCGTAAAATCTCTCGCCGGCTGAAGGAGTTACAAACAGCATGGTGAAATGTTCTGCCCGTTCTTTGAAATGATGTTTTCTGGTGATTCAGCAGTCTTCAGACTAATTTCTTGCGGTGTCGTTTAGTAAAAGACAGAAAATTAGACCAGCTGGATGATGTCAAGGAAGCCTTAGAAGCTGAAAATGTGTTGAGCAATGTGGACCAAGGCATGTGGTGCCCGGCTGTGGCCTGCAGTTTGTAGTGGGAGGGTTGTGGGGTCATGTTTCCCAGGACGCAAGCTGCACAGCTCCTACATGCAGCGAGAGTAGTAATGTCATTGATAACGGGGCTATACAAGAAGGTTTCCATATGCCTTCTTTCTGTAGGTAGTACCTCTGTCCCATTCAGTGCTTGAATTCCAGCAGACTGGTCACACCGACACCACAGACGCTCTGAAAGGAGACCCCACCATGTGGGTGTGAAAAGTTGCCAGTACAGGTGGATTTCTGTGATGTGGCGAAAAAGACCTTGAATTTGACAGAGAAGGCACATGGGCCTTCCCGTTAATAATGCTTGGAACAATGACTGCATTTAATTGAGCATGACACACCACTGCTCAATTTAACTAATTCAGCCTTTCCCGTTTAAAGGTACCCAGTGATGCCAGCAAACTCTTTGTGTACAACACTACTATTGCACACAGAGAAATTTTCCACTTAAGGGGAAGCATGGCTCTTAAAACTTTTTTTTTTCATTTTTAAGTAAACTGTGTGAAACTTGTCAGACTTGCTGCTTTTTCCCCAGTGATTTCAAATGTAGCTTTATTTTTTTAGTAAATCAATTAGTTCCCAAGGTAATAAGAGATAATTAGTCATTTTTGGAAGAACAATAGACAAAAAAGTGTTAGTCATAGCACTTTAATCCTTACATTTTCCAACACCATGAACACTGGTGAACGGGCAGGCAAGTTTGGCCTTCTGCGTGACGTGACCTAAGTTTGATGTTCTTTTAATTAAACGAGTATTCAGACAGCATCCCAACTACCCTGTATACCCTTTATCGCACTTCAGCGGTATGCGGTAGATAACAAAAAAATGTGAGGAAGGAAGGAACCCAAACTACATATCGTGAGCTGCTCAACTTTTCGCGAGGAGGGTTAATTCTGATTCCTACAAAGTTCTTTGTACAGACAGGAGCAAATAGCCCGCCTGTGCTGCCTATTCCTTCAACACAAGTTTGACGTCAGTTCAGTCAGTTTAGGCACAGTCCCTCTGACGTGGTTTTAAGGCAAAAATTTTATGTGCCTCACTGTGCAAACAGACTGCCGCTGTTGTCAGGTACAGAGAATGGCCACCACTATGAAGAGTCCAGCACATTGCCAGTGTTTGAACCAGACTTAGCCACTGCAGGCTGCCTTGATATCATATTGCGTGACATATCAACATGACGGCACGTGAGTAGAGGTATGCTCTGTTTCTGGGGAGGATGTGCTGTGAAGTGTATCCCAAGAGAAAATGTAACTGGTCCCAGCTGGTTTATGCTTAATTTTCCAGGTGGATCCTGCTTGTCACTGCTGGGACCAGCTACCATTTTCTTCGCCTTCGTCGCTTGTTGCCAATATACTTCGCAACAAGACAAAAGCAAAGAAAGAGACACGAACACATATGTAGCAGTAATGAAGTCTGATACGCATTGCTGGGGGAAGCCATAATTCTTTCGCCTTCAAAGCACGTGAGCAGACTTACGTTCCCGGAGGAATCTCTTTGTATTATCATTGGCTTCTTCGACAGCTGTCCCTGTCGTGGCCTGAAACAGCGCAGAAGCGCAAGACGACAGAAAAAAGCACACAGACACAGCATTGCGTCGGTGTACTCTTTTTTTTTTTTTTTATCGTATTGTGTTTTCGCGATGTTTCACACTAAAATATGGGCCAACCAAGTGTGAAAGGGCCTTTACAACTACAATTGGGATAGATATTAATCAAAAAGAGACAAGTTGAGAATAACACATATACCACACTGATGTGCAGTCACTAAGAAACAAGGTGTATGACCTTATATTAATGCGCATTTACTACACATCCAGTGTCGCATTGTCAGCTGATGAGGATTTTGGAATCACTGTATGACAGTAGAGCTACTTTGCTTAATTTGCTAGGTGGTTGGGGATCAGGGGGGGTGGGAGGGGCTTTTTTAAAGCTATTTTCCCTCTTTTTGATCTTTATTCTCACTCAGATGTACGGGTCTTGTTTTTGTAATCTTTGTGCTTAAGAAAGAGAGAGAGAGAATAAACGCTTATTTTTCAATTCATTGGATTGCCTCAAATTTTCATAAGGCTCTCTTGGAGCTAATATTGATCTAATCCTCACCAGTTCAAACTGTGACGCTGCGGCCCGTAGTTCAAAAAGTTATGTACTGTAAAGTTTCGAAACAACGCCTACCCGTACGACATCAAGTTAAAAATACAGGATGGGTGAACTTTTGGGTCAGGTGCGAAAAATTACAAAAAAGTGGCTGCACCGCCAACCAAAGCTGCAGAGATGTCTAGCAAAAATAAGTCGGACAGCTTGTGTCTCTTTCGTTCAAAATCGAGACATCAGCGGTGTTCGCGACCGCGAGACGTTTTCACGAAGGGAGCTGGTGAGGTGGCCGGCTCCTTCCAAAATGCGATGGTATTTGAAAAAATGTAAGCACTTGCAACTTTTTCACCCCCTTCCTGTGCACACGAATGCCATGATAAGTCCCGACCAACAAGAGGCTATCAGCATGGACGTCAAAGAAGGGATCTGCGTATGCCACCAACGAGAGCCACGTAACTGGCATCCATTGACAGGGTGACAAACTGATTAACGTTGGTTAGCTCATTCAGAGGTTCCCATCTTTGTCGACACCACTGGTCAATGGACTTAAAAAAATATATATATTGGCTGGAAGGAGGGTAGCGGCGAAGGGGGGGGGGGAGGTGTAAAGAAAGATAGGAGAGATAGCGGGCGAAAGCGTACGTCTCCAGAGGAAAGCGACCTTTAGAAGCTCGCCCTCTCGACCAGAGAGCAAATTAAGCAGCTGGCCGTGAAGGCTGCTTCCTCGTTGGGTAGTTGAGGGTTTGGCTACACTTACTACGCAACTGCCGGTGCATGCAGATTTATTCATTGGCCCAGCATGGCTTGTGTGTAAAGGTGTTGGCTCATACCCTCCTAAGTATGTGGCTTCTGCATTGGTCAGCTACTCAATTGCGCCTGTTGCATTACGCTCCTCGTCCCAACTGGCGGTTGTGGTTGGCGTCGGCGGCACTCGTTGACCAGCTGGCCATGATTCTTCTAGCGGAAGAATACGAATAAATCGCATATCATCCATCGCATCACCCACCAACACACAGCTAGGCGTGCGCACAGGGGGGGCAGGGGGGGGCGGCCGCCCCCCCTAATCATCTGAAGGGGGGCGCCAAATTGGCCCATATTTTGCCAATGTAACACATAAAAGTAAAAATTTCTGCTCAGAAATATTTTGTATGTGTTGCAATTCCACCACATTAAAATAAAAATTTTATAACCATCCCTCTTTGCACAGTGTTCGGACCGCTAGGCCTTCAGTGGGAAGAGAGAGGTCGGGAGTTGCTGTAAGGGGGGGGGGGGGGGGGGGGGCAGCGGTAAGACTTTGCCCCCCCCCCCCCCCCCCCCCTAATCGAGAACTCCGCGCACGCCTATGCACACAGGCATGTAGGAGGAAAACATTTGAGAATCTACACGGTGACGTCTATTTTTCAATCTGAGAGAACCGCTTAGGAGTCGGCCAGTTGAAATGCGTGCACATCGGGATCCGTTTTATAATTTTAGATAGGCATTCAACTGCCAAAATACTAAACTTAGGCAGTACATTTTCGTGAACCCTGAAGCAACCGAGAACAGAAAAAAATGTGGAACGCTTCACGATTTTGCGTGTCATCCTTGCGCAGGGGCCATGCTAATCTTCTCTGTATCGTTCCAATTTTAGTATATGTACTTTGGAAGTACAACCCTCAAACGTTCGCTGTTGTATATATAGCCCCAACCTTTCAGTGGCAAAAGTTGCAGGTGGTACTGCAATAATATATGTCTATTCAGCAGCTAAAACTAAATTTCAGCCAATTGTACTTATTAATCAAAATAAAAGCCTGTGTTCACACCATTTTGTAAACACAAAATTACCAGTTAGCTTTTCCATTATTCAATTTTCGTTATAATAAAGGTCCCAATAAAAAGGGCTCGCCATGCCATGCGCATGATTTTTAGCGCCCTCTAGGCAATAGAGGAGCAATCATTAGGACGCGCGGGAGAATTCGAGAACACTTGCAAAAAGATGCGCCCAAGCGCGACGCTTTCCAGTTTTTCACTCACGTGAACGATGAGATGTTTACCTAAGGGGGAGCGCTCAAATGAACCGGCCCTAATAGAGAGGGAAGGGCTTGTTCGGGGAGGAAGGATAATGCCGTAGGTGTGATATGGATAGGCTGTTAATATCCTTGGTGCTTTTTTTAACGACTTCAGTCTCTGTTGCCCCCACAGAGCGCTTGCGCACAGCTGGTAGCAGAACTCGATCACAACTGGCGTACGCGCGCGGAGGAGCGTACATCGACTCCCAGTTGTCCCAGTCGCTTCCAACGTGCGTGTCGAGAGGGGGAGGCCACCGCAATGGGCCTGCCGACAGGGCTGGAGAGCCTGCAACGTTAGAGATAAGGCCAACTTTATTAGGAGCTCCCCGATAAGGCGCGTCGGCGGTCTCTCCCTCCACGACCCGGGCAGTCGACGCTTGCATCGGTTCGTGAAGGGTACCTTGGTGTGTCGACGGCCGACGCGGATCGCGCCATGTTGTGCTGCGCGTTTCTTGGTGCAGTGGCCGTCGTCGTGCTGGCGATCGCCTATTGGTTCCGGTACCACGCCGATGCATGCTGGAGCCTCATCTTCGCCGAGCACTTCGGCACGTCGCCAGGTAATTAGGGTGCCGCGTAACTCACTTCCCGCAACAGGCCTAGAACCGGCCGCCCGTCCTGCCCTTTTCACGTTGCGTGTCCGCTCGCCCTTATCGACACCGAATCTCTCGCTCATCTTCAGGTATCTTTCCCTATATACCAACATTTAAGATGGTCAGCGGGCTAGACAATATGTTTTATCATTGTAATAAATTGGCACCACATGCAGCACAATTTTTTGCATTAAATTTTTCAGCTTTATTCAGAATTCATTAACCATGTTGCATAATAGAAACGAACCAGACAAAAAAAACGTGCAAGTATCTTGTTGCATATGTCTTACATGTGCACATATATTTTTTCCTCGCTAAAATTACCCGGCCGGTAATCATGTAGCTGCGCCTATTTTTGTCCAACTGCATCCTCATTCCTCACCACTTCTCTCAAGAAAATACACCAAATGACTGAATTTCACCCACACTTTGGCCCCTCGAACATGTCATCCCCTTGCACCAAACTGTAACCTGCATGTATACGCACCTGTTGTGTTGAAACCAATCCTGGTTCTGTTTTTTGGATTGAGATGGCGCAAATACACAAAGTGTTTTCTGTCAGATTTTTTTTCTCACAGTCGCGCATTATCCCACTTGTGCATGTATACACCTGCCTCACCAGTGGCCTTCCGACCTCATGTTTTGAATAAAGGATAGTTACCGTCATCTTGCCATTTGACGCAGAAAGCTTAAAAGAAACTGTAAGATCAACGAAAACATTATTCTGAACACCAGACTGCAAGGCTGACTCAACCCTTTTTGGTCCCGGTCATCCCACATTTATGTACGTAACAGGTGTGAGTGACTAAACTAGCTAGAAATTAACTAACTGAAACTGAGACGCTTATGCATGTTAGTTTTCGTGGAGTTTGCGACATGACCACAACGCGAAGAGCGCATATTGCGGCCGTTTGGTGAAGAGCCTGAAGTAATGATTCGCGGCCATCAAGCTGCCATCTTGCTTATTGAAAGGCAATACGTGAGAGCATGTGAGTGGGCGGGGGTAAGATAATACGCCTGTACAAATGAAGACAAAAGCCTGGGCAGTGAACTGTGGGGAGTCAGGCGGTCTCTTGCACAGGCCTTTAGCACTGCGGCATACTTGGCGCCTTCCTGTGGCTGTTTATAACACAACCAACAATGTGTCAATGAGGACTTGGTGAACAGATTAGATAAAGCAGTAACAGGAACAATGCGTACAGCAACAAAGAATTTACTGTTAGGGTGCACGTGACTCAACAGACCAACTGTTGGGTAAGCTGTAAGCTAGTAAGTTTTACACGCTATAGAATGATTATGCCCCGTATGTGACGTGTCTGCTCGGAATGAGTCTGCGCCCACTTTTGTTATGGGAAACTTTTTCTTTTTACTAACCCACTTTCCCTGAGCTGGGCTCACATATGCCACTCTGTGTATAGATGGTATTCACTGAAAAGTTTGGCTGTCAATTACTTCGCTTGGCAACACTGGAAACGGCCACGGACATGGCGCGGCTTGTGTTACTGCACCCGCAAGCGGCAGAAAAAAAAGAACACTGGTGTGCGTTGTCTGCTTCGTTTCAACCTGATTCTCAATGGTGGTGTAAACAGAGATGTTATTAATCACGCTCGAATAAAAGTCAAGGCATTACTTTGCGTCTGGTGGGGTAGAGTTTGGAACATCCAACACAAATCATGTGCTTAGCACGGACAAGTACTGCCATCCTGCAGAGCCCAACGTAACCAGTGATGGTGCACTCACATGGTTGCCTGCATGCATGCCTCGCAAGTGAATACAACCTATAAACATCTTTTAGTCACCATTTTCTTTCCCAAAGCATAAGCATGCTGATTATACAGCAAGCAAGGGGGGAAGCAAGTAGGCATCAGACTAAAGATCGTGCTTGCTTTTGCAATCACATGTGAACGTCTACGAAAAATGACGGAACTTCTTTGGTGTTGGTTCCTGCATGCCCAGGCTCCTCTTCCCAAATCACATGTGATCTTCTCAGCCTTCTCGATCGTGTCGGATTATCCAGTTGTATCGATGTTTCTACCATACACCAACATTATATTCTGGGTGCGCGAGGTATTTGAGAACACAACGTACGCTTCACGCACAACAAAATGTCTCTAGCAAATTCAGACATATTGTCACCAAACTTTGCGAAGTACTTCTCTTATGGTTTATTTCCATAACTACTGAATGAATCCGCCATCGGCAGCAGTAAGCGAATCGATTCGGCTTCGGAAATGACTGTATGCACAGATCAAGTGCTCCTTAGAGATGCTGGCCATTGAGTGAGCAATGGGACCTTCAGCGAGTTTTTGGTATTATGCGGCTCTTTGTTGGCCTCTCTATCAATGACGTACACCCCAGACATAGCAGTCTAGCAGATTTAAATCTGGAGAACTAGGAGGCCACAAGTTGGGAGTGACGGAGTTGCAGAAGCTGTCAGCCGGCCACTCTTGGGAGACGCAGACGGTGTGTGCAGGCGCCGAATCTTGCTGAAAGACATATGGTCTTCCTTTCGAAACACTCTCTATCAATGGCATTACAACGGTCGCAAGCACATTCACGTTCCCGGCACCATTAACGTGCAGTCCTGCAAAAAAGTGTGGCAGCATGAAGTCACCCTCGTTGCGGTTGACGGATAGCACCACCGACGGAGAAATTAAGGGGTTCTGATGATGTCTGACCACTGACTGTGTTGTTTCCTTTTTGCCACAGATGCCATGTCACTGACAAAGCACATCAGCTCTGTCTGCACCTTTTAAACAAAAGACTTCACTACGTTCAAAAAGGTGACAATTTCCAAGTCACTGTTGTGCGTGGACAGGGCGACAAGGACTGCTTAGCGTTTAATTTCCCGTGTCAACTTGTACGCTTCCATCTTCAAACAAACTGCGCAGTAAGAATGATAGGGGGTTGATGAACAAGAAGCCGCAACCCTAGATATATATGATGAGCCTGCTGGTGTATGTGGCCATAAGGAATAGTGTTCTAAAATACCTCATGCAACCGGTATATGGCCATGATTGTTAAATCCGAGCCATTTTGTGTATCCGCCGACATTTGCAGTAGCCACCTGGGTGCCGCACTCATTTCTTTGAAAGCCGCTGCCAGTGTAGATTCACTTGGTGTTTTCTATTCTATTCTCTCTGTCACTAATTCCCCTGCTGTAGAAGCAGGCCGATATGAACTTCAAATCTGCCAGCCACGTGATAAACAAAGTATTTCAATGCATGTGTTCAGCTTCCTCCTGATAGAAGTGTAGACAAAGCGCACAGGAATGCCATGGGGAAACACTGTTATATGAGTGTGTCTGCTATCTACCTTCAATTGGCTGATTGTGCTGTGTCTTCTTTTTCTCCCTGTTTATCTGGAGCCTGTAGTACAGTGAGCTAGCGAGTTAGTTCAATGAAGTCTTTTATTGAAGTGAAAACTTTCTTAGTTGTATCGATGGCGTCCTGTCAGAGAAGCAGTGCATTTCCCCTAGACCGTCTGGTTGGCCGAAAAGCTCTGATGAGATCTCGCGACACACGATGCGTGCGTGAAACCGGGCTTCCACAGTGTCGAAATGGTTACTTGAAAATTGCGAAAGAGGAATGGTTCTATAGATAAGACAATACACGCATCGATCATAAAGAAGGAGTGAAATAGTACACCTTCATCTCATAAACCATGTACCGGTATACATTTAGATCATTCGTAGATGCGTTTACTTATAGTGTGCAAAAAATCATTTGTTTGCTATTTGGGATTTTTGAAGGTTTGACGATCGATCAAACGCACTTTCAACGAAGGTAGGATGCACTTTTAGCTTTCGCACTTTTCTAAACTTTCTTTAAAAAAAGGGAAGGTAAGTATTTTTAAATTTGTGAAACGAAGTGTTGATGCGCTTATATCTATAGGTGGTATTCATTAAAAAGTTTAGCTGTCAATTTCTTCGCTTGGCAACACTGAAATGGCCACAAACATGGCTGAAGCGCCACGGACATGGCGCGGCTTTTGCTACTGTGGCCGCATGCCGAAGAAAAACAATAACACCGGCGTGCGTCGTCTGCTCGCTGTTTCAACCCGATTCTCACCGGTGGTGTCAACAGAGTTGTTATTAATCGCACTCGCATTGGAGTCGAGGCATTACTTTGCGTTCGGCGGGCTAGATAGAGCTTAATGTCCAACCCATATTATGCACTTAGCACGAACAAGTACCGCCATCCCGCGGAGCCCGACGCAACCAGTGACACCATGGTTGCCTACATGCGTGCCTCGCTATTGAATACAGGCTATACAAAAACTGTAGGTCTCGTTGGTTTGCAGGCCACCAGGGGGTGTGTGATCTCCCCTTGCTGTGCTGCGTAAAAAGTACCGTCTCCCTGTTCTGTGTTACTGTGAAGCTATGTCACTTTGGTGAAAGTGGAACATGTGGACAAACATATTCGCTACAGACTTTCCTCAATGATAGCATTCTGTTCCTGTTCCTTGCTTTGTCCTTACTCGGCACATATTAGGCTCCGCAGTAAGAGAGTAATTAAGTGCTTAGTAGAAAGGAAAATCGGAATTTAATAGTCAATCAGTACTTGTGCTGCATGAATTCAGCAACTCAGTAAGTACAAAAACTAGTACATTTTGATTAGACAAAGTTCTTGCTTTGTCTGCCTCTGTTTTTTTCTTCATCCATGCAAATACTCGGTGCATAAAACAAAAAAAGAGGGGCGGCATGTTTATTCAATTTTGAGAGTGGAGTACCGGTCATAGAAAATCCCATTTGCAGCCTGGGACTTTGCGACCTCCTTCTGTATACAATATTTGAACCATAATAGGGCAAAGTGGGCGAAAAAAGATGGGACGAACAAAAAGAAGACACCATTGCGCTGTGTGGTGTCTTCTTTCTGTTTGTCCCGTCCTCTTTATCCTATCATGTGGAAAGGCCAACTAGCTTCTCAGATTGCTTTGACCCCAACCATGTACTGTAGCCTTCTGTCCCTAATAAAATATTTTACTTGACATGGCATGCGTTGCGGGTTATATGTAGCCAAGCAGTGCATGTGAATAAAAATTGGGTACAAAATCAGTGTAAGCCAGCATAATAAACGTAATGCCTGCTCTCAAGGTGTTCCTCTTTGTCAGTGGTTTGTGCCAGGGTTCTCTGTGCTAAAGTCCCTTCATCAAACACCGATCGAGGGACTTTACTCTGTGCCAAGTACTCCTGCCAGGGTTTGAGGGACTTCCGCTCATTTTTGGTTTTCTTCCTATGGCAGGAACACTCAGGCGAAAGGTGGCATGGATTAGCGGAGCCGGCAGTGGCCTTGGTCGGGCAATGGCGCTAGAGTTTGCGTCTCATGGTGTCAAGGTGGCCCTGACAGACATCGATGAGCAGGCTCTCGAAGACGTCAAGTACACGCTCGTTGGTAAGAGCAAGATTACAGACATTATTTACAGACTTGTACACAGTACCCAACTTGAGTTTAACGATCCTTGTGTTGTAGAGTGCTCTTGGCAACAAAATGACTATTTGCGTTGTAGCAATGAAATACAGTGTGGGAAATCAAGGGTAATGTCGACTTGTTCTAATAAACAGCATGTATAATTGTCCATACTTTTGCTACATAATCGGCAAGTTGTTGAAGAGACATAGTGAGAGTGCTGTGATTTTTGACACGCTGGTACGCTATACTGCTAGTCCTTTTGAAATGCTACGGCTGTTTCACGCGCTACTAATTTGAATGCAGAAATGCATGTAGTGGTTCCTTTCAGGCTCCTTTATTTGTTTGTATTGCATTTATGCTCAGGCCAGCCAACAGAGCGATTCCCACTTGCTTGCTTTACCTAGGTTCTACATATATTTTAACATTGATCTATTTCATGTTCCACGTAACTGCAAATCTCAGCACACTCGATTATACTCATGTTACATTCACGTACAAAACTGAAGCACCGAAAAGCAGGCATGGGCTGTATATGCATGCTGCTCGAAGGACTGTATATCTCTCACAGGCTGTATTCCTTTATGCCCTCGAGTTGTGTCCTTCATCATCTACCCTTCTATCCTCGAATGCATCCAATCTATGCTTTAATGTCTGTCAGCTGTATCTCTTATTATAAACGTTACCTTTACACTAGATGTTTTCTGAAAAAAAAACCTACCTCTTTCAATGTATGCCTCTACCCTTTGCAAGCAGCAATATACATATTCCAACTGCGTCCTCATTGTTTCCCTCTATATGCTTTGGTCACATTAGACTGCGCTGTTTCGTAGGCTGTATTCTTTGACATCACTCAACCGTGCGTTTTACTGATTCATCTCTTTCCAGCTCAGGAACTGCTGCCTGAAAAGGACGTCCTCCTCCTCCCAATGGACGTGACAAAGTTCGACGAGCACGCCGGGAACTTCGCCAAAGTTCTCGCAAAGTTCGGCCACCTGGACATCCTTGTAAACTGTGCGGGTCGCTCCCAAGCTGCGAAATTTGAAGACATCAGCATGGAGGTGAACTGTGGTGGCTAATTTATGCGCATGCCTTTAAAGATCTTTCTTGGGCTACTTAAATGCAGGAATTTTGGTCTGTCTGTTTGTCTGTGACTCCATTCAGCCACCCGGCCAAAGTGAAACAGGAGCTGCGCTATATATATACCCACAGCCAAATCTAAACATCTAAATACGGTGTCAATGTTCATACTTGTCAACATTGTTGAACAAGAACAAGACATTGCGTAAATATAAGGCAGAAAATCAATACATAAGTGATATTTGCGGTGTTTCTTTATTAAAAAAATCATGGATGCCTGGTTTTTGCGGTAGCAAACGAAATATATAACATAAAATGTAGAAAACTGTCGCCTGCCGTTGCTCGCGCTACTAATATTGCTACTGGCGGCATTTGAGGAATCAAACGGCAACAGCACTGAAAGGTTTCACTAGACAGGTTCCATGTTCCACTTGGAATTCTTATGATGTAGGGCATCGTGGTTTTATAAACGTTGTAGTAGCTAGGGTGCCTCAATTCACGTGCATCTCTGCCGTACGGCAGCACTAGCATCATCCAAAATACCGCATTGACGCAGCAACAGCGGCGCCCATTTCAATGTAAACTTCCAGAAACTAAGGTTAAGGAAAACAGATTAGGCAGTGCTGACTCCAGGTCTTTATGACTTCATGTCTGTGCAATTGGATGCTATTGAACAAAAGCAACAATAAAAAAAACACCACTGTGCGATTGTAGGGGTAACTCTAGTTCCGTTCGATCGTATCACTTGAATAATTTGTAGTGTGCAGTTACCACACTGACAACTATGTTTTTAGTGTTTGCTATATTGCTTCACTGCTGACGTGACATAGCATAAAATTTGAAAGTTTTTAAATTTTTCCTTTTGTCTTTTTTTTGGATTAAAAAGTCTTTTGTTGCTGGAATGGAGCTTAGTGGGCAACTAAAGACTAGGCCTTTAAAATTGAGTGAGGTTATAGTTTGTCTTTATTTAAGGGGACAGACAACCGAATTTTGTGGAGTGTGTGTCCTCTAGTTCATATGAAAGCCCGTGATTAATATACCGGGGCAATTGCAAGGAACTTCCAAATAAATTGGCAGAAATAATTTTAATTCGGCACTGAACTTTCTGAAATCTGACAGGGGGCGACATATTGTGTCTAAACATTGTTACGTGATACTACAGTTAGTATACAGTAGCTGACCGCTTTTTCGGACTCCGAAAAATCGGACTTACTGGATATTTTAGACTTTTCCGAGAAACCGTCAGTTGTCTCATTTCGGTTCATGGTGTTTTTAGTGGAGCCCTTTCATTTCAGGCAGAGAGCATATAGTACTCCACAAACATTGGTTGGCTGTCCCTTTAAAGCCCTGATGTGGCTTGTTTTTTGGCTGAATTCGACTTGCGTGCATTTGGTGCAGGTGCACAAAGCCATGTTCGACCTGAACGTCTTCAGCCACGTGCACCTGACGCAAACTGTGCTCCCACACTGGCTCGAGAGGAGAAGCGGCCACGTCGTCGTGCTCAGCAGCGTCGCGCCAAAGATCGGTGAGTGCTTTTAAGTGCAGCGCACTTTAGGGGCTTGCCTTGTCGTCGTAGCTCGCTCGCTGGACCCAACACGGCGTTCCGTCGTCGCGGCGTAACCCGGAAGCTTCGAAAGCCAAGCGGTTTACATAGTCATAAGTGTTTGAAGCTCGTGAACCGCTGCCGCTTGTCATACATCTCCCCGTTGTTTAGCGCAAACAAAACTGTAGGTCATTTGAGGCAAAATGTACGTAACTAACCGGCAGCGCCTGCATTCATTTAGTTGGGAACGCTCGTTGGGTGGGTTTTTACGATAGTGAGCGAAAAGAAGTGGAAGTGCAATGCCGGGACTTGCGGAAGGAAAAGAAAGCACAAAAAGAGCAGAACTCTCGCTGGCGCTGTTTCAGGCAGGGGGCTTGTGAGCACTGCGGAGGCAGGAAATTTGAAATGCATTGGGTGGTAGTAGCGGGCAGATAACGGCGCTACTACAGCCCATTATGGCGAATCACTGCTCTGCACTTCCGACAGCTTTCGTGGAACGGCTTAAAATTATTTTGGCAAGCATTCTGCTTTATCAATGTGTGCTTTCTTGTGAGATGTAGTCTGTCTTGAATCCACATACAGTAGCCAACCGTTTTTTCGGACTCCAAAAATTCGGGCTCGCTGGATATTCCGGACTTTTCGAGGAATTGCCAGTTGTCCTATAGGAGTAATGTATATGAGCAATGGATATTTTGGATGAAATAAAGCCAGAAGTTCGATTTTCTGGTCAACAAAATTTTCCGCGACAGAGCCACGGTGTGACTCCTGGATGCCACCATTTTAAATCCTAAGCCACCTGGCTAGCCTCGGATTGGGTGAGGATCGGCTTGACTCCCACTAGGATAACAAACTTTGATCTTGGAGGCCGTAATTTTGCATACTTTACTCCATGTTTTGCAGTACTAGTCTGCGGCGGAAGCAATCTCGAAAGCCAGAAACGGGTCGGAAAGACGTTGGTGTTGTCCAATGTTTACAAAGAAAACGTGACGCTGGCAGAGATGCAAGCAGACGTTGTCACACGAAGGAGGAATTTAAGGCACAAAACCATTCACGACTTCAGTACTATATTTAACCCTTTCAGCTTTGAATTTTTTATTTCAAGCAAAACAATGTTTTCTGTGTGTTTTCTTAAATTTTAGAGTCTCATAAGCACCCAAACAAGAAATAGAGCTGCAAGTGCAAGTGATTACAGATTTATTAATGAGGCAATGAATTAAGATATCTAGCAATTAAAAATTTCATGTGGAGCAAAGACAACAATTTTGCATGGTTTCCCAAACTTTATGACTGTATGAACCTACAAACAAGAAATGAGCTTCGTAACGCACGTATTTATAGATTTACAAGCTTGGGAATAAAACTCGGACCGCCATTTTTTTCAGCCTCAATGTCGTGATTTCGTCTTCACCGCAGCTTCTTCTTCTTTGTGTCGTGCGGCTGCACTAAAATGAAACAACAGTGACATCTATCGCAATAGGCATCAATGAAGAACAATTCCCCAAAAAACTAGCTGTTTTGGTTTCATTCTCTATGCGCTAGTGGAACTTTTATGTTAGGGCCAAATGGTATAAATTAAATAAAGTTAGTTTTTGCAACTCGTAGATTTTTCGGACTGATTTTTCATTGTCCTCCAGGTCCAAAAAATCAGTCGGCTACTGTACACAGATCAGCCTGTTATCCAATTTCAAGCCCCACTAAAATGTTTTTATTGTTTGGCAGATGTTCGTGTCGTTAGGAACCTTTCTCCTGATACCTTTCAGCAAGTCTGTACCCTCTCCTCCATGCTACACCTGAAGGCCATGTCCGTTTCTATTTTATGCTTTTTTTTAGACATTAAATCAATTTCGGAAATATGTCGGCTGTTGCACACTGCATAGAGAATGCGGATGCTAATGCAGGCTGGTATGCCTGCTCTTTGATAGTGCGCCTTCCATCCATCCGACTATCAATTCCATCTAATCCAATCAAACCCATCAAATCAGTCCAATCCAGCCAATTACATTCCACTGAATTCTGTCAATCCCATCTAATCAACGAACCACACCCGATCAGGCAGTCTACCCAATCCAATCCATCCAGTAAATCTGTCCCGTCCAATCCCAGTTTATATTGTCAATAAATCCAATCGATTTTCATTTGATGTGCCGTTAGGAATAACATGTAACCCCCAGCGCGAGCAGTCTGTTGCGATTTTAGTCAATGCCTTTGGTACATACTGGGAAAAGAATTTTTACCCTGTGCACACACTAAATGCACTTCTCTCTTCACGTATAACGTTCAATGAGCACATTTTTATCTGAATGACAGCTGATGCAGATATCGGAACCATTGTTGCTCACCCTACAGGCATACAACTTCTCTGCAGATGCCGATAGCAGGTTATCTGACTTCTGGCGGCCACAAAGGATAACGAATAATGGAAAAGATTAGAAATGAGAAATAATATGCCACGGGTTGCTGATATGTGGAAGCATATACTCCGGTACAAGTGCATTACATCTACACGATATCAGATAGTGCTTCAATGTGATTGCAGTATTCCTTTGTGTGTGGATTAGTCTTCACTCAAATTTGTAACTGTATCTTACATTAAGTGGCCAGCACAGAGGTAGAAGTAGCAAACAGCAGTCCATCTGCCTCCTGGTGGGAAAAAAGATTACTAGTACTGATTGTAAAGATATGAAATGAGGGCCAAGATATGAGTGAATAGGAGTATGTAGTATTGACAGACATTTATTGTGGTGCAAAAGAGATACCTAGAGCTATGAGGCACTAAGGGCTTTCAGTGAGTAGGCAGGTCAAGTAGCTGATAGTGAACATGTAATGCAGGGAAGACGATGGCGTGTTGCCGCAGGGGCATAAGAAAAGGTGCGTAGAAAAAATGGCTGTGGCTTAGCTCAGCCAACCTTGGATATGCAAAGCAAAAGCTTGGCTTAATCTGGTTGAGTTCTGGTTTTGCATGGTTAACCTTTGATGTAGCTGCATTGCCGACCACGGCTCAAAGCCGTTCGGTCTCGTGCAACGCTCACAGGAGGAGGCCCGACCTCGCTTTCATTCGTGGCAAACGCGGCATTCCTCTTTCACGGCGAATGGGGTGCAAGATGAGTCACATAGCCCAAGACAACCCAGCGGCGCATGCGTGGGAGGCTGCAGGTTTGGTTGGCTGCCGATCAGCTGAGCGGGCGCTCCCGTCGCGGCTGCCGCTGCTACTTGAGCAGAACAATTGAAAATGGGGCCTTGTGCGCAGTGTGGCCCGGCGAATCAAGTGATGCGCTTCAAGGGGTGTGTCGCAGGGGGTGTGTCTCTGGTCAAAAGGTGAACTTGCACATCCTCCGCGAAACCACTGGACGAACGTACTAAAGCTTTGCTTTAAAACGCTGAACATAGTGCAAAGCATAGCAGTATTGAGTAGAGGCAATGGGAAGGGTTATGAACGCTGCAACGTGCGCTTTCTGCTGTTCACGAAAAAAACGCGGCGTTTGGCTCAGATGCCCTGCACCATGAAACTCCATGATTGTGTGTGTTCCTCTATTTTCAAAATGTCTTGGGGTTCCTTTAAATGCTGGATGTCAGTGAAATATTAACTTCATTTGTCGTAAAGTTTTTGGTGTACATTTTTTGTTTTATATATGGTGCTTTTTTATGGCGTGCCTCAAAGGTCCAATGCCCCAGCGCTTGTCTGGCAGCAAACGATGCCGCAAAGGTCAAATGCTAAGCCTTAGACCTTTAAGGCATTTGAACCAACACAATTGTATTAATTGAAACCATTTGCATTTCCAATTGGTTCTAATTGAACAAATTGTGTTTTCAGCAGGTCCAAATGAACCTCAAATTGTTTTTTTCAACTGCGCTTGTCAGTATCGGTGCTAATTCTTGCCGATTTTGTGTGCAAAAAGAGCCACACATGCTTCCCAGTTCTTCATGTACCAGGATTTTTTTGTTATTGATGCGTTCTTTTCTACCTTCAGCTCTACCAGACTCTGCCACCTACAATGCGACGAAGGCTGCACTTCACGTAAGTTTCGTGGATATTCTTTCTGACCCCTAACAGTTGCACAGTATACTTCTCTTCGATAAGTGTACAAGGAAAAAAATTAATTTATCGAGCACTGGAACCAATCAACTTTTAATATGGGTACTAAAGCCATCAGTTAAACATGAACGGAGTTAAGTTATATTTACTACTAAGATTGAATTCTGAATATATTTACTAAGATTGAATTCTGGACTGGGAAATAAATAATAAATAAATAAATAGCGAAACTGAATACAAATCACAATAAATATTTCCAAATTATATTAATATTCTTGACTTAGTGTGTATTGAACTTCTTAAACATGGGTACGAAAAAGAAAAGAAAAATAAATAAATAATGAAGGAAGCGCACACTGATGCATAAGACTTGAAGGTAGCGAAGTTGTACGCAACCTTCCCAACCATCACAAAGGTTTAAGTCCGCGATTGCAGCCGATGTGCTTCTTCTTCGCTGCCGCAATGACCTTAATCCACCATTTTTGCTATAAGTGTGAGCTTCGTTGATTTTTTTGGAAGTGGTAAGAATTGGACATCACCTTAGAGGGGCGTATGCTATGACATGTCTTTCTCGTTCCGAACGTGCACTGGGCAGTCACCGCGAGGCACGCACACACGAGCGCTAGGCAATCTCTTGGTATTCGTAACTGCGGACACGAAAAATTACGATTTGCTAAGCAGCTTCGCTCTTAAAAAATAAAAGGGCATAAATTTTCAAAGCAGTAGAACAAATATTTGGCATACGTTGCCATGAAGAAATGTGGGTTTCTCAACATGCTGCGAATACAGGTAGCATTATATTTGACTGATCCTTTCAGTTGTAGAAAAGAGGCTAAGCATGCAAGTGGTTTGTATATGACCTTACTGCAAACCAGCTACTAACAACTCTTGGTTCCTTGCTGATGCCACTATGTTAACACGAAACTTATTTTTGGCTTGTCGTGTTCCATTTCAGAGCTTACACGTGTCAGGCTTTTCTGCTCAGCTTCAATGTCGTGCAAAAAAGCAAACCCAGAAAAAGGCATTCGGTGCAGTGGGCAGTGCAGCGGACCCAGCTCTTATTGCTCTGTTATTAAAGCAAAGCTGTCTATGCCTCACTTGTACTGTAGATTGTGACACGAAATTGCGCTGCAGGAAAGCCAACTTTACACATGAGGGTTTTTATCGGAATCGAACCTGGGCCCCTCGCATTTTTAGGCCGACATCTATCCGATTGCGCCATTCCGACAGGGTGGAAGCAGTTTGGATTTTGCACTCTAATTTTCACTCAGGTTGTGTGGGAGCAAGCTTCACATTTTTAACTATCTTTCTCACATAAAAGGGGCTTAGGTTTAAAACAAGCTTAGGTTTTCTTTGGGTTGTAATTTTTAAGTATTTAAAAACTTTGAATACTTTGAACAGGGAAGCTGCGGTGCAAACCGAATCAAACAGCAAACCGTGTTCGTGAAGTATTCTAAGTTGCTAGTAATCACACACCTCTAATGTTTGCCTAATATGTATGCCTGGCTTCACAAGCTACCATCAAGAACAACATTTATGGTTTTCCAGTCACTTTAGGATTGTGTCTAAAAAGAGCTATAAATTATTTTGGAGCTTCTGATGTGCTCACGTCACGATGGTTGTCTTTATCCTCTTGTATATGTGTTAAAGGGGCCGTTCAGATAAAATACAATTTTGCTTTATTCGAAAGATTTGGTGTTTTATAGTGCTCCCAGCGCTTGTCCAGCAGCAAACAATGCAGTATTCACTAAGAAATTAATCAATCTAGCTTAGAATTTTGATTCTCCCGCCAAATCATGTGTTTTCGTGGCGTCTGCCATGTAGTCACAAGGGCGGGTATTCAAACGAACTTCCAGTGCGTCATAGGCTCTGCAGCATTGCTTACCGTCAGTCCCCCCCAAAAGTGCTATCATACTGAGCCACGGACCGTTGTCCGCCGTTGCTTTGTTTTGACCGTATTTGCACCTGAATTGGTTTTGTTACTGTAGAAAGTAATCGTTTCGTGAAAGATGGTGTATCTTCGACAAACAGGGTCACATAAGGGAACGTCGCTTACGCCAATCGGCCAGCGTCGTATAAGACAACTCCAAATTGTCGGACTGCTGTGCAGCTAAAACAAGCATAGTGCGCCCAGTACCAACAGCAGTGCACGTCGGTACTTCTATGCTTACGTGTATTTTCGTAACTTTCCTTGTTTATCCCACAATTCTTACTGCTGTAAAATGAATATGCATTACATTTAAGCACAAATAGCACGTTAGGCAAGCTTATAAGCCATGCCTGATTTGCGTTTGCTTTTGCCGCCCTCCGCCAATCGCAGAGCTGGCTGTCTGCTCCATTGCTGCTGCTGCTTCACTTAGTTTCACGTAGAGGCTCCCCGCTTTTCTTCTTCACGCTTACCTGTCTCTTTACACCCCCTTTCTCCTCTCTAATCTTTATATCCCCCTCCTCCCCCTCCCCACCGCACTGGGTTGTATGCAGGTGAGCCCCCAGTTGGGCTCAATAATATCCACTTCCTTTTCTTTTCATCCAAACCACCTAGAGAGACAGAGAGCGTGGCATCATAGGTTCTGTTGCGGGAAATGAGCTAGTGGGTCGCATGGCCATTCCCTTTTTCCTCATTATATAGCTTATTTGAGTGAAGTGTGCGTTGAAAGTGGTGTCAGTACGATTCTAACCAGGCAATCTTTCAAATGAACCAAACTTGTGTTTTTCCCGCACGGACCCTTGAGGCCACCCCCAAGAAACATGACTGGGCGATCGTAGTGGCGCCTCTAGTTCCGTTTGATTGTATCGCCCAAATGCTAAGGAATGCAGTTAATTAACACGCTGATAACTGTGTTTTAATGCTGTCCCATATTAGATCGCTCTTGCCCATATTGCCTCACCATATGAAATTTGGAAGTTTTTCGATATCTTTTGCATTTTTTTTTGTTAAGGAAACATTTCTCATGTCTGTAATGGAGCTAACTGAGCCACTAGAGGCTACGATTACAGGACATGCCATGCACACCGAATTCAGTTATACACACTGGCTTTTATTGTTGACTATTGGTTCAGTAGTACTACTCTGCACAGAATTTCTTGTGGTGTCAAAAAAAAACAGAATAAAAGCACCTAGTGAACTCAAGTCAGTTCGGTATTCATCAAGTCAATACAGTTCAGTAAAGAGGAGCACCAGTCAGATGTTTCCCCTCAAATAAAGAGTTCAGTACTGGCTGGCGATATGTCAAGAGCTCATGGCTGCGGGATCAGCGTGGTCATTGCCAATGTTATCTACCTCTCCATGAAAGGCTTTATCAGGTGTCCTCGGGTTGAATATTGCAGTTGTCGTTTATCAAAGCTCCTGGCGAAGTGAGGGAAATACTGCAAGCTGCTTTTGCACTGATACTTCGTGGGGTGAATAAAAAGCAAGGTGAAACATTATCGAAACAAAACTCCACTCAGCCGGTGCATTTCTATCCGGCAGGAGGCTGTACTAACAGATAAAAGCCAGTTGATTTTCACACTTGCTGTATACAAGGCATGAAGTGGACACGTTTCTGTTGCTGTTATGCACATGCTTATGCTCCAAGCAATTTATCCTTGTATATACACAGGCACGAAATGAGATATTATCGTGAGGAATGAAATTGTGAGTAGAATCATGATTCTCCTCGCGGATGGCAGCTGGCGATCCTGCTCCCTGCGTTAGTGAAGAGTGAAGCAAATTTGCAATCCATCTGCGTCCCTTCTCTGTGAGGAACAGGGGTAGATGAGTCACCAAATTGACACATTGGTGGCCTTGAGGGACAGTGCAGTCAGTTTCATGCTAGCAGTACTAAAAAGAGAATTTTTAGATTAAAGTTCAATTTGCAACTGCTTTTCATGAAACTCCGTGGTATGTGATAAGGGGGCCGATATGGCTGCAGCCCCCTTCTTCCTCTGTGAAATTTTGTTCCAGAGACTGTCAGAATAGATGCAGCTACTGTTTAAGTTTATAATCAAATAGCAATTACATATAACTGTGTGGGCAAGGTCCTTGCTTTTCACGCATTCTACTATTTTTTTCTGCAACTGGTCAACTAGGATGTTTTCTCATGTCCTGCCACATCGCTTCACAAAATAGTCATTTCACAAGATATTTCATGCTTTAATTTTTATATGGCAGTGAACAGGTGCTAACAGTTCGTTGTGAGCACGTACTATGATAGCATGTGCTCCCGTCTATGAGCAGAACTGTTTTCCATAATTGTCACCAACCACACGGTGTATGTGCATCCTCTAGCTGCAAGGTTCAGTGACACGGTCTCGAGGTCATCTAAAGACTGCCACCATATGTGTTTGAGGAGAGCGGCGTTAGCGACTACTGTATTTGCACGATTCTAATGCGCAACCTTTTTTGCTAAAATTAGCCTTCAAATTTGTGTGCACTTTACGTACGGGCTCAGAGGCAAAATAGGAGCCAGCAGCAGTGCCATGGGTGCAAACTTTTCCCAAAATCCAATTCTAAATCCAAGTTGCAGAATCAGCAGTAATTTTTTTTCTTCAAATTTCCCTACGTAAACTTCCCTGTGCGTTACAACTGGTTGTGTGTTAGGATCGTGCAAATATGGTAGTTGCAGCCTGCTAGGTGAAAGAGTAGTATGGCATGATGGTCATTCATCGATAGCATACTGAGCTTGTAGTGGTGGGTGCTTTTCTCGACGCACACCGCAGGTTTTCTTGTTTTCTCATTCTCGCCCGGCGTGGATGTGCATGACTTTGGTGTGGGCTAGGGGTGTGTATACGATGTTGAGGGCCAGGACCTTAAACTTGAGTGTTACCTGCTAAATACGTCAAGGAGATAGTCGGTGCTCAGTGCAAAAGCTTGCATAAGTAGGCAAATTTTTATATGGTTACATTTCCTTCGTGGCAATGTGACTTCGCAGGGCTACTTCGAGGGCCTTTGGTCGGAGGTGTTCGACAAGGGCATCGGGATCACCATGGTCTGCCCAGGTCCAGTGGCCACCCCCATCCGCCAGAAGTGCTTCACCGACACCCTGGGCAAGACCGAGAGCTTCGCTCCCAGCCCGAACAAGAAGAGCAACAAGATGGCACCCGCCCGCGCAGCGCAGCTCATCGTACTTGCAGTGGCGAACAAACTCGAAGAGATCTGGTTTGGCCCGCAGCCGTTTGTGATCTACCTCTACCTGGCACAGTATTTCCCTACCATCTTCAGGAGGTGAGGAGCGATCGAGAATTGAGATGTTCCGCAAAGCGTTGTTATTATCCGTGAACAACTTGGTGTATTAGGGGCTGGGGCTGTTGACGTCTCCTGTCGTCATCGTAATCGACGTCGTAATCGTCGTCTCATGTAGTCACGGTACTAAAACACCAGGAAACTATTTTATGCCTCGCTCTGGAATGTACCACGCACTAAAAAAACACCAGAACACTCGTTTACGCTTTGCGCTAGAGAGCTTCATGCTTCAAAGACACGAGACTTTTACAGCAAAGCTGTATACCTCTACCCCCAACGGTTTCACCTCCGTTGGAAAAAACGCCAAGGTGCTAAGAATACACTTATACACTACATGCTTCGCCCCTCCCCAGGTTTCACGTTAGTGGAGGTGGCCCGGGATTTTTTTCTTCACGATGACAGATGACAGCTTTTAAAGGCCAACTGCACAAAAAACGTCAACCTCTTGAAAACCCTATTTCCGTATAGTCAGCCTAAGAAGACTGCAAGACACAAAATTTCGTAACTGAAATGCACACATGCACGGTTCAAATGACCAGCTAAAATTGGAAATAGACCTCTCCCTGTATGTAAGCACTGTGACGTCACGAAGCGCATGTGCACGATGGGTGGTGCCTGGTGGCGGCTGCATAACGCGGTGGTGATTGGCAGAATGCACCTGCACTGATGACACGGCCTGGGCGCACGGCGCCCGAAAGGAACGACGTGCCGCTGGTTCGGACCGTCGCTGGCTGCCTACATTATAGGTGGGGGAGGGGTCTAGCTATCCAAGCTGCAGCCGTCTGCACCTAGAACTTTAGCAACACTTCCGTGTACCGTATGGTCAACTAACGAGTGATGCTTTTGGATAAACAGTGCGCGACAGAACAGCCTCAACGAGTCATTCTAGAGGTTGGTGCTGTTGCGACGCGTTCCAAGAATGTTTTTTTAAGGTGCTTTGTGTTCAGATACATACCAAGGCAAGCTCGTTCATTGTTGTTTTCGAGGTCCGCTTAAGCCGAGCGCGGTGCCTCAGACAGCGTATACACTCCCTGTTCTTGGTCTCTTTGCGTCGCCCGGGGACAGTGGTGCACGCACGATTTCAGGTCGGGGAGAAAAAGGAAGGCTGTGGCTAGCGTTCCTTCCAGACGGAACGATATACAAGTGCTAAGACGGAACGGAGCGCTGCAGGTTATCCTTCCACCCAGACGGAATACAACTGAGAGCTTAGCATTCCGTCCAGACGGAGCCGGCATGAAATTTGTACAGTTCCGTCCAGACGAAAGCAAAACCGGCTGATTAGACGCCGTGCTCACTCAGTCTTCAGATTTGATGTAGAGGTTGCGCCTCTGGTAATGGCACTATTGCACCAGGTTCGATTCCCCCCGGACGTGCTTTATTATTATTTTTTTTGCGTGGCTGTGCCTGCGTTTTGTATCGGCTAACTTTGCGCTCACTTTACAATTGACGCGGTGAGAGCAGTCGATCTTGATTTTGTACTCAACTGGCCGCTCCGCTACCGCTCACTAGAGCCAAGGCCGACATGTCCATCGCCACAATTCCGATCATCTGTAGTTTGTAATGGTGATTACTAATTAACGGTTATTCTGGATAGTAAAGGAGTGGAAGCGGTTCGTTCATCTGGGTAAATAACAAGAAAGACTGCTCTCACTGCCTGTTGTGAAGCGGGCGTGGTCAAGCTTGGCGGTTCGTTTGACGGCCGATCATCTGTAATCATTGAGAGTGGTTATTAATCAAATGTGACTATGGCTAGTCAATGAGCGGAAGCAGTTTGACCGGTTGGGTAAAAATCAACAAAACTCAAGACCGGTTGGGTAAAAATCAACAAAACTCAAGAAAGGCGATTGGACTAACTCTAACTCCGTCAAATGGAACTCCAAGCCGCTACCTCGACCACGGCCACTTCACAACAAGCAGCGAGAGTAGTCTTTTTTGTTATTTACCCAGCTGAACGAACCGCTTCCACTCATTGACTAGCCAGAATAACCGTTAATTAATAATCACCATTACAGACTACAGATGATTGGAACTCTGGCGATGGACACGTCAGCCTTGATTGATTGATTGATTGTAGGGTTTAACGCGCCGACGTAACACAGGCGATGAGGCGCGCCGTAGTGGAGGGCTCCGGATTAATTTTGACCACCTGGGGATCTTTAACGTGCGCCGAAATCTCGTACACACGGGCGTCTTTGCTTTTCGCCTCCATCAGAAAAGCGGCCGCCGCGGTCGGGAATCAAACCCGCGCCCTCGTGCTCAGCAGCGCAACGCCTTAGCCACTAAGCCACCGCGGCGGGTCACGTCAGCCTTGGCTCTAGTGAGCGGTAGCGGAGCAGCTGGTTGAGTGCAAAATCAAGACCAACTGCTCTCACTGCGTCAATTGTAAAGTGGGCGCGAAGTTAGCTGATACAAAACGCAGGCACAGCCACGCAAAAAAAAAAGTACATCCGGGGAGAATCGCACCCGGTACATTAGTACCATTACCGGAAGCGCAACCTCTACACCAAATCTGAAGACTCAGCATGGCGTCCAATCAGCCGGTTTTGCTTTCGTCTGGATGGAACTGTACAAATTTCATGCCGGCTCCGTCTGGACGGAACGCTAAGCTCTCAGTTGTATTCCGTCTGGACGGATCCCGCAGCGGTCTGTTCCGTCTGGACAGAACGCTAGCCGCAGACAAAAAGGAAAGGCAAAGCATACAAGTAAAATAAGCAGCATTGAAAATAAGCAGCAGTGAAAAGTAAAAAATTGTTCCAGTAAAAATATCGCAATGATGTCATGCTCTACGTGAGTGACCGACTGTTTTGTTAAATTTTTTTCCAGCGAAATTGCGAAATGTTTCTTCATCATTGCGAGAGTACACATAGCAGCCACATATATGGTTATTTCATATAGCTTGCGACAGTGGCACTGAAATAATTATCGGTAGTCATTATTTCATGATAGTTAAAGTTAGTGGCCTTGTACGCCTGCTGCATACGCCAGCATCGGGAGGCCGTAACAAAAGAATGCATTCACTGAGTCCATTCTTTTAGGGTAAACTGATTTTTCGAGTTTTTTTGAGACGCGTGAGCGGCCCATCTCGCGGCAAAGGCACGATGTTACATGCAAGCATGGCAAGCATCTTTGTTTTGCCGAATCCTCAAGGCACAATATAATTGATCAAGGTAAAAATTTATTGCACCTACAAGCAATAAATTGCACTCATCTTGAACAGATCCCCCCACACGTTCAAATTTGTCGTGGTCGATTTGGCAGCAGGCGGCTATCGCGGATCGTTCGTCGAAACATTTATTTCGCGTCACCTAAGCAGGTTAGGCAGCAATTGTCTTTTTAATACAGCACTCTACCTCGTCATAACAAGGCAACATTTCGCAGCAAGAAAATTTCCCTGTGCCCACTCTTCGCCCCCGGCACTATTTCACTGGACCAAATTACTGCTGTTGCTGCATGATAGCAGATGGTTGATAAACAGCAAACAGCATCGTTTCATAGCACCAATCAGCATGGACTGCCAATTTAGACAGTATGACTGCGCTGTGAAAAAGAGCAGAATTCGAGAATGGGAACTGTTGCTACGAGTAAGAGCAGATCATGTCGCTGCTTTGGCTGCCAGTCTCTTCGGCGCATTGCACGCATCCACCATACCCGCCGAATTTACCTCTTTGGGGACGCGGAAGAGTCTGATGCTGCTGATTTTGCCCGCACGATTTGCGTAGCGGAGAGCACAGCAGCCAACCGGCATCAAATAAGCCAACACATAAACACTAATTCCACTTTTGCGCATGTCTAATGCAGCGTCACTGCCTACGCGCCACGCGTCGGCCCGAATGTTTTGCCAACCACCCTCCTGGCCACACCCAGTACGTCACGCAGCGGCCGTGACGTCACGGCCGCCGCGTGACGTACTCCGGGAGAGGTCCATTCTGAAATCAAAACTGAGAAGAGAGGGGCCACTATGGTTACGAGCGGATGGCCAGCAAACGAGCGGATGGCCAGCAGAGCAAACCTGTGAGCAACCGTTTTGCGTGCAAGGATGCACTAGGAGAAACATGCCCAGTGCAACTCGACCAGTTCTCTTGGCTGGCCAGCACACCAAGCACCCGGTTGACTGGAACGTCACTTATACTTCACGGCTGTTTAGGTCATGCACCAGCAGGTGCAGCATCGTCTGCTGCAGAGCTATTTGAAAATTTCCTGGCTGATCAACAAGGCATTTCACGGGGCTAGCAGTCATGCCCCATTCAGTTTGTTGGCACTGACTGCACATTCAAAATAAATTTAATTGAGGTAAAATTTTAGTGCAGTTGGGCGTTAATGGGAAACTGGGCATTTTTTGCGGTGCCAGCATCTGCTCTGAAAGCCATAGAGTTTCTTACTATATACACTAGAGAGGAATCTGGCGCTAGAGTCTATGCGGCTCATATTAAGGCCGCCTGTGTCGTCATGGGCCGCCATTATACCATGCGCTCGCCTTAGTTTTCATCATTACTTGGCTTGGATTGAAATGTTTTAGTGGCCGTGTATTCGAACACAGCACCACAAAAACGGAAGGATTGGTGTGTTATTACATTAGTGGAAAATAAAACTGGCTGGTTTTAAAGCTAAGGAAAAAGGAAGTACAGCGTTTTTTTTGCCGGAACGGTTCTACCTACTATTCTGGAGACCAAGCTGGTAGTTAACAACAATGTTAATATTTTGTGGGAAACTTATTAGAGACTCTTATTTTATTAATTTTACCGTTATTTAAAATAGTAAGTTATTTGAAGAGCCCGGAAATGTTTTTGAGCGTGCGTATGATAACGTCGCCTTCGTGGTGAACCAGTGCACCGACCTTCAGCCACAGTTTAACAAAACTTGTTTCTAAGCCAGTTGGTTCATACTTGAAAAAAAAAAGAAAATGTGGCGTTAAACAGTCGTGCACGAAGACAAGGTAGGATGGCTACAGGTGCCCGTATCTGTCATATCTTGTCTTCATTGAAGTACGTTTGGTTTCTTTTTTTCCCGTCAGCTACATCTTTTGCTGGGGCATATTACCCGCTCAGTCATACGTCCTTCGACTCCAGCATGACCAACGTTAGGTACAATCACGCGGTGCCTGTTCTTTCACCGAACACGCAGTTGCCACAGCTCATGGCTACCACAGTAGCTCATAGACGTGCTAATGCATAGTGAAGAAAGCAAATCTCAAAAACCGCTTGAGTATCCAATTGCCATGCCAAGCCCAAGCCAGAAGCTGTGGTCTTCCCATAACCCCCCACGACGACATGGCTTACGAGGCGCGGTTTCCTCTCTAGTATACTCACTAAGAAACTCTATGCTAAAAGCTCACTCTACCCATGATGTCATCGTGGCTGCCGAGTAGTAAGAAGAATTCGTGCATGTTTGTTGGCTGGGAGGAAACAAAACTTACCAGGTTTCATCGTACTAGTGTCATAAGAAATATTCTTCGTCTGAGTTATGAAAGCAGGTGCAATTTTCATATTTCATGCCTATTGACTTTTCTCCACCGTTTCAACCATGAGTGACTCCAAGGGCACCTTGGGGCCGACCTGCAATGCTAAACCATTGCTTGTCAGATCCCCTGGTTACCACGGCTTGCACACCTTTTCAATCAGTGTGTCATACTAAAATAAGGTTGACTGCTAGCCGACCTATGGCATTTAAAACAAAAGTTTATCTTATGCGTTTGACAGCTCTGCAGGAGAACGTTGGCTGAAAATATTTATGTGCTGTTGAAACGATACAGCAGATGCCGAGGTACAGTCAGCAATGAATGAAACGTGGGCTAACAAACATTAAACTGAACTGACGAAAGGTTGCATGTTGTTTTACTCCAGTCTACGAGCGACATGACCCATTTATAACCAGGAAGCAAAGACATGTCCCGCCGCATTTGTATCGAACACTATGAATTTGTCTCTTCAAAGGGGTCATGCAGACAAAATACAAGTTTGTTCTATTCAAAAGATTTCGCGTTTTGTGGCACCCCTAGCGCTTGTCTGGAAGCAAACAACGTTTTTTTCACTGAGAAATTAATCAATTTAAGTTAAAATTTTGATTCTCCTGCCAAATCACGTGTTTTCGTGACGTCTGCAATGATGCATTATGTGCTGGGGAGCTTTGTTAACCATTTGTCAACCTAGACGGTGCCACCATACTGTGGCGGGCCGTTTTCTGCCTTTGTTTTTGACCATATTAGTGCCTGGCTTGTTTTTGCTGAGGTAGAAAATATTAGTTTCGTGAAACATGGTGTTCGCTCGACAAATATGGTCCCGTAAGACACCTTCGCTCACCCCCATTGGCCAGTGTCGCCTGAGACAACTCCAAAGTGCCGCAGTGCTGTGCAGCTAAAACAGAATAGTGCGCGCAGTACCAACATCAGTACGCATCGGTACTTCTATGTTTACTTCCTATGTTTACCCCACCATTCTTACTACTATAAAAAGAATGTGCCCTAAATGTAAGCGGAAATAGCTAATTCGGCAAGCTTATAAGCCCTGCTAATTTGTGCTTGCTTTTGCCGGCCTCAGCCAATTGCAGAGCTATCACGTATGACATCATAGGTTCTGCTGCAGGAAATAAGATAGTGGGTTGCATGGCCATTCCCTCTTTTCCTAATTATGTGGCTTATTTGAGCGAAGTTTCCGTTAGGAGTGGTGTGAGTATGATTCTAACGAGGCAATCTCTTGAATGAACCAAACTTGTGTTTTGTCTACATGGCCCCTTTAAATAAAGCCTTCAACATGGTATCTCCAGATACAAGTCTTCATGATGTGTTGCTGGCTGTACACGGAGATCTACGAGGGGCATAGCTTCATATATTTTTCCAGTTGTCACTCACTTTTCTACGCTGCGAAGTTTGGAAAACATAGTTGCTGCTGAACACATGCTTAACAGTAACCTCTACGTCCATTTTTTCCACAGGCACGTCGTTCCTTCCATCTTCCAAAAGGACCACATCGCAAAGCTGCGCGACGGTTGAGCTTCAGCCTCCCTCCCACCTTTACTGCTGTTTACATTTTTTCCGAGGGACATAAAGGAAGAACCATACAAAGAGCTCAAAACCTTGTGGAAGTATTTTTATGTTGTTGTAATGCATGTGGTGATGTAAATAAAAAAATGAGATCGAGTATACAATGATGGCTTTTCCCCGTTCCTTTTTAACTTTATGACGCCACGATACCCATATAATTTGATTGCGTTTGGCTGGCAGATTGAGCTACACAGCATGGGCAGTGTTGTGTAAGCGGCCATGGCTGGTCATGGCCACTTGAAATAGTCCTATGAAGTGACAGCACCCTTCTGTCGGTCCCTGTGTTTCTTTTACTTGTTTGCGCAACTGTTATTAGTAGGCTAGCATTCCGTGATTTTAGTGCATTCGCCAGCTGTGCCTATGAGCCGGGATCACGAGTCACGCCTGGAACTGATGCCGTTATACCATAGTGGGAATGACAACAGCAGTGGCCACTGTCAGGTATGCGCTGAATGTTAGGCCTAGCAGTTTACTTTCAGGTCTTCTGTTGTCATCTTGATGTGCGATGACTTGGACCTTGCTTGGAACATTAGGCTTAACGTTAGCGGGCTAACAAACATTAAGCCTGAAGCTTAAAGTGAGAACCACATATGGCACGTTTTTGCAGGCGATTCATGAGCGTAGGCATTGCGCGCGCGTTATTTTCACGCCCGCGTAGATGACTGTGCACCCGCGGCAGCTTCTACCTCGACCAGAAAATGACGCGTGACGTGCACGGCAGTGGGAGGAGCCTGACGACTTGCGCCAATGGGGAGGCGCGCCCCTCATGGCGGCAGTTTCAAAGCGCTCGGGAAAGCCTTTCAAATACTAAACGTATGCTGAAAAGCCTTTTGCAAACTTGATGCTCTTTGCCGCACCCAAATTTGTTGAGAGGGTGCTAGCTAAGATACTACTGTACCGGGCGGTGACCTGCTTTCTCGCCGTCGGAGACGGCATTTAAAATTGCAAGCTTGTTTTGAGGAGGCAGAACTTTTCGTTTTCTGGCAGCAGAACTCATCACCGACGAACCGACACCAGAGATGGCAGTGCAGAAGTGACTACATGCCAACAGGCAGTCCTAGCACTTAACCGACATTGCACTCACACCGGAAATGCAGTGGTTTGCTGTGCACGCGAAGTTCGCTAAATTAGTGCATTTCTCCAGACAACTTTTCAGAAAAAAAAAATGCAAAAAACAACGGCTCATCAGCATAACGAATTCGTTACATCAAGGTTAGCCATTGTGACGCCTTCGTTACATAGAGTCGCAAACACATGGGTTTCAATGGGGCTGGCAATGGGGAATTAAAACACTTCATTAAAGGCAGAGATTCTTTACATAGAGTTTCGTTACATCCAGGTTTAATTGTATACATATGTGGAGTACAGTGTAGGCAAATGTATGGCAATGGGGAGCTGCTTCTTTTGATTCACCAATTTCCAATCCAGAACACCTGTGGGCATGTGGATTGCCTCCTTTATTAACTTCATGACACTGACCACACCTAAAAACCTGCTTGTTGAGCAGCAACTTACCAGAACTCCCTTTCCCTTATAAAACACGTGCTACAGAAACAATATATTCACCGAATAAAAACAGGATAAGCAAAACAAAGCATACATCCCTTGCACTTTTTTTCCGAAATGAATCGCCTTTTTAAGTGTGTGCGTGTGTCAGCTCATCATTAACTGCGCAGACATAACATGCACCCAATCATCACCAGGCTGAACTGGGCTCACATATGGCTTCAAATCGACGGTCATAATGTTGTTGAGTTAACGTGTACTCCCTCATAAAATAACCAGGCTGTTTTCTCAAAAACCCCGTAGATTTGATACACCACCAAGCCCGTTTCCTGCTGCAACCGAAATCTCAGAGTTGTTATTTTGTAGATGTGTACTTGCCTTGTTTTTTTGTCCGTATACATTTCCTTTCCTTGAGAGTATAGGTATGTCGGACTTGGTCCCTCCTCCTTATCGATACTGGATGCACACGAGTGTACATTACTGCTTCACTATGTTCCATCCCAACTCATATCACTTATCTATAATGTTTTAATCATATTAAACGTTCCTGATTAGGCAGCTGTTGGCACATTTAAACCACCCTACCCCCTTTTGCGCTTTGCCTTTCGTCTTCGCCTGTCGGCCACGATGCCCGAAAACACCGGCCATTTGTGACCACCAGCCACACTGGGCCTGACGTTTTCCGGCTGGAACAAGGAGCAAAACTAAAGTTGAATTGCCGCCTCAGTCTTTGACAGCTACGCTTTTGTGTGCTCAAGGCAGGGAATGCAACTCCGAATAGGGCACTGCTACAGAAAACAGATGAAGAGGCAGGCTTCTCTAGTAGCGTTTGCAGTTCAAAGTGTTCTCTCTCGGAAACTTTTCCCGTGCTAACTTAGAGCCAGAAACTAGTCATGCCGAGTTGGCGTTCATTGTACTTCCCTATGCACTGTGTCGCTCAGCCCCATGTGTTGCTCAGTTCATCCCAAAACATGCAGTTGCAGATCTCCCAGAATTACCATGCCTGCCGTACTACGTACTACCATGTGTCTCAGGGCCTAGCGATAAGTCCCGTGGAACGTAAAAAAATCCTGGGCCATCTCCACTAACGTGAAACCTGGGGAGGGGCGAAGCAGGCAGTGTATAAGTGTATTGTTGGTGCCTTGGCGTTTTTGTCCACGGAGGTGAAACCGTTGGGGGGTCTGTTGTCTTTGAAGCATGACGTCCTCTAACGCGAGATGGAAACGAGTTTCCTGGTGTTTTAGAACTGGGACTACACGAGACAAATGACGACCATGATGACGACAACAGAAGACGCGAACAGTTCCAGACCCTAAGGGGCTTCACCCCGAAGAAAATAAACTTGATCCGTGCGTTTACTGCGTCAGCAATGTGCTGCTTCTGCGATATATTACAGAAAACCTAAGCATTGCTTTACTGTGCCAGGTCAACCTGGGCCGTCAGGATGGCCCAGCCCGACCGCCGCATTGAGACTGTGTCCCGAGTCCAGCCTGTTCCCCGCCCGCGTGAAAAGACAGTCGGGCGGCCCAAGCCCGGCCTGCAGGCTGAGCCGGGCCCAGGCTTTTGGGTAAGCCTGAGCCCGTGCACACGTCTAACCCACATGCTTGCTCGTAGATGTTGCACACGCCTTTCCAACCTTCCCAGATAGCTTTGTCGAGGGTTGTCGCCTGACTTCAAGTTTGCAGGAAAGCAGTGGCCATGGTTGCAGGCTCCGCTTTACTTCTGACACCACGTAATGTACACTGCTGTCGCGGGAGGCCAGAGAAAGGAGAACAGCCCAGTCGAGAACAGGATTGGAACTGTTTATTTGCTGAAGAAGCAGGTTGTAATCAGACTACATAGATGGTGCTGGCCGGAGCCCTCTGGATAAATAACGGGACTTCCAGCAGATGTCAGAATACGGAGAGGAGCAAGAGGCTGGCTGGCGCACATACACAACACTCTCTGGCATTATTACATCTTCATGCACCCCCAGCCGACATTACTACCATCACTCACTCTCGGAGGTGGCGCAGTGGGGGCAGTACCACTCCTCAGCGGGCTCTGAGTACAGCGGGGGGCTCAGGCACTCGCAGTGGTAGCCCAGGTCGCAGGCGGCGCACCGCAGCATCCGGCCCTCACGGCCATTCCGGCCACATATCTCGCACTCCGTCAAGTCCTCCTCCTCCCCTTCCTCCTGTGCCTGGTCCTCCTCTTTGCGTTTGGCCTTCCTTGGAGCAGGCGCCGGAACCGTGTCAACCACCTGGTCCCCTTTCCGCACCAAAATGAGGGAGAACTGCTCCTTGTCCAAGGGGCACTTGTTTGTGACCTGCACACGGGGAGAGAAGGCCAAGGAGGCATTCCCACTTTAACGCCACGACTGCCGACTACAGGCTACCTTATGATCACTTTGCACGTTGCAGCACTAGTGACTAGTGCCATGGAACTTGTCACTATGTGCCATGAACCCCGTGGGAAGCACCCTGATGATGCTGGTAACCTTAGGCTTCTCTGTATCGGGGTGGTAAAAATTTTCAACTTAACTGTCCTAGCAGCATGCCACCATTTATTTAGGTCTGCATTCCGCCCCTTCCCGCCTCTCTGTGGACATTCTTCATTGCACCCCTTCTTTTGCTAGTATCAATTCTTGCTTCAGCAAACACACCTACTCATGTTGGTTGTCTGCTAGGTTGAGCAGCCAGATCAGCTAGGCCTTGGGAAATGCTCATAAACGCCTTGACAGTGCTCAACAAAACCTGCGTCACAGCAGCCGTAAACAGGGGGGACAGCCTGATGCAAGCAGAACAACAGGAGGCCCATGCACAATTCCCACCAGCAGCTCGCACCCATGCCCAGCAGCACCCACCTTGGCCCACTCCTGGATGCAGACAAGGCAGAAGACGTGGTCGCAGCACTCGGGCATGCCCACCTCCTCGCCCTGGAACTGCTCGAGACAGATGGCACAGCACTCCGCCTGTGCGTCGCTCGCCTCTCCACGCGTCTGCGCGCTGCTCGCCTCGCCGCACTCCGTCTGCGCGTTGCTCGCCTTGCCACACTCCGTCTGCGCGTCGCTCGCCTCACCGCACTCCGTCTGCGCGTCGCTCGCCTCGCCTTGCCCCTTCCTTTGCCGTATGCCCCGACCCTGCTCGAGCTCCAGCGGCTCTGCAGCACAGTTCAATGCGGCCCATTTATGAAGAGATACGAAAGGACATGACAATAGATGCCCCACAGTGTCGAGTTAGAGGGCCACCTGTGCCTCAATTAACTTCCACACATCATCATGTGGTACCAAAATATCACGGCATATGTGATTTCGGCATGTCACATCTGTAAAAACGTGAAAGCTAAAAGAATGCTGCCATTTGAGTAGGAATCACTGCCCTTTGAAATAAAAGCTAGATATTTTTCCAGGTCTCCACATCAACAAACAAAACAGCGATCACACATTTACACGATGCAGCGATGCGGTAGGGGGTGATAAGGTACGTTGTTGGGCTAGTTGGTCGATCATACTTAAGGGATGCATAGCGCAACGAAAAGATGAAGGACAGAAAGGACGCACAGGGACAAAGTACTATTTCCTTGTGCATCCTTTCCGTCCTTAGTCTTTTCGTTGCGCTATACATCCCTTAGGTAGGGGGTGAACTTGTCATCAAAAAATCGGCCGCGTATCTGCTCCTTTCGTTGCAAATGTCGTCAAAAGACGATAGTCTTTGTAGAAATTTGTCAAGGAAATGCACCCCTTTGCTTTCCCGCTCAACTCTCATGCTGTTCCTGTACTGTCGCACTCATCCCAAGGTAAACACACTAAAGGTTTGCGCAAGCAGATTCGAATTTACCGCGTTCCACTGCTACAGGCCAGGTTCCTTGATGCCAGCGCTGCAGTACGGCGGAGACATGCGTGAAGGGAGGCGGCCGACTAGAAGGTTTATAGAGCCGCGTGGCCGTGCTCCACGTGCGTTCCAAGCAGAACGTGGAACCTAGGTAGTGGAACCTTTCGTTGCTGTTGCCGCGTGATTTTTCATATGCCGCCAGGAGGCGGCAGTTTTCGGCAGTAGATGTATAATATCATTTGCTATCGAAAAACCAAGCATCCATGAATTTTGAAATAAAGGGACACTGTAAATATCCCTTGTGTACTAATTTTCTGTCTTATATTTGCGTAATGTCTTGTTCTTGTTCAATAAAGTTGACAAGTATGAACATATAAACCGGGCTTAGACGTTTACATGTGGCTGTGAGTATGTAAGTCTATTGCACAATATCAATTTTACTTTGGCCGGGTGGCTGAATCGAGTCACAGACAGACAGACATACAGACAGACCAAAATTCCTGGGTTTAAGTAGCCCAAGAAAGACATTTCCCAAGTAGCCCAAGAACATTTCCGTGACCCACACTAGTGGTGGTCCAGTGGCACAGGAATGACATGCAAACATGGCTCACCCCGTGTGATCTCATCCTCGGAGTCCTCCTCGCTGCTGAGTTTGGTGTCGTAATCCTCGCTGCTGTGTTCGGCGTCCTCGTCCTCCTCCTCGTCATACATCATCTCGAACCCGGAGTCCTCCTCGCTGCTGCCTTCGTCCTCCCTTCCTGTGCCTGACGTCGTCACATCCTCCTCCCCGCCATCAACCATCTCCCATTTGGAGCGCTTGTGCGGTGGAGTAATTTCTTCGTTGTCCTGTGCATTGCGCTTTCGCCGTGGAGAAATTTCTTCCTCGTCGGAGGATGTCATGGCAGGATCCATGGCAAGCACCAACTCAACTGGCATACAGAGAGAGAGAGAGAGAGAGAGAGAAGGGAGAGAGAGAGAGAGAGAGAGAGAGAGAGAGAGAGAGAGAGAGAGAGAGAGAGAGAGAGAGAGAGACATTTACTTGTTTGTGCCGCTGGAGTGGCAGTGGTTCCCTAGTCCGGGAATACATGAGGTGAGCAGGGAGTCTTCCGAAAATTCACCCCTGCCACTGCTTGCCGGGCCAAGAGCGATATGTTAAGCTAGCTAACCACACACACTCGCATGACAGTAAAATAAACCCCGACAAGACGAAATCGTACACCCTACTCGTGTGAAAGGACACCAAAGTGAATTTTGTAAACTCCTGTTTATAAAATCATGTAATAACTTCCCTGTTCAACAAAAATCTAGAGCCCACAAGAACAAAAGATGATGACACACTGGTTTGCAATGCCATTTTATGCTATCCCAATAGTAAAACAAAAGACTTTACGCACAGTTTTATCACTTACACCCACTAGCTCCACATTCTGCCCTGCAAACAATCGCAGGCGATTACCAAATTGGTAAGGAGCGTGGTGCAAGGGGAACAGCGCTTTGGACCCTTCTGTTTTTGCAGAAAAAATGAAAATGACAAAAACCTGACGTACTACCTCCACATCATCGGCATCAGACCATGTCCACACCACAGCCTCTATAACTGCAGGATGAAGTCCTCTCACACGGTTGTCCAACTGCTATCCTGCGGTGTCCAAATCCGTTCCATGCCCCCGAATGTTCTCTTATTTGAACACCCCACTGAGTCAACAGTCACCCTCTACTCCTGCAGTGTCTTTCAGTAACCACTCTGTTATCCGTATGGTCCATGCGTTGTCAGTTCTCTACGTTGCATTCTTGGCCCAAGTCCACTTCTTTCCCTTGATTTGTCTTCCACTAATTTGTTGCCTATTCCAAACAATTAAAGGATCAAATAATTGCAATATGCGTATTGTGTCGCTTTAAAAATCCTGTTATAAAGCATCAAGCCAGTGCCTCGAAGGCCCCCACCTGCGCAAGTGCCTGCCTCCTGCCTCGCGCACGCACACACACACACAACTGTATTTGCTTTGACAACTGGATAAGTATGCCCTCCACAAACCTCACACTCTTTCCCTTTTTCCTAACCTAAACAAATTTTCCAAAGCTTCGCTAGCACACGAGGTGGTAATTTAACATATCAAACATTTGTGAAGACAGTACTTTCAAAGCTGGAGCAAACAGAATGAATTGGTTGGTGCAGGTTTGTGGCTGTAGATTCTAAGCTCCGTTCACCCTTCAAGGCTGAGAGCAATTCTGATTTTCAAAAAAGTAGAACCAGCATTTTCACTAGAGAAAGGTTTTAGTCGATTCGACATCTGCCTCGTCAGACGCACCAGATGCGAACGGAACCGACGGAGAAGCCCAGCGGTAGTGTAATTACTTTGTCGCCCGACAATATCTTTACTTTGTTCAAGAAAATAATGAAACGGAAGCTTCATTTATAGCTAGAGTTTAAGTAAGTCAGCTTAGAACATCCTCAACTCTTATACTGCACCCGAGTCTTGCTTCAACGCATGCTGAACGTCGTGAACCTGCAGTGGGAGCACGGCCGCTTGTTCGGAAAACACAAAGCCGGAAAAAGGATAGCTAGAACTGCCGTCACACAAATGGAAGTACGTGTATGTGACCGCTTTTTTCTTCGCAAGAACCAACAACGCTAAGCAGCACTCACGGGTGCCAGTTGTTATAAACGACAGCTGAAGTTTTGGCGGGAATGAGCGCGAGCGCGGTCCCCAAGCCGCGGACGCTCGGAGAGTCGCGATAGGCGGCGCAGTCCCTCACGTGACGGCCGGAAGTTGTGGACAGATATCGCCAGAGGCGGAGCCAAGGGCGGAAAAGGTGCGAAGGAGCGCCAGCGCTCGCCGGCAAAAAAGCCGCAGAACGACTTGCTTGCATCCAAGATGATGCAGCTCGAGAGCACGATTAGGCTGTTGCAGGAGACGGTGAAGCAACAACAGGAGACTATGAAACAGCAGAAGGAACTGATTGCAAGATTCACATCGCAACAGCACGGAAACCAGTCAGGTACGCCATGGAGTGTGGGAACGGCGCAGCAGACGGCATCGTTCACCCCGCTGGGGACGCCGGTCATGCCACCGCCACCACCGCCGCCGCAATCGTTGGAACAAGGCAAGACCCCTTGCCAGAAGAAGGCCCGCCGTAGCTCGGTGATCGAGTCGGACGAGGACGAAGACCTGAACATGAACACCGTTGACGACGAGACCGAATCCATCTCATCGATCTCAACACTTCACTCTAGGAACACGGATACCCAAGGCGGCCTTAAGGGGAGACGCGGGTCTTGGAATCCCGAAATTTGGCCAAAAAATCGATTTTTAGAAATCGCCATTTTCGGAAAGTAGAGCTATTTTTCTACCGGTTAGCAAAATATCCAGACCCAGGAGTACGTATTTGAGCCATAATATCAATTTATAGCACCGACGCCCGCTAAAATCGGCCAAGATTCGACGCGAAAATAGCATTTTTTCGACGACGCGCCCCTCGGGTTCTACATGCGCCACGGCGTCTATCTTGGTCTCATTCGAAAGCGCGTCTTTTCGTTTTCAATTCCCCGCCAGAACCACTCCGTTTCGTCCGTTGGTTGCGAGTAAAACCGGGGTAGAAAAGAGACGGATCGCGCCGCCTAATTGGTTACTGACTGCACGTGACCGCAGGGCGCAACCTCATTGGCTGGGCGCCGTGGGTCGTCTGCTCGGCACTCTCATCACAGGGCAACGGCTCATGTATTCGTCTGTGCGAGGACCGGCAAAAGCCCCGCATGGCGTAAAAATAAAGTAAAGATGTCTATCGATAACCGAAAGGAAGAACAGGCATTATTAAAAGCGCCTGAAATACGATTTTCTGCTCCTGTGACGACGACTTACCGCGAGAACGGCGCCGAGACGGAGGTAGGCTTAGCGCCCGCGCGGGCTGCCGAGACGATAGCGTGCGTAGCGATATGATTACG
Source organism: Haemaphysalis longicornis (assembly GCF_048455015.1). Taxonomy (NCBI): domain Eukaryota; kingdom Metazoa; phylum Arthropoda; class Arachnida; order Ixodida; family Ixodidae; genus Haemaphysalis; species Haemaphysalis longicornis. Next base: position 126,444,204 of record NW_027526445.1, on the reverse strand, counting down.
CCTGCGGGGGCACTAAGGTGCGTCTATCTTTCGATCAGCAGCAAATAGAAAGAAAAGAAATGATAAAGTGGAAGATGCCGCATGTCGACGTCGCAAGGGAAGTGTGTTCATTCTGTTATCAACGATGCCGCGGCGGGTCGGCCCGCACTCCGGCGCGCGCTTCCGCGTCGGCAGGTTACCATATAGATGAGCGATTTGAGAATTATAAATGTTCGCACTGTGCACAATGTGCGTTGGTGACGTGATATACGAGTAGATTAAACCGAAAACGTGGTTATCCCACCTAGCCAAGCGCATGCACGTCACAGAGCTGTGGCGGGCATTCCGTTACCAGCCCCTTCGCTGCAACTCACTTCACGCGATGCAAATCCGATTTGATTGCTACAAATGAAGCACTAACATAACAAAATAAACGTTTACAACTGTGGTGCACGATCGGGACCTCAGCCCTAGTCGCCAAAGAGTGACGGCGCGCTGCCAACAGCATAAAAATTGAAGCAACGTTCTGGCTTTGCTTTTGTTCAGTTTTTCTGCCAGGTGCCATCTGTAGACAAGAGGATTTCATAATTTTCCCATCAACTGATTTCAGCAAACTTGGTATGCTCGTGTTGAGCAAAAAGCGAGCTACATTCTAGAACCTTTCTTTTTTTCATATGCTCAATAGATAAATCTGTCACTTGTAGTAAAACTTCAACTGCGATTTTCTCAGCTTCCCTTTTTTTGCATATGTGCCTAGCCTTACAAGGGTTTTGAGGTAGTTTTTTTCAAAGGATTTCTACAAGTGTTATACCGTTAAATTCGGGATAAAATGAACTGCATGCTGAAGCTATTTTAATTGGCTCATTTTGCCTCAAATAAATGTTATGAGTAATAATTAGAGGTCATTAAGTTTTCAGAAAACTGTACTTGGCATAATTAGATTAATTCTATCCAATCAACTATCTTTACAGGAATATAAATAGCTTCAGCATGCATGGCAGGTCTTAAGCTACACATCCATACCATTTATTTAAAAAAAAATTGAATAAAAAGTTCCTTAAAGGCCCGTAAGAAATTACTTAATTAGGCTCCAGTGTTTTCTTTATAACTCAAAAAATAATTCTACCACTTGAAAACTAATTACATATTTGAAATGAGGAAGACAAAACACATATGCACAGTGATTTTCATTATCACAGACCAATTAATAAAAAAGTTCATTTCAAGACCCACGTCTCCCCTTAACTGCGGGGCCCGGTTCAAACAAATCAACGAGCACCTAAACAGCAAGACAAGCGGATAAATGAGATCTCACAGAAGGTCGACAACGTGGCGTCAGCCATGAAGAATTTGAAAAACGACGTCAAGGCAGACTTTGCCAAGTTCGAAGCCCGAGAGGAGGCCCGCATCAACACGGGCTTCGAGGAAATGAAACATTTCATGGTCCAGCTACTGAAGGAGGAGCTGGGGAAACTCGGCCACGGCAACCGCACGTCGCCCGGAGCCTCGCCCAGCCATGGATAAGGCTGCCAACAACGCCAAGCTCAGAGTGTGGCACTGGAACGCCAACGGCCTCCGGTGCCGCAAGGCCCTACTACAACAAGTACAATCCATGGCCGCGCCTCCTGACGTGATCATGATTCAAGAGACACATATGGAAGAGACTCCGAAACTCCCGGGTTACCACGTTCACGCATCACCCCCCAGAGCGCGCACCAGCAACACGGGCGCGGCGCAGGGAGTCTGCACCTTTGTACGCAAGGGCATCACCCTCATCAAGCTCGACCGCTTCCTCGATGGCGACACGGCCCTGGAGTTGTGCGCGACCGAAGTCGTGGTCGGTAAGAAGACGCAAGAGTCAGTTTGTCTGGTGAACGCCTACAGCAACCCGCAGCACCGCAGCCAGCGGTTCCGGACGCTGTTTCAGAAAGCCAGGCGAAAAGCCGTCGACATGCCGATCATCGTGGCGGGTGACTTCAACTCGTCCCACAGGGAACTGGGCTACCCCCGCACGACTGCCAAAGGACGGAGCCTGCTGGACGAGGCTGAAGAGGCAGAGTTCGAGCTGCTCTCGGACCCGCAGCAGCCGTCACGAAGTGGCACTTCAGCAACCAGGGACACCACCCCCGACCTCGCCTTCGTGCACCTCCCGGACGACAGACCGGTGAGCTGGCGCAACACGGGGCTCAACTTGGGAAGTGACCATTACATCATAGAAGTGGAATTGCCGTTGCGGGTCCAGAGCAAGCAGGCCCCGACTCGCAAGCCCAAGCTGACGGATTGGAACGCCTTCCGGCGGCAGGAGATTGCGCCCACCATTGAGGACCTCGAAAAGTGGACGCGCAGCCTGGGAGACGCGGCGGCGCGTGTGAGCACGGAAGTGGAGACGGACGAATCGATCCCCAGTATGGACCCTCGACTGGCCCACCTGATCGAGGCACGACAATCACTGCAACGCCGATGGAAGCGCATGCGGCACAGCAGAACACTGCGCAAGCGCATCGCCCACCTCGGCCGCGAAATCGAAAAATACAGCAGGCAGCTCTGCGCGCAGCAGTGGCATGCCATCTGTAACGAAGCCGACGGGAAGCTGCACGCCAGCCGTACGTGGAAGCTGCTCCGCCACTTACGCGACGAGACGCAGAGCAAAATCGTTCCAGCAACACCGACTGGCGCAGATCCTGCACGCGGCAATCAAAGAACACGGCGAGGACGAGGTGGGCAAACGCCTCAACGATCAATATCTCCCGGCCACCGCACAAGTCCGACACCCGGACTACGAAGGCCCAGACAACCCCGCGCTCGACGCGGATATAGAAGAATGGGAGGTCCGCCGAGCGGTGCAAGAGCTGAACTGCAAGTCGGCAGCCGGCCCGGACCTGATCCACAATAAGGCCCTGCGTAACCTTGGCGACGTGGCCATCACGGCCCTTACGAATTTCTACAACAACTGTTGGCGCTCCGGCACACTGCCCAAGCAGTGGTGGACCGCCCGAACAATATTGATCCCTAAATCCAACAAGCCGCCCAGCATTGAGAATCTCCACCCGATCTCCCTGACGTCGTGCGCGGGCAAGGTGCTGGAGCACGTGCTAAACAACCGTTGGCAGAGTTACATGGAAGAGCACGACGCGTACCCTGCGGCGATGCTGGGCTTTCGGGCCCGGCTGAGCACGCAGGACGCAATGCTACTGATCCAGCACGACCTGCTCGAGTCCCCCAGCAAGACCGACTGCAGGGCGATCCTAGGCCTCGACCTCAAGAGTGCCTTTGATAACGTGCTGCACTCCGCAATCCTGGCACAGGTCGAGAGGCTCGGGCTGGGACGGCGAACGTACGATTACATCCGGGCCTTTCTCTCGAATCGGACGGCGTGCCTCCACGTCGGTCACCTGCAGCTGGAGGAGCGAAGGTTGGGCAGCGTCGGCACACCGCAAGGGGCCGTCATCTCCCCCTTTCTTTTCAATATAGTCATGATACCAGTGGCCGAGCGCCTTGCCCGATTGCCGCAGGTCCAGCACACAATATATGCAGATGACATCACATTGTGGATGACGGGAGGCACGACCGGCCACATAGAGGAGTCACTGCAAGAGGCAATCTGGCAGATAGAAGACTGCCTGCGGAGGACAGGCCTCCGATGCTCTCCGCAGAAGTCGGAGCTACTGGTATTGCCACCTCCTGGCCACTGGCGCAAGTCGGCGGAGAAGGAGGCGGCTAACATCACGCTGCGGACCGAAGACGGCACCACCATCCCGCACGTCCGAGGAATCAGAGTACTCGGCATGCACGTCGACGCGGGAAACGGCAACCACACCGCCATGAGCCGGCTGCTAACGAAGGTGGGAGTGGCGACCCGCCTGGTCAAGCAGATCTCCACCAAACGACACGGGATGCGAGAGACGAATCTCCTGCGACTGCTGCAGTCGTTCGTGACGAGCCACGTCTCGTACGACGGCGCGTTCCATGGATGGCTGCGGCACGAGCGGGAGAAAATCAACGCTGCAATAAGGAAGGACCACAAGACGGCGCTGGGCCTCCTCGCCAGTACAAGCAACGACGCCCTGGCTCGACTAGGAGTCCATAATACCCTGGAGGAGGTGAGCGAGGCCCAGCGCACGACGCAGCTGACTCGCCTCGCAACAACTAAAGCCGGAAGAGCGATCCTACAGAGGGTCGGCCTGCGCCCGCCAAGGGCCGAATCCTATTGGGAGGAAGCCCCGAAGCGGGAGGAGGTGAGCAAGCAAGTAGCAAGGCGCCTGGTGGTCCTACCGCTCCCGCGCAACGTGCACCCAGACCGCAACAAGGAGCGAAGGGTTGCCAGGGCGAGAGCGCTGGCAGAAACATACACCGACGACGCAAAGGCGGTGTACGTGGACGCAGCCAAACACCAACGCAAGCCGAAGACGTACGTGGCAGCGGTTGTCCGGGCCACAGACGGGAAAGTACTCAACGCCTGCAGCGTCCGAGCGACGTCTGCGGAGCAAGCGGAGGAAGCCGCCATCGCCCTGGCGCTGAGCGGCACACCGGAGGTGACCACGATCCTGAGCGACTCCCGCACGGCCATCGCCAACTTTGGCCGCGGGAGCGTCGGGACGCCGGTGGCGAGCCTGCTGCCGAGGACCAAGTCAACCACGACCCATCTACGATGGTTCCCGGCCCACGTCGGAGTCATCCCAGGAGGAGCGGCCAACCGCAACGAGGAGGTGGACGTCGTCGCGCGGCGGCGCCCCCCCCCGCCCCTCGGAAGCGGACGAGGCTGACTTCCTGGACCCGGACCCGCTACTGGACTACGGAGGAATCCTCGCTTGGTACCGAGAGGGCCGCCAAGCGTTGCCTGGGCCTCACCCGAGACTAGGGCGACGTGAGGGGGCCCTCTTACGACAGCTACAGACTGGAACAGTACTCACGCCGGCCCTAGCCAGGCACGTGTGTCCCGGACAGTTTGAAAGTGCTACGTGCAGTGTGTGTGCGCGCGAGAACTGGCAACCTTAGCCCACGTGCTGTGGGGGTGTGACGCGTGTGCGGGGGGAACCGTGCGGGACTCTCTGCCACCGGACATGGAACACTACATCAGTTCGCCTGACCATCAGGCGCAACTCCAAGCCATCCAGCGGCTCGACGCGGCCCTGGCCCGGCAAAAGCGAACGGAGGTGACTCCTAGTAGCTAGCGCCGGACCGGTCCACGCTGAGGTCTAGTGAGATAGGGGGTTGGTGAAGCCCTGCGCGGCCCGATCCACCCTTACATGCCGGATTGATATCAATAACTTTCCTTCCTTCTCCCGCACCGCGCAAGAAAAAATGAAATGGTGACTTACGTTTTCAGCGGTCGGCCGCAGTAGGCAACCGATGTTATTCCACCAGTCAGGTATACTTCATAGAGCCACCGACACCAAACTGCACCTCACAGACACGTACAGGAGCACTACGCGTACGCTGGAAAAAGGCGGGAAAAAGCGTCGCTCTCGCATATGCGCACTGCAAAATGAAATGATTTGTTGACTCACGTTTTCAGCGGTCGGCCGCAGTAGGCAACCGATGTTATTCCACCAGTCAGGTATACTTCATAGAGCCACTGACACCAAACTGCACCTCACAGACACGTACAGGAGTACTACGCGTACGCTGGAAAAAGGCGGGAAAAAGCGTAGCTCTCGCATATGCGCACTGCAAAATGAAATGATTTGTTGACTCACGTTTTCAGCGGTCGGCCGCAGTAGGCAACCGATGTTATTCCACCAGTCAGGTATACTTCATAGAGCCACCGACACCAAACTGCACCTCACAGACACGTACAGGAGTACTACGCGTACGCTGGAAAAAGGCGGGAAAAAGCGTCGCTCTCGCATATGCGCACTGCAAAATTAAATGATTTGTTGACTCACGTTTTCAGCGGTCGGCCGCAGTAGGCAACCGATGTTATTCCACCAGTCAGGTATACTTCATAGAGCCACCGACACCAAACTGCACCTCACAGACACGTACAGGAGCACTACGCGTACGCTGGAAAAAGGCGGGAAAAAGCGTCGCTCTCGCATATGCGCACTGCAAAATGAAATGATTTGTTGACTCACGTTTTCAGCGGTCGGCCGCAGTAGGCAACCGATGTTATTCCACCAGTCAGGTATACTTCATAGAGCCACCGACACCAAACTGCACCTCACAGACACGTACAGGAGTACTACGCGTACGCTGGAAAAAGGCGGGAAAAAGCGTCGCTCTCGCATATGCGCACTGCAAAATGAAATGATTTGTTGACTCACGTTTTCAGCGGTCGGCCGCAGTAGGCAACCGATGTTATTCCACCAGTCAGGTATACTTCATAGAGCCACCGACACCAAACTGCACCTCACAGACACGTACAGGAGCACTACGCGTACGCTGGAAAAAGGCGGGAAAAAGCGTCGCTCTCGCATATGCGCACTGCAAAATGAAATGATTTCTTGACTCACGTTTTCAGCGGTCGGCCGCAGTAGGCAACCGATGTTATTCCACCAGTCAGGTATACTTCATTGAGCCACCGACACCAAACTGCACCTCACAGACACGTACAGGAGTACTACGCGTACGCTGGAAAAAGGCGGGAAAAAGCGTCGCTCTCGCATATGCGCACTGCAAAATGAAATGATTTGTTGACTCACGTTTTCAGCGGTCGGCCGCAGTAGGCAACCGATGTTATTCCACCAGTCAGGTATACTTCATAGAGCCACCGACACCAAACTGCACCTCACTGACACGTACAGGAGTACCGTACGCTGGAAAAAGGCGGGAAAAAGCGTCGCTCTCGCATATGCGCACTGCAAAATGAAATGATTTGTTGACTCACGTTTTCAGCGGTCGGCCGCAGTAGGCAAACAGCGTAATTCGACCAGGCAGATATACCTCAAACACCTTCACCAACACTAAAGCACACGTCGCTGATCAAGAGCTTTTAGCAGACTCGGCGACAACTTTCTGCGGCAATGGAGACAAAGCCAACAAAGCCGACAAAGCTACGCGGGGGGACGGGGACTGCTTTGTGTTACTGCGCCAAAGTAGTTCTCAATAAACTAGTTTCGGTTTCGGTTTCGGCGTGACGCATACGCATTTGCTACAGTTCGTTTCTTCGCATGAGCTCTTTGTTTGAATGCGCTGAACCGCAATAACCAATCATGCAGGCATATTGGCGTCTCCTTGTCTACGTTTCATTTGATTCTAAGCAAAAGCCAACGCATTTACTGGAGAACTCGGACCGACTTAATATATTATAGCGTGGACGGTACCGTCGAACTCTGAGCCGCCCAGAAACGCCGTTAATTTTATCAGCGCTGCAGTTTTGAGGGCAGGCACTGATATTTAAACTCTTCTTTAGCCGAAAACTGGGCAGCACAACGCGCACGTGTAGCGTGCTTACATAGCGCAGGCTCGCTATACCGTTAGGGCAGCACACGGCACTAGGGCGCGAAGTGAAATCCCATTTGGATTGCGCTGAGTTAGGCAGGCCCCAAGAAGTTTCGGTGACCCGCAACTCGGAAAGCGTATAGGGGAAGCTCGCGCTGCAGACCCATGAATCTTGCGCTCAATCGCCACGCCTTCCTATTCCAATATCTTTGATGAACAGCGGGCTTTCGGGCGTGTCTCGCTATACTACGCGGCGCAGGTTTCATACCTTATGATAGCAGTCGTACTTCACTGGCTGAGTTGCCTATTTACAGCGTAAAGGCGTGTCAGCACTTGGACGGATGAAAAACGTAACGCTGTCTAAACACCTGTCAGGGGCGGATCCAGGCTTTTTCTGAGAGGCGGGTCAGCTCCTTTCAATGATGATGATGATGATGAGCAGCAGGAGGAGGAGCCTTATTTATTCACTGAAATTTCTGGAAAGCAAAAACACGAGGAATACAACAAGTCATCAATTCACCTTTTTCTGCGACCTGAGTGGTCATCTTCTTGGAGGTTTAAATTTAAAAATTAAGGGAGGGGTCAGGACATCCGGACCCCCCTCTGGATCCACCAATGACACCTGCACAGTTAGCGCTGGTCGTAAAGTTTAAAAACTGGTCACTGAACATTTTGCCAGTAATGTGGTCACTGACATCGTAAAGTACATTGCATCAGCTAACTTTGCCAAACGCCAATATATCGAGCCGTTCTCAGATTGGTGGTTAAGCCACCCCTTTCCATTTTTTAATGTGTGGTCACTCGCATACTTCTTGGGTCACTTGCCGAAAAAATCACCGTATCCAGAACACCGCAACTGGGCCTGTCAGCAGAATTTCAATTGGCTTCCAAACCAGGCAACAGAATTCGCGTTGGCCGAGTGTAGCTGCTAACTCTTCATCAACATTCCAATTGGCTGCAACAGCCTCCTTTCTTTGTCACTTACATCAAAGTTGTGGGAGCATGGCTGGCTCTACATTAAAAAATAGCTGACTGGTATTCATGGCTGTAAATTTGATGTTGGCCTCACCGTGCTCTTACTTGTTCCCAAGCCCAACACGTGGGTTCACCAGCGATGGTCCTGCCCGTCCAATTCACCAATTTTCATTTGGCGCCGACGTGACACCCCACCATCGCTAAAGTGCTCCAAAATTTCGCAAAAATGTACGACGGCGGCGGTTAAGGGGACCTGACTGGGCAAGCGCGCTGCTTCCGTTCCAGTCCGCGCATGCATGCGCAGTCGGGTCCTCACAGAACAGGGAGGATTTTGGGTCCCGGTACCCGCCGCCGCTAGCGTAGCCTACGTTAGCCGCTAGGCTAAAACTCTCTACCGACACGTGTACTACGTTACCGTACCGCCCGTACCGCTCTCGTGGCACCGAAACCCGTGGCACGGTTGGCAGCAGTAACCGCGAACGCACTTTTTCCCTATCTCGTTTGAAGAAATTCCCTGGATTTCCCTAGATTTTCGCTGTCCCTATCCGCACGCCCAGCGCTGATAAAGAGAGAGAGAGAGAGAGAAAAGACTGTATTCAAAGCGTCCGACATGGGAGGGAGCAAATCCGGCCACGCAGGGCGCGGTGCTCCCCCGTGTGTCGGGCCTAGATCCCGAGGCTACCGTGCCCCGGCCCCGCTCGGTAAGGTCGCTCGGACTACTCGGGCTCCCTCTAGGAGTTCCCTTTCGCCTCTGCAGGGCCAGAGCTGCCTCGAGCTGCTGGACGGCCCATCTCTGGTCCTTCGGCTCCGCAGAGCCCACACACTGTCTCACACGCGGCGGGTACGCACCGTCCTCAACACTGTCACAGCCCCACATGATGTGGGCCAAGGTAGCCGTCGCCCGCGCACACATGCTGCACACCTCACTCTCGAAGAGTTCCGGGCACACGTGGCGCGCGAGCGCCGGGGTCAACACCGTCTCTGTTTTTAGTTGGCGCAGCCTCACCGCCTCCCACCTGGGCGCTGATAAAGCGGGGGACACATGTCGCCGCACGCGTTTTTTCTTTCTTCTGGTGAGAGAGAGAGAGAGAGAGAGAGAGAGAGAGAGAGAGAGAGAGAGAGAGAGAGAGAGAGAGAGAGAGAGAGAGAGAGAATACATGTTAAAACCGGTTCGGCGGCGGCCAGCAGCACGCATGAAGGCCACAAGACCGGTTTGGGAGGGGGGAAATGCGCGCGGGTACGCGTCCCTTTCCGCTCATGTGTTTTACCCTCAACTCATAAAATTGTTCGCACTTTTTGAGCCTGCAGCGCTTCTTGGATCCGCCCAGTTTTGTAAAAAAAAATCTTGAAAGCAAAGCTTTCTAGCTCCTCCATGGTGGCGTGCGAGACAACAAACTCCTAACGCGTCGGAGACCGTGGCGAGGGGAGGGGAAGGGGGGGGGGGGGCGGAGGGTTTCACTCACGGAGCACACTAGAGATGGCGCCGCAAACCGTTCCCCGCTAGGGTGCCTGGACGTTCCTCCTCGCTCACCCCTCCGTGAAGGGTGGAGACATCATGGGTCTATTCGTTTCACCTGCACCGCGTGAACCAGTTCAGGCGGTGCCGCACTTCGCCATTCGTTTCAGCGGTGCAGCTCGCGGCATCTGAGAGAGAGAGAGAGAGAAACACTTTATTAAAATCGGGCCCTGTTAGGCGGGGCGGGTGGCCAGCAGCCGCAGCTGCTCACCGACCTTGGCTGCTCTGTCCGTCAGGGCTTGTTGCGTCGTCAGGTCAGAGCAGCCCAGCGTCGCCTCCCATAGCTCCGGGGTGGTGATTGGGGGTAGGGGGTCGTCGGGACAGGCCCACATGTGGTGCTGCACAGTGGCCTTCGCGCCGCATGATGTGCAGTTGGGAGAGGAGAATAGGGAGGGGTGAATACGGTGAAGGAGAGCTCTGTTGGGTAAAGATTCTGTTTGTAGGAGTCTCCAGAGTCGGTCTTCCGTGTAGCTGAGGGAAGGGTGGGCGTGGGGGTATCGGAGGCGAGAGAGGCGGTAATACATGGTGATGTCGTGGTAGCCCAAGAGGCTGTCACGAGCTGACCTGGCTCCGTGGGAAGCAATGGGGCTGGGGTATGCCCGGGAGGCGAGCGCTCGGGCAGTTGCATGAGCCGCCTCATTGCCTCCAAGCCCAGTGTGTGTAGGAGTCCAGATCAGTTCTACTTGGGTGGTGGGTGGATTTTGCATAAGAAGTTTTAGGGCCTGGGGTGAGATGGCACCCGCAGCAAAATTTCGAATGGCCGTTTTCGAATCGGATAATATGAATTCAGGGGTTGGCCGGTGCGACAGGGCTAGTGCGATTGCCGCCTCTTCCGCCGACGCAGGTTCCGAGGTACGAATTGTAAGGGAGTTGATTGGGGGGGCGTTGGGGGCATCAATGATCGCCAGTGCGAAAGAAGTCTTGTGCCGGTACTCGGCGGCATCTACGTACACCGTGGCGGGCCGTATGGGGTAGCGTTCTGCTAACGCTCTAGCTCGTTGCTCTCTGCGGCGCTGGTGAATACGAGGAAGCATATTGCGGGGTAGGGGACGTACTTTGAGAAAGGAGTGGGTTTCAATGGGTATGGGGAGTTTAGGATCTCTAATAATAGGCGCATTTAGCTGTAGGCGTTGAAGGAGGTGTTTGCCGGGGTTAGTTTTGGCTAGGCGGCTTAGTTGGCTCATCCAGTGCGCCTCTATCAGCTCTTGGGCCAAGTTGTACACCCCTGTTCCTTCTAGTCTGGCAGTGGAGGTGCCGGGTGGGAGTTGCAGAGCACCTTTGTATATTGTGCGGATAAGGCAATTGATTTTGGCCAGTTCTGAATTAGAGGGGAGGAGGTACGGGAGAGCATAGGTGATCCGGCTAACAACGAATGCTTGAACGAGGCGTAGCCTATCTGCTTCCTTAAGCCCATGTTTTTTGGAAGCGATGCGGCGAAGGAGTCCGATGGTTTGGGAAACACGTGAAGAAAGGCACTTGATGTACTCTGTGTTTGAACGATTACGGTTTATGACTAGGCCCAGGATTTTGATTTGTGGGACAACTGGCACAGGCTTTGAATCTATGTAGATTTGGATGTTGGGAGTTGTGCGGTTTGCGCGCTTCGGATTGAGGAGAAGTAGTTCTGATTTAGATGGGGAGCATTGTAGGCCGGCTATAGTGGCTCCCTCAACCACGGCTGACGCTGCTGCTTGGAGAGTCTCCTCTACTTGTGCGTCACTACCTCCGCTTGTCGAAAGTGTGATGTCGCCTGCATAGAGGCTAAAGTGTAGGTTGGGAATGCAATCTAGAGCCTTTGGAATATGAAGGAGGGCTATATTGAAAAGGAGAGGGGATAGCACACCTCCTTGCGGAGTGCCTACTGGGGGTAGGTGAAGCTCGCCTGATTCTAAGGTGCCTAATCGGAGGGTTGCAGTCCGCGAGGAAAGGAAAAATTTAACGTAATTGTACGTTCGTAAGCCAGGGGAGATAGAGGAAAGGCCATTGAGGATTGATTGATATGAGACCCGGTCAAAGGCTTTCGTGAGGTCTAGTGCTAAAATCGCTGCTGTGTCAGACTGTTGGGGAGAAGAAATAATGTCGTGGTAGAGTTGGAGATGTACATCATTTGTCGAGAGTCCGGCCCGGAAACCGAACATGGTGGGAGGCAGGGCGTTGGTTTGGTTTATGTGTTTGGTGAGTCTGGCATGTATGATATGTTCAAGCACTTTTCCGATGCAGGAGGTGAAAGAAATCGGCCGGAGGTGATCTAAGCTTAACGATTTTCCGTGCTTGGGGGATGAGTGAAATGTTCGCATGTGTCCATGACGCTGGTAGTGTGCCTTCTTTCCAGTGTTTGTTGTAGAAGTGTGTGAGTGTTGTAATGGAGTTGTCATCAAGGTTGCGTAATATTTTGTTAGTTACTCCGTCTCTCCCAGGAGCCGAACTGGTGTTGAGAGTGAGAAGAGTGGCTCGGACATCTGCTTCAGTTATATCCGTGTCGAGGAGTGTGTTGGGTGTTCCTTGGTAGTCTGGTAGGGGGTTACGGTCGCCAGTAGGGATGTATTTTCCTTGAAGCGAAGAGAGGAGTTGTTGTGGGGTACCTGGGTAGGAGTGAACAAGCTGGGCCATGCGGTTGGTCTGAGCAGTTTTGGATTTATGGGTATCGATGAGGTGACGGAGGAGGGACCAGGTGCGCTTCTTGGTGAGGGTACCTCTGAGCTTGTCACAGATTTCTCCCCATCGGGCTGCGGCTAGTTCTGCTGCGTACTTTTCCGTTTTGTGGCTTAGCTCTGCAATTTTCTTCCTGAGGCGCTTATTATGTTTATTTGTCCGCCATTTTCGCCGAAGGCTGCTTAGTGCAGTCCACATATTTTTGAGACGGGAGTCTACCATTTCAGCCGGGATTTCAGGGTCAAGCGGTTGGTCGCGGGCTTTTTTGTCTCGAAGGAGGTCGGCTACCCATGTATCTAGGGACTGTACTATAGAGGATTCAGTCAGTTGTTCGTTGCGAGTGGTCCTGAAGGCGTGCCAGTCTGTTATGTATTGTTGTTTGTGTTGGGGGACATACGTGCGTTGAAGGGGGATGGTGAGCTGGATGATGCAATGGTCACTTCCAAGAGTGTGGTCCATGTTGTGCCAGTGTGCATTGGATATGCGATGGGTAAGAGTGAGATCTGGTGTTGTGTCTCGTTGCACACTATTTCCAAGTCTGCTTGGTACGTCAAGAGGGGTTTCTAGTGTGAGCCTGTGCGAGTGAAGGTGTTCCCAAAGTAGGCGGCCTTTTTTCGAGATTGTAGGATAACCCCAAGCTGTATGTTGGGCGTTAAAGTCATCTACTACTATGAGGGGGTGGCTTTGTGCCTCTCTCTTGGCTAGCGAAAAAAGTTTGTTGAAAGTGTGCGTGTATTCTTTGGCGCCACTGTATATGTTGAGCACGTGTAGTCGGGGGGAGGACGGAGTTTTGGAGTAAATGACGACCATGTCGTGAGGGATATGAACGCTGTCAAAGTGCACTCGCTTGGCTGGGATGTTACGGTGCACTAAGATTGCGGTGTATGGGTTGCGGGGGTCTTGGAAGGATTGGTAGCCACCTAGTTTGGCGTGGGGACCAGGTTCTTGTAGGGCTATTATTGAGGGGGGTTGGTCGGACGAGGCAGTTAGCATCTGTAAGTTGGCGCGTTTCCGTTGGAGGCCGCGACAATTCCACTGCCAGACTGAGAATTCTTTATGGGATGGGGGCATCTGTAATGGGGACATCTAATACTGGGGCTACCGGAACGTTGATGGTGGTAATTATTCGCTGGAGGTAGCTATGCATTTCCGCTCTTATTGCCTCTATGGTTCCCTGCATGGCCGCATGGTTGCTAAGCAAGGATTGGTGGAGATTAGTGTACTCCGCTTTCTGTTCTTCCAGGGTATGTTCTAGCCTCCCAAGACGTTCCTCTAGTTGCTGATGGGGCTGGTCCTGAAGTTCATCTTGGGAGACGGAGCAGGCTTTGCGTTTTTGTGGTGGGGAGGTTGAGTTCTCCTGCTGGGAAAGGGGAGCTGAGTGAGACTGATTTTTTAGGAAAAAGTTTTCGCGCTTGAGAGCAGCGTTTTCCTCTCTGAGAGATGTGATTTCAGCGTGGATAGTCTGCAGTTCTCTAAGTACGTCTGCTATGGATGTACCTACAGGGGGGTTTTGGGAAGCGTGTGGGTGCTGGGAGCTGGGAGGGGCGCTTGGGCTGCTCACCTGCTGGGACTGTGAGCCAGGCGATGACTTGAGGAGTTGGCGCTGGGGATCAGAGGGAGTCCTGCTGCCTGTTGACTTGTGCGTTGCGGACTTACGGTCTTGGGCTTGTAGTGGGGGGAAGGAATCAAGTAGTGGAGGGTGGCTTTGGGACGTGGCTTGTGCGTAGGAGAGCGTCCGTGGTTTGGGCTGGTAGCGGCGCGGGCAGTCCGCCTAACCTGTAAGGTGGCTTCCTTCACACACTATGCAGCGTGGGTTGCAGGGGTGATTTTCATGAGCGTTGGTAGCGCCACAGCGAGAACAGCGGGGTACAGTTTGTTGGGTAGGGCACACGTCCTGGCGATGACCCGTTTTCCAACAGCTGATGCAGGCTTCGGTTTTGCGCCGGAAGGGTCGGCAGCGATAGGTGGCGGCCCGGTACCGAACCCAATACGGGACGTGAGGTCCGTCGAAAAGTATTTGGGCCATGTTGGAGCTGTTCAGTCGGCGGACGTCGAGGATTTTCAAGTGGGGGTTATAATTGATGATGCTGTGAGCGATTTGTTCAGGAGTGTCCGTTTCTGGGATATTGAAGATTATGCCCAAGGAGGTATTTGCCGGGGTCGGAACGTGAGCCGCGACGTCATACCGATGTTCTCCAATGAGCAGGGAGGAGATTCTAGAATGCACGTGCCTCCGAGGGAGTACTTATTACGATGAAGTTGGATTTGGCTTGAATGCGTATTTGATCCTCACCATTGGGTTCAACATGTGCGTGCTGTTGAATTGTATCCGCCAGAACCGCAAAGGAGAGCTTGGCGAGGGCTAGTCCGCCTCTCGGACGCAAAACAATCTTGACGTCGGTCGCAGGGAGGGGTTCGACTGGAGTTATTCGACGCATGGGCTTTTTGCGGCCTTTGCATAGAGAGCTTGTAGAGGTTTCTGGGAGACTAGCCTGTTGGGATTGTCTCTCGGTACAATGGAGAGCTTGCTGCTTGCTTCGTATAGTTTTCCAGCCAGGTTGAAGCAGTTCGTCCGGGGTGATGGGTTCACCGTCAACTTCGCTTTCCATAGCGGCGGGGCGGGCGACGAGCTTCAGGGAGCAGCTGGCCGCCTGGCGTGCTCGGGGCGAGTACAGCCGCGGTCCTAGGCCTGGTTAGGCCTAGCAGTGCGAGCGGCGTGGTCCGGTCTTCCAAGGCTTGCAATTTCGAGCTGGTGGGGTGGATGACCATAAACATTGTTACCCGGGGTTCCTGAGTGCTTCCGGTGACCCTGTGGCGAGCTTCAAGGTCGATGGTCGGGGCGTACCGCACTTAAAGCAAGTAAAATACGGAGCCGTTGTGAAGCGCGAACGCTTGGCGCGGCCCCCTAGCGGGCTTTTTCCGCGGCACCTGAGCCGCGCCGTTCGATTCACCGGTGGTGCCGACGGGTGCAGGACGGGTTCATGGCTTTGCCTGAACTCCCTGCCGAGGAGGTGCAGAAGCAGACGAAAAATGTGCAGGTCTGGTTCCGCCGATGGCGGAACCCGCTTTGCACCGCGCTGTGAACTGGTTCAAGAGGTGCAGGCTGAATCGAATAGACCCGATCCTTTGCGGGGTCCCTCGCCGCCCCGACCGGTTTTCGGAGCCACCGACCGCCATTACGAATCCCCGCTACTGCGGCGGAACCACCGAATTGTGCAGCGGCCGACGTGCTGTAGCTGTCTGGCCGCGATTAGCGGCTCAAAATGCCTGGTTGCTGCGTGCCTCTGTGCACAAACCACTGCAGGAATGGTTGGCGAATGCTGGCGAATGTTTCTCTGGTGGTATCTTGTGCAATATTTTTAATTGATCAAGTGAACGTGCTGAACCAGACACGTACTTTTGGGATTTCATTGCATCATTTTGAGTATTATAACGAGATATGGCTGTGTGTAGCAAACTGGGAGACTTTCTGTCGTAATCAGTTCCCCTTGAATTATATTTCATGACTTCTCGCTTTCTTTGGTTGTGTTTGTTTGTTTTTAACTTTTTACCAAATGATCCCCAATTCTTTTACTTTTAAATATGAATCGATTGTGAATCGATTTTTCTTTTTTCTGATAGTTTTCTTACAAGTTCCCCTCCTCCATTTTTGGAGTTAGGTCCACTAGAGCTGTGCACGGGCCCGGGCCGGCCCGAAAGCCCGAGCTCGGCCCGACCCGCGGGCCGGGCTCGGGCCGGGTAGCACGCATTATTTCGTGCCCGGGCCGGACTCGGGCTTGAACCAAAATTTTGTCGGGCCGTATATGATAAAAAGACGATTGCACTTAGAAAGCCTTCACATCAATAAAAGAAACGTCTGGGTCCCATCAGCTTAGTTTGTGCTGCTGAGCATGAGGTCGCGGGTTCGGTTCCCGGCCGCGGCGGCCGCTTTTCTGATGGAAGCGAAAAGCAGAAACGCCCGTGTGTACGAGATTTCGGCGCGCGTTAGATCCCCAGGTGGTAAAAATTAATCCGGAGCCCTCCACTACGGCGCGCCTCATCGCATGCGTTGCGTCGGCGTGTTAAACCCTACAATCAATCAAACCATCAGCTTAGTGGGAGAGAGCGGGCCAGAAAACGAGGGCACTCCAGCCACCGACTACAACATGATTGTATTTGCTCTCTCCTTTTCAAACTAAAACAAACAGAACAAATGTGGCCTGGATTTCGCAGTGTTTGCAGAGTTTGAAGAACCAATTTTCTAAGCAGAGCCCATAATTATTTCGCGCAAGAATTTCTTTAGAGCCGTGACTAAAGGCAAGAAAGAACAGAAGCGTAGATAAAATCATGCTGCCAACGTAACTAGAGGGAAAGACAAAAATCAAACGGTGAAACCGGACGCATCGTCTGATCAAATTTCAGCAAGGAATCGAAGAACGCAAGGTGCAATATCTGTTGAAGAATTACAATAATAAAAAAATCCCCTTACTCGGAATCATTTAAGGTATCCTCGGGTGCGCCTTGATTTCGGAGACTGGCAAATGAAGTGGCAAATGAAGTTATACGGCTACCGAAAAAAAAAAAGCTTCTACGTGAGGATAAGTTGTACAAAGTTCGGTCCAAGTTTAAAGGAAATTTATATCTTAGGCAGTCGTATTCGCTTTGTGTTTACGCTTTTTAGGTTAACAACAAACCTCTTCAAGTTCATGTTAATATCCTGTCGGACTAGGGATGATATTTAACAACACTCTGGCGGGCTCGGGCCGGGCTCGGGCTCATATTTTAGAAGTTTGTCGGGCTCGGGCTCAGATTTTAAATATTCGTCGGGCTCGGGTCGGGCTCGGGCTCAATTTTTATAAATATCTCGGGGCCGGGCCGGGCCCGGGCCGTGTCTCTATCGGGGCGGGCCGGGCCGGGCCTAGCAATTTCGGCCCGTGCACAGCTCTAAGGTCCACCCCCTCACCCAAAATAAACTTCTGCATGCTGCGCCATTATTTACTGTACCTATTAAATGGCTTCGCCGATTAGGCATTTACTTGGGGCTTCTTTGCAGATTTTTTTTTATGTGTTAACCGCGGTGCTTTAGATAAGCCTCTGCTATTTCGTTCATTAACTTTCAGCTTTTGTTTTCCCCTTGTAGAAACAACTACATACACTACTACAACAACTGAGTCCTCGCTTCGCCATTTGCGCAATATCTTGCATATACAAGGTATGCTTTTTGCGGCTATGATTTTCAACAAAGAAGGCTCATGAGTAATATCAGATAACTGCGAAATCAGATAGACTTAGTGGAAGAACAGAGCGATACATGTAACATACCTCTTCCGCGAATCTTTGCACAATACATTGCCGGTCGAACGCACTTATATAAGACGCAACTTTTTCGCAGATGAGATTTAACACCAAAACTAACGATCAAGAAGCGAGCCTCATTGATGCATTATTATGCGTGTTACATTTAAAAGTGTAGAGACATTGCGCTGACTTAAGTTTACAAAACAAAAAAGTAGGAGACGCACTATAGAGTCTATTCACATGACGTCACAGCAGGCCAAAAAGCATGTTGGCAACCCAGGTTCGACGCTACCGGGCGGCCGACGCCATAACGTTGGCGGCACTCGCAGGGGCGCACAGCCGGGCCGGCCGAGCCACAGCCAAATAGTGTAAATGGTGTAAATGCGCGAGCA
Source organism: Haemaphysalis longicornis (assembly GCF_048455015.1). Lineage (NCBI taxonomy): Eukaryota > Metazoa > Arthropoda > Arachnida > Ixodida > Ixodidae > Haemaphysalis > Haemaphysalis longicornis. The sequence continues at coordinate 126,426,033 of NW_027526445.1, read as the reverse complement.
TTGTTGTTTTCGTGCGCGGCATTGACGGTTGTCTGATCATGGATGATGGGCCTTCGTTGAGCTTGAGTGCTTATGCCTTGAATTTGGGGCCAGGCGCCAAAAAGCGTTACGAAGAAAAAGTAGCGATGTGCGGCGGCGTGGATCCGTTGCTGCTTGGAGACTCCGACCTGTGTACCGACGCTACGCTTCTGCCTACATTGGAAGACTCGGACATAAAGGACTACCTCGTTCACGGGACAAGTTTCGTGACACACGAACAATTTAAGGCCACTAAGTCGCTAGCGGCGCACAATTATGTGACCAGTGGCTTCGTTCAGCAGCCGCGGTTGAAGCAAGTTGGAGACCGCGTCATTGTGCGCGGAAAGGTACGCACTTTTGTTAAGTTTTAAAGTGGCCTTGCCAATGTCACCTTGGACTAACCGCTGCGACTACCTTTGTAATTTCGTACGACAGAAACACCGGTCCTCTAAAGTAGAGATGCTGTAATTCTAAAACGTGTGAGACATGCGTAAGTTTAGAGCGCCGTTGCTCCTCGCCCCGTACCGGGCGAGGAGCGACGCCGGTTTAGACTTGTTTGCTTTGACACGTTTCAGCGCTGTTTCAAACGTTAAATGCTCCTTAAGCTCAAAATCGTGCGTTCTCGAACCACAGCATCGAAATTCCCGAATGAACTTCACCACGAAGCTGTGTTACGTTTTCCGCGATCGAGTATGACACCGCAGTTAAACGGGAACTCTCTTAACACAGCACCACAACTGAAATGTTTTGTAGTGGAAAAAGTGGAAAATTTGCATGGAGCACAATGTACACGTTATCCTTCTCCAACATTGGCTTTCCCTACTAGCTCCAAGAAACTTAATGCCATCAACATCAGTCTGAGTGACTGTAGTAGCCTTCACACAAGTTTTGTTACTGATACAACTGCCACTAGTGTTGATGGGTTTGTCTGCTCTGAGCTAAACATGTGATTCCATCACTGTTTTCACGACATCTACATTCGCAGGTGGATCACTCCCAGGCCCTGTCTACGGAGCCACTGGAGCCATGGGTGCTTCTGAAAAAAGATGGAAAAGTAGAGGTGGGCCACTGCACTTGCATGGCGGGACTCGGGGAAGCCTGCTCTCATGTCAGTGCTGTTCTGTACTACTTGGAGGCAGCTGTCAGGCATCGAGATGGCCAAGCATGTACTGACAAGGAAAACGGATGGCTTCCACCATATTTAAGTAATGTGCCTCCTGCGAAGCTTTCAGAGATTGATTTTTCATCGGCAGCCATGAAGAAGCGAAGGCTTGACGGAGCTAGCAAAACAACAAGAAAAAAGGCAAAAGCACCGATTGATAAACCCTCAGCCGAAGAGTGGAAGGCATTCCTGGATGAAATCAAAGATTCCGGGACACAGCCTGCCATACTTTCTGTCACAGAAGGTTACTGTGATGAATTTATACCTGTTGCGGTGAAATACTCATCGGCCATCCTTGGAAACCTCACAAGGAATAAGCCTGCAACGTGGGATGAGGTGCAGGAGGAGAGTCGGACGTTCGCACAAGCTTTCAAGGTGGAAACAGAGGTATGCAGTAGAGCCAGCTTTCTTATCGCGGAAGGTTGGATGGCTTGAATAGAGGGGTTTTGAAACATGTCGGGAAAGTGCATCGTTGGGAATCCCTTTTGGATTTCAGTCAGAAGCTAGGCACATCTCCCATCTTCACGTGTGTGCAACATTGCAGGGTAGTGAGGTGCATACTGTGTCAGTGGCAATGTTAGCCCACATTGCTCTTTATCAATGTGCCTGCTAAAATGTTATCGCGATGAGCTTTAGTACTTTTGAACTTCTACAAGCTCATTAATGGCCAGAGTATATTACGCAAAGATTAGGCTCAACCTACACCTAGTAGTGCCTCTGGAAGGTAATGCGCAAAGGGTGCACAAAGGTTGAATAAACACATGAATAGTGTCTGCAGGTGCACCATGTGTTTAGGCTCCAATTTGAAGGAGCCTGAAGTGCCGAGTCTTGGGGGTGTTTCCACCTCACTTGTTGTTTGCACATTTGTGTGTAATTATGCCAGCCGCCGGGGTCTTTTCTTCCCAAATCATTTTCTTTTTCACTGTTGATGTGCAGCCGCCCAGAGTGAACTTATCTGCTTTGTGACCATGCTTGATTTGCTTTTTTACAACGCAGGCAATCATTGCTGTTGAGAAGGCGACAAAGCAGCAGGCTGCCTCAGCATTGTGGTTCAGATTCAGAGCAGGGCGAATCACTGCATCGATGGTGCATGCTGTCTGCCGGACAAGTTTGACTCGTCCATCCGTCTCCATTGTGAAGCGGATTTGTTACCCGGAGGAGAGCAGCTTTTTTTCTCCTTCCACGGACTGGGGACGCCGCAAGGAGGATGTCGCCAGACAAGCATATGTGGCTCAAATCTCAAAGCATCACAGTTCTTTTAAGTGTGAGGCTGCTGGTGTGCACATTTCCACAGAATACCCTTACATAGCGGCGAGCCCTGATGGCCTCATTTCATGTGATTGTTGTGGTAAGGGGCTGCTTGAAATTAAGTGCCCTTATTCAGCAGGCTCAGTACAGAATGTTTTGAACAAGAAAGATGGATGTTTAGAATGCCCAAACAGTGGTGCAGTTAATCTGAAAAGGTCACATGCTTACTTTTGCCAGGTGCAAGTGCAGATGCTGGCATGCCAACGCACCTTTTGCGATTTCATGGTGTGGACCCCACAAGACTGGCACGTAGAGCGCATTCTTTTTGACTATACGTATTGCATGGAGGTAGTGCAAACATGCAAGAGCTTTTTTGAAAAAGTTCTGCTCCCAGAGCTGATGTTCAAACATTGGACTGCACTTCCTGTCCAATCAACAGCCAGTGATGTAGATGAGGAGGAGGAGGGTGATGGGGGTGTTGCGCAATACTGCTACTGTGGCGGTGAAGAATATGGAGACATGGTTGAGTGCAGTGGCAAAGACTGCATAGGCAAATGGTTCCATTTTTCATGTGTGAAACTAAAACGGGCACCAAAAGCTGAGGTGTGGCACTGCAGAGACTGCAAGCCCCGGAAAACAAAATAACTGCTGCTACAGGTAACTACGCTTAGTTTAATATTTTTAGGAATTGCAGCGTTATCAGTATACAATTGTGCAACTACTGTGGAATAGTTTTGTGGTGCTCATTGTTATAATTTTACTGAAGCTTTTTTTTTTTCCTTCAGGAGGACATACTTGTTATAGACGGTGTGCTGTAACAGGTGCAGGTGTACTGCTGCACGTTTGGAAGGGCACTTTGATGCATATTCTTTGTTGACATTTTAGCACGAGGATGGTGTGAACTTGCTGTTTGTAAAGTGAATTGCCCTTTTGTGAGCAGTTTTGTATTTAAAGCAGGAATTTGCCCTCATTGAGTAAATAAAAGGCAGCAACTGTCAACACCAGAGTTGCCACTGGAAGGAAGTCTTGTATTGAGCGCTGTGCCCTGAACCAGTCAGGTGTTCTAGTTCCTTCTCTTGGCACTCGTTTTCATAAATGTGTGTAGCAGGGTTCAGGTTGTTTCTAATATTTATAGATTTCTTGTTTTGCACATATTGAAGCAACCTATTCAGTGCCAGTCCTATTGCATGCGTAAAAAGTGTATCTTCAGTTAAAGCTACACAAAAAGGTGTGAGAGGAGGAAATGTTTATTACAATAGTAAATTTCAATCACAAGAAAGCAACAGAGCAAAAGCATATGTACAAGTTTCAATAGGGAAGCATGTGACACCTAGAGAATGGTGACACCTAAAAAGGCTGCTGTGCCCCTCAGTGCACGAAAACAGAAGGTGACATCAATGTTCGTAGTCATTAACAAAATGCTCTCTCGTTTACCCTGTTCGCATGGCTCACATGATGCCAAGGCATAAAGGAATTACATGATACCAGCAACTACAAAAAACAGACTGGCAGCTCATAACCAAAGTTTGTCTTCCGCTATCCTGGGTGTTTGCCGACAGGTCATGGGGAAAACTGCAGGCACGTATGATTGTAGGGTTTAAAGCGCCGATGCAACGCAGGCAATGAGGTGCGCCGTAGCGGAGGGCTCCGGATTAATTTTGACCATTTGGGGATCTTTAAGGTGCGCCGAAACCTCGTACACGAGCTTTTTTGCTTTTCGCCTCCATCTGAACAGTGGCTGGGAATCGAACCCGCGTCCTCGCGCTCAACGCCTTAGCCACTGTGCCACCGCGGCGGGTAGGCACGCATGACTGAGATCTTGGATCTGTACACGATTTGCCACCAAAGAAAGAGCACTGCATATTCTTAGCCTTTGCCAGCTACCGCTCCATTCCAGAGGCACAAAGTAAAACATACACACAAAACCGTCTCCCGTACGCGGACATACGACGAAATGTAAACAAGCACTCCTTAGCGCGCTGCACACTGCATATCCGTCTTGTTCACTGGTTATGAAGGGACAAACATGGTAAAAATTGCAATAACTTTCTTTCTAGAGGAGAATTAAAGTGTTTGCACAGTTCACAACATAACACTTCTTGCACACACCCCGAAGTCATTGTCGCAGCATACCTACACCAGCATTGTCTGCTTTGCTGCCTGCGCTGTAGTTTGAGAAGCACCCACAAGTCAGTGCTGCAGTCTTATTGCACAGTCCCTATAAATAAAGACTAGATATCCATCCCTCGATTTCTAGGACAGTCTGCCCTCAATGGCACCATTATTCAAAGGGCACAACGGACTTGCTCAAATTTGTTAATGCAGAGCACACAGCCACTGTTTTGTCCAGCTGCGGGATCTCGTTCCCATTTCGCACCACAAGCATATCTGTGGGAATGGTGCTGGAAAGGATTGCGTACTTCTGGCGCAGCACACCAATCACACGCTCAACATGAATGCGGACATTCGCCAGCTTGCGCGTCCTCTCTACCTCCCAGGCAGATAGCTGAGGCTTACCTCTGGTGAACGCTGGCACTTCTAGTTTTGCACAATGCAAGCCTACTGCATCGCCAATGGTAAAGCCTCGGTCAGCTAGCACGCTATCCCCTGGTAACAGGTTGTCCAGTATTCCGCAAGATTCTGTCACCTTCCTGTCACTTGTCCTGCCTCCCCAGCCTTCAGAGATGAAAGTTATGACTCCCTGGGGGGCTATACCTATTAAAAACTTCACAGTATTGTGGTTCTTGTAACGGGACCATGTCTGTGCTCTTGGAAGTGTGGAGGATGGCCTATTGATGAACACTTCAAAGCAGTCAATGATAACTGCTACCCTTGTTCCGAATGCCTGTCGGAAGCACATCGGCATGGTGCGTTGCAGGTGTTCCCGTTCCGGCCACTTCACAAGTTTGTTTAGGCGCACGTGCATTACGGAGAGCCATCGTTCCACAACCCTCGTTGCTGTTGCTTGGCTGACCTGCAGAAAGAAAGAACTGTATGAATAATGACATTCGCATTTCTTGTCTTTAGGTAACAACTGCACCCAACGAAGCTTTGTTTTTAAATTCCTGCTATGCGTGTACACCACTTACATTGAACCGATAAGCCAGGTCTTGCAGTGGTACACCAAGCCGGAGCTTCATGAGCGTCAGGAGCATTTCTTGAAACCTTGTGAGCACATTCCTTGGTCCGGATGGAATACTTTTCTCAAGCAGGTTGAAAAGTGCGAGTAACATGGCAAAACTTGGGAGCCCCGTGTAAAATTTCACCCGATTGCGGTCCTGTTCAAACATGGCTTGCGTGATCTCGAGCCTTTGTAGTTTCTCCTTTGCTTCCTGCAACTGTGTTCTGAGGGCAGCGTTGTCTTTTTTCAGGCACTCAACAATGCTTGAACTCTCCTCTGTTTGGGTAGTGCTATCCTGTAATGCTGGAACATGAACATAAGTAAAGGAGCAAATTTTAAGACCTTCATATTTTGCATTGTACTTAAACTTAGCGCACTGCATGAAATTTTGTGTAAAATGGTAGACTTACAAGGGGCAGCGTTGACAGCAGCATCAATGTGGCAAACCGAAGCTTGATCAGCAGCAGCACTTTTTCTGGAACCTGGGATGTTGAATTTTCCAGGATAAAGAATTTGCCCAACCTATCTAATATACATGTACGTGCAGTGTTACACTTACATGGTTCTGTGTTACCAGCATCCACCACGTGGGGAACAGGCACCTCCAAAGGGTCCGTGGACTCCGTTGCATTTTGAACTTCTAGAAGTGTTGGGGTCAACAGTTGCACCATTACTAATCATGAGAGCACCTGGGCCTTCCATGAGCATTAGCTATTCATTCTTTTGCGACTACATGGAAAAGCATCCAAACACCAGTGCAAAATACATGAACAGTAGCACCTATGTATTTCAAAATTTGTGCAACTATGAGTTTCTTAGGTAGAAAACAAAACAATGTTAACCTGAATCGCTGTTTGTGAAACCAGCGTTTGTTCCAATGCTTGAAGGCTCGGAAGCCTGACCTTCGGCATCATGTTGGGGTGTTGCAGCTCGGACGAAGCCCCCTGCAATAAAAGGCCATGTAATGAAAAACAGCATTGCACCTGTGGAATGTAATAAAAAATATGAAATTTACCTGTGTCACTACCATCAGCACATCTTCCCCTACTGGTAACTGGGGTATTCATATCGAGAGGTTGCAGCACTGAACTAGGGCTTGCAGGTTCATGGTGCTTCTTTGCGTCAGCTCTCGCAGAGCGCCGTTTGTGCCTGAAACAAGTGTAAGAACCTTTATCACCTTGCACCATATGCAAGGGCAATTAGAATACTTGTGGCACAACGGAATTTCATTAAGCATGGTAGATTCTGATTGCAACTGGGTGATGGGCTAACAACTAGTTTCTCTAAAGACATTTGCTGGGAGTAAGGGACGTGAAATGTCGATTAAAGGTGCTAAACTATGCTAGCTTCATATATGAAGCTTGGAAGCGCTTCACACAACTTTCTATGGTGGCTTAATTTACAGCGGCAGGGCGAAAACAACTTCCTGCGTTGGCACAAGGAACAAAAAAAAAGGAAGACCTCAACATGGTGACAATTACCAGGAATGGTGGTGACATTTTCCCAAGGCAGCATTCAGAAAAATGCCCCCACTGAATTAAGACACACCAACTTTCTGTAGTCATGGCTGCTGTTGCATGTCAGCCAATGAAAACAAAAATTTGAAGATTTACGAGATGTACTATCTGTAGTCATGGCTGCTGTTGCATGTCAGCCAATGAAAACAAAAATTTGAAGATTTACGAGATGTACTATCGCTGTACCTTATCTACTGCACTGATCTCACAACCATTAAGCAAACAACGACACTATGCGTCAAGGCTTGCGCTCCAAAAAGTATGGATAACATCTCACCTTTCATTCGAAGCAGCCTTTATGTTGTGGCCTAGGTTAAGGCTTGGAGCCCAGTCTGGGTTTGTGTCGTCCATGAGGTAGCATGGTTTCCCTGAAAAATTCAAATAAACAAAGAAAAGTTGACGGCGATAGTAGAAGGAAGAAGCAACTACGACGCCCAGCCATTTCATTCTCTAGCCGCCGAGCCGTACAATTCATTCGAAAACACCAAAACGTTCGCTCGTGAAACCTTGTTACGAAAACATGCATGCTGCCGTAGCTTTGCACTTTGCTTACGAAAAGCGAGGTTGATAAAGCAAAGATCACGGCCAAGGACAACACTGCCGGATCACACAAAGAAAAAACAAAAGCGCACATACGCATAGGTTCGCACATTCAGGTGCATTTTTTGTTAGACACGCCAGAATCCGACCTAGACAGAAAATTGCAAGCTCGACGAAGTGAGCCCGCTTCACACGCCAACCAGCGCATCCGACGCCCACAAAACCGCGCACAGTTATGTAAAGCTCGAAATTTGCTTACCAGAAACGAAATGTGCGCTGCACACCTTGTAATGCGTGGCTTCTTTGTTGATGTCCCCACGGTTGATCCGGCGAAACCACTCGGCGCGACGCTTTGTTGACATTTCTTGCGTCTTGCTGCATTGCCAGCGGATCACGGTAGGCACCGCAAAGAAGCGCACCTTCTGAGCATTTTCACACCCGCCTGCAGTATTCGTTGACGAGTTGTAGCAGCCGTACACAGCGCAGTGTACCATGATTAAACCGCTACGCACACGGTGCGGGTAACGCTGCAGCGAACTGCCACTACCGCCACAGTTATGGCGGATCGCCAAATCGCCCTTCCCATAAGGCCTTGCGGCATCGCGGCTGAGCCGCTTGTGAATAGACTCTATACGCGGTAGCGCACGGATGCGCCTCTGTGTGCCGTGTTTCTCCCGCTATTTTGTCTTGTCGACTTAGCTAGCGCAGTGTTTTTACTGTTAAGACGTACAAACAAGCCCACAAATAAGTTCTCCTTCCCTCTAGAAGCGGTTTGTGGCCACGGAATGCGTGGGCATATAAGAATCCGATAGCGCATCCCTGTGCTTGCAGCGCGCTGCCAAAGCGGCGGGATACAACATGGCGGCTTCCGTAGCAGACGACGCAGTTGTCTCCACCCGTCACGGAGGGGCGGCGAGGAGGAACATCCAGGCACCCTATTCCCCGCGCGGGAGTGCCTTTGCACCCGACGGAATTAAGCGGTCGTTCCGCAAAAATACGTTGAGGATTGGTTTGCAGGGCAGGAAAACAAAATGTACAAACCCCATACGGATATCTGACCGCTGGAGAAACGCTACCTTTCGTGCACCGCTTGCCATGAACTCCCAGTTCGTTTATGTTTTAAGAGGACTTATTACAAAAGGCGAAAGAAGCAACAGGTTCTGATAAACAGGAATTGTAGAAGTTCCCTCAGCTTTCTCGCAATTCACAAACTTACTAAGCTAACTAGTTTAAATCGGTATAAATTGGAATTACTAAGCTCACATGCCGAATAGTTTCGGTGCCTGCACTTGTGTCGTGCGGTGGTGCAGCCCCAAGCTAGCACATCAACGTATCACCCTTCGAAAGACGTTCCCCTCCGTTTTCTCTCTCCCGACTCGCGGCCGGGCTGCGTGAAATAAATTGCCCGGACGCTCAGACGCGAAAGAGAGAAAAGGAGGAGTGCGAGTGGGAAAGGCGAAGGGCGCTTGGCTTTTCCGCCGTTGTGCACACTCCCTGCGCTCTGGGACCTGCCGGAGCCGCCGGAGCTGTTTCGCGTCTGAGCGTCCGGGCAATTTATTTCACGCCGCTCTGCGGCCGGGCTAGAGTGAACTAGAATACTTGGGTAGTGGAAAAAGCGGAGGGTGCTCCCCACGGCGCCCTTGAAGCCAAACGTGTTAACCGCCGCGCGTGGCGCTGGTGTGCCCCGCCCGAGGAGATCCCAAAGCGGCGCGCGTTGATCGACGTGCCGCTATGCTGCTGTTCGGTGATTCACGCTGTGTTTTGACGTTTTTTACCGCTGCACATGGTCTTTTTTGTGTGTAATTACAAGAGGAGCCTTGCAGGCACTGCACTGATCCTTAAGTGTTCTTGATTCTGTCTTTTATTGGTAATACAGACAGGGTGTTATGCGTGCGACGGTCTCTAATTGCAGAAGGGCCATGGCTCATGCAGTTTGAAAGGATTGTGCAGTATTGTGGGGTGGGACTGCACCCCTAATAGATTTATGTGATTGCTAGAAATATTTTATATTTGCGATTTGTTTTACTCTGCTTTTATTTGTTGAGTTCCTAACTGTTCATAATTATCTTACGTCTGCAAGACGTGGGCAGCACATTTCATGAACTTGTGCATTTCTAAAGCCGTAATTATTTTATGTTAATGGGCAACCAGCGTTCCAATGAACTGAGCACTATTAAAATGATCGCGCGATAAAGTGTGCCGTGTGGTGCCTTTCTTAGAACTACGTACGGTTGCGAATGTTGATTCTTTTCGCTGACTTGAGGGAACTTTTTAAAACGTATCGTGTGTTTTGCGTGGATTAGTGCACTGCAAGGGCCCGGGCCAGGTAGCACGCATTTTCTCGGGCCCGGGCCAGGCTCGGGCTTCAACAAAAAATATTTTGGGACGTGCTTGCCCGAGCGCATGCATGCAGTGTCTTCGTGATGGTTGATGCTAAAATGTTTCTGCATTGATCATTTAGCTTAAATAAAAAAAAAATCAAAGTGCGAGGTCACTGCGGTGCCGTTAAAAAATATCTTTCGCTGACACTATACTCAAAAAATATTTTCTATGTTAGGATATATATATATATGTGTGTGTGTGTGTGTGTGTGTGTGTGTGTGTGTGTGTGTGTGTGTGCGTGCGTGTGTGCGTGTGTGTGTGTGTGTTGTACAAAGCTCGGTCTAAGTTTAAGAAAATTAAATGCGATATATCTGTATATATAGTCGCTATAGGTTAAAAAGGCCGATTTTTTTCGGGCTCATACTCTGTCGGACCCGGGCTGATATTTAGAAACAGTCTGGCGGGCTCAGGCTTATTTAAATTTGTGTGTGTGTGTGTGTGTGTGTGTGTGTGTGCAGGCACACTTGCACACACACACACACACACGCAGGCACGCACGTACGCGCATGCACGCACGTGCGAACACACACGCACACACACACACGCGTGCGCGCACACACACGCGCGCACACGCACACACATGCGCGAACATACACACGCGCACGCACGCACACACGCGCGAACACACATACACGCACGCATGCACGCACATACGCACACAACGCGCGCGCACACACACGCACGCACGCGCACGCACACGCACTTGTCTGGGGCGGAACTTCACATTCAGCAGTAGCCCGATATAAGTTCAGACCACGTACGCTGCATGCATCATTGCAAAAAGCGACAAGAAGTTAATCTTCTATGTCTTCGGGTACGTTGCCAAGAAAACTGTCCTCAAGAGAGGGTGTGAGGAATGCTGTGCACTGTTACCCACGGAACTGTTACCCACAGGTGCAACTGTGTACACAATTAAGGCTTCGGGATAATAGAGGTTTGCTTTGCCCCCATGGTCGCCTTTACAGATTCATCGAGCAGTTGGAGAATATTTTCACGAGCTGCTTCAGCACTCACGAGCTGCAGCACGATAGTGTCATGGATGTGCTGGCTATCATCAAACAAAAACAGCAGAGTGCTGTTGGGTGTGATCAGCACTCCAAGTCACTTACAGCCCAGGTGATAGCCTATTATGTAACCACCCGTTTGCACTTTTTTGTAAAGTCGATCAACCGCTCAAGAGCCAAAAAGAGGGCGGGTGCACGCTACTTGGAGTTAAGCCGCTGCACATGATCTTGCTTTGTAAAACTGCAGGAGGAGCCTAGCAGGCACCACATTTCTTTAAATACTCTTGGTTCTTTTTGCTTGTAATGTAGATGTAAAGAATTAAATGTAAATAATGTATTATGTTATGTTTGTAGGTGTTCACTGCGCCGAAAAGTGCGCAGTTTTAAAATGATCACGCAATAAAATTATGCCGTGTGACTTGGTGCTTTTCTGAAAATTGCGGTTGCGAATCCTGTATTTGCGCGCTTTTCGTTGACTTGACTGAAGTTTTAAGACATCTGTCAGGTGTGCTGCATGGGTCAAATTTGAAAAAAGAAAACGGGAAACGTTTGCGCACGCACGACGCAGTTTGCTCGGCATGCAGATCTTGATCGAAAAATCAGCAAGAAAATAAAGAAAAAAAAGCAGAAGTGACGTATGCTGGCCAGCCTAAAGCACGCCACTCTTTTTTCAGTTGACACAATACGATAGCAAAATCATCAAACAACGAAGAAAAAAAATATCGGCATGATAGCGAGCTCGATCGCTAAAGCACGAAGCAGTCTGCTCGGTTGGCCAAATGGGATGAAGAAATGAGCAAACGGTAAATACACGACGTAGCTACCTTTCCCCTAAAAAACCCTGGTACATTAATAGCATTATCAACGCTTTTTACATGAAAAAAGAACTGTAGCCCCTCGGAGACTGCCCCAACGCACGCCTACCCGCCGCTACCCGAGGCGAAAAAGCGCTCGGGCGGGGCACGCGAGCGCCACCGCGCGGGGTTGACACGAAGTGCTTCACTCGGCGGCGGCCGCTTTTTCCACTACCCAAGTATTCTAGTTCAATCTAGCCGGGCTAAAGCGGCGGCGTCCGCCGGGTGTCCCTATTCGCGCGCCCCGTGGGAACAATTTTTATTTTTAGTTCGCACGCCGCGTGGGAACAATTTTTATTTTTAGTTCGCACGCCGCGTGCCAACAATTTTTATTTCTAGTTCGCACGCAACTGAACGGGAGATGAGGAATACACGTCCAGCGCATAGAGAATAGGGTTGCCACCTTTCCGCGAGAAAAAAACCGGCCCTTCGGGGGGGGGGGGGGGGGGGGGGGAGGGGGGGGGCGTAATATAAAGAATATTTAATTTGTGTTGAAAAAAAACGCCATGTTTTTAACATGCGGCGCCATTTATTGTGGCATTTTCTTAGAGAGAAATCAACATAACCTTTGTACTGAAAGTGATTGAGAGCTTGGTTATTGTGCTCTGACTGTGCTTCAAAGTAACCGCAATTTCTTACCGCGGCCGCAGCATTTCGTTGTTTTGTTCCTACCTTAGCTCCTCCTCCATCTCAGGCAGCGCACTCGCCCGCGTATTTTCTCCGCTCGCGTGTCTTGGCGCAGCTTGTCAACATATAGGTATTTATCGTCTTAGTTGTTGAATTGACGCTTATAAAACACCAAAACGGACATAATCACGGCACGAGGGCCAAAAAACCGGCTAGTGACGGCCGGTTTTAAGTATGGACCGGCAACCGGCCCGCTGTTTAAAAAACCGGTCGGGCCGGTCCAAAACCGGGCAGGTGGCAACCCTATATTAGAGAAAGAAATACTGGTCCAGCGGTCGAGCCAGTTCTGTTCGGCCAGCCGGCCAGCCGTCTGTGTGGAAATGTGGGAGGCCTCGTGTGTGCACTGCTACAGGTGCTACAAAGAGGAAAAGAACAATTATTTGTAGTTGGCCCTCAACGTGTAAGTAATAGTTAATTGTATCGGCGCAACGCTACTTGTGATACATTCAAGCAGTGCTCAGAGACCTGTCTCAGCTTGGCGGGTGGATTTGTGACGACGGCGAACATTACCGATGTTCGTTGTCCCGCGAAGTTTTGCGTCGTCTCAAGTGTGCGTTCGTGTTACGTGCCCAGGGAGTGTCATTTTCTCCGCGCATGTGCCAGCTTGACGCGGTGGGCAAATCGGCTGCCTACGCAAGTTATGTCAACGCCTCCTAAAAATGCGTCATTGGCATTGGAGGCAAGTGAGGCAGTAAACGAAAAAAGAAGTAAAAAAAAAAACAACTTAAAATGGCCACTTTCGAGCGTTTCGAGCATACTGATGTCTGGCCTTCATCATCCTCGGTGCACTTTCAAAAGTGCCTTTTCGGCGCCAGGAAGTAACCTAGTGGTCCTGTTGCCTGGCCTGTTTTTAAACTAATCTGAGAAGTGATCGCTTCATGGTTGTTGTGATCTGAAATGTTAGTTTTTGTGTCGTGTTTTTTATCAGGCGATATGCACCATCTAGCCCAACTCCATATATTACTGAAATGTGACATTAGTGCAAAATTTGTAAGATAATGGGAGTGGTTTTGCTTAAAACTTTTTTTTATGTGTGGTGCAACCCTTTCATGTATGTTTCAGGGTGTTGCAACATATAAACTGTATACTGCAACACCCTGTATATTTCTCATTAGAGGGCAGTATTATAACTGTAGATCATTGCGTAAAAACAGACTTTTTGATAGCTCTGCAGGATGGGACCCCAGACAAGCGCCCTTCCCCTCTCCTCTCAAAACTGTACCTGCGGGCTGATCCGCAAATATGCGCATGAACACAACACTGAATGCTGTTTGTACTGATTAGCGTCCTCTATTATCACTCCTTTTAATTTTTGCTGTATCTAAAGGTACTCGGACGTACCCGCAAAATTTCTTATCGATACGGCGGACGTATCGGCAAAATTTTTTAAATTTGTGTTGGCGCACTGGACTGCTCTTGACCTCTTCGATTATCAACCACTAATTGTTTGCCACCTTAGCGAGCTGATCTAGGAGCTTTAAGCCACTTGAGGCACCGGCCTGGTCATAATTGTTCTAATGCCACGTGATCATCTTGTACAGTTCGATGCTTTCCATACAGTTCTGTCCAGACAGAACGCCAGCTGTCAGTAAAGTTCTGTCTAGGGGAAACGCATCTCATGGTGGGAGCAGTCTTTCTTGCTTTTACTCAACCGGCCAAGCCCTTTCGGCGCACTGACAAGCCATAATCACTGCTAATTATTATTGAGTACTAATAATTACAGTTGAACCTCATTATAACCAAGTAGTTTCGTGGCAGTAAATTAGTTTATTGTACCCGATAGGCGTTGTAATGGTAGAGGTAAAACTTGGCTCTAATGAATTGGTAATCTGGCTAGTGCAAAAATCCCAGCTACAAAAACGCATTGTTCTACACTTTGAACTTACTGTAAACGAGTTAATCCTTAGCTGTCTCCTTGTGGCATTTCAAACTAAATAGTCCCAAACATGAGAACGTGAAATTACAACAGGGCAAAGATCATTTGACAGAACAGGCCGGCATTATTATTTATTTGAAGAAGGACGTGATTTTTGTACGGTGGCTTTTCATAGCACCGAACAGGATAAAGGTTTCCGCAGTGACCACGCACAAAATGGCCTTTTCTACTTCTGCAGTTTTGGACGTCGGGAGGTTTTTCTTCATTACAGCTGATATCACGTGCAGCTCTTGCAGTTCCACTTTCCAGCACTGAAATGATGCGTGACCAACCAAAGTTTGTATTTAGTTCGTTATAGCCGATAATTGGCTATATCAGTGTTCATTATAATGAGGTTTAACTGTAAAAATGATTGGACTAGCTCTAGCTCAGCCCAAACGGAATTCCAAACCGCTACCCCATGCCCGCTTCACAACATGCAGCAACAGCAGTTTTTCTTGATATTCACTCAAACTGCCAAAATGCGTCTCCTCACTGACTAGCCAGAGTCCCTGTTAATTATTAATCATTGTTATTATTGATGATTGGACTAACTCTGGCTTAATTCGGGTGGAACTCCAAGCTGCTACCCTAAGCCCATTTCACAATACAAAGCAAGGGCTGTCTGCCATGATTTTACCCAACTGGCCAAACCGCTTCCATTCACTGACTAGCCTGAGCCACTTTTATTAATAAAAACAGATGATTGGACGTAACTCTTGCGATGGCTACGTTAGCCTTAGCTTCAGTGAGCTATAGCGGTTTGGCCAGTTGTGTAAAAATCAAGACCGACTGCTCTCACTATGTGAATTGTAAAGCGGGCATTAAGTATAGCTATTACAAAATGCTATCCACGGGCATGCACACACTAAAGGAAAACTTATGAAGATTCGAATCCATCCGAGTTCAACCTAGTGCTCCAAACTACCTTTAAAAAATTTTGCGTGCAGCTTTCCCGCTCATGGCAGTCCTTTCAACAGTGATTACTCTGTAGTTATTTAGCAAAATGTTAAATTTTTTGTGCAGCTAATATTGGGGGGTGGAGGGGGGGGAACTTGCTTTGTGCACAGTTTCAAGTCTCGCACGTTGCGCGACTAAGTTCCTGAGCCATGGAAACTACCCCATAGAAATGCATGGGGAGTAAGGTTTGACAGCGAATTACACAAAAAATATTCAGAATCCTTCAAAATTATTTTACTGTTTTCATCTTCACGTTGACTTTTTGCTTTATGCCAGATATCACTTTCTTGAAGTGGTTTTGCTAGGTTCCTGAGAGGTCGGAATTTTGAGCGAGAAGTCTGGGTATGTCTGACGTATCCTTAAGAAATTTTGCGGGCATGTCTGCTGTACCTTTAGAAAGTGTTTGATTTTCTGCCCCTTCCACCTACTGACACAACGATCAACTCGCCAGAGCTTTTCCGCTAGTTGACCTGCTCATTTTCTTCCATTAAATACTCTTATTGTTGCCCTGCATGCATGCACATTTTAAGTGAAAGATCGGTGTTTCTGACCCTGTTGCTTGGACAGCTTAAGTGGTTTAGCTGAACATTTTGCGTATGGGTGCTCATATTTTTTTCCCTTCACATATTTTCGTTTTCTTGTGTAAGGCATATATATAAATTCATTAGGCTGCTGTTCTTCGCCATGGTTGAATTTTCTTCACATGCAGGTTGTCCCTGTCGACGCTTGCTTCAGCGAAGGCACGAGGGCCATCGTTGTGGCTGGTTTTATGAAAAACAGCTAATTCGGCACCCTCAATTAATTCGTTCACAAGAAGCTACTGAGTGTTTTAAAAATATCTTTGAGGTGAGATTTTTCAGCAGAGATGGAATTTCGTCCTTGGGGCATTCCTTCCTCTCAACAGTGAATGCTGAAAAAGTGTGGCGTGCGTTATAAACGACTGGAGGGACCGCACAGTTGCTCAGAACAGGCTTCAGTTTCTCATTGCAGCATGGTGACCATCACTTTAGCTGGGACTTTAGAGATAAAGGGCAGCTATATATTTCTAGGGGCAAATATTAGACATATACAGGGTGATGTAAACTTTTATTGAAGCAATAGAGGAATGTGGTGTGGGAGAAGAAGCTATGGGCAACGAGTGACCATCTTAGTCTGATTGACTGTACGCTGCAGTTGCCCGAGTTCAGGGCCCTCTGATCTTTGAGCGGGTAATAGGAGATATTTTTTCAATTGGTACATTTATGTTAAGCAGCTATCTGCCTCTGACTGTGGCTGAACTGACACCAGATTCTTTAAAATAATCGTCGTCATTTTGAAGTGATGCGGTATTGGTGCACAAATGCATGTGTGCCTTGGTTGAAAGTCCCGCAGAGGAGTGGAAGATTGTAGAAATCGCACAGTACGTCTTGCTACTGTGCACGTCTACTCGACCTTAAAACGACAGGGAGAACAATGCACCCTCATTCTCCTGCTCCTCCACAGGATTCCCTAACCGAGGAAAACGTGCACATTAATGCCACATTGCATAAAAATTACAGCCATAATTTTAAAGAATTCAGGCCCTGATGTCTGGTGTTCCATTGCTGTGCCCCATAAACGTGAAAGCACTGCTTGACTTGGTAGGCTGAAATCCGGCATCGCAACAGAGAAATGGTGGGCAAAATGGATGACAGCCTGGTCACACACAATGCACCCATGATCTTTCACAGATCTCCAAATACTATATTGTACATAGGCTCGTACCGTCAGGCTTAATTGTTATAACCAATAATAAGAATAAGTGTAATTAATAAGCGGTTGTTTTTACCATACAACATGTAGCGAAGTTGATGGTGCCGTGACTTTATTGTTATGTCCAATGATGTTATGAGTGGGTTGGACTGTATATATAATGTTCCTGTGGATTGTTTTTATTGCTTCGAAATAATCTTTGGCTCCTACAACTCCCTTATTTTTTCTCTCCAAAACAGACTTATTGCTGATCCCAAACAGTCCAAAATGACTGGGGCCAACCACATCACTTCCAGTGGGTTCCAGTTGCTTTGAGGCCTCTGGGCAGCTTGGAAGGTACCCCAGAGCTTGCGACGTGTGGGTAAACCTCCGAGCCAATGCGCGATCCAGCTCATCCCTGCCTGCCAGCCAGTTGGCATGGTATCTGCAGGCAGCGTGGCGTGCTGGTAGGCCATCCATTCAGCTATGGGACTTCGAGCACTTTTTCCTACTTTCCACACTGCCGCCTTCAGCTGCAGTAGCCTCTGCTCCAGCTTGACATTGGTGACGTGGCACAGTGGACCAGATCCTGGAACAGCTCTACCCCCTTCACCAGCTCCACCATGGCAAGGCACTTGAGGACTGGACCCCGTAGGCGACATGGTGCTGTGTGGAACGCAGGGCTGGCTTCCTGAGTGGTGTAATGTTCAGTGGTTAATAAAGTTCTCATAAACGCGAAGTCTCTGCTGCAGAAACTGACGACACTGTGGATGAATTCTGAGGCGCTGCTCTGTAACCAACATGGGCTGGGCCTCATGTAATTTGCCCACAGTGAGGCAGCACATGTGACCTAACCCTTGTAGCTATCTTGCAGCTGTCACTAGAAGCAGTTATAAGGAATAACTTTTAAAGAAGTCATGAAAGTTAATCGCGAGCCTCACTCGTTGCGGCCAATGCTGTGCCCGGCACCAAAGGTGATTTTACGCTCAGTAATCAGTTCTAGCACCAAGGGCCCTTCAGAACTTTGGAAAAAAACCTATTTGGCAAATGTAACAAAAATGGTGTCTACCATGAGGAATGATGGTGTGATTGATTGTCTCTAGAAAAAAAAAGCTTTTTTGCAATACTTCGGGCAGCAACGGCTGCTTAACACCTCGAATTTGTCTCCGAGAGTGAGTCCGACTTTCTCTGTGACTGCACAATGGCTTCAGACAATGACAAGAACGACAATGATCATGAAGATGCACTGGGTAATGCTTGTGAGTAACTATGCATAAGTAATGCAAACCTACTGCTCCCTTTTTGTTTGGTGTCCGGCAGGCATTGAGGCAGAGCTGCCCTTCATAGCAGTTTTTTCTTCACAGTTTTTAAGTTAATTCCAAGCTGAAACCCATCTTTTCAAATCATAATGCAAAAAAAAATTACGATTAGAGAAAATTTTGAGAATTGAATGTTTGTTTTTTCAGAAACAATGTGGAGGTGCAAGGTGCAAACTTGGGAATGGGGAATAAAGTAATTGGGCTCTATACCTAAAAGCATGTAACGATAGAAGGTGAAGCCTTCTGAGATTTGGGTGCACCCAGGGGAACATAAGGCTTGGAAGAGTTCGGGCGATGCAGTTGTCCCTAGTTTACAAGGTAGTGACGGCGCAGTACAGCTGGTCAACGTCGTCAAGGAAGAATCATGAATATGAAGTTTGAACAAGGGCCAAATCTTCACTGGTTTGATAGACGCGTGGTAGTTGGGTCAACCGCTAATGACAGATCTGGCTGGTGGTACCCTATGCCACTGCCCTTCATGGTGTCGCCTAGAAGACACATAGAAGGTTGTGCGACCGGCAGCATCACGTACAACACTGGGGCCTAACGTCGTAACTACACTGGATTTGTTGCAGTACTTCCTGCCTCACCATCTCATCACAAATGTGTATGTAGCACAAAAAATGCGCTTTAGTGCAGTATTGCATCAAAATTCTGCGCCAGGCACTTGCAATACATGCAAATTAGGTAAGAACACTAGAGAAACCAAACTTAACTGTGTGCCTGCCCCTCTCAATTTCAAACATTTAAACAAAGATCGAAAAATAAAATGCACGCCGCGAACCTGTTTGCTCTCTGCTGCTAAAGACAATAATACAATTTATTGTCCGTGTAGTTAATAATGGTTACACTAATATGTGTGCACTTCCGCTCCCCCTTGCTGGTTTACAAGTTCCCCTGTCCCTCTGTAGATATCCACAAATCTAATGGTCCTGTGCATAAAGTATTACCTGTGCATAAATACATTAGCTCCAGTTGGTTCTACCATATTTAACGCAATGAGATGACAGCGGTGCTTCCTTGGCGAAAACAACCTGCCAAATTCTAACCTCTATTACTAAAAATATTTCCTATCAACACAATACATATTTGGATTCAGCAAGCTGACACCAAAACGACAAAATTTTGATACATCTTTCACATTCCAAAGTTTCTTCCATTTAATCCTACCTAACTGTGGCTTTAAAACGTGGAGAAGTTCATGTTCTGCAAAAATTTCCGCCCCGCATTTCGTGTCTCTAAAAGATATGGTAAACAAAACACTCAAGAGAATGCAAAATCAATATGTACCACTTCTTTTCCTCACCACAGTATCTTGCACGTGCCTGCTTTGCCCACATAAAGTATCAAGCGCTCCATTTTTAGAATAGAAATATGCATATTTGAATGAGCAGCACAACCGCTGAACACGATGGTTCTCCGAGAACTGTTCATCGGTCGCATATGATAGAGCCCAGAAAAACTACAGGCGTAGAGATTTTCCCGGTGGAGCAACATCAGAATGCCTACCGGAATTACAAAATAGAAAAATTAAACGGCGGAGATAAGTCAGCTTCAACACTGAAACGCAATTCAAGCATTGTTCCCCCATCTGGAGCCCCCACCAGATTGACCTACAAAAGCGGCTGGAGTCCGTTCAACGGAAAGCGTCGAAGACGGCGCTACATGTCAAGGACCGGGCAACCAAACTTCCCTACTAGAGGCGGTTGCAGACCCTGAGGTGGTCTCGACTTGACGGACGCAGAATATATTCTCCAGGCGGGTACTCCTGTACAATTTTCTGCACGGCGACTGTCCCATCCCGGAGGGTTACCTGCGCCGTTCAAGACGGGACCCACTGAGACTCGAGCAGCGCCTCGCACGCACCACTAGTGCCTCCGACTCCCTCTTCATCCAAGCCCCTGAGCTATGGAACTCCTTGCCAGTCGACGCTAGGAGGGCCCAAAGTGTCGGGGAATTCAAAGACTTGGTGCGGTACAGAGATGTGTGACCACTTCCACTCCCCTTACCCGTATATACTACTGTACTACTGTATATATAACTATAACTTCCCTCATCTGTATATATATTATCATAACCGTTTTCACATGTCCTTCATATTGTTAACGTACAGCTGAGGAGGCGGCCAGCACTCTGGTGTACGGGCTCCTGCCTTTTGGCTGTCTCTGGCTCTCAGCTGTATGGAAGTTATGCCAATAAACTTTTACTCCTTTACTCCTTTACTCCATTCAACCAAGAACAACTCGACGTGTGGCCCCGCGGATCCAACATGTTTACCAACAGGTTTATCAAATTTATTGCTGCAACTAACAAACTATTGAGCTACTTACTAACACAGATTAGCCAACAGCTATGCGGGCAGCTTGACAATTCTAAGCTTGAGGTATGCCAACAGAGACCAGAGGGACAGCGCAAGCCGCGCTGGTCGCAAAGCGGGCGAAGGCTCAAGGCGTCAAGGCGCTCAAAGGCGTGCGAACAATTTTTATTTTTGTTGGCATGCGGCGGGCGAACTAAAAATAAAAATTGTTCCCACCGGGCGTGCGAATAGGGACACCCGCCTCCGGTCTCTTTTTTTTGCCTGCTCCGAGCAGCTCTGAGCAGTTCCAAGCAGCCCAAAGCTACTCCCGCCATAGATGTTCTATGGGCAAATACGGAGCTGCTTGGAGCTGCTCGGAGCTGCTTTGAGCAGGCAAAAAAAAAGAGACCAACTACTGACTCTAGAGGAAAAGCTACGCGGCCCCCGGGTGTAGCACGGTTTTGCCCGGCCAGCCCGTGCATTGAAACCGTGCTACACCCGGGCGCTGACATGATGCCACCCTCACAGCGTTGCCCGCTACCTTTTTGCCTACTAGAGTTGGCGGCAGTAGTCGGTATTCACCTAGTAACCAACGCATTCCATCATGGCAGCCACCGTTGCTGTGAGTGCGCCGTGAAAACTTTGCTGTCAGAAACGTTGTGTGAAGTTTTAAGTGCGAATGCACTTTATAAGCGACCCTGAATTCCGTTGACCGCCGTCCGTCCACATAGCAACAGCTGCGGGTGCGCGCGCTCCTCGTCTTCCTTGGCAACGGGGGGAGATGGGCGCGCGCTGCCTGGCCGCTGACATGGCACATACCCACGTGGGGGATTGGCCAGGAATCTCCTCGTCTTCCTTGGCAACGGGGGGAGATGGGCGCGCGCTGCCTGGCCGCTGACATGGCACATACCCACGTGGGGGATTGGCCAGGAATCGGGCGTGAGAAGGGCTAATGCACCCGCTTAAAGGAGTACTGACACGAAATTTCAAAGCTGAGATCCGCTCTAGCAATCAAGTACAACGACAACACAAATAGGTGTCTGTGCATGGCACATACCCACGTGGGGGATTGGCCAGGAATCGGGCGTGAGAAGGGCTAATGCACCCGCTTAAAGGAGTACTGACACAAAATTTCAAAGCTGAGATCCGCTCTAGCAATCAAGTACAACGACAACACAAATAGGTGTCTGTGAATAAATGCATCTTTCTTTCTTTGTAGTTGTGTGTGTGTGCGTGATCTCTCTTTCGCGAACATTACCGAACCGCGCAAATTCAACTCCTGCATTCGCACTTTCACATTCTTCCCCTCGGGGAAATGCGGGGAAATTTTTTCCTGTGGTAGGTAGCGAACTTTTGTGTCATTCTGCCGCGTTAGATGCAGTTTTGCATTCTCCGCAACTGAGAAGGGTAGCGCGTAGATTAGCGGGTACTTCGTACGCTCCGAGAGGTAGGTTTTGCAAGTGCGTCGGGGGAGTTTGGTCGTCGCTTCGGAGTTGAGCGGACGTGTTTTTTCGTGCTCCTGTGCTTCGGAGGGGCTTCATTTCGGCGGCCCGTTGGAAGCGCGGGCCGTTGGACGTCGCCCGGCTTTCGCTCTGATGGTGTGGGCGGTCGAGTGCCAGCTTTCATGCCCCCTCTCCCAGAATAAAGAAAGAGGAAAATTGTGTGAGTAACTAACTATTTCCAGCAAAGATATGGCAGGTTTAAAGCCAATAAACAGACAGGGTTAAAAGCCAAAAAACCTTTTTGAAGAAAAAACGATTTCATGATAAAAAACCTAAGCACTGGAGAAGAGGAGAAGAACGAAATAAACAAATACAAGCAGAGGCAGCATAAAAGAGCAAAAAATGAACAAAGCAAATGCAATTCTACGAGGCAGTTAGTCACGAAAGCTTCCACGAAGGAGCAGACACTTCAGGAGAAATTTTAAAAAATTAGAAATTATGTACCCTATTTACATTATGTACACAGAAAATCAGACAGATTTCAGTGGTTCTAGACAAGATGGAGCTGAAGTAGCCAAATCAGTTCTTGTCTTGAAGAAGCAGATTGCAGTGATTAAGAGGAGAAAAACAGTCACAGGGGCTGTAGGGGTGTTACCAGCGTGCAGCATCCTTCGTTTGCCCATTTTGTCGTTTTGCCTGCTTCTTTTATGCCTATCTTTTTTTCGCCCATGGTGCTGTCTTTGTACTGGCCATTTCCACGACATGTTTTTTTTTCTCCCGAATTTTTTATCCTTTATTTTATGCCAGTCCTTTCCTTCCCTTTCAAGTTTCCTGTTCCCATTTCCACATGTAGCACAGCCAGCTGGACAGTTCTTCTTCTTTCCTTGGTTAACCTCCCTAGCTTTCTTCTACAGTTTCTTCCTTTCTTTGAAGTCGCACATTAGGTCATCTTAGCCTTGCTCTTACCATCACAAACTTCCCTAGAGGTCTGGGGGTATTACTGGTGGTGAAATAAAATTTGTTGGATAAGAATTGCTTGTACATATGACCCTCTTGCTTTTTCTGTGTTTATTTTTGCTTATGATACACGGACTGATGGCATTGCGATGGCCCATTATTTTTGATGAAAATAAGAATGCTCATGACCACAATCTGAATGAGCATTAGCCAGAACTTTCATAATCAGCTACAGCATTACTGGAACCCAGCTTCGGTAATGCAACTTCGTCATCATCCTTGTTGCTGTGAGCACGCTGGAATGGAAGCGTGGAAATTCTACAAGGTCTGGTGGGGCACCTTTGTGGCCACCGGTTTGATGTTGGCATAAATGAGAAGGCTGTGCTACACATATCGAATTCCTTCGTTCTATCGCATATCGCATTCTTTCCTTTTATCTAGTGTATACAGCTGAAGAACGTCTCCAGATGGCCCTGGCTGAACCGATACGTGCAGATGTAACTGTCGCAAATAATAAAATTGAGAGTTCAATTTCGCAGGCATTTCAGGCAAAACCGCCTGCAGGTCCTGATAATTGGGCGTGAACAGAAGTGGCCCGTTTCTGTTCATTGGCGAAGACACCCAGGGAAGGACAGAATAATTTTTCTTAACGCCCCACCACACGGGTGCCCATCTCACATGAACGAAGTTTACTCCTCCCCCACCTCCTATGTGCAGGTATATACATGGGCCATATGAGAGCAGAGGTGCAAGTATACGTAATTAAACAACGTCGCTGATCCGCCGAATTTAAGAAATGTGTCATGCAAAGCATCAAATATATTCTCCAAAATTTCAGATTGCGTGTTTCAGCGATCGAAGGAGCATGCACCAATCGCACACACCCATTCAGAAGATTTCTGCACCTACATTCGGGATTACCTTTCGGCTTCGCCTTGTCCTCCTCTAGAAAACCACCTTATCGTGCAAATAAAGTTACCATTATTATTATTTGTTGGCGGTTGTTTTATCTCCGACAAGTAAAACACCGTACAGTGAAAGTATAACAGCACCCGTAAACAAGAGCCTAGTTATACGCTAGGCATGGTAAAGTGGTTCGTACATTTGTTTGTTTTTAATTTACGAATCATATACGATTAAAAGCAGCCGATCTGCCAAGATATGTTTCGCGTAACATGATATGACCGGCTGACGGCGAGTTCAAATCGGCAGCAGCCACTACGGACATGTAGAGAAGGTGTCCTTGAAGATAGGCGGCGGCGGCTTTATTCCGTATCGTCGGCAGTCTTCGCAAGCTTGTCTTCGCAAGCAACGAAGTGACACAGCAGACACTAAGGCGTGTTAGAGTGAACCTTTGTAAATTAGCCCCACGCGACTGACGCTCCTCACAATATACCGAAACTGAATTTGGCGCCTCATCCCGACGTCTTCTTTCTGCTTATAATTTCATTTATTTTTGTTCGTCAAGCATGAATACTTCAAGAAAACTAATCAAAAGCATACAAACTCGTAAAGAAACTCAGGTATTGCCATAAAAGTTGCCTAATTTTAGCTTAGGGCCTAAATTTGTGCCTCATTTTCAAGAAAAATTGTTAGCCATATCTTCAACTACTGATCTGGCAACTACAGCGTGGCATCATGGCAGCATCCGTGGTTTAGACACATTTTTGAGCCAGCTTTACCCGCCTGCCCGCGTCCGCCGCGCTATTAATCTATTTATCCCAGTATATCTCTATGTATCCCGGCCGTGGCCGACGCTAGAGGCATTTTTTTTAACCTGCAGCGGTGCAGGTCAGTGCAGTGCAGTGCGGACCAGTGCAGTAAGGTCATGACGTCATGCTTCACTCGGCGTTTATCCAATCAAACGAGACGAACCGTCGTCTGCTGGAACAGCAGGCGACGACAATAAAACTGCGCCACCGCAGACATTTTTCAATGCAATAAAAAAATGCAACCATTTTAAAATTGCTTTTTGGTTGTTGTTAACGAAATACATCCACAAAACCCGCATTTACAGACCTCACCCTCATCGTGCGTTATAAAAAACCGAATGTGTCATCTCAGAGAGCAAACATGGATGCTGTGAGAGCCCTCGCCGCAGAACTTCTCGACGACAGTTCTTCGTCTGACGAAGAGTCGGGCTTCGAAACAACCATGCTAATGCATGAGCTGTACTTGTTGCTGTACAGGGTGCAACGCAACCGAGTGCCCCTGTACGTGGAAACGGTGGTACCGCGCTACATGGACTTCGAGTTCCAGCGACTTTTCCGGCTACCGCGCGACGCGGCCAGGCACCTCATCGAGCGTTTCGAGGCGTCTCCTTTTTACCCCAAGGCAGTGCATGGAAGACCGCGAATGTCGGCCGAGAAAACATTTTTGATTGGGCTGACGTATTTGGCCACGCAGATGACGATGAACCATATCGCCGACAAGTTTGATGTGGCCGAGTCGTCGGTACAAAACAGCCTCAACCGCCTGCTGGACTTCCTCTTCAGCATTTCAGAGGAAGTTATCCGCTGGCCGACAGAGACCGAGCGCGAGCGCAGCTTCCAGGCTTTCCGCACCATGGCAAAGACGAAAAGCGGCAAGCAGGGGTTGCCGAACGTCATCGGCTGCATCGATGGCTGTCACATCGAAATACCGAAGCCAGCGGTGTCCGAACACTCGTACTACAACCGCAAGAAATACCACTCGGTCCTTCTGCAAGGAATCTGCAACGAACGGAAAGAGTTCGTCGACGTGTTCGCCGGCTACCCCGGATCTGCGCATGATGCCCGGGTCCTCAAGAAAAGTTTCTTTTATGAGGACGCTGCTGCCAAGTGTGAAGGTGAGCGCTAGATATTTCTCTGTTGAACTGAAGAAAAGGGTAGAAAGCAAGACCAGTTAGTTGCGTAGGAACGTGCGTGCGCGCGTACGTTTGCGTACATATATGTGACGAGGGTTCGACAGTCCTCTGTGCCGGATGGCGAAAAAATGGGGAACAGCTCAAGGGGGGAAACTAGATGTATATATATAGCAACCGAGAAGAAACTCATATTTTTTTATTATTGAACCAGAAATAGGAAAAATTTAATTCTATAGCTAGAAATTCAGTTTTTAGCTCATTTTTTCCTGGATTGAGATTTCGTTCCGGCTTGCCGCTATTACTTCCAGTGAGCATTTGTCAGTCCAGCTCTAAGCAAAAAACTCTGCAAGCTGGAAATAATCGTCTCTAGCTAGACTAAGAATATTTCTAGTTTCAAGCTGTAGATTCCAGCTAGAATCTGCAAATGTAGACAGAAATGAAGCTGGAAAGTATGTTTTGTTGCTAGGAATGCGCTTCACAAGTTTCACGGGGGAAACATGGGAAAATTTAACGGGAGCATGAGCTGCTGTAAACACACGCCCCCTTTGTAAGTTGACGTTTTTTTTTCGCAAGATTGATGTCACTTGTGTCCAACTTATCTTGGTTCTCTTGCATGGTCAACAAGCATGCATGCATGTCGCTCAAAGCTCCATTATCTTTGGTTTAGGCACTCCCACACGCTCTAGCCTCCGTAAGCCTTCCTTATAAGGAGCGGCTAAGGAGGCTAGAGTGTACCTAACCGTTTGATAAACTGTTTGTAAAAATCATAACTGTTATGTCAACTTTTTTATTTGAGTAGAAAAAAAATAAAATAAACATATATTCAAGTATGCGGCAAACGTAGGTCTTGTTAAAACTCGACTATTGTACTGGTTAGTGTTTGTGTGTAATCCTCCTCAGCACTGTGTCAGTGCTTTGGCACGCTAAATTACTTTTGCTGAAGACATGCCCTGACGTGGAAAAGTTGATGCTAGCTTTAATGTTTTGTTTCCAGCTGCTTGCTCACCGTCCTTCTAGCTTCATCGATCCCTGAATAATAATTCGAACGCAGCACTTGCCAATGTTCAACAGTGTGCTGCACGTACAGTGTAAGGTTCGATGTAAAAAATAGCACAACAGCATTTTTTTCTTTTTGAACATGGGTACAGGAGCCATATATGCAGAACAATAACTCAGTGGGGTGTTTCGAAGGTTTTTCTTGCGCGCAGCATTGATGAGGGTCATTACACAGCTTCGTTCTTTTTTGGCATTCGGCTTCCAGAAATGCTTATACATATACTGCAGTTTCATGCGTGATGTGCTTGCACATGCGTAACGCAGGGGGCTACCTCCTTGGCGATTCAGCGTACCCTCTGCTGCCCTGGCTTCTTCCCCCGTACAAAAGTACAACAAGAGGGCTCGCACAGCACGAAGAGGATTTCAACAGGCTGCACAGCCAGCAAAGGGTCACCATTGAGGGTGCCTTTGGTCTCCTGAAGAATCGCTTCCGGAGGCTGTTCTACGTCAACGCACTGTCGATCAAGCAAGCCGTTCTTATCAACATTGGGAGCTGCGTGCTGCACAACCTCTGCATACGCACCAGTGACGACGACAACACCAAGCTGCCCAGAGCAGGGCTGGATGTTCCTCTTCCTGACGACGACAGCGACCTTCAGCCCTGTGCGGGAGACCTCAGGGACGAAATAGCCCTCAGTTTGTAAGGTCCACTCAAACCACCGTGCTTTACGCACGCAGTATCATACACAGCATCGTGCGTACGCATAGCAAACCACTGCGTTGTACGTACTTTTTGTACACGCATGGTGCTAGGAGAGATTGTCGTGTTTAGTGTCTTACATAAGAAAAGTCTGGTTGCCATCAGTTCTAGTCTTTTCGGACAAGACAAACCACTGCGCTGTACGTACCTTTTGTACACGCATGGTGCTAGGAGAGATTGTTGTGTTTAGTGTCTTACATAAGAAAAGTCTGGTTGCCATCAGTTCTAGTCGTTTCGGACAAGACAAACCACTGCGCTGTACGTACCTTTTGTACACGCATGGTGCTAGGAGAGACTATTGTGTTTAGTGTCTTACATAAGAAAAGTCTGGTTGCCATCAGTTCTAGTCGTTTCGGACAAGACAAACCACTGCGATGTACGTACTGTTTGTACACGCATGGTGCTAGGAGAGATTGTCGTGTTTAGTGTCTTACATAAGAAAAGTCTGGTTGCCATCAGTTCTAGTCGTTTCGGACAAGACAAACCACTGCGCTGTACGTACTGTTTGTACACGCATGGTGCTAGGAGAGATTGTCGTGTTTAGTGTCTTACATAAGAAAAGTCTGGTTGCCATCAGTTCTAGTCGTTTCGGACAAGACAAACCACTGCGCTGCACGCACCCTTTGTACACTCATGGTGCTAGGAGAGATTGTTGTGTTTAGTGTCTTACATAAGAAAAGTCTGGTTGCCATCAGTTCTAGTCGTTTCGGACAAGACAAACCACTGCGCTGTACGTACCTTTTGTACACGCATGGTGCTAGGAGAGATTGTTGTGTTTAGTGTCTTACATAAGAAAAGTCTGGTTGCCATCAGTTCTAGTCGTTTCGGACAAGACAAACCACTGCGCTGTACGTACCTTTTGTACACGCATGGTGCTAGGAGAGATTGTCGCATTGATGTTAATACACAAGAATAGTCTGTGTGTGGTATCACTTTCCGGGGGGTTCTGTTTTCTTTGTCACGCTTTTATATACTGACATGCACTCTTTGGTTTGTGTGTGTTTTTGTGTACACTGCAAACTGCCACTTAGCCAAATGGTAGACCTGACTTCGCTTTTGTGGAGCGCTTGTGAAAGTGCATAGCTTAAAAATGAAAAATCCAAGTTTAATGCTTTTACATGCTGAATCTACAACTAGGCTACAAAGTGTGCCGTTGTGGAGGGCTTCGGATCGATTTTAATACTTGGGGATTTCTGGTTTGCTGAAACCTCGATACACAAGTGTGTTTGCGCTTCGCCTTCACCAGAGCTTTATAGTTTTCCAGTCGCTTTTTTTCCCTTGATGTGCAAGCGCGTCCTGCATTTATACTTGTGTTGTGTACTTGGATAGTTGCGTGGGCGCCCTTCTAAAACCTCAGTACACAAGGCACTGTTGCAATAGATGCTCAGTTATAATAAACATCACAAAACATTTTGGTTGATTTCCCTATTTTAGTGGTTAGCTACACTGCATACAAGAGACATGGTTACAAAAGACGCCTCTGCTACTTAGGGCAACTTTTTTACCTTCCCAGATCAAATTCTTTGCTATTTAGCAGAGGCATGATGCAAAAAGGGCTTATATGTGGAAGCTCTTGTGGATTATAGCCTTGAAGATGAAGCTTAGCTTTGCAATCAAAAGGCTGCTGTTTTGAACCTCTTGAGGAATTTGTGTGTGCAGATGTTTGCCTTTGTGCACTCGAATACTTCAGAGATCATGTGATCCTCACGCAAGTAAATGTTTCCCCGGATGATAAGAACCAGGGGAGGCCGATGAAGACATTTGCAGTGCAGGAAGTGCGGGAAGTTGAGGCCTATAACCATCGCTGAACACTTTAACAGTATTGTGAGCAGCAGCCATGCTTGCACAGGGCAGTGCTTTACCTCCACGAGTTAAGGAGTGCAATGCAGTCACTAAAATTACTTTGAATGACGTTTTTTTTCTCTGGCATGACCAATTCTCTTGTGCTATGTTTAAGGAAACTGCAAGTCATTCATAATAACTGATGCAGGGCGACTCCTCAGTGTGTTTACAGTTTATGGTTACAAGATACCATGGCCGTCAAGACACATTTTCTGGGTCCCTCTAATGTGCCCTGTAACGCCGCCTAGTTGTCCCCTTAACTGTACGCATATGCACAATTTTCAAGATTTTGTTCTTGCCTGAGTAGTGGGAACACGCTAACTGAATCTTAAGCATTACACTGTGCTAATTTTTTTAGAACTTCTCCATCTTTTTTTAATTATATACAACTCATGCTTTATTGCTCAGTCCATGTACCCACTGTTCACAAATATCATTATGCGGCAGCTGTGCATTCCTTTCTATGTGTCTTGCCAATAAGCTTGGTGACATGTTCACTACCAGCACAGTTCCAGCTTCACCATAGCCAACCCGAGCCACATTTCTGTTCCTGTGGATGACTTCCTACCGAAGCACGGCACATTCCATGAAATGCAAAACGGGCTATTGGAAATCTAGGTCATCTACACAAGCCGATTTCAGTTTCTTAGAGATGTATCAACCAAAAAGCGATTTATGCAAGTCTTCTAGCTGTGCTACCGCAACGCAGTTTGGTGCTTGCAAGAGCTGCTACACTCACTTCGACTGACCGCTGTTGTGTGAACAAATATGCTTGCTCAAACTGGCAGACAGTGTTAAACATACTTAATAAAAGCGCATTAATGGATGCTCACATGTCCTCCGTCAACTTTGTGAGCCCGCTAAGTCCTTCCGAATGCACCCTATAAACAAACGTACCAAGACAGTAGTACCATCTGCGAAAGGGTAAAAATTTAAAAATGGGCTGAGTCGAATTGATCGATCGATCGCGGTTGGCGCATGGTCAAAGGTGCCTTACAGACGACTCTCTATTCCAAAAAAATACAAACAATTTACACGTAATATTTACAGCAAATAGCTCAGAACACCACAGGATGGGCAAAGTCCGGGCCCACATCCACGATGGCTCCCCTCTCCCCTCAAAACACCAAACACCACGGTTTGCAAACTGATTACTACCTACCAAAGGGACATCACAACAGAGCTTGAGCTGGTACTATCAAGTAGCGCACATTTGTTCTCGATTGGCAACAACTGAATGCACGTGTATGTACAAACAGTCATGAGACCAAACACTGTCTCTCTCATGACGGTATACAGAGATTGCCTTAAATCCAATGCGAACACCACCACCAACACAACAACAACCAAACACCTGCACCTGCAAACTTCCAGCTACGACCATGACACCTCCGGCCGTGAAACCCCTGAAGAAGTGTACATACAATTCATGCCTGAAATTGCACTCCTAGCAAATGATGTCATCTATTGTAGCCCACCCCTGTTGCCAACGTACTCTCATCGCACCCTTTTGACAAAAGAACCATGACTTCCTCATCAGCGCAAATCGTAGCCACAGCTGTGGACCCAACCACCCCGTAACTTTGGGCAGTTCAACATTTCCAGCCACCGTGTTGCGGCTCTCCATTCATACTTCCTGACCCCTTTGAGGAACTTGAGACTTCTCGTAACTCTAGCTAACATAACACGCCCATTCCTGCATGCTCTAATGCGAAGATGAGCCTCATTAAATTGACAAGAAACACACTCCTGTGGTTTCCCAAAACAAACGGGAAAAAAATATCTGTCAATAACAGTCACTCCTCTCCTCTCAGTCTCCTACAAACATACTCGCCGCGAAAGACACGCAGACAAGAAAGACTCCAGTGGCTGCTATTCACACAACTCAGCTGGCATGAAAACCACGAAACACACTGATAAAATGATCTGCTAACAGTCCTCAACCTTACAAAAAGAGTGCAGAGAAAAACTGGTGCACAGCAAATGGCCCTGCAGGCACTACATGATGGGGACTGATGTCTTAAAGGGACACTGAAGTGAATTTGTCAAGCTCCCGTTTTTGCTTGCACTGTGTAGACTGGCTCAAATTAACACAGTATTCATCGTTTATCCGGTTGACAAATCGGTAATTATTTTACAAAGCGCGAAAGAAGAAAAACTACTACGCGCGGTTTGCGGCGGCCGCACCAACTAAAGGCTGTGACGTCAGGAGGGGGGGCACCGTGATTGGACGATGCCCAAGGTTAGCAATCAAAAGTTTCGGTTTCGGTTTCGGTTCTGTAAAACAACATGCTTGACATCTGATGGCGTTGTTGGATGGGCATTCTCGATTTCTCAATTATCGCCGTACCGCGCTTCTGCCATGTTTTCGGCTGTCAAATGTCTAAGATAAACCTCCCAGAGCGGCTTGGAATCGTAGAAATCACTAGACGAGGCCTACGCAGTGGATGAACGCCCTCCGCGTCACCGCAGACTCTCAAATGCCATGCGCTTTTCCCGCATATTCGGAGCTTGCCTCACTCATGTCTGTTCGTAAAAAGCTAGTTCGCACCAGGCCAAGGGTGTGCTGATTCAGGCCTGGGCCCACTGCCCGCAAGCCGTCGGTGCTTGTGGCAACAGCACGCCAACGAGAACTCGCTAGCGCGTCATTGTCAGTATGCGCGCGTTCTGCGATCTCGCTCGTGGAGCAGTGAACGTTACGGCCCAAAAATGGTGAACTCAGTTCAGAAAACATCGGCCGCATACGAAAAAATCAACTGACAAAAAAAAAAATACATGTACCCTCGGGGATTTGAACTTGCGACTTTCAAAACAAATTCCAGCGCCTCAGACCGCTAGGCCACGAGCCGGCGCTGGCCGGTTTGGATATATAAGGTTTATAATGTATGACCAGTTTACACTTTTATTTATTTTAAGCATTTTAAGTACTTTATGTGACTATTTGTTGTATATCACTCCTGCAGTAAGTGTCCCCCAAACTTCCACAATATCTCACGTCTAGCAATTGCATTTCTTTGACGAAAAAGCGTTCGCAGATGTGCGGTCGTGCTGCTGACCGCTGTGCTTGTTTACCCAGCGCAAAAAGTGCTTCCTGCTCCCTAGTTTTGCGCTGTACGGTAAACATTTCAGGCGATTTTATTTTCTTAGTACCTATATTGACTTCGCTGACTCTTCTCCCGCCTTCAATTGGCCTTAGATTTTCCTACTAGCGTAAAGTCAGCGAAGCGTCGCATGTGCACTTGTGCAGCGCTTGTGTGGAGCGACCCGGACTCTGAGTTTGACACAGTGTACAAACTAACAAAGTAAGGAAAGGCACATTCTTTCATTCACAAAGGTGTTGTGGCTTAGTTTCAATTGAGCGAGCGAATAGCGACGACCCGTCGGTGGCCGGCGGACGAAACGCTGGGCCGACTGACTCGATCAGTAGGTCGGCTGGTCGGCGAACCGTGCAGTAGCGCAGCCATTTTCCAGCTCATCTCCTGCTGACGTCACACGAAAACGCCACAGAAAATGGGCGAGCGTAAAGAGAGGAGGACAGCATTTTCGAATTGATTTTTCTACTAAATAAATTCGCGTAAACGCGGCCAGAGTGGTCGAAACAATGCTTACGGACTCCGAACTACAATTTGCGCTAGTAATCCCGCAATGTTTACAAATCACTTCAGTGTCCCTTTAAAGCAATTCTTTTTACTTGCACTTCATTGAGCGCCACTGTTTGGTCAAAACAAAAGGGACAGCATACCGGGCAAGTAACCTTTAGGGATATGCCCGCACTACTACTTTCGCACTTATTACAAAATACATGTACAAACTGGCAGGTAAGCTGTAGGCATATGGGTATTTGCCTGTTGAAGAAATGATATATGACCACATCCATTCGCTAAAAATAAAGAGTTCCCTTTTGCTCAATACAATGTTTCATCTCCTGTGCATGCCTCGAGAGAGTTAGGCTTTATATATATGCACATGTGCTATGTGTGGAGGTACGGCTTCAGTGTGCAAAAAAATGCACTTTTGTGCATAGTCACATGCAACACGTACAGAAAGCTGTAGCTCTAGGTGCAAAACTAAACAGGCGTATAAATTGGCCCTAAAAAATATTTCCAGCTGGTAACCATTGGTCACACTACACCCCCAAAGATACATAAATATATATCTAGTCACAGATTAAATAAAACAGAAAAATGGAAACGGAAACAGAAATTGATACTACAGAAGCTGTGGAGAGAGGAGAAAATGGGACACGTCAAAAAACCTCACATCCTCTGCCAGCAGAAAAGAAAAAAAACTAATGACTAGTCTTCTTTTCAACTGCCTCCACTAGCCTTCTCAACAAAGCCTCTCTCACTTTCCTGGACTCCATTTTTTCCCTGTGCCTCCTCTCTGTGTTTTCCTCATTTAGGCGCATGACATCAGGAAAAGTCTGCGCCAGTTGCTGCACATCGCGGCGTCGTCCCTTGGGGTTCTTTTGGTCCCTGGGTGCAGCAGCGCCCTGGCTTGTGGCATCAGCCTCAGGAGCCTCTCGTGGTGGTGGTTCTTCAGGAGGGCTGATAGGGTAAAAGAAAAAAGCTATGAGTGCATCACAGGCATCATGACTGGTTACTTATAACGGCACACTGGTCCATAGACTGAACTAAAATATTGAGGAACAAGCTTTTGAAAAACTACACCTACTTACGTTGCGCAATACCTGCCTTGCAAACAGAGAAAAATCAAGCTTGTCTTTTTTGGGGAGCATGCTGTTCTGCATTTCTCATGCATTGGTGGTGCTACCTACAAGTTGTATGAAGAGCAGGAGTGGTGCTGTTTTTTGTTGGCTGCCAATAACCTTAGCAAGGTGGGTGCCCGAATAAGAAGTGACGTGCCTCGCTGTAGTGGAGTAAAAACCAGCGCAACACTTCATTCAACTAATTAATAAGACGCACTTGTTCATGAGGTAACCTTATACAGGATCAGTTCGTTAAAAGTGCGGCGAAAGTACATCGTTGCGGCGGCCACCGCCTCTGAACGCATCCCCCGGTAAACAGCGCTAGACACGTGTACCTCCCGTCCAAAGTCTAGCCAAAACTCAGAAATGGTTTGTTGATGCACAGATGACATGTACTTACAGCCGGCGTTTAGGCAAAACCATCGAAGCCTTCTTCCTCTGACTCGCTAACACATAATTCAGCAACTTCAAATGGGAGTTCCGCAGGCGAATCGTTGTCGTCCTCCGACTAACTGATGTCTTCTTCGCCGACATCGTCACCACTCGCGGACGGGACCAGTCCCAGCTACAGCTTTATGATCCCAGCTAGAACTATTGCGCCACATAAAGGGAAAACACCACGACGAACCGCCTGTAAATCCAACAGCCTCTGTTGCAAGCGTCTTCGCCTTGAGACCGAGCTGCACTGTAGACGGCCCCCTGCCTTTGGTTCGTTGCTCGAGCACCCATATCCGCAGACGATCCTCGAGCTCCAGCCAGCGTGCGTTCTTGCCGCGGTTGGCCTCCTTTGTAGATTTCATAGTCTGGAGCACGCTGGTGACTTTGAGCCAGTCCCGTATAATTTTCTCACTAACCTCGAACTGCCTTCCCGCTGCCCGGTTTCTATGTTGTTGTGCAAATGCAAGTGCACGTAGCTTGAACTTCGCATCATAACTTTTTCACCTCGTAGGCGGCGTATGGTTAGCGAGAACTAGGACACGACGCAAGGTAAATGCACGACGGATGCTAGGCTTCACCTATGGGGGAAGCTCGACGCAAGCTGACACAAGGTGTCACGGCGTTCGGAAGCGGCCCGAAAATTGAAACTTGTTAGCAGGAAGGCGTCATTTTAAAAAGTGCAGCACATTTACCTCCTTCAGAGTAAAACTGGCTGTAATAATTTATAAGCTTCATTTCGGTTTTGCAACCCCATTTGATGTTACTGTGAATTTATTCCTAACTGTAGTTACTCTGCGTGGTGGACGGTGGCGCGCGGTTGCAGCAGGCCGTTATCCTCCCTGTTCTGTGCCGTTATCGTTGTTTTTGACCAGAAAAAGCTGCCAATTGTTCGGTTTGACGTCCAGAGGCAACGTATCGGCTATGAGAAACGCCGTAGCACTGGCCTTCGGCTTCATTTAGACCATAGAAATGTGTCTCTCAAAGTGCGCTGACATCACGCGGCACACAGGCACCTTTTCGAGCGCGGACCACGCGTAGGCGCCACTGAGCGGATTTACTCCATACATAAGCCGCACCGGTGGATAAGACGCATCAACAAAAATTTCAGAAAAAACCACGGCCTATACACGGGAAAATACGGTAATTCATCAAAAGGCGGATATATATGTATCAGCGAGTTATTCATACCTGGTGTTGGACAGTGTACGGCCAGGTCCAGCAACAAATTGGGGCCTGAAATGATGCTGCTTCTCCAGGATTCTTGACAGCTGCCTGCATTTTACAAATGATCAGGGCCGCAGCTAGAGAAACAGTGGCAAATAAAATCTAAACTTAACAATTACTCACCCCTGGAACGGCATACGCCTCCTTCCTCGATCTCCGTGCTGTGGGTCTGAAGCCCTCTTGTACGCTCTTTCGAGCGATTTCCACTTGTTATCAGCTTCAATCGGGGTGATTATGTCATCTGGGAATTTCACGTTCATGTACTTCGCCACGTCCTCCCACATTGCCTTTTTGGTGCGAAAAATTTTTGTACTGTTGCAGAGCCTGGCCTGCATGGTACGAAATAGAACGCACAAAATGTAAACAAACTTTGTTTCACGAATACAGACAAATTGTGTTTTCACTGTTTCCTTGCCCTTCAGCACTTTTCTTTGTTTCATGCTACATATACACTTGTCTCAGATATAAAATGAGACCTGATCAGGTGAAAAAGGTTTCCATTTCCAGCTGGATTATGGAACTGGAAATCTCTTCAAGCTGGGAAATATCCCAGCTAGAAATTTGCTTTCCAGCTGGAATGTTTCCCAGCTGGAAGAGATTTCCGGTTCCATAATCCAGCTGTAAATTTCGCATTTCCAGCTGGAAATATACGATTTCCTGCAGCATTTTCTGCTAGTATTTTTCAGGGCTCGGGTTACGTACCCAGATGGGACGCACAGTACAGTGCAAAAAAAAAAAAGAACATTGTACTAAGGCAAAGTGCTTCCGAGTGAAGATAATGAACATGCAAGTACATCCGCATTTAAAAAATTAGGCAGAACAAACAGTCTTACCTAAATTACTGCGAAAGAATTTCTACACAACAACGGTCACGCAGGCAGCAAGAAAGCCAACACGAGTGGAAAGTACAGGAAAACATTTCATTATGCATTAGGCAACTTAAAACAGGCAAATGTGGTGTTGGGCTAGTTCATGAATGGCAACTTACAGAAGATAGAGAGCTGTAGGTGGACACAAACAAAAGCACAGTTGCTTGTCTACGTGTGTGTGTGTGCGTGTGCGCGCGCGCACTTTTAGTGCTTCATTTTGTATACAGGCCCTGATCTGTTCTTACAAGCAATAAAAAGACAGGTAATAAAGAAGTCCTAACTTCGCGGTAACGGGAGCAGTAACGGTAACGTCGAAACTCGATGCGAGATAAACGCACAATGAAACGGTTGCGATGACTGCACTTCAATCGTCTTAGAACAAAGCCGGTGCGGAGCACAAATCGACCTCTTCATTGCCCACCACGGCTGTGGCAAGTAAGGCCTGCACCCCTTCCCGGTAATTAGGAGCCCTGTAGACCTCCATCCACATTACTGGGTTACACAATGTGCGCACTCCGCCAAGTAAAAAGCCGCCTAGCACACTTTCTAATGATGTAATTGACTCGTTTCTTAGCGCGCGTGCTGCTTACAGCTAGCTAACTTGACCGCCATTTTACACAAACTTTGATTGGCTTGACGGATTGACGTGTCTTGAATTGGCTTTAAAAAAAAGTCTTCTGATGAGCAATGTTGCCAACGTCTTTTCTGTAAAAATGTTTTTTTTTCGTGTCGGGGGTCCTTACCGGTCGCGATTTTGAGGTATGCATAAAAGAGAAGAAATTTGTTCTAACGAGTCTCACTAACTTGTTTAACCCCCCGCTAATAAATAAATAATGTGGTCGACGCTTTGAGGACTTTGTAGGAAACAGGAACTGCTTCACATGACATGTTCCGAATCGTATATCTTTCACTGAAATCACACACAAAAAAAATAATTAAATGATTGGCCGTTTCAAAGACCAAAAGTGGAATTACCTTTACCAACTGACACATTGGCAACTTCCTCCCAAGATAAGTACAGTTGGAGCTGAAATTTTTCTCAGCTGGAGTACATGGAAATGAGTTCCCCGCTGGAATGCAACATTCCCAGCTAGACTGGAAGTTCTTTCCAGCTGGGAACTACCATTTCCTGCTGGGACCACGTATTCCAGCGGGATATAACACTGGAAAGAACCGTTTCCAGCTGGAAATACTGTGTCCATGTGGCCAGCCACGTATATGTATACGTAATTGAGCGCATAGAATTATGCAATTTCAAAAGATGTCTCGAACGCTACGCGAACGATACAGTGCGTGAAAACATGAGCGAAATACGTAATCCAAGAATTTCATCGTGCTTTCCGACATAAGACGCCGGAGTGCGAGAATAAAACACACAGACGTACGCACCTCACACAGCTCAATGAAATGAGCTGTCTTTTTGAAGCTCCAGCCAGGCTCGTCGTCGTCGCCTCCGGTCGCGCCGCAAACGTCCGCCGGGTGGTGGTTCGTGTCGCCGGGACGGCCCGGCGCCACGGCAGCAGCCACTTCGTCGGAAAAATCAGCCGCCTGCACATTTGCACTCGCCAGGCCCAGCTGCTCCGGCGGTACAAGAATGGGCACTCCGTCTGCGTGTATAATATATGTGTTGTCATATACAAGTACCGCAAGCTTTTGTCAGTATACATGCATTGCCGGACAAGAGGCAACCACATTAAGCACCATTGCCAGCAGGTGCACAGCCGGAACATTATGCAGCAAGCCAAAAGCGATTTGTTGAGTCTCAAACCGCGCGAACTCGCACATACCAAACGTAATTAACGCACCTTATCTGATACACACGACTTCCCTTCCTTGCCAGATGAGCTCACCAGTCTCACTGATAAGCGGGTGCAGCTCCTGTGTGCGGCCGTCTTCGCTCACCACAGTAAACTTTGGCATTTTTGAACAAGCTTTTTCGCGACCGCCTTCGTGTCGTCTGCTCGCGTCCCACAGCGCAAAACAAGATGGCGGCCTATGTTTGAAGTGCCCGCGGTTTTTATCGGCTGGTCACGTGAACTCACAAAAATGAGCATGCAACGTTGTGCAGTTCCGTGCAGCCATTTCGGTTAAAAAAATGGAAACGTGCAAGTGGGCGGAGCCACGGTTCTCCTGCACTGGTAAAAAAATGAATATTATGCTGCACTGCTTGCACCAGGTTGCACCAGTGCAGCCAGTTCAGGTAAAAAAAAATGCCTCTGCTGCTGCTGCGTACCTGACGTTCAGGAACGGTGGACGAGCCTCACTGTGCATGCGCTAACTAGACTTCAAAAAACAAAGAAAGCGACCTTTTTTTTGCCGGATGTGACGTCATGGTTTAAGAAAAATGGCAGCTGTTGTGCGGTTATTTCGCTGTGCTCTTCTCGTCTTGATTTTTGTCTGCCATTGCAGCGGTGCATAGGTGTTTAGCTTGCGATTGTGGTGAGGTCGCTCTCAAAGAACTTCTGGATAGCACTTGCGGTGGTGTGCAACGTGTGATTGGGACGCTGAGTGTGTGCGACTGCCTAATTTGCACGCTGTACGTTGCGACGCTGACCACGGGCTCTCTGCATCAGTTCTGCCGCCTAGATTTGCGAGAGTGACGAGTGCGTTCCCGACGAACGTCTGCGCTGTGTTTTAATAGAGCGCCGTGTTGAGGCCGCTGGGCGTTTCGTTCGTCGCCTACGTGCTGTGGCGAGAGGCAGCAACGCCAGTCGCACGAGGGCACTGGGACGG
Organism: Haemaphysalis longicornis; assembly: GCF_048455015.1. Lineage (NCBI taxonomy): Eukaryota > Metazoa > Arthropoda > Arachnida > Ixodida > Ixodidae > Haemaphysalis > Haemaphysalis longicornis. Next base: position 126,386,486 of record NW_027526445.1, on the reverse strand, counting down.
CGCATGACCGCTTTGCAGTGGCAAACGATTCTGCGCGCATAAGATATTTCGCATTGGAATGCTACGCAGACCACAGGGCTGTGTTTTTATAACGGAGTTAACCTGTGTGGCGAAAGGTATAATTGTGTGTTCGGAGTCTTGAGGCAGGCAGGTAATGTTCACCATTGTGAAGGTGCTGAATAATCTGTCTGCTAATCACTTCGTTGGTCTGAAACCTTAAGCCAGCTGATAATAGGACATGCAGCCCGGTGGGAGGTGGGGCAGCACATCGGACAAAAGTTTTTTTGTTGTTGTTGTTACCAAGCTGTAGGAACCAAGCCTTTATAATACACATCCAGGCCTCAAGAAGTGAATGAGAAAATGTTAACTAGTTGCGCTTAGCCCTGGTGCCAAGCATTTTTCTTTATGTGGGTCCTCTCAAGTTACCGTTTTTAAAATTATCCCGTCTAGGGCGCGTTCAAGCTGGTATAATGCCATGCATTCAACATATGCTGAAAGTACAAAGAATATAGCCTTGATGTGTGGTGTCACATGCCGCAGGACAATATTGTCCTTCAGTTGGTACTTTTAGCAACAGATCTTATGATGTGCAATGCTTTCAAATCCATTTCTTCTGTGTTTAGCAAGACTGAGGACATGTTTGCAGCATTCTTACATGTCTGCAGCAATCTCCCTAGGTGGGTATGCTTGGCTTGACAAATGTGCACCCACACACAAGCGCTAGGAATTTTTTCGGTTTTGTTAACTGCCGGGCGATCACCACGAGACTCGCGCTCACGTGCGCGCACTCAGCAATGTCTTGGTACTTTTAACTGCGGACACGAAAACTAGGACTTGCTAAACAGTTTCGCTGTCAAAAAATAAAAAGCATAAATTTTCAAAGCACCGGAAAAAATATTTTGCACGCATTTCCATGAGGAAATGTGGGTTTCTCAACATGCTGCGAATACAGGAAGCATTATATTTGACTGATCCTTTTAGTCATAGGAAAGAGGCTAAGCACGCAAGAGGTTTGTATACGACCTTACTGCAAGCCAGCTACTAACACCTCTTCGCTCGTCGCTCATGCCACTATGTTAACACCAAACTTATGCTTGGCTAGTAGTGCTCCACTTCAGCTAACATACACCAGAGGAAGCACACACCTGTTTCGAGCAGGCCTTACACGTGTTAACCTTTGCTGCAAAACTTTGATGTCGTGCAAGAAAGCAAACCAGAAAACGGCCATTCTGTGCTATCTGCAGTGCAGCGAACCCAAATCTTATTGCCCAGTTATTAAAGCAAAGCTGTCTATGCCTCACTTGAGCTGTAGATCGTAATACCAAATTGCACTGCAGGAAAGCCAACTTTACACGTGTGGGTTTCTATCGCAATTGAACCTGGGTCTTCGCATCTTGAGGTCAACATCTATGTGATTGCGCCATTCTGACAGGGTGGAAGTGGTTCGGATTTTGGACTCCAATTTTGACTCGGGGTGCATGGAAGAAAGATTAACACTTTAACTATCTTTCTCATACAAAAGGGGCTTAGGTTTGCTTTAGGCTGCAACTTTTAAATACCTAAAAAGTTCGAATAGTTTGAACACGGAAGCTGTGGTGCAAACCGAATCAAATAGCAAACCCTGTTCGTGAAGTATTCAAAGTTTCTAGTAATGGCACACCTCTAATGTCTGCTTAGCATGTCTGCCTGGATGCACAAGCTGTCATCAAGAACAACAGTAAAGGTTTTGTCAGTCACTTTCTAAGGATTGTGTCTAAAACAACTATGAATTATTTTGGAGCTTCTGAGGTGCTTATGTCGCAATCATTGTCTTGATACACTTGTATATGTGTTAACGGGGCCATAAAGACAAAATACTAGATTGGTTTAATTGTTAAAAAGACGTGTCCCGGTAGCAATGCTACGAATTTTATTGCAAACTTCAAACAAATAACTGAAATGTTAAAGAAAACGTATGAAGCAGTGGTGACTCCTCAGCCACTTTCTGGCAAAGTCTCTCTGATGTCTCAGAATCTCGTCTATGCCATTGGCAGTCGCCGACATGCCATGCAGACAAAATACACATTTGTTTTATTCGAAAGATTTCGTGTTTTATAGTGCCCCCAGCGTTTCTCCGGCAGCAAGCGATGCCATATTCACCGAGAAATTAATCAATTTAGGCTAAAATTTTGATTCTCTCGCCAAATCGTGTGTTTTTATGACGTCTACCAAGAAGTCACAGGGGTTTGTATTTAAATGAACTTCGAGTGCACCATTAGGCTCTGCAGCCTTGCTTACCGTCAGTCCCCCCTAGATGGTGCTACCATACTGAGCCGCGGACCGTTGTCTGCTGTTGCTTTGTTTTTGACCGTATTTGTACCTGGCTTGTTTTTGTTACTGTAGAAATTAATCGTTTCTGGAAACATGGGGTATCCTTGACAAACAGGGTCACGTAAGACAACGTCGCTCACGCCAATCGGCCAGTATCGTGTAAGACAACTCCAAAGCGGCGGACGACTTTGCAGCTAAAGCAAGCATAGTGCGCCCAGTACCAACAGCAGTGCGCATCGGCACTTCTATGTTTACGCGTATAATCGTAATTTTTATTGTTTACGCCCAGGTGAAAAAAACAATTGGAGGACCATTTGGACGTGTCGAAAACACAGATGGGTCAAATGGAACCATTTGAATTTTCAAATGGTTCCATTTGAACGAATTGTGTTTTCGACACGTCCAAATGGTCCTCCAATTGTTTTTCCAATTCCTCCAATTCTTACTGCTGTAAAGTGAATATGCATTACATTTAAGCACAAGTAGAGCTCGTTAGGCAAGCTTATAAGCCGTGCCTAATTTGTGTTCACTTTTGCCAGCCTCAGTCAATCGCACAGCTGGGCATATGACATCATAGGTTCTGTTGCGGGAAACGAGCTAGTGGGTTGCATGGCCGTTCCCTTTTTTCCTAATTGTATACCTTATTTGAGCAAACTGTGCATTGAAAATGGTGTCAGTATGATTCTAACGAGGCAATCCTTCGAATGAAGCAAACTTGTGTTTTCTCTGCATGGCCCCTTTAAGCCACCGTCAAGAAACAGCACTCGGCGATTGTAGTGGGGCCTGTAGTGCCGTTTCATTGTACCGCCTAAATGCTAAGGTGCAATTAACACCCTGATAACAGTGTTTTTAATACTGGCTCATATTACATCACTCCTGCCCATATTGCATCACCATATGTGAAATTTGAAAGTTTTTTGATATCCCTTGCATTTTTTCAGTTAAAGAAACATTTCTCATGTCTGTAATGGAGCTGAATGAGCTACCACAGGCTACTTCTTAAACACTGAACAAAGTAGCATTTTGTCTTCATGGCACCTTTAACTGGCTGAACGGCAGTCACCATTACAGGACATGGCACACGTCGAATTCAGTTATATACGCTGGCTTTGATTGTTGACTATTGGTTGAGTAGCACTCTGGACAGAATTACTTGTGGTGTCAAAAAAAAAAGAATAAAAGCATCTAGTGAGCTCAAGTGAGTTCTGTATGGATCAAGCCAATACAATCCCATACAGAGGAGCACCACTCGGATGTTTCTTCTCATATAAAGAGTTCAGTACTGGCTGGCAATATGTCAAGAGCTCATGGCTTCCAGATCAGCCTGGTCGTCGCCAGTGTTATCTACCTCTCCATGAAAGGCTTTATCAGGTGTGCTCGTGTTGAATATTGCAGTTGTCGTTTATCAAAGCTCCTGGCGAAGTGAGGGAGATACTGGGAGCTGCTTTCGCACTTTTCGTGGTGTGGATAAGAAACAAGGGGGAAGCATTTTCGAACAAAACTCCACGCAGCCGGTGTGTTTCTATCTGGCAGGAGGCCATTCTAACAGATAAAGCCATTTTGAAGGACGGTGAGTAGGCCAACACACACGCTGGGACTAGCAACAGTTTAATGAATACAATTTCGAAGGAAAAAACAAGGTCATGGCATGCGCCATAAAAACTAAAGAAGGTCAGCTGATGACGCAATTTAAATTCGGCTCTTTTTCAAATATTCAGCCTCCTTGCCTGATACCGTTGGTGAGGGAACACTCATACACTTATCCAAACCGTACTTTCGCATTTGATAAGCTTCGATAAGCTTCAGCTTGCACTTTGTGGTTCCCCTACCAATTATTTGTGTTTTGTCATAAAGGGGGGTGCGTCCACAACCTCGGCAATGGGCAGGCAAGTTTGCCCCTCCGCCTGAAGTGGCCAAAGTTTCGTGTTCTTTTTAAACAAACTTTCAAACAACGTCCCGTCTGCCCAATATACACTTTATCGCACTTCAGCGGTATGCGGTAGATAACATTTGTTGTGCACTTCGTGAATTTTGTGGATTGGCGGGTTGTGCACGTGTACTTTGGTTTGCGCTTTTAAATTTTGGGACAAAGGCTTGACAGCTTACACGGGGCCGAAAACACTCCCCATGTTTGGTGGCCACTTTGTTAATATTGTGCGAGATTTTGTGAATGTACGGGATTACTTCCATTTTCTTATGGCCTGTACCCTCCTGCCCGATTCTTTTTTAATTTAGTTTAACTTTGTTTCGGCTACCGACTTCAAAACAATGTCAGGGAAAGCAGCCTCTTTTAAACGCTGAACTTGTTCGCCAAAACTTTGTTCCATTGAATGGTGACAGCTTTTCCAAAGGGCGTTGCTAAAACACAGTGATGCTATGCTCCGCTTGATTAAATTGAAATGGGATGACTTCGAGGAACAGGGGTGGATGTGTCGGCAAATTGACACATTGATGGCCTTCTTGAGGGACAGTTTAGTCAATCACACACCAGTAGCACTGAAAATAGAATTTTTTTCGGCTCGCGGATGAAATCTCACTTTGTAATTGGTTTTCACGAAACCCGGTTATACGGAATAAGGGGGCTGAGGTGGCTGCGGCCCCCTTCCTCCTCCGTGAATATTTGTTTCCAGAGGCTGGCAGAATGGATGAGGCTACTGTTTCAGTTTTTAATCGAATACCAATTGTATATAACTGCTTCTGTTGCGGGTGATGTACGACGATGACATAGCTCTAACATTTGCTTTCAGAATCATCGGGAAATTCACTATAGCCCCGTTTACACTGACCCGACGAGGGAGCGTCGAGTCTAAATAAACAGGTTTTTTGAACTCGACACCCCCATGTATAAGAGGACGGGTTGGGTCGGAGAGCCGTCGCAGCGAGTCCAGTCGAACCGGAGGCAGGGGGTGGGTTGGCTCGTTCGTCGGTCTGAGTCGGCGTTCCGTGGGGAGCAGAATGCCGTATTTGCGTGGTTTTAATGCGCCCCCAATCGTAACACGTGGGTATACGTTCGCACAGGAAAATTCGAAAAAAAAAAATCTGACACTGACGGTACAGCGCAGATGAAAAAGACATGGCACCACGTACCTGGTAGAAGGAGATTTTGTTTGGCGTAATGATCTGTGGAAGCCACAAATGAGTGTGCTTCATAGGATTGCTCATCCAGCTCCTGCTGGAAATAAAGTTATAGCGGGGAACATTGAAGCTGTTTGCGATTTTAAGTGCCTTTATCTTCATAATTCTAGGCGTTAGGGGCTAATTGCAGCAGCACAAAAAAATGTGCAACAGCTGACCAAGGTATGCGGCATGCCATTGAGGAATTAGTGCGCCAAAATTCACTCGCGTGTTGTTGACGGATAGTTTTTATTGGATTGAGTTGGATTTTGGGGAAGACTTCATCTCCGTTCCACATGGCAATGCTGCTGGCTGCTCTAGGCTTTAGCTTTAGACTAACCAAAATTATCTTTAAAGCCTATTTCGGTTTTGAGCCCGATTATAACGTGCACACAAATATTAAGGCTACCATTTAGCAAAAGAGGGGGAACCCCGCCGCTACTTTTATCTCAATTTTTTGGTCGGGATTCATATACACGTTGGAGGGGTCGAGGTAGCTGAACCCGCCAGTTGACTCGACCCTTTCTCGTTGAGTCCATGTATCCGGGGCTCATGCAGTTGAGGAAAAACAAAAATGAATAGAAGAGACGGAATGTTATGAAGGTATGTTACCCATGGCATATTCAAGATTTCGTTTTTAGTTCTGAATTGATCTCTTGTTTTGCTTTTTTTTCTGCTTTTTCTCCCTTCATCACATGTCTTCCTGTCCACTGGATGACACATCACCGTTCTTCCATGAACAGAAGGTCAAGAGGGTCAACAGATTGTCATTCCACTCTGCTGCCTGCTCATTGTCCTCTGTCTATCATGACAAATGGATTGTGATTCCGATCCTCACGTACTTATGGGGTGGGATGTCCCTCCACTGTTTTTTATTAGGAGTAGCAAAGGTGAATCTCTTGACGATTCTGGTTCTGACGTTAGTGGAGATCAAGTTCTGATGATGATGATTGTGGTTGTGGACACTGTAGCATGGGAGCATACGAACACATTTTTGCGTGGACCGAGGCACACGCCAGTTTTATCACTTTTGGCAGGGAAGTTGCGTCCTCGGCAGTATGGTTACGTGAAGCTAAAAGCTTTTTTCGGGGTCCCGAGAGGAAAGGAAGGATGTGTGATGGACAGTATTGTCCCGTTGATTGATTGATTAATTGATTGATTGTAGGGCTTAACGCGCCGACCCAATGCAGGCAATAAGGCACGCCGTAGTGGACGGCTCCGGATTAATTTTGACCACCTGGGGATCTTTGAGGTGCGCCGAAATCTCGTACACGCGGGCATTTTGGTTTTCGCATCCTTCAGAAAAGCGGCTGCCGCAGACGGGAATCAACCTCGCGTCATCGTGCTCAGCAGCGCAACACCTTTTAACCATTGAGCAACTGCGGTGGGTCCATATTGTCCCACACCGACCCTCCCTGAAGTGAAGGGTATTGTAAATATCGGTATCATGATGCTGCTGTCTAGGAAGGATGGTGGCATTTTGTGCACTTCCTCACTACAATGTATGCAAACAGTCAGGTTATGATCACTCTGCTCAATGATGGGGGGGGGGGGAGAAATGTATTAGCACAAAGCGAGAGGTATACTGATCCCTCTCTCCAAGAGGAGTGATAGCATGAAATCCCTCTCTTCATTAGTGGACTCAACATACAACTTCAAGGATACAGTGGCATGAAATATCACTGCTCACTAACTCGAGTGGTGGCATGAGCACCAACATCACGATAACACTGCATTCCCACAATGGACAGACAGGGAGGGGAGTTTTGTTCCGTACTTTGTAATGTTCGCAGGGGTGTGTAGAGCAGCTGCTGGTCTCGGTTGTCATTAGGGGTAGTAACATTTCATCAGGACGAGGGGGCTCATGGTGTTGCTCCTCACATGGGACAGACGAGTTGATGCAGATCATTTTTTTTGCAAACAGCCTAGTCAGCCTAGTTGTGCTCCCAGCAGTAAAAGTTTGGTACCATATAAACTGTTGCTCGTATCATAAGGCAATAAGTTACTTCGTGATAAGTTTTCTGACTGCATATTGCACATGGGTGCGCTACATATCATACATTAGTTCTCAGTATTTGTGTGCCACCAGTAAGCTGTTCTCAGACATGCTTTTGCACCAACAATGATTCAATCATAACTGCGTAGTTAGTTAAATTCACTTAGCTATATGTGACTGTGGTGATTTAATAGTGCATCCTATGCCAATTTCACTAAAATCACTCAAAGCAGCATGAACAGGGTAACGAGATGGAGTGGGAATAACAGAGACTTACCTGAACAGCAACATTGCCACGTTGCTGAGGTAATCTCGGTGTTGCCACGTGGGCTCAAGAGCACTTGCATAGCTCGCCTGTTGTATAACGATGTGTATACGAAGACGCTCACCTGATTTCTCCCACAACCGTTTAACAATTACTGGTGACTTGAGCACTCAGTTATTACCAGTGATGAACACTTGCCGACTCAATCACTCGTTTTTGCTTGCTGGCTTGCTTTAAGCTTGTTCACTTTCTCACAAGTGTGTGAGCAAGGTCCTTGCTTTTCACGCATTCTACTATTTTTTTCTGCAACTGGTCAACTAGGATGTTTTCTCATGTCCTGCCACGTCGCTTCACAAAATAATCATTTCACAAGATACTTCATGCTTTAATTTTTATATGGCAGTGAACACGTGCGTTCATTGTGAGCACGTACTATGATGGCATGTGCTCCCGTCTATGAGCAACTGTTTTCCATAATTGTCACCAACCACACGGTGTATGTGCATCTTCTAGTTGCAAGGTTCAGTGACGTGGTCTCGAGGTCATACCTACCAGGTTTCCCGAATTATCCGGGAGACTCCCGTATTTTGATGGTTTTGTACGATTGTACGGTCGAAACAAGAAACTACTGAATACAAACCCGTGTTTGGCTAAACCTTTCTCCCAGTCTAGCCACATTGTACTGGAGCTACCTGACAACCCAATCGCATCCTACACTACTGGACATCGTAATAACTTGTAAAGCATAGTTTGCAATGCGCGCAAGTTGAACTGGTCAGTACCACAGAAATGCTGAATGCGAGAGGACTTTCAGCATGGTAAAACAAAATTGCCCCCGTTCCGAGCATCAAGTTCTTACACAATCCGAGCTCAGTCGCGTTCTTTTGGCGAAGTGTAGCAGGGACGAACATTGTTATGGTCGGCAGTATTCCCAGGGGTTCTTGAAAAAGGAGGCGTCAGCCACATCGAAGATTTAGCAGCTGACCAGTCGTGTAGCGCGTTAGTAGTTTGGACGAAACAGTTCAGCTCCTACTGTGTTGTAACAAAATTAGAAATGCATGTAAATGTAAATCATTCCATTCTGTTGCTACTAATTTTTGTATCCCTCCTCCTCCGCCTCTCCCCCTCCGGAACAGATCTCCCTAATGCCATCTCGGTGAACCTGGCAGGTATGCGAGGTCATCTAAAGACTGCCACCATATGTGTTTCAGGAGAGCGGCGTTGACGACTACTGTATTTGCACAATTCTGACGCGCACCCTTTTTTGCTAAAATTAGCCTTCAAATTTGTGTGCGCTTTACGTACGGGCTCAAAGCCAAAATAGGGGCCAGCAGCAGTGCCATGGGCACAAACTTTTCCCAAAATCCAATTCTAAATCCAAGTTGCAGAATTAGCAGTAATTTTTTTTTTCTCCAAATTTCCCTACGTAAACTTCCCTGCGCGTTATAACTGGGTGTGTGTTAGGATCGTGCAAATAAGGTAATTGCAGCCTGCTGGGTGAAAGAGTAGTATGGCATGATGGTCATTCATCGATAGCATACTGAGCTTGTAGTGGTGGGTGCTTTTCTCGACACACACTGCAGGTTTTCTTGTTTTCTCATTCTTGCCCGGCGTGGACGTGCATGACTTTGGTGTGGGCTAGGGGTGTGCATGTGATGTTGAGGGCCGGGACCTTAAACTTGAGTGTTACCTGCTAAATGCGTCGAGGAGATAGTCGCTGCTCAGTGCAGAAGCTTGCATAAGTAGGCAAATTTTTATATGTTTACATTTCCTTCGTGGCAATGTGACTTCGCAGGGCTACTTCGAGGGCCTTTGGTCGGAGGTGTTCGACAAGGGCATCGGGATCACCATGGTCTGCCCAGGTCCAGTGGCCACCCCCATCCGCCAGAAGTGCTTCACCGACACCCTGGGCAAGACCGAGAGCTTCGCTCCCAGCCCGAACAAGAAGAGCAACAAGATGGCACCCGCCCGCGCAGCGCAGCTCATCGTACTTGCAGTGGCGAACAAACTCGAAGAGATCTGGTTCGGCCCGCAGCCGTTTGTGATCTACCTGTACCTGGCACAGTATTTCCCTACCATCTTCAGGAGGTGAGGAGCGATCGAGAATTGAGATGTTCCGCAAAGCGTTGTTATTAGAGAGTTATAGCAGATCGGAAAAACGGTTCCGGTACGGTACACGGTAGCCGCTACGGGACCGTACCGGGAAGGCTCGTTTTTAGAGTTATAGCAGACCGTAACTACCGGCCATGCTACCGTGACTGGGAGCGACTTGTGTTGTACGTCGTTTGGCAATTTTTCGTGAGTCTGTGGCGCTTCCTGTGCTGAAATATTAGTTTTCAGTTCTCAAAAGCGCTAACGACAGTATTAAAAAAAAAAAAAAAAAAAAAAAACATTCGAACTGCGATTGCGTGAACATGGAGCGGCATTTTAACTCTACGCCATTACAATAGATGGCGCCAGTAGGTCAAGCTCAGTACATACGGCTGGCTGTTTATAGTTTTTCGTGTTATTTGAGAGTCCCTCGCACTGATACCGCCTGTTCGTCACTCGCCGATTTGTAGACGGGCCCCATGTTACTGTTAATACTAGTTACGTAGCCGTATCGCCTTTATTTAACCTAAAAGAAGCTATCGGACATGCGTCGTTCGACGACACAAGCCACCGCAGTTGGGCCGGGACCGTGTTTCGCTTGCTGCTTGAGCTGTCAGAATCGTGTGGATTTCACTTGTTGCAACCTCATTTTTCTTAAACGATCTCATATTTACAATCCGTTCGACTAGGCGTGAGCCAATCGAACCTATCCTAAACTATTCCAAAGCGGCCGCCCGCTTTCGAACGACGGACACGGTATGTCTCGGTACCGCGCGGCCAAGGCGCCCCGGTATACGGTAGGGTTCTGCGCATGCGCGGTGGCGTCCAGACGGTAGACGTTACCGTACCGGAACCGTTTTTCCGATCTGCTATAACTCTCTATTATCCGTGAACAACTTGGTGTATTAGGGGCTGGGGCTGTTGACGTCTCCTGTCTTCATCGTAATCGTCGTCTCATGTAGTCACGGTACTAAAACACCAGGAAACTCGTTTATGCCTCGTTCTGGAATGTACCACGCATTAAAAAAAACCAGAACACTCGTTTACGCTTTGTGCTAGAGAGCTTCATGCTTCAAAGACACGAGACTTTTACAGCAAAGCTGTATACCTCTACCCCCTGTATGTAAACACCGTGACGTCACGAAGCGCATGTGCACGATGGGTGGTGCCTGGTGGCGGCCGCGTAATGCGGTGGGTGATGATTGGCAGAACGCACCTGCACCAACGACCCAGCCTGGCCGCATGGCGCCCGAAAGGAACGATGTGCCGCTGGTTCGGACCGTCGCTGGCTGCCTACATTACAGGTGGGGGAGGGGTCTAGCTATCCGAGCTGCGGCCGTCTGCACCTACAACTTTAGCAACACTTCCGTGTACCGTATGTTCAACTAACGAGTGACGCTTTTGGATAAACAGTGCGCAACAGAACAGCCTCAACGAGTCATTCTATAGGTTGGTACTGTTGCGACGCGTTCCAAGAATGTTTTTTGCTTTGCATTCGGATACATACCAAGGCAAGCTCGTTCATTGTTGTTTTCGAGGTCCGCTTAAGCTGAGTGCGGTGCCTCAGACAGCGTGTACGCTCCCTGTTCTTGGTCTCTTTGCGTCGCCTGGGGACAGTGGCGTACGCACGATTTCAGGTCGGGGAGAAAAAGGAAAGCTGTGGCTAGCGTCCCGTCCAGACGGAACGATATACAAGTGCTAAAGTTCCGTCCAGACGGAACGGAGCGCTGCAGGTTATCCTTCCACCCAGACGGAATACAACTGAGAGCTTAGCATTCCGTCCAGACGGAGCCGGCATGAAATTTGTACAGTTCCGTCCAGACAAAAGCAAAACCGGCTAATTAGACGCCGTGCTCACTCAGTCTTCAGATTTGATGTAGAGGTTGCGCCTCTGGTAATGGCACTATTGCACCGGGTTCGATTCCCCCCGGACGTGCTTTATTATTATTTTTTTTGCGTGGCTGTGCCTGCGTTTTGTATCAGCTAACTTTGCGCCCACTTTACAATTGACGCGGTGAGAGCAGTCGATCTTGATTTTGTACTCAACTGGCCGCTCCGCTACCGCTCACTAGAGCCAAGGCCGACATGTCCATCGCCACAATTCCGATCATCTGTAGTTTGTAATGGTGATTACTAATTAACGGTTATTCTGGATAGTAAAGGAGTGGAAGCGGTTCCTTCATCTGGGTAAATAACAAGAAAGACTGCTCTCACTGCCTGTTGTGAAGCGGGCGTGGTCAAGCTTGGCGGTTCGTTTGACGGCCGATCATCTGTAATCATTGAGAGTGGTTATTAATCAAATGTGACTATGGCTAGTCAATGAGCGGAAGCAGTTTGACCGGTTGGGTAAAAATCAACAAAACTCAAGACCGGTTGGGTAAAAATCAACAAAACTCAAGAAAGGCGATTGGACTAACTCTAACTCCATCAGATGGAACTCCAAGCCGCTACCTCGACCACGGCCACTTCACAACAAGCAGCGAGAGTAGTCTTTTTTGTTATTTACCCAGCTGAATGAACCGCTTCCACTCATTGACTAGCCAGAATAACCGTTAATTAATAATCACCATTACAGACTACAGATGATTGGAACTCTGGCGATGGACACGTCAGCCTTGATTGATTGATTGATTGTAGGGTTTAACGCGCCGACGTAACACAGGCGATGAGGCACGCCGTAGTGGAGGGCTCCGGATTAATTTTGACCACCTGGGGATCTTTAACGTGAGCCGAAATCTCGTACACACGGGCGTCTTTGCTTTTCGCCTCCATCAGAAAAGCGGCCGCAGCGGTCGGGAATCAAACCCGCGCCCTCGTGCTCAGCAGCGCAACACCTTAGCCACTAAGCCACCGCGGCGGGTCACGTCAGCCTTGGCTCTAGTGAGCGGTAGCGGAGCAGCTGGTTGAGTGCAAAATCAAGACCAACTGCTCTCACTGCGTCAATTGTAAAGTGGGCGCGAAGTTAGCTGATACAAAACGCAGGCACAGCCACGCAAAAAAAAAAGTACATCCGGGGAGAATCGCACCCGGTACATTAGTACCATTACCGGAAGCGCAACCTCTACACCAAATCTGAAGACTCAGCATGGCGTCCAATCAGCCGGTTTTGCTTTCGTCTGGATGGAACTGTACAAATTTCATGCCGGCTTCGTCTGGACGGAACGCTAAGCTCTCAGTTGTATTCCGTCTGGACGGAAGAATAACCCACAGCGGTCTGTTCCGTCTGGACAGAACTTTAGCACTTGTGTATATCGTTCCGTCTGGACAGAACGCTAGCCGCAGACAAAAAGGATAGGCAAAGCATAGAAGTAAAATAAGCAGCATTGAAAATAAGCACCAGTGAAAAGTAAAAAATTATTCCAGTAAAAATATCACAATGATGTCATGCTCTACACAAGTGACCGACTGTTTTGTTAAATTTTTTCCCAGTGAAATTGCGAAATGGTTCTTCTTCATCATTGCGAGAGTACACATAGCAGCCACATAATATGGTTATTTCATATAGCTTGCGACAGTGGCACTGAAATAATTATCTGTAGTCATTAATTCATGATAGTTAAAGTTAGTGGCCTTGTACGCCCTCTGCATACGCCAGCATCGGGAGGCTGCAACAAAAGAATGCATTCACTGAGTCCGTTCTCTTAGGGTAAACTGATTTTTCGAGTTTTTTTGAGACGCGTGAGCGGCCCATCTCGCGGCGAAGGCACGATGCTACATGCGAGCATGGCAAGCATCTTTGTTTTGCCGAATCCTCAAGGCACAATATAATTGATCAAGGTAAAAATTTATTGCACCTGCAAGCAATAAATTGCACTCGTCTTGAACAGATCCCCCCATACGTTCAAATTTGTCGTGGTCAATTTGGCGGCAGGCGGCTATCGTGGATCGCTCGTCGAAACATTGATTTCGCATCACCTAAGCAGGTTAGGCATGCATTGTCTTTTTAATACAGTATGCTACCTCGTCATAACATGGCAACATTTCGCAGCAAGAAAATTTCCCTGTGCCCACTCTTTGCCCCCGGCACTATTTCACTGGACCAAATTTCTGCTGGTGCTGCATGATAGCAGATGGTTGATAAACAGCAAACAGCATCGTTTCATGGCACCAATCAGCATGGACTGCCAATATAGACAGTATGACTGCGCTGTGAAGAAGAGCAGAATTCGAGAATGGGAACTGTTGCTATGAGTAAGAGCAGACCATGTCGCTGCTTTGGCTGCCAGTCTCTTCGGCGCATTGCACACATCCACCATACCCGCCGAATTTACCTCTCTGGGGACGCAGAAGAGTCTGATGCTGCTGATTTTGCCCGCACGATTGGCGTAGCAGAGAGCACAGCGGCCAACTGGCATCAAATAAGCCAACACATAAACACTAATTCCACTTTTGCGCATGTCTAATGCAGCCTCACTGTATACGTGCCGCACGACGGTCCGAATGTTTTGCCAACCACCCTCCTGGCCACACCCAGCACATGCGCTCGCCGTGACGTCACGGCCGCCGCGTGACGTACCTCGGGGGAGAGGTCCATTCTGAAATCAAAACTGAGAAGAGTGGGGCCACTATGGTTACGTTAAAGACATTGCAGCCAGCAAACGAGCGGATGGCCAGCAGAGCAAACCTGTGAGCAACCGCTTTGTGTGCAAGGCTGCACTAGGAGAAACATGCCCAGTGCAGCTCGACCAGTTCTCTTGGCTGGCCAGCACACCAAGCACCCAGTTGACTGGAATGTCACTTCAACTTCACGGCTGTTTAGGTGATGCACCAGCAGGTGCAGCATCGTCTGCTGCGGAGCTACAGTCTAGCCCACTTAAAACAACATCTAAGTGCCAAGGAAATCCCATCGTTATAACCGATAATTGTTATAAGTGGGTTGCGAAATAAAAAATTACACCATCTTCCCGTGGGGAACCCTGATGAGGATGCGAAGCATCGTGGCGGTTCCGTGTGGTTCCATTGTGTTGCCGTTATGTTGAGTGATCTGGTTTTTACTAGCGCCAGAGGGAATTCCGCGTCCGGGTCCACACCGGTGGCAAAGGCACGCAAGTGCTGTTGTGTTACGGTGAGTAGGCGGTGGTTCTCGAGGCGCCGAAACTCGTCCATCATGTTCTTGTCGATGTGGTCTCTGTGGTAGAATCGGTAGTCTCCGTCAGCTTTGGTGAGGTAAAGGTTGTTGACATTGGTGCACCGGCTGAGAGCAATGTACACGCCCTCCTCTTCGCAGCTTTGTCTTCTCGTTCTTCTTCTTCTTCGGCGGTTCCCCTACGGGAAGATGACGACGGTGGTTGAACGCGAACCTATCTCGTGATGGATTCTTTGGTTGGCCAATCCCTAGGGGCATCCTGCCACAATCAGCATCAGAGGCGCTGCGGACGGGGCTGGTTGAGCTGCAAGGCACGTGGCGCTTCCCGCCACAGCTTTCCCATGGGAAATTCAGCATCCCCCTCTAAAGTTTTCAGTTCGTCGTTTCCGTTGACGTTCAGCTTCGCGTGCCTTCGTTGTATCAGTAGCTTCTTGACGTAGTTTGAATGAGTCAAGGTCATAAGGCGCGTTCGTAGCACTTGCTCCTGTCCCGGATTTGTAGCGTAGTGGGAAGAGCGCGCGCGTACCTCCCGTTGCGACCAGAGAGTCGTGGGATCGAAACCGGGCGCCGCTAACTATTTCTTTTTTTTATAGTGTAGTATCGCGGAGCTGTGGGTGTAAGGAGGAGAGTTGCGCATGCGCAGTGAGCGTGTGGACGGCGCCGCCATCAATGACGGAGGACCAGGCGAGCCTAAGAAATGCTCCGCATTTAAAAGACGGAACAGACCTCAAAACATTTTATTCGCATGCCAGCAAGGTCATGCTACTACTAATTTGTGGAAAAGAAGCCACAGTCGGTCACCTTTGTTTGCCACGTGTGAAGCTAGCGCAAATCTTTTCCAAGAGCATCTATAGGTGCTTCGCCTAGCTGAGCTAAATGTCCTTGGCGGATACAAAGTCCCCGACGGACTGTGTCACACATTTGGCCTCCTACAAAGACACTACCTGAGTAGGCTCCGCAACCGCGTCATTGTCACTGTTGCACTTTTGGTGCACAATATAACCGGATTCAATCGTTATATCCGATATCGTGGCACTGGAGCATTGTAATAAGTGGTTTATTTTACCATTGAAAGAATACAAAAGTTGACGGTGCCATAGCTGTTCATCGTTATATCCGATATATTGTTATAAACAGTATCGTTATAGGTGGACTCGACTGTATTTGTAAATTTCCTGGCTCATTAACAAGGCATTTCATGGGGCTAGCAGTCATGCCCCATTCAGTTTGGTGGCACTGACTGCACATTCAAAATAAATTTATTTGAGGTAAAATTTTAGTGCATTTGGGCGTTAATGGGAAACTGGGCACTTTTTGCGGTGCCAGCATCTGCTCTGAAAGCCATAGAGTTTCTTACTATATACACTAGAGAGGAATCTGGCGCTAGAGTCTATGCGGCTCATATTAAGGCCGCCTGTGTCGTCATGGGCCGCCTTTATACCATGCGCTCGCCCTAGTTTCATCATTAATTGGCTTGGATTGAAATGTTTTAGTGGCCGTGTATTCGAACACAGCGCCACAAAAACAGAAGGAATGGTGTGTTATTATATTAGTGGAAAATAAAACTGGCTGGTTTTAAAGCTAAGGAAAAAGGAAGTAAAGTGTTTTTTTTTGCCGGAACGGTTCTGCCTACTATTCTGGAGACCAAGCTGGTAGTTAACAACAATGTTAATATTTTGTGGGAAACTTATTAGAGACTGTTATTTTATTAATTTTACCGTTATTTAAAATATTAAGTTATTTGAAGAGCTTGGAAATGTTTTTGAGCGTGCATATGATAACGTCGCCTTCGTGGTGAACCAGTGCACCGACCTTCAGGTACAGTTTAACAAAACTTGTTTCTAAGCCAGTTGGTTCATACTTGAAAAAAAAAAAAGAAAATGTGGCGTTAAACAGTCGTGCACGAAGACAAAGTAGGATGGCTACAGGTGCCCATATTTGTCATATCGCGTCTTCATTGAAGTACGTTTGGTTTCTTTTTTTCCCGTCAGCTACATCTTTTGCTGGGGCATATTACCCGCTCAGTCATACATCCTTCGACTCTGGCATGACCATACGTTAGGTACAATCACGCAGTGTCTGTTCTTTCACCGAACATGCAGTTGCCACAGCTCATGGCTACCACAGTAGCTCATAGACGTGCTAATGCACAGTGAAGAAAGCAAATCTCAAAAACCACTTAAGTATCCAATTGCCATGCCAAGCTCAAGCCAGAAGCTGTGGTCTTCCCATAACCCCCCACGACGACACGGATTCCCAGGTGCAGTTTCCTCTCTAGTATACTAACTAAGAAACTCAATGTCGAAAGCTCGCTCTACCCATGACGTCATCGTGGCTGCCGAGTAGTGAGAAGAATTCGCCAAAAGGAATTCGTGCATGTTTGTTTGCTAGGAGGAAACAAAACTTACCAGGTTTCAGCGTACCAGAGTCATTAGAAATATGCTGCGTCTGAGTTATGAAAGCAGGTGCAATTTTCGTATTTGGTGCCCATTGACTTTTCTCCACCGTTTTAACCATAAGTGGCTCCAAGGGCACCTTGGGGCCGACCTGCAATGCTAAACCATTGCTTGTCAGATCCCCTGGTTACCACGGCTTGCACACCTTTTCAATCAGTGCGTCATACTAAAATAAGGTTGACTGCTAGCCGACCTATGGCATTTAAAACAAAAGTTTATCTTATGCGTTTGACAGCTCTGCAGGAGAACGTTGGCTGAAAATATTTTTGTGCTGTTGAAACGATACAGCAGATGCCAAGGTACAGTCAGCAATGAATGAAACGTGGGCTAAGAAACATTAAACCGAACCGACAAAAGGTTGCATGTTGTTTTACTCCAATCTACGAGCGACATGACCCATTTATAACCAGGTTAAGCAAAGACATGTCTCGCCGCATTTGTATTGAACACTATGAATTTGTCTCTTCAAAGGGGTCACGCAGACAAATTACAAGTTTGTTCTATTCAAAAGATTTCGTGTTTTGTGGCACCCCCAGCGCTTGTCTGGAAGCAAACAACGTTGTTTTCACTGAGAAATTAATCAATTTAAGTTAAAATTTTGATTCTCCTGCCAAATCACGTGTTTTCGTGACGTCTGCAATGATGCATTATGTGCTGGGGAGCTTTGTTAACCATTAGTCAACCTAGACGGCGCCACCATACCGTGGCGGGCCGTTTTCTGCCTTTGTTTTTGACCATATTAGTGCGTGGCTTGTTTTTGCTGAGGTAGAACATATTCGTTTCGTGAAACATGGTGTTCGCTCGACAAATGTGGTCACGTAAGACACCTTCGCCCACCCCCATTGACCAGTGTCGCCTGAGACAACTCCAAAGTGCCGCAGTGCTGTGTGCGCGCAGTACCAACATCAGTACGCATCGGTACTTCTATGTTTACTTCCACTGTTTACCCCACCATTCTTACTACTATAAAAAGAATGTGCCCTATATGTAAGCGCAAATAGCTCATTCGGCAAGCTTATGAGCCCTGCTAATTTGTGCTTGCTTTTGCCGGCATCAGCCAATTGCAGAGCTGTCACATATGACATCATAGGTTCTGTTGTGGGAAATAAGCTAGTGGGGGCCATTCCCTTTTTTTCCTAATTATGTGGCTTATGAGCGAAGTTTACATTAGGAGTGGTGTCAGTATGATTCTAACGAGGCAATCTCTTGAATGAACCAAACTTGTGTTTTGTCTACATGGCCCCTTTAAATATAGCCTTCAACATGGTATCTCCAGATACAAGTCTTCATGATGTGTTGCTGGCTGTACACGGAGATCTACGAGGGGCATAGCTTCATATATTTTTCCAGTTATCACTCACTTTTCTACGCTGGGAAGTTTGGAAAACATAGTTGTTGCTGAACACATGCTTAACAGTAATCTCTACGTCCATTTTTTCCACAGGCACGTCGTTCCTTCCATCTTCCAAAAGGACCACATCGCAAAGCTGCGCGACGGTTGAGCTTCAGCCTCCCTCCCACCTTTACTGCTGTTTACATTTTTTCCGAGGGACATAAAGGAAGAATAACCATACAAAGAGCTCGAAACCATGTGGAAGTATTTTTATATTGTTGTAATGCATGTGGTGATGTAAATAAAAAAATGAGAGATCGAGTATACAATGATATGGCTTTTCCCCGTTCCTTTTTAACTTTATGACGCCGCGATACCCATATAATTTGATTGCGTTTGGCTGGCAGATTGAGCTACAGAGCATGAGCCGTGGTGTGTAAGTGGCCATGGCTGGTCATGGTCACTTGAAATAGTCCTATGAAGTGACAGCACCCTTCTGTCGGCCCCTGTGTTTCTTTTACTTGTTTACGCAACTGTTATTAGTATACGCTAGCATTTCGTGATTTTAGCGCGTTCGCCAGCTGTGCCTATGAGCCGGGATCACGAGTCACGCCTGGAACTGATGCCATTATACCATAGCGGGAATGACAACAGTGGCAACTGTCAGGTATGCACTGAATGTTAGGCCTAGCGGTTTACTTTCAGGTCTTCTGTTGTCAACAGATATACCTACATCTTGATGTGCGATGACTTGGACCTTGCTTGGAACATTAGGCTTAACATTAGCGGGCTAACAAACATTAAGCCTAAAGCTTAAAGTGAGAACCACATGGCACGTTTTTACAGGCGATTCATGTGCGTAGGCATAGCGCGCGTTATTTTCACGCCCGCGTCGATGACTGTGCACCTGCGGCAGCTTCTACCTCGATCAGAAAATGACGCGCGACGTGCACGGCAGTGGGAGGAGCCTGACGACTTGCGCCAATGGGGAGGCGCGCCCCTCATGGCGGCAGTTTCAAAGCGCTCGGGAACGCCTTTCAAAGACCAAACGTATGCTGAAAAGCATTTTTGCAAACTTGATGCTCTTTGCCACACCCAAATTTTTTGAGAGGGTGCTAGCTATAAGATACTGTACCGGGCGGTGACCTTCTTTCTCGCCGTCGGAGACGCCATTCAAAATTGCAAGCTTGTTTTGAGGAGGCAGAACTTTTCGTTTTCTGGCAGCAAAACTCATCACCGACGAACCGACACCAGAGATGGCAGTGCAGAAGTGACTACATGCCAACAGGCAGTCCTTGCACTTAACCGACACCGCACTCACGCCGGAAATGCACGGTGGTTTGCTGTGCACGCGAAGTTCGCTAAATTAGTGCATTTCTCCAGACAACTTTCCTGAAAAAAAAAATGCAAGAAACAACGGCTCATCAGCATAACGAATTCGTTACACCAAGGTTAGCCGTCGCGACGCCTTCATTACATAGGGTCGCAAACACGGGTTTCAAAAAAACTTCATTAAAAGCAGAAATTCTTTACATAGAGTTTCGTTACATCCAGGTTTAATTGTATACATATGTGGGGTACAGTGTAGGCATGCATGTATGGCAATGGGGAGCTGCTTCTCTTGATTCACCAATTTCCAGTCCAGGACACCTGTAGGCATGTGGATTGCCTCCTTTATTAACTTCATGACACTGACCACACCTAAAAACCTGCTTATTGAGCAGCAACTTACCAGAACTCCCTTTCCCTTATAAAACACGTGCAACAGAAACAATATATTCACCGAATAAAGACAGGATAAGCAAAACAAAGCATACATCCCTTGCACTTTTTTTTTCCGAAATGAATCGCCTTTTTACCGTATTTACCCGATTCTAACGCGCACTTTTTTCCGAAAAAATAGGCCGAAAAATCGCATGCGCGTTAGAATCGGATACAAAACTGAAACTGCCGAAACAGCGGAAATTTCGTCCCACCCATCGCCATCTCAAGATGGCGCCAAAGCTTTTAGCAACGATACAGCCACTGTAGCAACGATTTTTCAGACGCAGCAAGCCTAGGCACCTAGGAATTTCTATCGGCGTTCACAGAAATCGTCAAATTGTTTCACTTGCGCGCTTGATAACAGCAATGGCAGCAGCAGCTCCAACGCGTTCAAAACGAGCGGTCGGCTGAAGCGTGCACCTCTGGAGAAGCTCTCGGGATGGGCGTGCGAGGCGTGGGAAGTGCGAGAAGTGTGGCATCGCGAACGCGCTTGAAGGCACCGAGGCCGAGATGTTGTGGTCAGTGGAGAGCGACGAGGAGTGAGATGAGTGAAATTACTTCGGGAAATAAATCGCCCGTTTCTATCGCGTTCATTTGTCTGGGTCACAAAGTCCCGTGCGTGTTACAATCGGAGGTGCAAGTTTTTTCGGTTTTTTTGCCAGAAAAATCGGGTGCGCGTTAGAATCGGGGGCGCGTTAGAATCGGGTAAATACGGTAAGTGTGTGCGTGTGTCAGCTCATCACCAACTGCGCAGACATAACATGCACCCAATCATCACCAGGCTGAACTGGGCTCACATATGGCTTCAAGGCGACGGTCATAATGTTGTTGAGTTAACGTGTACTCATAAAATAACAACCATGCTGTTTTCTCAAAAACCCCGTAGATTTGATACACCACCAAGCCCGTTTTCTGCTGCAACCGAAATCTCCCAGAGTTGTTATTTTGCAGATGTGTACTTGCCTTGTTTTTTTGTCCGTATACATTTCCTTTCCTCGAGAGTATAGGTATGTCGGACTCAGTCCCTCCTCCTTATCGATACTGGATGCACACGAGTGCACATTACTGCTTCCCTATGTTCCATCCCAACTCGTATCACTTATCTATAATGTTTTAATCATATTAAGCGTTCCTGATTAGGCAGCTGTTGGCACATTTAAACCACCCTACCCCATTTTGCGCTTTGCCTTTCGTCTTCGCCTGTCGGCCACGATGCCCGAAAACACCGGCCATTTGTGACCACCAGCCACACTGGGCCTGACGTTTTCCGGCTGGAACAAGGAGCAAAACTAAAGTTGAATTGCCGCCTCAGTCTTTGACAGCTTCGCTTTTGTGTGCTCAAAGCAGGGAATGCAACTCTGAATAGGGCACTGCTACAGAAAACAGATGAAGAGGCAGGTTTCTCTAGTAGCGTTTGCAGTTCAAAGTGTCCTCTCTCGGAAACTTTTCCCGCGCTAACTTAGAGCCAGAAACTAGTCATGCCGAGTTGGCGTTCATTGTACTTCCCTGTGCGCTGTGTCGCTCAGCCCCACGTGTTGCTCAGTTCATCCCAAAACATGCAGTTGCAGATCTCCCAGAATTACCATGCCTGCCATACTACGTACTACCATGTGTCTCAGGGCCTAGCGATAAGTCCCGTGGAACGTGAAATAATCCTGGGCCATCTCCACTAACGTGAAACCTGGGGAGGGGCGAAGCAGGCAGTGTATAAGTGTATTGTTGGTGCCTTGGCGTTTTTGCCCACGGAGATGAAACCGTTGGGGGGTCCGTTGTCTTTGAAGCATGACGTCCTCTAACGCGAGGTGGTATGACAATGGGCTCACGCTCCGTTTCCCTGTTCGTTGCAGGATCTATTCCTGACGGTACCAGAAACTTCTTTCATTAGTTAGCGGAGTTTTGTGTTCACGTAAACGCTCGCAAGAAAACCCTAGCGGGGTAGAGGTAAGAAGCTTCTCTTTAAAACCAAATCCTGCGTTGCTTAAGGAAGAGAGACAGGAGGGGGCCGAAAACCTGTGCTCCATTTCGCAACTGAAGGCTGCGGTCGGTTTACAAGCTGCCGTCTACGGTTGAAAAATCATGCACTACTCTGTCTAACGACGGTGATGGTTTACCACAAAGCTTTCTAGAGTGGGTTTCCTTGGTTGCCTTCTGAATTTGAACTTTGACTAGTTGAGCTTTGAATTTTACCAGCACGCAGTTTGGTCTTTTGATCGCAGGATCCTAGAGCCGCTCGGGCTTCATACACCGACTGTTACTGACCCCAGAGTATACATTCCTACGGACTTGCACAACCTCCTGCTTGTGCGGCCGATTCGCCGCAATATGCACCCGGAGGACAATATTGAACGCTGTGAACATCGCGCTCGCGTCCTAGCCCGCAAATACCCCTTTGGCCAGTCCACCACCTATGTGGACACCGCAAGTTATTCCCGTCACAACGCCTGCGCAGTCACCGCCATCTTTGATCCAAAAGCAACCTATTACCAGTCACTAACTATCCAAACGCGCTCCCCTGCAATTGCAGAAGAGGTGGCTATTGCGCTATAGCGCTTACTCATCGGGTAGGCCGATGAGTAAGCGCTAGCGCAATTGTTATCTCCGATTCGAAAGCGGGCATTCGAAATTTCGCCCGGGGTCTAATTTCCCCGCAGGCTCTCAAAATTCTCCTTCGAAATTCTCCCACTTCCCACGCGGAGCTGATTTGGAACCCTGCCCATGCGGGTCTGGAAGGAAATGAAGCAGCTAACCTTTCAGCTCGAGAGCTAACCCACCAAGCTGGGCCAGGTCGCACCCCTTCCCATGGAGCCCAATCAACCCGCGGCAGCCTTCTGACTATAGTGATATTCCAGGCACTATATTCTGACTTTTCACGAAATCACTTCTCACTACCGCCTCTCTCGGCGGCGCTACCCTCCACCCCATTGGTCACTCTCTATAACCAAGGAACGATACTGGCGCCTTCTTCAAACCAACACCCTCCCCTGTCACGCGCCAGACTACACGGAATTTATCTATCAAGTATTCTCCTCTCCCCAATGTCCCGACTATGGAGTCCACGAAACAGTTGCTCGTATCATTTGACAATGCCCTCAAAACTCATTCCCTCTCATCTCTTGTGTGGAGCACTGGGAGGCGGCGTTAGGCAGCTCGGCTCCGCGGGTCTAGCCAACACCACCTAGATTTGTCTAGCAAGGACTCCCTGAACGAGCAGCCCAAGTCACCGGCACCCTCCAAGCGCTGGTCACCACAAGTCACCGGCACCCTCCAAGCGCTGGTCACCACTCGTCGTTCACCCAACGGATCCAGAATAAACTGGCATAATCTCTGCGAACGATTTGGGCAAGAACGCGGTCTCTCACAACTGTGGAGCCTCTTTCGGGGCCTGAGTGAACGGGTGAAAGTAAAACTGCCGTTTCCAAAAGAACTGTGCATCCATACAAACTACTCTCAAGTGGAAGATACTCTTGTAAAGATTCTCTTCCCACACACCACGGCTGACATTTCGACCCTCTCACTTCTGCCTGAAATCGATATACGCGCACCACTCGCGGAGCTCGACTCTCTTAACCGAGAGCGAGCTGCATATAGCCATCTCCCAAGGAAAACCCAAATCTACACCGGACCACGACCAAATAAAATGGCAAGACCTTCGAAATCTTCCCTCATCGGGTGAAGCGGCCCTCTTAGCTCTCATCAATCGATCCTGGGATACTGGGCAAATTCCTGACCATTTGAAAATGACTATCATTACAGATTCGTACGAGGCCCTCACAGCTTTGCGATCATATGATTCGACCCACCCTGTCGTCCACGAAATTCTATTTCAAATTCAACTCCTCAAACGGAACAACACCAACATCCGCGTCGACTGGGTACCTGGCCACGAACCATTTTCTTCAGGCAACCAGGCGGCTCATATGGCCGCTCAGGAGAGTTCCCCCTCTTATCCTCCACTGGTGCCTGGGGTAAGGCCGTCGCGGTCCCCCTCTCCCTCCCCAGCGATGCGTATTCACCAGCACAAGAAGGACCGACGCACACGTCTAAAAGCCCTAACTCCAGCTGGCTACCTCAGCCGCCTACCTCCTATTCCCCGCTCAGGCGAAATTTTTATTAACAAATATATTGCAAATTCAGCGTACACACCTGAAACGCTTCGCAGGTGGTATACCCCTCACCTGCCCCCTCGATGTCCTTACTGCCGTACCACAACACCATCAGACCTCACACACCTAGTTTGGTGGTGCTCAGCTTTCGCCACGCACCGTACATTTCAATCTCCTCAGCCCCATCCCGATCCACAACAAACTGATGCACAACTATTATATGACATAGCGGTTTATTCAATCAAAAGCGGTCTGGCACGGGTTGTTTGAGCGGGTCCTCCCCCGAACGAACTGGTGTATGTGCACAAACCCTATTGCGATCACCATGAACTGGCCCATGAATTGCAGGTTCCAAGAACTGGCCCAGTTATTGACTACTGAGAACGACCAGCATTAATTTGTTTATTTTCTCTTACCCTCCCTCCCCATTCCTTTCCCCATCGTGACCAGTGGTCATCCTTTTCTATTAAAGGTTGTCTCTCTCTCTCCACCCCATCCCAAAACCTGGAAAAGATTCTCGAAAACCCGAAAATCTCCGACCCATCGCATTGACTCCTGTTATTTGCGAGTTGACAGAACGTCTCACGAACAACATGCTTCAACACCACCTGTAACACACAGGGTGGTTCCACCCGGGCCTCAAGGGATTTCGCCCCAATTTAAGCACGCATGATTATCTCTGGCTTCTTCGTCGAGTCATAAATCGGACATCCCGAAAGAGCCGGCCGACTACGTCCTGGCCCTTGATATGCACAAGGCGTTCAATAACGTCAGTCAAGAAGGCATCCTGCAAGAATTAGCCGCTGCCTTCACCCGTCAGAAGGCTCAGAGGTGGATTCGCGGATCCCTTACGCACAGACCCATTCGCCTTAACCCAAAGGAAGCAACGCCGACGACGTACTACCTGGACAGAGCAGTTCCACAAGGTTCAATTCTCGGACCTTTACTCTTCAATCTGGCAATGAATCGTGTAGCCCGCACCCTTGAAATGGACTCAGCGGCCCGTTTCGCCTTCTATGCTGATGACGTAGTTGTGTGGACCAAGGCTGTTGATTATGACACAAAAGAATCTATGCAGGCCAAACTCCAGGCTGCTGTCTTTAGTTTCGAGCGCACCCTATCCCGATTCCAGCTGCAATTATCCCCCAATAAGACCGAATTTCTCAGCGTCGACGGCAAGCGTTCGACCAACCCTGACCAAGTCGTCCACCTCAATATCGCCAATTCCATTCTTGAATCAAGAAATGGTACCATCAAATTACTTGGCCTCCAGATTAGCAAGTGCAATTGCTCTACTACATGGATCCGTCAACTTCGGACAACATGGCGCTCCACCTTGCACCTCATTACCCGTATATCCAATAAATACGGTGGCTCACACCAAGACCCCTGTCTCAAGCTTGCGCGTGCGGATGCGCACGGCCGGCTGTCTTACGGATTTCCCGTGTATGAATTCCGTCCCTGGCATCTCAGTGAACTAACCATGTTAAACAGACACCTCATTCGTACCATAACAGGCCTATCACGCCACACTAGGGCTGACGTGCTGGAACAAGCAGTACCAGTTCCTCCGATCACCAATCTAGTCGAACAAGTCAAGCTGCGATTTCAGAAGCACCTCGAATACATGCCGCAGGGATGAGCCATTTTGAAATGGAGCACCTTGAACAGCAATGTCGACCCTGAAATCTTTCCTAAATCCATCCCATCGTGGAAGAGACCTGCAATCGGCCCTATCCGACGACGACCCAGTACGAGAAGCTAGGGAACAGTACGTCCGCACTCTGGCCAAGTGACAAAGCCCACGATGAAGTTGATGTATTCACTGATGCCGCTATCCAAGACATAACAGCCGCTGTTTCTTGGTCTTGCCCAGAGGTTCAACAACACGGTGGTTCCCGCAACATTGCGAACACCTACGGCCTCTCAGATGAAGTGGAACTCTTTGGAATTCTGGGCGCAGTTCAAAGCATCCAGACTCATTGTTTAACCATCCACACAAAGAAGTTCCGCATCATCACTGACTCGCACGTTGCCCTCCGGGAACTGAATAGGACATTCACGCCCAACTCTACGGCCACGAACATCCTCTACTTAGTACGAAACCTGTCTAATGAAGGATTCACGATACGCATTGTCTGGACACCTGCCCACACGTCTGGAGCGGACGGCAACCGAACGACGTACAATGATGCCTGGGAGTGTCTACTAAATCCTCCCACGGTTCTCGACACAACTGCAGCACAATGTGACCCATCGAGCACATCTGAACAACACTGGCAACAAAAACTTCGTCAAGCTAGAGCCCTCAGCCGGCACCGGCTAACCGAGGCCTCACCCCCTGGTTCCCTCGCCCGAATAAAGACCCTTCCCAGAACAGGAGAGGTCTTCGCCAACAAAGTTTATGCCAACTCGGCCTATTCATTCATTCATTCATTCATTCATTCATTCATTCATTCATTCATTCATTCATTCAGTCATTCATTCTCTCTCTCTCTCTCTCTCTCTCTCTCTCTCTCTCTCTCTCTCTCTCTCTCTCCTCCCCCCTCGAGTCGTTTTCCGAGGCTGTAAGGATGCGAGGAGCATCGCGGCTCACGGAGCCTGCCGCCGCCGCTGTCGGCGCGGAGAGCCGGTGGCAGCCCGCATTTTTGGTGCACACTGCGACCGGATTCAATCGTTATAGCTGCTGTCTCGGCACTGGAGTATTGTAATAAGCGGTTTATTTTACTAGGGAACGCATACAAAAGTGGACGGTACCATAGTTGTTCATTGTTATATCCGATATATTGTTATAAACGGTATCGTTTTAAGTGGGCTCAACTTAGTTTTTAATATTAAAAGTTTTTTTCTCCTAAAACAAGAAATCGATTACCTTTAGAGAAGTTATTCTAGCCTGAATTAGTGATATTCCTCAAGCCGCCGGTACTGCTGGTCTACGCCACAGGAGCCGGCGTTTGCACGAAACATGTGGCTGTTCCAAGCAGTTCGCAACGATCGTCAGCTTCGAAAGTACATTGCTAGGCCGAATGAGCAGCGCTGCAACTACTAATTCGCAGGCAACTTCGCCGCATATAGCGCCGTCATTTGTGTTTTCGTGCTGGCTGTGCTGGCAATGAATGGATACCCCACCGATTCCCAACTGCGGTAATAACAAAATTTCTACTCAAGGTGGCACCAGTGCGCGTGTAGCATTCAGTTCCAGGAAAAACGTATTTGTGAACGCTTCTTCCAACGCCCCGCATAGGCAAATGATTGATTGATTGATTGATTGATTGATTGTAGGGTTTAACGCGCCGACGCAACGCAGGCGATGAGGCGCGCCGTAGTGGAGGGCTCCGGATTAATTTTGACCACCTGGGGATCTTTAACGTGCGCCGAAATCTCGTACACACGGGCGTTTTTGCTTTTCGCCTCCATCAGAAAAGCGGCCGCCGCGGCCGGGAATCGAACCCGCGACCTTGTGGTCAGCAGCGCAACGCATAGGCAAATGAGTTCTTACAAGTGCAAAACGAAAACTAAAGTGGCTGCACGACCCAATCCATAGTAACTTCTGCAAGCTATCGAATGCCCATCCGAATCCAGAACCACCAATCCCTCCCAACGTTTCTAGTATCTATGAACGTTAATTACGCCCATCGCGGCGGACGATGACAGCGCCAAATTCCTGCCTAGTTATTATTGCATGAAACTGTGTGGTGCTCACAAGCTACATGTGACCGCGGGGTGTGCCCGAAATTGACAGAATTACACTAAAGCCAGGAGGACAACAACAGCAACTGTCAGTTATGCACAGGACGTTGCGCCTAACATTTTGCTTTCAGCTCTTGCGTCGTCTAGTGCCCAGAGTTTGAATTACAGTGGCTTTTACATTGTGTCGCGCGCCATTAGGCATGAAGTTGGGATTGCCAAGCGTTAAGCCTAAGCACAAGCCTTAAAAAAGGGACCGGTGAATGCTTTTAGTCATCGAATAAAAGAAAGAGACACCAACGAAAAGAGTGATGATGATACTTGCACGCTCATTGGAAGTCAAACAAGCTCATATTAATTTTTCGAAGTTTCTTCAGTGCCGTCGACGGTTCTCCAGCTCAGCATTGCAGCCATGGACAATGCTGTTCGATGACATTCGAATATTTGGGTTAAGCTGGCGCAGCACAGAGCGTCTGCCATTGTAGTGCAGGGGTCCCCCCTTAGCTACACTCGAAACAAAAAGGCCAGTAAAAAGAGTGTACAATTTACACTGATTCATTGGCAGCGGTACGAGAGCTTCTTAAAAGTCCAGCGAAATTCTGCTAGAAATTCAGAACATAGTAGACACTGAGCCATGCCGTGTTCGCGTGTCATGGCGGCATCGCAACAGCCACCCCGGAATTCAATCTACAGAGACCGGCACACACCCCGTGCGTGTGCAATATCCCGCTCCTCTTGCACCTTCGTCAAACGCTTTCCGCCTTGCCAGGGCAAAAGAACGTATACGGCGCACCGCGCGCGCTCTCATACCACCGCGTGGTACGGATCGCCCTGGCGGGTTGTCTCGCCAAGATAAGGTCCTGCTCCGACGTCTTCGCCTGGGGGTCGTCCTCACGCCGGCTGTGACGAGGACCTGGCCACCTCAGTATAATGCCCCATTTGACTCGACGTGCCCCTTTTTCCAGTCCTGTTGGACAGGCTACAGCCGAACATTTGGTGTGGAGCTGCCCTGCTCTGCGAAGCCTACGTATTGTGCACATCGCCTCCAGCGGCCCGCGCCACGGACGTCCGCCAGATTTCATGGTGTGGATAGAAGACCACATCATGCCCCCCTGATCTGATTCCTTCGGCAATTCGGAGTGTATCTGTACATTTAGTTTTTCCCGATGCCGATAAGCAAACTTCCGCAATAAAAAAAAAGCTAGTAACGGGTTGTATTAATTTGCTATCTCTTAGGTAACTTTACCACCCCGCAGGATGGTGCGCAAGTCCTACACTAAGTATTATCCCTAAATGCAATCGTTACTAGTCTAGACAAGTTACTAGTAACTTGTCTATACTCGGTGACAACTTAAGAACGGCACCGGAAGTCGCCTCTGTGCCTTATCACCGTAGCCGGATGTTTCTCCACGCGGCGCAAGTAGGGCGTTAGTGGGAATATTTTGAACACGGTGTGAGCCGTTCCCGTGATTTTTTGGACTTAATATGCTTATAAACGACTCCAGTGACGACAAACAAGCTTCGTGAGACAAGGCAGACGATATCACGCATTCATAGCAAACCCCTTTCAAAACGCGCGCCCACTGACGCCACGGGTCCCGCGCTTTGGCGGGGTGATACACTACATGAGGTGGTGCCGTTCTTGAGTTGTAGCCGAGTATAGTAACTATCCATGCTTTAGTAAGTGCTGCTTGTTTGATACTAACATTTGTTAGTAGTAACAAAATTGTACGAGTTATTGAGCACAATAACTACAGCACTTTTCCTACTCCAACTCAGGATTAAAACGTTTTTTGTAAATACACATGCTGATTTATATATATTCACATTAAAATGCATAATTCTAAACTTTTCGCGGAAATATTTGACTTTTGCGACAAGCCCACCGACTTTATCGGTGGAATGTCCCCTGCTGGGCATAAAAGCAAGAGCAGATGTATCTCTCAGGTAACTAAGTTAGACTCGCTCCCCCCTTTCATCCCGTTGGTTTTCTTGCTGAATTTATTTGTTGTCTGTGTGATCTGTGCGTGTTGAATGTGTCTCTATGTCGTGCTTCGTGCCAGCCGATCCACATTGTCATGCGTACTGTGGTTATGCATGGCCGGTTAGTAAAAGCACCAAGTACCTAATGGATGCTGTCACAACTGGCTGGTGGAGTGTTCTGTTAGTAAATGCACCGCCTTTTTTTAAAGAGTGCACCTCGGTGGTACCAGCGGCAAAGGTTCCATCGAAGGGTTATGCAGAAGAGCAAAAGAGACCGATGTAAGAGAAATAAAATGCCAAAGGGTGCACTGAATTGTTTGTTTGGACATTTTAACGAAGAAGCAGACGACAGTAACGCTCTTGGTCCTTTTTTTTCATCTTTAGTTTCAAGTATAATTTTTGTGCCTCAAGTTAGTTTTAGGTGTTGCAAACGATTGATTTCTGGTCATTAGCTTATGTTATACTCACACTAAACTTTTTTACACCCTTTTGGGCCGAAAAGGGTGTAAAAATCTTGTCCCATGGCTAACACCCTTAAAAGGTGTTTTGGCAAAAAAAGGGTGTATGGATGAAAAAAGGGTGTTGAGCTCAACACCTTTAAAAAAGGGTGTTGAGGATGCTCAACACCCTAAAAAAAGGGTGTTGAGTCTCTCACCCTTTTTCTGAGGTGATGGCATGCGCAGAGGCGATGTCAAACGGCGGAGCGCGCAGCATTCAACACAAACAGCCAATACGTACAAGTTACAGTTAGAAAACGGGATGCAAGCAGTACAGGGCGTGCATACTTACTTAGCAATACATGTGCTGTTCTTGCTTTTATACCCAGCAGAGGAAAGCCCCCAGATGGAGTCGGTGGGCTTGTCGCAAAAAACTGATATTTTAGCGCTAATTTTGGAAGTATGGATTTTACTACGAGAATATACAAATCAGCACGTGGATTTGCAAAAACTTTTTAATTACGCGGTAGTTTTTCTGATCCGTAACTTAAAGAATTTTATTAAATACCATACAAATCTTCCCTGCCACCTCAACACCCTTCAAAAAGGGTGTTCATTATTTCAACACCCTTTTTCCCAGAAGGGTGTGAGGCTACAAATTAGGGTGTTCGAAACTAAGAAACAGGGCGTAAAGAAAAAAAGGGTGTAAGAAAAGACCGGCAACGAAGAAAAAAGGTGGAGAGACCTCCAATTTTGGAGGCATTTTGTACCTGTTTACACGGGTGGACTGAACATTCTCTACAAAGGGGGGGGGGTTGTGCCTCAGGATGTTTACAGCAATATGAATTGGCATAATTTATTACCAGTGAAGCTCTTTAAGCTTCAGGAGGTAGTTTCGGCAGCATTACCAAAAAAATACAAAGAAAAAACTGGGGCGCCTGTAAAGGGTGCACCACCGCAGATAGGGTGTTATGACAGTGAAGTCGGCTTTCGAGCTTGTTAGAGAACATTTAGAAGGAGAGCACGCGTTGGCGTATATTCATCGAGTGATTAGTGAGAAGTTTAGGATAATAGTGGTAGGGAAACCGGCACCGATAACATCAGCGCCACAAAAGACTGCGGAAAGGGAAATAAGTTTGAGCAACCTTGATTGGAAAAAAGCAGAGCAAAAGGTTTCCCCTCAGACAGCAGTGGGCCCGGACGGAATACCAATGCAACTGATAAACCTACTTGGACCTAAAAGTAAGGAATCGTTTATGAGGGCAATAGATAAGGTAATAGAAACCAAACAAGTACCAGAGGACTGGTTAGAAAGTAGGATGAATTTAATATATAAAGGCAGAGGAGACAAAGCCAGTATTGAGTCATACAGACCACTCACAGTAACGTCAGTGGTGTATAGATTCGTAATGCAGGCGATAAAATCAGAAATTCAAGCATGGATGGAAGAAAATGAAATACTTGGGGAACTGCAGAATGGATTTAGACAAGACAGGCGACTGGATGACAATCTGTTCGTGATAACGCAATGCATTGAAATTGCGAAAGCACAGAATAGACCACTATGGATTACGTTCTTGGACATTAAAGGGGCATATGACAACGTAAACAGAGAACGGCTGTGGAGAATGTTGAAACTCCAGGGATTAGATGACGAGTTAGTACAGTTCCTTATAGCAATCTATAAAGACAATAGAGTGCACCTTACTTGGGAAGGACAGAAATGCTCCCGGCAGGTCAACATCCATCGGGGACTGAAGCAGGGATGCCCTTTGAGCCCAATACTGTTCATGCTTTACATGGCAGGGTTAGAAAAGAAACTGGAAGAAAGTCAAGTAGGGTTTAGCCTAACCTATATGCTGCAAGGCGAAGTGGTACAACAGCATATTCCGGGAATGTTATACGCAGACGACATTGTTCTTTTAGCTGATAACCAAACCGATATGCAGCGGCTAATAAATATTTGCGGCCAGGAAGCCACTGACCTCGGGTTAAATTTTGGTGCAGAAAAATCAGGAATAATGGTTTTCAATGACGCTACCACCGACGTAGTGTCTATCCAGCAAGGCGAATTACCTAGAGTCAAGGAATATAAATATTTGGGAGTGTGGATAAACGAAGGGGATAGCTACTTAAGTACTCACGAGGAGCAACT
This sequence comes from Haemaphysalis longicornis, assembly GCF_048455015.1. NCBI lineage: Eukaryota > Metazoa > Arthropoda > Arachnida > Ixodida > Ixodidae > Haemaphysalis > Haemaphysalis longicornis. Next base: position 126,353,706 of record NW_027526445.1, on the reverse strand, counting down.
TAAGGTTAAGGGAAAGCGAAACGCAGCTATAATGAAGCATAGAGCTCTGTGGGGGTATAACAAATATGATGTAGTAAGAGGAATGTGGAAAGGAGTAATGGTTCCGGGTCTCACGTTTGCGAATGCTGTACTCTGCTTAAAATCAGACGTTCTATCACGCCTTGAAGTAAACCAGAGAACGGTCGGACGTCTGGCCTTAGGCGCGCATGGAAAAACAACTAACGAAGCAGTTCAGGGAGATATGGGCTGGGCGTCGTTTGAAGTTAGAGAAGCTCAGAGTAAAATATGCTTTGAGATGAGGTTGAGGGCAATGGATCAACGAAGGTGGGCAGCTAAGGTTTTTAGGTACCTATACTTGAAAAGCGTGGACACGCAGTGGTTAAGAAAGACTAGAAGGCTAACGATGAAATACGGAAAGAACAGTGGGGAATCCAAAACAGCCAAGGTAACCAAAAAAGAGGCAAGGCAGATTGAAACGAATAAATGGAGGGAAAAAATGGAAGCCAAAACGTCGTTAGAGATGTACAGGGCTGAGAAGATGAACATCAGAAAGGAAAATTTCTACGATAATTCCCAGGGCAGTGCTTTGCTTTTTGAGGCTAGAGCAGGTTGCCTGCGCACTAAGAGTTTTGTGGGGAAGTATTCACAAAATGATGGGGTATGCGTGGTCTGCGGAAAAGAAACAGAAACTATGCGGCACATCGTGCTAGAATGTGAGGGTATCCATCCAAATCTACATGAAGGGAATATTGGGCTGTCAGAAGCCCTAGGATTTAAAGGTATCACAGAGGAAGTGAACTTCAAGGCTGTCGAGGGGACGAAAAGAAGATTAGAATGCTGGTGGACGAAAAGCAGAGAGGGGAATATTGCCTAGGACGGTTACCACTTGTAACAGAAAAAAAAAAGTATTTTGTGCCTAATAAGCTTTTTGTGCCTGCCCTAAGCAGCGCTAGTATTGAACCAAAAGTGTAAAACATAGGTATATTAGTCTTTTTTGGTAAGATGACATGTCATCACCCCGATACAAAGGGGAAACCAATATAAATCATCATCATCATCAGAGTGTGAGCACAAGGGGCGTATGCGTATCCGCACCTCTTACTGTACCATTTCAAAAGTACTAGTCTTTTTTGGATTCTAAAAGGTAAAAAAATTCGGGCAGCTTGCAATAGTGGTGCAAGGCTGGAGAAACAGCAACGCTGGGGGCCGACCTACCTTGTTTCCCTCTTGGATCTCCTGGAAATGGGGGGGGGGGAGGCGGGCACACTGGAACAGCCTTGTAAAATTCGGTTAAATTAGGCCTCATCCCTGAGCGGTCATCCTGGCTTAGCAAGAACATTGTAAACCTTAGCAAACATAACAAAATCCAGCAACACCGGAAGAAACTGGTCGACCCCCAGCTCCGCTGTTCTTTTTTGGCAACTGAACACCTATTTCACGCCGTTTCAACAACCTACAGAAAGCCAAGCGTGTTGCAGTTCGTAAACATCCTTTTCGCCACACGACTAGTCTTCTTAATTTTGAAGGTTCAAATTGGTGTTTCACGTGCCAAAGCTAAACTTGGGGCATGAGGTGCACCCAATAAGGAAACGAGCGATCATTGCATAAGAGCAATTATTTTTTTTTGCGTTTGGAAATTTCTTGCGAGTAGAGGAGTATATGAGGGGATGTCTTCTTCTTTACAGTGCTATTATGCATCCGAACATGGCCTTATTCAATGAACAGCTGAACGCCTTTTCCACACCCTTTCAACACCCTAAGAAAAACCAAGGGTGTTGAAGTTGATCAACACCCTTATTTTCAAACAAAAAGGGCGTAGAGCTAGAAAAAGGGTGTTGAGACTCAAGAAAAAGGGTGTAAAGGCATCCCAACACCCTTTTTCCACCTATGCTACGCCCTTTTTGGCTAAAAGGGTGTAAAAAAGTTTAGTGTGTAGGTTACGTTACGTTAGGTAGAGCGAAGCTATGCCAAGCTGGCAGACGGGCATTTATTTTTTTTCACAAAACACCGGTGGACGTCGCTTTGTGGAGCCAGGCGTCACTCTACGCAAAGCTTTTTTTCAGTGCAAAAACGCGCCTACTTGGACTCCGTGGACTTCGGGGACGTAGAAGGTGAACTGCAGCGCGTTTTTGCACGCAAATGCGCCGCGTCAATGGGGCTGGACTAGTCCGCGCCAACGATTACATGTCGGTGCGCGGCAGTGGAATGGGCCTGACTGCTCCCGCCAATGGGGAAAGGCGTCCCCCTGGCGGCTACTTCAAGCAGGATTCCCAGCGTTCAAGGCAACCCGCCTGGGCCATAACGGCTAGCCACCATAGCTGGGCCGCCCATCGTCGGCTGGCCACGGCGGATATTTTGGATGGCCGCTTTTATAAGGGCCGCGAATGACGATGCGTAGAGAGCAGTACATTACTCCGGAACAAGCAGCAGCAGCAGTAGGGCAGCGAGTTGGGAAGTCAGTAGAAGTGCACCCCCGAAAACAACTCAGCGATGAAAACTGCAGAACAAGCTGTAAGGACGAGCGCCGAGCGAATGGGACAGCGTGGGAAAGGCCTGCCGTTCATGCACGTGATATCTGCTGTAGTGCTGCTTTTCCTTCAAGATGAAATACGTAGTGCTTGCAAGCTCGAGGTACGCAACTTTTTGACAAAAGAATAAGTGTGCCCCCTACGCTAGCAGTTCTCCCTGCTAAATCTATCATTATTTGTGTCTGTTAAAAAACGCGAACTTGTCCGCTCTACCATCCTGAAAAACTGGCAAAGACACCTGCATGCAACCTCGGCACTCGCTTCTTTTGCATTCATGATAAGTTTGGTTGTAATAGGTCGGATAAAGGAAGGACTGTGCATGACAGCAATAGCCACATTTTGGGGTTTGGCGTATTAGATTTTGCTTATCTTGACAGTAATAATTTCAAACCACGTGAGGTGCCTTTGCTTTTCTTGTTTTTATGTGCAAACACACGCCGGCGCCAGTGCGCCTGCCGCGGCTATGACGCAACACAATCCACTTTAACCCAATCCAATCCAATCGAATACAATCCAATGCCCCTCGCGAGAGAGTGTTCGCTATCGGAGAGGAGAGGGGGTGAGCGGCGGAGAGCGCAGCTCACGCGGCGAGGAGAATGGGGAGGGGCGGACGCCGACAACAACGCCTACGACGCCGGATGCAGGGACAAGGCGAGTGAATGAGATGCAGTCGCACCTAAAAAGTTTAGACACTTTACGTGTGGGCCTTCGCCGTTGCGCAGTGGACCACTCTTGCAGCATCATTGCTCCTGAAAAGTCTCAGCGAGTTAAAGGCTAAGTCGTTTCATATCACCTGAAAGCAGCCGAGAAAGACGTTTCGTTTGGTCAGCCTTGCGCCCTGTTTGCGCTACCAGCAGCAACATGCCATCGCTACATTATAGTGCACATTCCTTTTCCCTGTTGCGACTACAAAGAGAGCGTTGATAGTGTTTGATTGGTCTGGAGGGAGTGAGTGAGTGAGTGAAAAAGACTTTATTAAATGCCGGCAACAGACGTAGTGTTGCCACTACGCCCAGACGGAGCCACTCGTCGGTCCTTTGGCCACTCTACTAGACGGGCACCGTCGCTACTCACTGCAGTGGTGGTCGCCCCCTTCCCCGGAGGGAGGATGGGGCCCCGCAGCTTTCACTCCGGTGCTGCCGTTCGAGAGCCGACAGGATCTGCTGGACAGCTGAAAGTTGGTCCTCCTTGCTGTAACTTCGCGTGACCTCTTGATACCACGGCGGGAGGTCGGTCCTGGTTGAAGCCTCTACTGGTCTAACCTCACAGTCCCACAATAAATGGGCAGCAGTCGCTCTGGCGTTGTTGCACAACACACACGTGTCGTCTGGGTACAGTTCTGGTGATATGTGCCGCATTATGACCGGGGTCAGTAATGAATTGGTCTGCAGTTGTCTGAATATTGATGCTTGCTCCCTAGTTAGCTCGGGGTGTGGCGGTGCCATCACCCTTATATTGTTTCTGTAATACTTTGTTACACCTTGAAAGGTGTCGAACCTATCTTTGGTCTCCATCCACCACTCTGCAGACGAATCCATTACTGTCGCGCGGCCTGCTAATTCTCGCACTACAGTATTAGCCGTCTCGTTGTGATTGGCCATTGTCTGTGACACATCGTTCCTTGCATGGGCGGGGAACCACTTCACTGTTATCCTCCGTTTGTTAAGGTTCACCGCGGTGAGCACCCGCACAGCTCCACTGCACATTCGGCCTTTGGCAAAGTTACGCACTGCACCCATTGGGTCACACAGCACTGTTGTTGTTTCCGGGTCGGCGATGGCCATGGCGATGGCCAGCTCCTCGGCATTCTGTGCTTCGGGTGTTGCGATGCTGGCTGCTGTTATTAAGTGCGAATGCACTTTATAAGCGACCCCAAACCATCCACCGCCGGCGGCGGCGGCGGCGTCCGCAGTGCTCCTCTATATTTAAAAAAGAAACAGCATCCGGCGCCAGGTTTCGATCCGAGGACTTTGCGGCCGCAGCGCGACGCTCTACCGACCAAGCCACGGACGCTTTTTTTTTCTTTATTGTACCAAGCCACGGACGCGACGCTGATATCAGTGTTAGTGACGCGCCTTATATCTTTAACGCATTCAAACTACGTCGTCAGCGGCGTGCGTTGGCGACTCAGCGGCGTTATAGCGGCTTGATAACTGCGTGGTGTACACGTGATACTACAAACCCGATGGAAGAGATGGAAGAGAAGGCGGCGAGGCGGTGGGCTGCGGGGGCCGAGCGCAAGCGCCGCAAGCGGGCCGACAACCGTGCATTCGCACTTTCACATTCTCCCCCTCGGGGAAATGCGGGGGAATTTTTCGTTTGCTCTGTCTTTGCATCAATGACCACAGCCGTGAAGCATCTACGGTCGCTGTACTCGGCTGCGTCCACAAATCTGATACCGGGCACGTTAGAATGTTGTTCAAGCATGACTTTTGCCCTAGCCACTCTTCTTTCCCTGTTGTGAGTAGGGTCCATGTTGCGGGGGATAGGATACACCCTGGTTGCATTCCTGATGTCAGCCGGAATATCTTCTTGCTTGTTGAGGTGCGTAGTGTTTGACACCGTTTGCAGTCCTAGTTTGGCAAGGATGGATCTGCCAGTCTTGGATCCCTTGAGGCGCTCGAGTTGTGCTACTCTCTGGGCTTCACTGATTTCTTCTAGCGTGTTGTGAATACCGAGCTTTAGGAGCTTCTCCGTGCTTGCCAGATCGAGGACACCGATAGCTGCTTTGTACGCCTTTTGTATGGCAGCGTTCAGACGGTTGCGTTCAGGAGGGGAAAAGTGCATGAGGGGGTTGGTAGCTCATGGCACGTGAAAGAAACAAAATTGGTGCAGCTTGCACCAGTGGTGCAAGGCTGGAGTAACAACGGAGCTGAAGGTCGACCTAGGTTCTCCCCACACTGACAGCGGATCCCAGGAGAGAGGGAGTACCCAGACCCACTAATTCAAAGCCGTTTTGGATGGCACTGCAAAGTAAGGACAAGGATTTACACTGTTTTATTCAGTAACAATCATCGTCGTCGTCTACCGACGGCACAGCCACGGTGGGTAAATCCTCTTGCGCGTCCTCGCCCCGGTATACCTCCACTTTTAGTCAGCTGGTCCAGTGGCCCTTTCCACGAGTGGATTGCGAAGGGATGGCTTGACAAATTCGTCGCTATCGTCTTCGGCATGGCGAACCCGTGGCGCGCTGGTCACCGAACGACGACGACGATGAAGGCGGCAGCTCCTCATGCGGCGTAAGCCCACGCGCAAGCCTAGACATCGCCCGATCCTGGCCAATCCCCCAAGTGGGTACGCGCCACAATCAGAAAGGAACAACAACAACAACAACAACAACAACGCCGGGTGGTCGCGGCGAGGCACACGCTCGCGTGCGCTCGGGTTTTCTGTCTACGCCAGACGGATTTGTGTCGGCCTAAACAGCTCTGCTATTAAAACGCCTGCATGGCATTGACTGCGCAATATAAACAACGGCTGGTCGAACATGAACCGGTAAACGTTAATTATTTTTTTTTCGGTTTGTGTTCCGCGTGCTAAAAAAAATAAAAGGTTCGGGTTCGGGTTCAGTTCAGACAAAAATACCGGTTTGGTTCCAGTTTTCGGATTGGGTTCTGTTCGGGTTCGACGCCCTGATTAAAACAAACCTTTTACCGCAGTCCACTGCCGCGATTCGCGCCTGCCTGCGCGAATAATGGCACAGTCGATCACGGCAAGAACATGTGGAAGCTTAAGCCTATCACCGTTACCTCGTTCACGATTCACTGCTGAGTAGGAATATAAACACCCGCGACACACTGCCCCTGCGATCGCGGCACAACAAGAGGAGACACCAGCGAGAAGAGGGGGAAGTCGATTGGGCAGAGAAGCGGGCTGCTGTTGGAGGGGAGAAAAACGAAAGATGAGACTGAGAAGAAAGCTGTGCAGGACAGAACGAACTTAGCGGGCTCAAGGTCCGCGGAACAAGCCCGGTCGGTCGCGCCCTTTGGTTGGGTCGTCGGATAACGTGGGTCAGACACAAAATCGCGTCGAATAATCGAGGTTTCTAACGCATTGTCTCTACGAGGAACTCACCGGGGCCGACTAGTCCGTCGTAAAACCCGGTTTGTCGTAAAACCCGGGGACATATAAGCGAGGTTCCACTACTCTGGTTAGACCCGCCATGGTGGCTCAGTGGCTAAAGCGTTGTGCTGCTAAGCGCGAGGACGCGAGTTCGATTCGCGGCCGTCGGGGGCGCTTTTCTCATGACAGAGGAAAGCAAGAACGCCCGTGTGTACCAGATTTCGGCGCAGGTTAAAGATCCCCAGGTGGTCAAAATTAATCCGGAGCCCTCCATTACGGCGCGCCTTATCGCTTGCGCTGCGTCGGCGTGTTAAACCCCACAATCAATCAATCAATCAATCAATCACTACTCTGGTTAGTGGACATCCTCTTTAAACCGGCTGCTTTATAAAATTTTGTATCAGCATAAGTAGCAAGGTACTTTTTCGTTTCATCGTCATACGCATGATAATTACCACCACCACAACCTTTCCTGCAGAGATCAAAGTTTTTGCGGGTGAATTAGTCAGGTGGAGTATATATGGCTGCCCGGTTTTGTTGAACAATTTCAGAGTGCCCACCATCATTTCCACCACCACCACCACCACCACCCCCCCCTTTCCTGAAAAGATCAGTCTGACGGAGTATGGCTGCTGGGTTCTTTAGAGAAATTTCAGCGTGCCTACCGCTCCGGCGTGCACCAAGTCACTGATTGACCCTTGCCGAAACCACTTTCCTTTTCCTCAATCCCGCAGAGAAGAACGAGGCGCACAACAACCCACGGGGAAAAGCCTACAGATGTATTTGCGCGTTATGAGAACACGTACAACAGACACGGTTCATTCATTACAAATAAGTGTGCAAAGAGTGGTGACTGCTGGAGTACATGATAAACTCGAAATAGCTAAATACAAATACACACCTACCATAACAATATTTCGTGGCAGTAGAACAACTTTGTCTATATAATATAAACCGGAATACAAAAACAAGCAACAGCATAAATAGGCTTTTCAATAGCTTTTTTTGTCGTCTTCTTCGATTGCACGTTTGGCGCTACAAAATTCTGCAAACACCAACCTGGCTCTACAACATACTAACAGCACAAGAAGCACAGCTTGCTACTTGTATAGAAAACACCTCTTCTACTTTTCTTTCACAATATACAACGCCTTGGGTACTGCTATATTGGACAGCTTTGGACATTTGTATGAGTTTCAAGGCTAAGTGCAAGGTTTGCAAAGCAAGAAGCTTCAGATGCTTGAGTACAAAATCCAGCGTGGTAGCAGACAGCGTGGTAACATATACAAAAATTTGCAGATAATGCAGGCCCTTTCCATAAGGTATACATCAGCGTTCGAGCACAAGTAGACAAATTAAAGAGGCCTACGATGTGCCATTGTTGGCAGCGATGGTGGGCTTTTTATATTACAGACGTCTCATCAATCAGAGAACATGGGAAAATTAATCACGAATGCACAACGAATGAAAAGCAATGTCCCTAAATCTTAAGGTGCAAAATTTGATAAAATGTTTTTGAATTGCTGTTTTCCGTCGATTTCTTAGAATCGTGAGAGACGGCGCGATGCATCCTGGGATGCATGCATGGGCTTCAGTTGAGTTTAAGGTTTCTGTTTGGTAGAAGGCGATCACCATGCATTGTGATTTTGATTTTTGTCCCATTAGAACACTGGCCTTTGAAGTCACTACTGGAGAAACCATACGCATCTGTTGTTTTTGAGAAATCTTCCCAAACGTCGGGGCGACGGTAATTGAAGGCCTTGTAGCAAGATTTTAAGAAAGTGCAGTGCCCTAAGAACTTCAACTCGTGAGCAGGTGCAAGAATATAAACTTCCAAGCGGCATAAGACGCGGGTATGTCCAAATGAAAGCTCGCCGTTGTACGGCTTTCAGTGCAACGTAGTGAATTTAAGACCGTGCTAATATAGTGAACAAGATAGTGGCTGGGCTCTTCTTATCCATAATCTCAACGGCGTGCTGTATACGATTTTGTTTTAGGGCAGTTAGTCCTAGTCAAGTCCAAGCGTCTTATGACAAAGCTTGTCGGGGTGGCCAGTATCGGCAAGATCGTAAGGCTAAAACAAACGTTTTCTTGGAAGAACTTCCCGCAGATATGATGCTATGGCTATTTTGTATTTGGCAGTATCTACGGGCGCAAATGTACCTGCTTTTTGCCCTGCTTGCCAATTGTTGTCCTTCCTTTTGTCAGCAGGAAAGCATCTACACTGTAAAATGATTTACATCCTTAAGAGTGGCAATCAGTCATAATTGACTCCCTTACACACTAGCAAAAACAGAATACACCCTTTTAAAATGTTTTTGTTGTCAATTACACCCTGCCAACGGGTGTCTTTTTTGTTTTTGGGTGGGGTGTAAGGGTGGTTCTTATAGACAGAAAGTGTGTGAACTATTTTGCAGTGTAGACGTAGCTTGGTGCATAACGCGAGAGGTAAAGGCGAATCAGTCCTGCTTTCGCCTTTTCTTGTTTTGAATTCGGCTATACTTTTTTTTATAATTCAACGAGCTCTCTGTTTGGAGGAGTGGCACATCCTGACCTGAACGTTGGTGAAGGAGGGAAGGGGCTGGAATTTTTTTAGTAAAAGCTTGGATGGTGAGTGGATGGCGGGCGCTCAGGTTTACCATGTAAAGAAGGCGATTCAATGACGGAGGGTGAACTCCCTCACATCCTCTCCCCATTTCTGAATGCGTTACCGTGAAGGGATGAGATCAGAGCACATTACTGAGAGCCTCAACTGTTTAAAACGCGTACATCCTGTCTTCTATTACCCAAACTTTCTTTGTTACCCGCCAAACTAGCTGGCTGAAAACTGCTTCCTGTTCATCCTAGATCACAACGATAGTGTGCTTTATCGCGAAGTCATACTGTTTGATGGGCTTGTTATCCTTACGACCTACCGTACATTGATCGCGTAGCCCCCCTGCTTTCAGGGCTGAAAACATAAAGCTGAGACTGCAACCAACACAGTACACTGGCTGGCAATGGTTCAGGGTATCGAACTGGATGAGCCGTTTTTTTTATATTTTCTAGGTGACAAGACAAACAGTAATGAATACAGCAAACACTGGGTGAAGGTGTCCCATTTCCTACTTTTCATCATGTCATCTGGAGCTATTGCTTAATGAACGGCACTCGACAGGCCCAACTGCTACGTCCAAATACTGCTGACGTCAAGAGCACTCGCGTGAACTACTCCTGATCAGCCCTCGCGACAATGAAGGTAACCTGCCACTTCTTGTTATCCCTGATCTTGCTCGTGGGCAGCCAGAACACGTTCTTTTCGCGACCGTGTCGGATCTCAAACTCGAGCACTCCGTCGTCGTCTTCGACCGCGGCGCCATCGCTCACGCTGCCGCCGCCACCGCTGCTAGCCGCCGGACTGGGCACGCCCTCGGGTGAAGTGGACCCTTCAGACACGTTGTCGGGCCTCAGCTGGACGCAGTTGACCACTATGTCCCGCCGGGCGGCCTCCAGAAACTCGCTCATGCGCACGGTGCGAGTGATGGCCTCGATTTGGTCGTCAACAGCGGCCGGTGGTGAGGGCTTGAGCCGCATGGTGACCACGTCCTGCGGGAGTACGTTCTTCTTCAGGCTCCGACTGACTTTCTCAAGTAGGACTTCCTTGACCTTCTGGTCGTCCGGGAGGATGCCGTCGCCCTCGTGACCCGAGTCCGTTTCGCTCGAGTCGCCCTCGCGTAGCCGCACCTCCCGGGCCAGGGCTTCTGTGGCCGCGTCGGCCGCCGCGATGGAAGCACGCTCAACCGACGTAGCACTGCTCTGCTGACGAGCCTTGATCCAATCCTTGAAGCGCACAGCCTGCTGTTCACCCAGCGATTCGCGTACTTTTGAACGGTGGTGCTTCTCTTGGAGGGCCTTGCCCGCTTCAGTACGGGTTGGATCGTGTGGCACCCAGAAAGGTAGCAACGCCGAGCTCTGTTTCGGTGTCGTCGCTGTCGTTTCCCTGGCCTTAGAGAACGGCCGCCTCGGAGTAGTTGGTTCGGCCGGTCTCTTCCCTGCCATAGTCTCAAGCGGTTCGGGTGACGCTGCTGGTCTCCTGGATGTCGAATGAGAGGCAGTCATTCTTTCCTGTTGATCAGCGTCGCGACTCTTAGTAACGACCGATACTTTGGAGTCCCGGGACTCCTCGGCTCTGGAAACGCTTAGCCGGCCTTCACGTTTCTTGAGGTAAGGAAAGACAGGCTTGTTGGTATCGGCCGTCGCTTGAGGGGCTTCGTGCAGCCTCGCTGGCTGCCTCCCCGACGTTGCAGGCTTCTTGCTCCCGTCTGAAGCACGTGCTGCCACCGGTTTTCTGGGTTCTTTAGCCGGGGACTTCTCCGCTTGGGCGTCACCCTTGGTTCGCCTCATCGCTTCCCTCGTGAGAGACGTCGAACGCTGCTTCTTCTTCATCACGTGCTCACTTTCCTGTTCTGACAGAGCACCGTCCGTGGCAGCGGCCCTCTCCAACGACTCTTCTTCCGAGATCCTGCGCAGGTTCTGCACCGAACCATGCGACCGTGATGTCACTTCTGTGGCTACTTTCGAAGCCTTTTCTGCCCGTATTTTCCTGAGACGATCCTCTTCCTCCCTCTGCTTTCGAATCCTCTCAAGCCTCAGCCTGGAAGCCTGGTTGCTGGCCACTTCGGTTGTGTTTGTAGCAGCCTCTTTCTTCGCCCTCACGGGTGCAGGCGGCGTCTTTCTCGGAGACCTGTCTGACTCAGTAAGCTGGACCTTCTGAGAAGGCTGTTGTGGGAACACTCTCGACCGGACGTGGCCGTAGCCCGTGCGGGCAGTGGGCAACGGCGGAGCACCCCGGACCACGGTGAACACGCTCGTTAGTGGACTCGGCAGAATGGCCGGCAGGAGGTTCTTGCGGCCAACAGGCTGCAACGGAGGTCCTGGTCGGGAGCTTTGAGATGCCATTGGTTCCAGGGCCTCTGCTTCTCTGCTCCGTCGCTCCGCTGCGTCCACCGCCATGCCGCCTTGAGGCCCGCTGCGTTCGCCAGCCTTGACTGCATCGGCACCTGAAAGTGCAACCGTGAGACAGTGAACAGAGCTCAATGGCGTCTGACCGAACTAAAAGCGTTGAAAGTCTCTAATGAACGCCTCTACGTATCTATGGAACATATAGCTACGCAATGGTGGACGCACTAGGGACAATTATAGGTGAAATTTTACTGTGGGGACCGAATGCGGGTAAGGAAGGAGAGAGAGTTGGGACGCGGAAGCGGAAAAGTTATGGCGAGTGACGATGACGGCACAGTCATTCAATTGTAGCTTCGCTTGAAAAGTTCAAAATTTTTTCTAAAAGTAACCACCCTGAGCTCCCCTGGCAAGAAAGTGCTCGCATTTTTCAGAATTAGCATTCCCTGAAACAGACGCATTGATGCGTACTACAATAGTTCATCCTTCGCTGTCTGTATATCTATATCTGTCGAGAGTGACCGTTTAAAAAAATGGGGTCCGGAGACTCGCTCCTGGTAAAGGGACATAACTGACCACTTCAAGCGCAATAAAAGGCAACGTCAGGGGCATGCAATGGTCAATCTCAGGAATTTTGTCGCAGTGATAAAAAACAGCGCTTTATCTGGATACAGCAGGTTTCTTGGAAGCGGGACTGCGAGTCAAGTAACCCGCGCAGTAACCAGTAAAGTAACCAGTAAAGTAAAGTAACCAGCGAGTAACCAGTGCAGCGCGTTTGTACAACACGGCCTGAAACGAAACACAATTATACTGGGTCGTTAAAGTCGATATTTAGCACAGCGTAGCATGATCACAGCGAAATATAATACCATATCACGCTATTGCGGCATAGATTCCGACAGCGAGCAAAGACAAATACTGAAAGAAAAGGCCTAGCTAATTACTCCAAGAGCAGCCGAACCAAATGTTCGCGCCGCATACCATCGTCCCTAAGGCTAATGGGGAACAGGAAAACCAAAGTCTTCAACCCGGAGTCGTAGCTGTTTTTGAACTTTGGTCCACAAAAGCGCCAACGATTTCTCGCGCAGTAGTCATTTATGTGCCCACAAACAGCAAATCAAATGAAAGGGAGCTCCATTGGTCCATCTTTAAAGGGACAGGCAAGGGAGTTTTGTCGGGGATATTTTCGGTATCCCAAATGAAAGGGCATCACTTAAAAAAACCTTAACTCGAAACGGTTTTCCTGATGGCCTCCCAAAAGCTTTGAAATCGGAATTTTTAGATTTACCAGCCGTACATGTCCCGCCAAAAGTTATGCTGGAAACCCTGGCAGTGAGCCATGGTGCAACATACTTTTAACTGCACGTGAGATGACAGGACGTATATAAATCCTTGTCTGCTGCTAAAACAACAATAATGTGCAACCTCTCATATTCCTTTATGCGGTTTTTAAATACCACATTGAAATAGACGGAATCGCCGTGGTCGCTGCCTGCACGCATCTGCAGGGTCGCCCGCCGCCTGCTGCAATATGGCGGAGCGCCTGCCCAGACACGGGCGCAAGGGTTCTCCTACATGTGCGGACTGTTCAGAACCGGGGACGCTGGAGCGCCTACTCTGCTTCTGCCCCCACCACACGGGTCCGAGAGCAGAGCTCCACCGAACATTCCAACGTCAAGGTATGGTTTCTAGAAAAGATTTCTAGGGACCATTCTAGGGACAATATTCAAGGCCTTCCCAGCGCCGGCATGGAGAACCTTCTGTTCCCTAAGGGGCCTGCGCAACCCAACGGGAAGTCTTCGCCCATCTGCTCCCATACCTGGAGACGACCGGCCCGCACTGCAGTGATGGACTGATGTGCCCGGACTGACAGCTAGCCCTAATTCTTATTCTTTATCCTCTGTTGACATCTTTCTCTGTCTTTCTCTCTTCTTTATCCTTTAACTCCCCCTCTACTCCCCTTTCCCCGCACTGGGTTTTATGCAGGTGAGCTCCCTGCAGAGCTCAAAAATATCCCTAGTGCACTTCCTTTCCTCTTCCCGCAAACCAAAACAACAACAAGTTGTTTAAATGCGTACGGTATGGTCACATTTTCACACTATACGTCGCCACCTTTCACACTTCAGAAATTTTAGTGCAAAATTAAAATTATTCCCGCCTGTTTATTTGGAAATCCCTTGCGGTCCCCCCGGTATATAAAGCGGTGGTTTTCGCGTGACCTGTAGGACATGTACTCCGCAAAAATCGGTTGTCTGTCCCTCTAAGAGTGCGTTTTCCTTCTTTCTAGCGAACAAAGGGCGAGACCCAATGAGCACGCCTTGCTCCCGCTGCAAAACCCCCAAAACGGCGTTTCTCGCCTATTACTCGTACACCGTGCGTCGTACACCGTGTCAACCGGGCTCTGCGTTCTAACCGTCTCAGTGGTCACTTTTTGTCGATTTAGCAGCAGTGCGCCACCTGCCTGTCGCTCGTTTTCGTGCCAACAAGTACCGGCATTTCGTCGTCGCCATACCCATTCCACGTTGTTCTGCCGCCCTGCACTGGCTGCAGATTACATTCTACAATGCGTGCACGCGGTGGCAGAAATCACAGCACCCGTCAAAACGGCGTGCGCATTCGCGTCGGCAGAGGCAAGGGAAAAAAACTTTGTTACCCCGTCCTAAACAAATTTGAGAGAAGCAGGAAAGATACAAGCAAGTTCAACCTTCGCTGAACGTGCGTAAAATAGATCGCCAAGCCTTGAAAAATCCAAATTGAAACGAGGAACGAACTAATGCGAAGATTTTTCAGGCAGTAAATAAACGCATCTACGAACGATCTAAATGTATAGGTTGTATTCATTGAAAAGTTTAGCTGTCAATTTCTTCGCTTGGCAACACTGGAAACGGCCATAGACATGACCGATGCGCTACGCACATGGTGCGGTTTGTGCCACTGCGTCCGCACACCGAAGAAAAAAAAAACACCGGAATGCGTCATCTGCTCAGTTTCAATCCGATTCTCAACGGCGGTGTGAACAGAGATGTTATTAATCGCACTCACATTGGACTCTAGGCATTACTTTGCGTTCGGTGGGGTAGACTTTGGACCGTCCATCACAAATCATGCGCTTAGCACGGACAAGTACAGCCATCCCGCAGAGCCCGACGTAACCAGTAACGGCGCACTCTTATGGTTGCCAGCATGCGTGGCTCACAAGTGAATACAAGCTATACCGGTACGTGGTTTATGAAATAAATATTCCCCATTGTATTCCTTTTTCATGATCGATTCGTGTGCTCTCTTATCCGGAAGCGTTCCTTTTTCGCAATTGTCAAGCAACCGTTTTGGCATAATGGAAGCTTGGTTTCACGCACGCGCCGTGTGGCCAGAGATCATATCAGAGCTTTTCAGTCGACCAACCGGTCTATGGGGAAATGCATTAGGTTTTTTTGACAGGGCGCCAGCAGTCCCACTAGTATGCTGAGTGAAAGCTTTAGTGGCTATAGGTCGAACTACGGAAGCTTTCACTTCAAAAGCGACTGGACCTGAAAGCTTTGTTGCTCGCGCTACTCGCCAGATGGCGATCACAAATTAGGTATATCGGGAATAGTACGCGTGTGTCGAAGCGCAAACTCAGCGTTCGAAAGCCGCTCCAACCTATATTCGAGAGTGTTAGCGTAGCGGATAGCGTACGCTAACGCTACGGCAGCAGGTTACCAGGGCCTGAGTGCGCATGCGCGCGCGGGGACGGCGAGGAGGTCGCCCCTCACCAGAACGAATTCGCGGGCTCGGCGAGGCATGGGAGCTCCTTTCGTGGAACGAATGCGCACCTGCCCAGTCGGGTCCCGGCGCCGTTAGCGTACGCTACAGCCGCTACGCTAACATTCTCCCGTGATTTCCCAGCGTGTCCCGCAGGGGGCGTTACCTGTTTCTGCTTCGGCGTCGTAGTCATCCGCAGCCCGGCCGAGCCCGTACGCCCGGCTGACGCATTCCAGAGGGCCATCCGAG
This sequence comes from Haemaphysalis longicornis, assembly GCF_048455015.1. Taxonomy (NCBI): domain Eukaryota; kingdom Metazoa; phylum Arthropoda; class Arachnida; order Ixodida; family Ixodidae; genus Haemaphysalis; species Haemaphysalis longicornis. The sequence continues at coordinate 126,338,188 of NW_027526445.1, read as the reverse complement.
ACAGCTCCGGAGTCTTCGTAGTCGTCGCTCTTCTGCGTACACGCATAGGCGAACGCATGTGTATGTGAACCCGAAAGGTGATGATGATGATGATGGTTTGAGTTTAATGGCGTAAGGCCAACAAGGGCAAAGATCACCTGAACACGAAAGAGCACCAGGGCGCTTGTGCATGGGCTTAATATTCTGAAAGCGCAAGGTGGGTGGAGAACAGCAAATGCGGTGGCGCTGGCGTCAGTGCAGACGAAGAACCTTATGTGGGTCCCAACGTAGCGACACGAGGAAAGTCTCTCTGGGCTTAAACAACAAACCCCCATCATAACGAAATTGCTGCATTCTAATTCTCGCTTTACCCGAAGTTTCTCGCGGTTTCAACAGCAGTGCGTAAAAAGCAAATCCTCCTTGCTTTTAGCGAACTACCGCTTATAACGCAGTCAGCTTTCTTTTTGTCCTGAGGACTTCGTTATAACGAGGGATAATTGTACTTCTCCGCTCGATAGTACGCACCTGATTCGCCCGTTTGTAGCCCCGGACCTCGTTTTAACTGCGCGTAGGCATGCATGAGCTTCATATGCAAAGTTTCTGACGGTACCACAATGTCATGAGTAAAGGACAATCCCCGCGACAACGCCGAAGAAGATCGAGGAAGAGGAGGGGGAAGGAGAGAGATCGAGGTGGGAGCGGAAGAAGACATCGGGCTCCCGAAGAGCGAAGCCTGGGGTGACCTAGACCCAAGACACCGACGTCGCCATACAAGCCTGGGCGGGAGCGGGCCGACGACGCTTCGGCTCCGGTCTCCCGACGCTGCGCCAACTCACGCCTTGGCGGCTCCAGCGGCGACGGGCGCGCGTCTGCGGTCAGCGGCATTGTATCGTCGTCCTGTGCTACGACGGCCCCCACAACGCCGACGCACCCGAAACGAGTGGCATTCCTGTTGTACAACATCAAGACGACAAGGTCCCTACCCCTTCACGCCATCTTCACGCAACCTTACCACTTCATCGTCGAAGATTAGGTAGGCCTTTTTACGGACTTTGTGTCAGACCTAGGAGATGTAGTAAGAGACTTTTAAGTTGACCTCGGGACGTAATTCTACTGTTTCCATTAACTCTTCGTTTTTTGTCGTGTGTGAACGTTTTGAGGTTCGCCTTGTGATAAATGCCTTTTATTAAGCCTGCCCGTGGTTCTCGATTCATTCTTCTTGGCCGGTAAGGGCACGTGACATTAATAATTGGCGAGCCTGCCAGGATTCTTGGCATACCAACTGCCAGGATAGGCCCAGTGTCACGTGTCTCGCCAGCTTAGAAGAATGGATTGGGGAAAGGTGCTATCGTTAGTTGTAACCCTTGGGTTGAACAAAGAGCAGGCATTTCGAATAGTTGAAGAAGAGAGTCAGAAAGAGCAGGAAAAGTTTGAGGGAGAAAAAAGAGAATTGGAAGAGCAGATACAACAGGCAGAGGCACAGCTGCGCCTTGTGCAAAATAGCGTGGAAAAAGCAGAGAGCATTGAACCCGCCGCACGTGACATGGAATGCAAGCGCACTGCAAAAAGCGATAACGTGGACAGTAAGACAGATGGAAAAGACACAAACGTCTCGCGGCAGACCGAGGAGGAAGAAGCAGCGTTCAAAGTGCGACATGGGAAACGTGGTGCGTGTGGGACGGCGGAAGGCAAGCCGCAAGAAGATAGGCGCATCGAGAGGATGCCAGCCGAGGACAGTTTGCTGTCCACAGATGCTGTTGGCGGTTCCTATAAAGACAGAGAGGTCCTCGCACAGCGAGTGAAGACAGACAAGGTCTTTTCTGAAATGAGTACTTGTGGTAGCAAGACTACGTTGAAATGCGGAGTTCCTCCTCATATGGAGAAAGCAGCCAGTACGGAGGCTAGGGTTGCTTCTGAAAAGGGCATGGAAAATATTGGCCTTGTTACGGCAATCACAGATGCTGAGCCATTCGCAGAGTTTGCAAATCAACTAGGACCGCACTCTAAAGATGAAGGGTCTACTGTAGATACAGAGACGCGAAGGAATGACTTGTACAGGGATGTCATGCACGAGCTAGTAGTAGCCGCTGGCAAATATGTTTGGCGAGGTGCACATAAGCAGTCTCGGGCGAGCACCAGAAAGCAACATGCATCCTCAAGAAAGAGCTCGGAGCAACGAGAAGAGGAGAGCTGGACACGTAGACAAGTTCTGGAGCACCAGCGTAGTCCTCTCGAGAATGATCGGCAAACAGAAAAACTGCACAAGCTATCCCACGCAACCAGGCGGACATCTAAACGACTGACCACAATGCGAAGCAGCAAAAGCAGGTTCGAAATTGAGCAACAGCATGGTCGGCCACGTCAAGGGAAATCAGTAGCGTCACAAGCTGAAAGAACTGTCCAGAGAATTCCGCGTGATCGCAAAAAGGGGATGATCAGATTATATCGTTACCTTAAGATACCGTTGAGAGAAAGCTCATGTGACAGCTGTGGAAAAGGTCGAAAGAGAGCTTTTTGGAGAAACCGAAGCGGTTGCTTAGAGAAGGATGGTAAATGGGCTCGCTGGAAGAGGGTAAAAATGAAATAATCGGCTTAAAGACCTTACGGCAAGCACGGACTGGATACGGCGACAAATAGGACTCATACAGATGGAGGACAATTTCATTGTGTGTAAAGGTTAAGTCGGAATTGTAGTTGCACGACGAAAAACCCCGCCGTGTATATGTATTCAGAGGTGTGTAGTTGTGCATTGTAGTATAGTTAGAGAAATGTTTGGTTTGGGGATCTGCTGTGTGCGGACAATGAGTAACGTGGTGTTAGAGACGGTTATGGTTGTGCAATTGGTGAAGAGTGTGTGAACAGAACGGGTATGGTGCGCGGTCAGCAGTGAAGTGTACGGTGATGAACTGAGAGCGAACAATGGGTGACGACTGTGGGGAACAATGAGTGCATGATAGTGAACAATGGCAGCGTGAACAATGTGATGGTGAACAATAAGTGCGCGAAGAATGAACAGAGGCTTTGGGCTTAAAGTTAATCTTTACCTCCCTGAGAGGTTGGGGAGAAGTTTTTTTTGGAAAAAAACTCTTGAAGAGGGGGGTAGTGTCATGAGTAAAGGACGATCCCCGCGACAACGCCGAAGAAGATCGAGGAAGAGGAGGGGGAAGGAGAGAGATCGAGGTGGGAGCGGAAGAAGACATCGGGCTCCCGAAGAGCGAAGCCTGGGGTGACCTAGACCCAAGACACCGACGTCGCCATACAAGCCTGGGCGGGAGCGGGCCGACGACGCTTCGGCTCCGGTCTCCCGACGGTCCGCCAACCCACGTCTTGGCGGCTCCAGCGGCGACGGGCGCGTGTCTGCGGTCAGCATCGTATCGTCGTCCTGTGCTACGACGGTCCCGATAACGGCAAGGTCCTCTGGAGTACCAGCCTCTCCACGCTAGCCACCCAACATCGCGACGACGGCACGCGGGTACCAGCTCTTCGTGGCTGCCTACGTCAACCACCAGATCCATAAGTCAACACCACCGAAATATGTAAGCCTCACCTGGTGCAGTGTTCCGGGACATAGTTGTGGCTTTTGGCAATTGTGGCAATTTGGCTTGTGGCAATTATTAATGTCACGTGCCCTTACCGGCCAAGAAGAATGAATCGAGAACCACGGGCAGGCTTAATAAAAGGCATTTATCACAAGGCGAACCTCAAAACGTTCACACACGACAAAAAACGAAGAGTTAATGGAAACAGTAGAATTACGTCCCGAGGTCAACTTAAAAGTCTCTTACTACATCTCCTAGGTCTGACACAAAGTCCGTAAAAAGGCCTACCTAATCTCCGACGATGAAGTGGTAAGGTTGCGTGAAGATGGCGTGAAGGGGTAGGGACCTTGTCGTCTTGATGTTGTACAACAGGAATGCCACTCGTTTCGGGTGCGTCGGCGTTGTGGGGGCCGTCGTAGCACAGGACGACGATACAATGCCGCTGACCGCAGACGCGCGCCCGTCGCCGCTGGAGCCGCCAAGGCGTGAGTTGGCGCAGCGTCGGGAGACCGGAGCCGAAGCGTCGTCGGCCCGCTCCCGTCCAGGCTTGTGTGGCGACGTCGGTGCCCTGGGTAGCGTCACCCCAGGCTTCGCTCTTCGGGAGCCCGATGTCTTCTTCCGCTCCCACCTGGATCTCTCTTCCTCCTCCTCCACTTCCTTCCTTCATCTCCGTCGGCGTCGTTGCGGGGATTGGCCTTGACTCATGACACACAACTCGATCGCACCGTGATTCCGGAAACGATGAGGTAAATTTAGAAAAAAATTCCCCCGCATTTCCCCGGGGGGGAGAATGTGAAAGTGCGAATGCACGGTTGTCGGCCCGCTTGCGGCGCTTGCGCTCGGCCCCCGCAGCCCACCGCCTCGCCGCCTTCTCTTCCATCTCTTCCATCGGGTTTGTAGTATCACGTGTACACCACGCAGTTATCAAGCCGCTATAACGCCGCTGAGTCGCCAACGCACGCCGCTGACGACGTAGTTTGAATGCGTTAAAGATATAAGGCGCGTCTAACACTGATATCACCGTCGCGTCCGTGGCTTGGTCGGTAGCGCGTCGCGCTGCGGCCCGCAAAGTCCTCGGATCGAAACCTGGCGCCGGATGCTGTTTTTTCTTTAAAGAGCACTGCGGACGCCGCCGCCGCCGACGCCGGCGGTGGATGGTTTGGGGTCGCTTATAAAGAGCATTCGCTCTTAAAAAAAGCATTCGGGCAGCTTCGCACTAGTGGCGCAAAGGCGGGGAAAACAGAGAAGCTGGCGGCCCCACCTCGTTTATTCTTGGTTCAGCTAAGTTTATGCGTGGTTATGCTTGGAGACTCGGCCGCGTTTTCTGCGTAATTATGCTTCGAGAAGCGGTCAAGTTTTCTGCTCGGTGTCGTCATTAGCCCCACAAAGAGCAACAAACACTGGGTCATTAAAGTATGTTGAATGTAGGCGTGCTCAGCCGCTTTGCCGTGAAGCCCCAAGAGTTGCGGAGGGCGCAACGGGGCGAGCGTTTGCTCACTATTTTTGAACTCCTTCGGTGGCCACTGTTCGGCATATATGATGTATGGCGTGTGGGATGCTGATTAAGAACTTGATTAACGTTGCCGCTTCTTGGCCTTTTGGCTTCTTTCAGTTTGGCATTAATTCTTCTCTTTGCACCGTCAAAACTGCACCACTCGTCGCAGTAAGGATTACAGCAAGCCACCGCCAGGACGAATTTTTATAGCGGTGCTTGTACCTAGAGTTCCTCTATATAGCTCCCACGGGAGCTATATAGAGGAACTCTACTTGTACCTATAGTTCCTCTAAATAGCTCCCGCAGGGAGCTATATAGTAACTCATCTTGTACCAGTTCTTGCACCTATATACCAGTACCTATATAGCAGTACCTGTACCTATATACCAGTACTTGTACCTATATAGAGGAATTCTACTTGTACCAGTTCTATCGCGCCTCCCCACGACGCGTTTTCAAAGTCATGCTTGTAACAGTTGTATCCCGCCTCCAACAGGTGGCGACACGAGTTCCACCCGTGCGCGGAGAGGCAAATCTACGGCCAAGTTGCGTTGCTGACGCGCGCGGTGGCGTCATCCCTCGCCGAAGTTTCCCTGCTCACGTTCTATGGGTCTCTATGGGTCCAACCACCAGCTTAAACAGCATCGCTGCTAAAACGTGCTGCATATAGCGGCTTTCAATTTTGATTCCCTGCGAATTCAGATATGCAGCCGTTATGGCTTTATTGTTTTAGCAACAAAATTATGCAGGCGTGTTGTTTAGAACATGGTGATTCATCGACTGAGAGATTTCTGGGATTTGAAGCTGTGGTCGAAATCGAAGTGAAGAGAGCTGTCCAGTTATTTTATCCTGGTCAATTCTCGATTTTGTCGGTGACCTTCTCAGCATTTCCCGCCGATTTACACGCAATTTTAACAGAAGAGCTGTTGAGGCCGACGCGAATGCTCCCGGTGTAGACACAAAACCCCGAAGCCTGGAAAAAACAACGCTGTGAGGGAGGCCCCGGGAGTCGAACCCGGAACCTGAGGCCACCACAAACGCCCAAGTGGTAGGGTCAGCAGTGGTGGGGAACAATAGCATGTGCCACCAATTGGATAGAATAAAAATTACGCCCACCTCCCCTCGCGGGAACCCTGGTGTGATGCGACGCTGAAGGGGGTTCCATTGTGCGTTTCCGTTGGGTCGATTACTCGAATTGCGTGAGCAATCGTCGGGTAATGCGAGAGAGAGAGAGAGAGAGAGAGAGAGAGAGAGAGAGAGAGAGAGCAAGCATAGCGCGGACGACCGTCGACTGAGAGACCGGCCGGAGCGCGGCAGAGTGCAGCGCACTCGGGCGCGCAGCGGTGTGCAGCACGCCCGAAGGAGAGGGTAGCGCGGAGAGAGAGGGCGCTGCACATGCGCACAGCGGGCTTGCTCCGCGCGCAGCTCCTCGCGCAGTTGTTGGTAGAGAGCGTTCGCTATCGGCGCCATCGGAGAGAGCAGAGGAGGCGAGCGGAGGAGAGACGCAGCTGTGCGGACGCGGACGACAACAACGCAGGAAGAACAGGGCCGCCGGCAAGAGATGCTCCTCTCAGCGTCGCATCTAAAACGCTTTCCGTGGTCGGAATCGAACATGGGTCTCTCGTGTTACGAAACCGCCATCGATCCGATTGAGTTAACATCGCATTCTGGGCGCAAAGAATTTCCTTTGGGTCCGTAGCACGGGCTTTGGCTTTGGACTTGGCCGCGGGTTCTAGCGCGTGCTAACGCGGTGATCCATTTTGGGAGAGATGTGAAAGCCTGCGGAATAAATGTTCCGGGCCTGCCACTCAAGGAGAATTTTCAGCTGCAAGTTCAGAAATAAATGTGAGGTGATGACATATGGAGAGGGAACTTGTCGCCTTACTAAACAACTGGAAAGCCGGCTCACCGGGCCATGGAACGAATAATGACCGGAGTAACACCTGAAGACACGAAACGAGCTTCCTGGAACAGAGAACAAACTAGTCTGAAATATACAGTGGAACCCCGATGATACGTCCCCCTGTCATACGGCGGCCCGGTTCTCACGACGGAACACCGCGGTCCCGGCAAACTCCCCATAGAAACAATGTATTAAAACCCCGAAAATACGACGCTCGGATGCACGTGGTCCGCGTCATACGACGCATCCTGGCGGCGATAAACCGGTGTTTTTCTCATCTTTTACACCGGTTCGCAAACTCGTGCAGGCGGGTGCTGGTCGGCAGGAGTCAACCCACGCGCCAACCGCGAGAAGTCCAGACAATTGGCGCGGAGGACCGCCAATTTGAAGCTACCACGAGCCGACGAGCGTAAAAACACATACGACGCAACGCATCACCCACGTTCTTCGCCTGGTCCATTCAAGCTACTGTCTTTCGCGACGCGCTCCCGCCACCTCTCACTGCTCCGCTTATCAGTCTCTTCCAAAGCCACGTTGTCGCTCCGCTCCTGTCTCGTACTATTGTTCGTTTCGCTTGGTCTTGGCAGTTCCAACTCTCGCCTTTTCCCCTCTAATTTAGTTATACCACGCTGGCCTATCTCGCGCGCGCGAGGCGCGGGGCTGGCGGGCTATAAATAGCGTCGGACAGCACGGGGGTCGCGTTGCGCGCGGTGTACGGCTGGCGGGCTAGCGTAGACGCCGTGGAGGGGCGGAGGGGGCACCAAAAAGGCGTTTTATTTTTAGAAACTTTAGAGTTCAGTTAGGGGTTCGCAAATTACGCAAGAATTCGCTAATTATAGTACTTTAAATAAGTTCTTAGCCCACCTGTCACCCCGATCGTACGACCCCCCGGTCATACGACGCTTCCGCGCGGTCCCTTGAAAGTCGTATTATCGGGGTTCCACTGTATCATAGTTCAAATGAATAAAAAGAAATGAACTTGGGCTGGCCACGTAATTATTGGAAATGACAGTCGGTGAACAGTTAGGGTGGCAGAGTGGATACCGAGAGATGGATTTAGAAGGGGAAGGCCACTAACCCGATGGAGTGACGCAATGAGGAAATTCGGGGGCAAACAATGGACCCGAGCGGCGCGGGCCAGGAGCAGTTGGAGGTCGATTGGGGAGGCCTTCGTCTGCCCTGGACCTAGAGGGCTGCTGCTAACGATGATGATGATGATGCAACATCCTGGTCTCGACGAAGGGAGAGGGTCGCCACCTCTGCTGTTTCTTCCATCTTGTACCACTAGTGCAAGCTGAGCCTTTTTTTAAAAATGTGCGTTGAAAAATGCTGTTCCCCATCGCACCCCACTCCTCTCTGGTTATGTGAAGTAGGCTTCGACGACGACCGCGCAAGTTCTAAGGTCAGAATGTAGCGTATTGAAAGCCCGTCCAGCCTGCATGCAGTGCGCGAACCAGAGTCTAGTACCACCCACCGTCTAGTACATCAACCAACCAACCGACGGACCGACCGACCAGCGTCATATTCTTCATGGGGCAATGATCATTAAACTGTGTTGTCCCGGTAACAATAGTACCAATCGTATCGCGAACTTGAAAAGAAAAATTGTTGTTGAATAAAAGCGTACGAAGCAGTGGTGACTCCATAGCTACTTTCCGGCTATTTTTCTATGACGTCACATAATCTCGTTTCTGCGATTGGCGGCCGACGAACTAAGCCACTGCCAAGAAACATGCCTGGGCGATTGTAGTGGTGCCTCCAATTCTGTGTGATCGTATCACTTGGATGCTAACGTGCCGTTAACGCACCGATAACTGTTTTAGAGCTGGCCCTTATTACGTCACTCCTGCCCATATTACGTCACTGTAGCGCGAAATTTGAAAGTTTTTCAAGATTTTCTTGCGGCTTTTTTTTGGTTGAAAATGTCTTTCGTGGCTGGAACGGAGCCGAGTGAGGTACGAAAGGGTAGTTTTTTTTTCATATTGAACAATGTTGTATTTTGTATTCATATGGCCCTTTTAAGACCTCACTTGATGGCCCTGGAACAGGGCCCCACCGTGGTACTTGGAGCCCGACTGCTAGGCGAGCGGTCACCAATCATCTCATCTACATGCATCTAACTACATCACATCTACGCCAACTCTTTCGACGTTGCCAGGTCGTCGACTTGGTTATTTTGTGGTCGCAACTTTCCTCACCCGATTAACTGAGAGCTTAGAATCCCGATACGTCGCATGAAACACGCATTTCGTGCATCAATTAACATTTTTTGGAGGGACAAAGCTGGCATTGTGCTGAACCTACTCCTTCTGCGCTTGTAGACAAGTCGCCGTTCCGCGGAACTCATTGTTGTTCGCCGACCGCTAATTGCAGGCCAAATATCGTTCTAGGTAGACACGAAGGTCATCCGCCAAAGGCGAATGCAGATATATGCATACATGAAAGATGGCTACTCTAGGATTGACCGAGAATTAACGCCGAATGGTTCACTTGATTGACACTTTCGTTGAAATCATTGGGGTGATGAAATCATTGCCGCATTGCACGCACTCGACTAGCCCGGCAAGGAAACCTGAGCTGTGACAGTTTGTGTTGCTTTTCCTTCGGCTTCATTTGGGTTTTAAAAACAGAAGAGCACAATGGATTGAAAAAAAAAAGCGCATCAGCCCTTCCCCTCTGTAAGACGGACGACAGAAAAAGAGAGAGAGAGAGAGAGAGAGAGAGAGAGAGAGAGAGTATGAGAGAGAGAGAGAGAGTATGAGAGAGAGAGAGAGGAGAGAGAGAGAGAGAGAGCAAAAATTTTAATTCTAGTTTCGAGGAATATAAGCGATGACGCATACATATGCTGGTGGTTAGGCGGCGTTGATGGCTGTCAGCGTGAATTAATCAGGGATCTCGGCAGCCCTGGCCACCGAACGGCCCTGTATAGGCCCGGGTCAGAGCTGCGCAGCGCGGCCTCGCACCGTTCCTCGGAGGGTATTACGGGAAATACATTTTTTTAGGGGAAAGCCCGGAAGCGAAGCTCGTTGAGCGTTAAGCGGGCGCAGTGGAAGGAGCGAACGAAACAAACACGTTTGTAATCGGCTATTTATCACATCTTCTAAATCGAAAATAACTAGAAAGTTTGCTTCGTAGTTAATTAGCTGAATGAAGCTCCGAACGAATAGCGTTTTATTCTAGCAGACAAACATAAGGCTGTCCGTATCCTTTCCCGTAGACCAAGAGAACGTGTTGCTGGGCGTGTTGGTTGAGGTCTACAAACATACTAAGTGGCTTCTTTCCGTGTCTTCTTTCTTATGAGTTGTTTTTTTGCGCCACTCAGTATGTTTGTTCCCCGAAGACGCCTGTGTATTGAAAGCAGACGATAATTCCACAATATTTACAGCTACATTGGGAACTACGCCCTGGACGTAATGATAGAGTCGTCTTATCGGCCAATTTAGCTATGATTTTTTTTTTTTGCGCAAGAGCTAACTACAAGGCAACTCGAGTATCTGGAGACAAATCTATTTGTCGTCGCTACGCGTAGACGGGCGGCTATAGCCAACCACTGGTGAGTAGCTATACTCGGTTACAACTCAAGAACGGCACCACCTCATGTAGTGTATCATTCCGCCAAAGCGCCGAATCTGTGACGTCAGTGCGCGCGCGTTTTGAAAGGGGTTTGCTATGAATGCGTGATATTGTCTGCCTTGTCTCACGCAGTTTCTTTGTCGTCGACACTGGAGTCGTCTATAAGTATATTAAGTCCAAAAAATCACGGGAACGGATAACGCCATGTTCAAAATATTCCAAGTAACGCTCTACTTGCGCGGCGCGGAGAAACATCCGGCTACGGCGATAAGGCACAGCGGCAACTTCCGGTGCCGTTCTTAAGTTGTCACCGAGCATATATGCAAATGTTATCATTGTGATTAACAGAGGCCATTTTCCCTGCTGGGCAGCAACATGCAGCAGAAATATGCACCGCCTTCAGCCCCACGCTTTGAATTTTGCCTAACGTGACCATGCGAAAAATTTCCACCTCGACGCATACATGTGCGAACACGGTATTCACTACTCTCACGACACGCGGAGCTCCTTTAATCTCTCCATTGCTTCCAACCCACACAGTGCGACGTTTATGCAATCTGGCGAGTCAACGCCAGTGCGTATTCTTTCAGGATAACACAATCTCCTGCACAGGAGCACACTTCCTCAAACGTTTAGGCGCACACGGCTCTCGTGCCCAAAGCTCACTTCCGGATACAACTCAGGCGGAAATGCTCTTCCTTCCAATACGATCCCCTTGGTTCGTCCTTGACTGAAATTATATCCAGAATAGAATATCGTGCGCGCGTACACGACTCATTCACGTAAGCGGCGCACTCCTTTTCTGAACAAGGAAATGTGTGCGGCGCTCGCAAAGATCGTACGCACTTCCGTCGGTGTCCTTGGCGAGATTTGCGATTCGAGTAGGTCGCTTGTTAGTATACCTGTTGCCGACCTTTGACCTCGCGTGCGTTACCCGCGAAGGCACCGGGGCACCGTACGCCGAATGCAAGGACGCGCCTCATCCGATGGCGCGAAGAAACGAAATAAGCAGACCGAGGCCCGGAAGTTGGTAAAGAGGCAATTGGAATTTCGGAGAAGCGTCGAGGAAACTGTCGGGTCGTTACTCCGTGAGCGCGCATTTGTGGCGATCCTCGACTAAGGCGCGCAAAAAACAATACCGTCACGGAGACCTCAACACTAACCTCTGACCCCGCGTCGTCCCGGAGGCGCTGCTAAGGAGGTGACTGCAATCTGGCTTCGGCAATGGTCCTCGGTAACGCAACTGACGTTCTTGTACAAACATCGTGCCTTCGTAACGGTGTCGGCCGCAGGCGTGACACCGCCTCATCCCGAACTGACTGACGCGGCGCGTTTGGAACTCTTTGGTTGTTTAGTCAGGCACGTGTAGCTGGCTGCGCTACTGCGTCGTGATCGGCTGCTCTAAGACAGAGAGGGAGACGTGTCGTAATCGTAAGATCGTTGGCAAGATAAATGAAAGGAAGACGTTTGCACATCTTCGTTTGTCGAAACATTTTTAAAGCGAAGCTTTCTACGTCTCGGTGGCGTCGTTCGTCTGAGTGAAACGCACTGCAGGAAAGCCAACTTTACACATTGGGTTTCACCAAACGACGACGACGACGACGGTGATGATGACGATGATGATTAGCTGAAGATGACGACGACGATGATGATGATTAGCTGACGATGACGACGATGATGGTGACGGTGATTATTAGCTGAGGATGACGACGATGATGATGACGATGATAATTAGCTGACGATGACGACGATGATGATTAGCTGAAGTGACGACGATGATGATGAAGATGATGATTAGAAAAAACTCTTCCCGTGGTCGGAACCGAACCTGGGTCCCTCGCATGTGAAACCGACGTCTATACGATTTGGCCATTCCGACACGGTCGAAGCACTTTGTACTTTGACTTTGACTCACGTTGCATTGGGAGAAAGCTTTGCGTTCTAATCATCTTTCACTTAAAAAAGATGCTTTGGTTTTTTTTTTCGTTTTCCACCTTACTAGATGCGTTGTCGTAACACTGGTCTTGACGGCGCGTTGGTTAAGCGGTCTTCTTGAACGAACACGGATTCTGGTTCGAGCCCGTAGGAGGTTGCTGGGGTGCTTTATTTCGGCCAAAGCTAAAATTGCCGACAATTGTGGGTTTTATGTAGCGACAGATGTGCGCAACGCTGTCCCGGGGGTCAAGAACGGCAGTTAAGGGCGTGGCCGCCGAAATATAGAGCCGGTTACTACGCGTAGCGTTGTTAAAATCAGGCGACGGCATGTAACGCGGCGACGCTACACCTGGCCGATGAGGCGCGCCATAGTGGAGGGCTCTGGATGTAATTTTAACCACCTGGCGATATTTAACGTGCGCCGATATCTCGGCAAACAGGCGTTTCGCTTTTCGACGCCATCTGAAGAGCATGTCGTTAAAATCATGACGGAGCAGTCCTGGAGGACAAGCTGAAAGAAATGCAAGTGGCGAAATATTTCGAGAAGGACAGAAGCTGGGATTATCCAGTAAGCGAGTGAATCAGAAATATAGAGTGTGTTGCGACGGTAATTTGAACTCTTTAAAAATTTTTCCTGAGCGAACCGCCGCTCTGTTCGCGCCCAAACTTCACACGAAGGTCGCATTTTGTGGTCTGTTTTGTTTGACACCGGGGACAACGACGGTACTTACCTGTTTATCCTGAAAATAAATAAAAACGATTTTCGCCTATGGGAAAATTGCGGCGATTTGGACGTGCGAGCCCGGAAACCGGGTTTTCTGATCGTCTGTTACCCCTTTTTCTGACCGTCTGCTGCACCATTTGACTCCGTACGTGATTCCCAAACATGCGTTTCACTCTGCAGGTGGTTCCCTCGTTCCAACATCAACTTGCGCTAGCTCGCACGTCCAAATCAGCTGCCATTTTCCCATAGGCGAAAATCGTTTTTATTTATTTTCAGGATAAACAGGTAAGTACCGTCGTTGTTCTCGGTGTCAAACAAAATAGACCACAAAATGCGACCTTCGTGGCAAGTTTGAGCGCGAACAGAGCGGCGGTTCGCTCAGGAAAATTTTTTAAAGTGTTCCAATTATCGTTGCAACACCCTGTAGAAGTTGCGGACGCTGTTTGCGGGCCGTACACAGTTCCTGCGAACATACACCTCGTCGGCGGAAGGAAGGTGTTACTTGGTAGCGAAAAATGAATTCACCTTGGCAATAGACGGTTAGAATGGCGCTGAACGTGAGCCAGCATTCCTCGATCAACGGGGAAAGGAATGACGTGCATGTTAGTCTTTCAGATTGTTACTTTTAACTGACATACCGTCAAGGTCATTTCGAGAGCCTTTATTCTGCGGTTAAAAGGTCACCCGCCACGCGGGCTCGATTATGAGCTGAAATGGGCTCGATTGCATACTGTTGCAAGGGGAAGTTTGATATACACCTTAAATGCAGCCATACGGTCACCAGGACGAAATTTTTTAACTGCGAAGTTTTTAAGAAAGCTTTTAGGGGTATATCGTAGCCGCATGGCGGCGTTTCATGTGGGTTTCAAAGCTTCCCACCCCAGAAACTTATTCCAGATAAGAAGTTTCGCCTCAACTGGTCGTCCAACAACCTGTCTGAGGCACCCGGGCACGCCGAATTTAGAGGAAGTAAACAAAATAACTCCTAAACTTGTGATTTTTGAAAGAAATCAGCACATCAAAATATGGACGCGAAGAGGGAGAGCGCAAACACAGCGCTGCACTCGTAGCTGAAGGTGACATACGCGTAACGGTTACGTATATGTTTTGGGAAGAATGATCAGGTTGAGACACCGCGTGAGCTAGTATGAAATAGCCGAACAACTTCCCCACGCTTATTAATGATGGAGCTATAGTGGGAACGAGAAGTCGAAGTATACTTAGCAAAAGTTTTCCTTACCTTCCTGTACTTGGCTGGTATTTTGCCGTCGTTAGACGTCGACAGGTCTCTCAGCTGGCCTGCGCAAGACGTAGGTGGGAAATTTATCCCTGGACATATTTTTATTTTTGAGTAGCATGCAGAGGCGGAGGAATGATCTCGCTATGTTTGGCCTTTCCCGAAACTCAAGCAAGTCATCCCGCTCTTGTTCATACTTCAACTTTGCAACTAAGGGCAAGGTTTGCTTAGTAAGAAAGCTAACATGGCTGAACCCCATACACGCCATCAACTTCACTTCAACGCGCGGCCTCAGCTCTAAGTCGACCTTTCCCAAATACCAACAATACAAATTGGTTTCCTTGCTTACTTTAGGTTAATTTGACTGTTTTTTAAAGGAAATTGTTTCCATTAGTTTGAAATCGGTTGCCCGACCCGCTTAATCAACTGCTAATGCTTACCTGACTTGTTTAACTGAGACCTTTTACTTTTCCTGGCGTTTACCTGAAACTGAAACTGAAGTAGTTTTTTAAACGCACAATCAAGAAAAAAATCTAGGGCGAAATTTACGCAGTGCCACGCGGAGGGCTGGCAGCATTTCTGAACGCCCGCATCACGTCTAAAAAAAAAAAAAAAGCACAGCGTGTTGTTGTAAGCGCGCGAAAAGTATGTTCGGGCGAATGGTGTTAGACGACGAAGCCTGCATGCAACATTTGTAGTCAATGCTAAAGAAAATGTCTTGAGCATATATTATTGAAAACCATTTGACATATCGATGCTGCAAGGAACGTTTTCTTTGCCTGTTCGAGGGGGTTATGTTACGAAGACGACGAATCGTGCAGTGCAGCATAGCGCTGTGGACCCAGCCTTAGACGAAGGCGAAGCTGCCTAGAGCGCGAGATTCCGTTCCCTGCCGGGTACAAGCCAGGCGTTTCCTGTGCGCACAAAACGCCATCTGCTGCTTGGCTTGGAACGCTCCTTTTATATTTTCATGCAACTGCTAAAAGAGCTTTACTGTTCTGCCTGAGTAGCCTAGGCAGTGGAATCGAACGCGCCGGGTTCGAGACCTAGAAATGCGAAGTTTTTTTCATACACCCGTGATTTTTTTTATTGTAAAACGTTTTCTTAGATCAATTCTGTGCAATCTTTTTTGTGAATAAGAGTGGTTTGGTATCTTTTAGGTTGGCTTTGAGGTAGGTAGCGGCCTATCAAGACGTTTAACGTTTTGGGCCACGCCGGAAGTTGAGGGCGTGTACCTACACTTTAAAAAAAATTCCGTATTTTTAAGGACAAATCCTACGTAAAAAGACGTAAATTGTTTCCGTATTTTGGAAAACGTGGGGAGTGCTCCTAATTCGGCGCAACGCCTCCGTAAAAACACGTAGGCAGTTCCCGTATTTCAAAAAAAAAAAAAAAACGTAGGAAGGGAGTTTTCGGAATTCGACAAAAAGAGTGAGGAAAACAAGATTAAATCTGGCTCAACTGAGATGAGAAGGTAGCAGAACGTAATTGTGTAACCTGCAGTCGTGCGACCTGTAGCCTGCGCAGCCTGGGCGGTGCTTCTCACGACTGCCTCGCAAATATTGTAAATACATCGCTAAACATTTACCGTGGTTCGTGTAACCTCTGCCCTGCCACCGCGTAACAATACTGCTATGAAACTCCACGGGTTACACTCACCGTAAAGGTAACGCTCGTAGTTGCGGAACGTGTACGGCCCCGCAAAGTCTCGCATGCCCGGAGCCAAGACAAGCTCGCGGAAGCGGTCCACGAGTCTCTTCACCAGGACGTTCTCGTGCGTCCGGCCGCTGCGGATCTGGTGTCGCTTAAGCTCCTGAAGTTCGCTGAACAACTGCCGCTCGACGCGGTACCTATAAAAAAAACGACCGTCATTGGGTTTTAAATCCAAATAACAGCAGTTTTTCAACACTTCAAATATAAAAAGCCATGATTTCTTTTGACAGACAGAAAAACGTTTTGCCT
Source organism: Haemaphysalis longicornis (assembly GCF_048455015.1). NCBI lineage: Eukaryota > Metazoa > Arthropoda > Arachnida > Ixodida > Ixodidae > Haemaphysalis > Haemaphysalis longicornis. Next base: position 126,321,841 of record NW_027526445.1, on the reverse strand, counting down.
TTCAGTCCCGCCTGCAGGCGGGCCGTCACGAGGTCATCAAGTGTGTCACAACCAGCCAATGGGTTGGTTAGGATGACAACGACGCTACTGCTAATATGAGAGGCAACGGATTCGTTGGCGTTGCTGCGAATTCAAACAGGCATGCCGGAAGTAGCTTTAGAAATAACACAATTTGCATTCTAAACACAGGGTGCCATTCGCTTCAATGCTTAAATGTGTCAGTTTCTATTCAATTCGAAATGTCAGTTTCTATTCAATACATCCGCCCCACATACAATTTTATTTTTTTTTGTTCAAGTAGTTTGGCACTTTAGACCTTGTCCTGTCGAGGTTTCTTTTTACGGTATTTCCCGCAAATGCTGACTTACTTTCTCAGGCTTTCTTGGACCGCCATGGTGATGTCTTCGGGTGGCTTCCTGCTCTCCGTAACAGGCTGCAGTTCGGGTTGGCCGCGTCGCCTTCGTTGGCCCTTGACACCTTCTCTTCTGCCGTTCATTTTTACATCAGTATCCCCAGATGGGCCGCCGCGCTTGTCGGCAGCTGGAAGCCGTTCCCTGGCCCTCCCGGCCGTCGCATCGTCTTCAACTGCGCTTCCGTCGGTGTCCTCTCTACCCGGCGACACGTCTCCGTCTCCCTCCCTCATTTTGCGCCTTGACAGGAGTTTACGCCGCTGTAATTCTAGTTCGTGCGCTGCCGAGTCAGAAAAGACGCCCTGCCGGTCGCTTCTGTCCTCTTCCTCGGCTGACGATCCCCCGGAGACATGCTTCTCGACGTCGCTGAAGCCAGAGTCTTTTAGAGTGTTAGCGGTGAGGTCGGAGCTGCGAACGCTCGACTCCGGCGACCGGTCGTAGTCGGACTGCGTCAGGCTGTGCCGCTTAACACCGATTGGCTGAAGCGACGGCTTCTTGAGCCCCCTAACCTCCATGGTGCCGCTGGGACTTCCTCCAGTCACAACAGCCGTGTCCGGTGGAGTGCTCGCCGTCTTGATTATCGACGGGAGCTTCTGCAATTGGCGAGCGTCCTCTGCGCTCAGTTTATCTGGGCTTGCGCCATGCTGACCGGGCGACGTGCTGCCAGGGGTGGTAGCAATGAGCTGATCGATCCGCGAAGGAAGCCTAATGTCGGGAAACAAGAATTCTTTTGGCCTTGTTTCATCGACACTACCATAGCCCATGGTATCCCAAGACCTTGTCTTTCGTAGCGGCAGGGGCTTCTTAAGGCGGATTACGTCCTTCAGTGTTTTTCTGCCGGCTGCTGGTGCAGTTTCAATGGGACTGTTTGCGGCATCTCTGGTATTCGTTCCCTTCGCTGCGGTGGTAGACTCCAGCGGACTTGTGCCAGAGTCACTTAAAGCCAGTTGCGCCGCCTTGCCCTCTGTCGACGTACCTCTTGCTTGAGCCAGAGGCGCGAAGGGACTAGTTCCTGTGTCGACAATAGTCGACATCCCCAAAGCACTGGTAGAGTCGCCAACCACCCCTTCTTTGGTACCGACTCGGGTACTTGTGGCCGTTTCTCTGAGTGATGGAATAGCGGCGATGTCCGTGGTAGGCGTCTTGGTGACTTCTTCCAGTGACGATGATCTGACGGCTATGTCGACCTCAGTGGAACCACTACTGCTTCGTGACAAGCGGGACAACTCGAAGGCCACCGGGCTACATGCCGCGTCGGCAACGTCTGCCTTCATTGCAGGCTTTTGTTCTTCTGGAGAGGTTTCCGAACACACGTCGGCTGTGGCTGGTTTTTCGGCCGTAGCCGCGGGGCCTAGTTTGCCAGGCGCTTGGAACTGATCTTCAAAGGGGCTGCAAGATGAGTCCCTGGTGGGGGCTACGTGAGGACTACTTCCTTTCTCAACTCCGGGTGTAGGAGGGAATGGACTGACTCCGGCGTGTACTGCAGTTGCAGTATCAGGGGGACTAGTAGCCTTGTCAGATAGTTGACTAGGTATTGGGCTAATCGCTGCACTAACTAAATCACGTTTTTCGGGGCGTTCATCAAGGCCTATATCAATTGGGCTGCAGGCAGCATCCCTAGTGTCTCCGCCGAGGTCGGTGACTATCGGACTGCACTCTTCATCACGTGTCGGCTGGACCCCGACGGGAGATGATGCAGTATCCGCTTTTTCAACAGCTGCTGCTTTGGCTCGTTCCAGCATCTCAGTCGACCACAGTGGAGTGCACGATGAATCCAGCGTTGTTTCTTCTTGTGGACTCGTGTAGGTCTCCTTGTCCTCAACCTCCACTGCAATAGGGCTGCTTTCTTCGTCCTGTTGGAACATTTTCAGTATAGGACTAGAAGAACTGTCCTTCTGTTCAATGCTGACAGCTATTGGACTGCTCTGAGCGTCAACTGTCTTCGTGATTTCCGCTGGACTGGAGGCTGTGTCTGTCTTTTCAGCCGCAACGCTGGTGACCACAGGGCTGCAAGCGACCTCTTTTGTTTCTGCTAATTCCTCGGCAAACTCCAGGATGGGGCTGCAGGAGGCATCCACTTTCTCTCGGGGTTTGCCGATGTCCGTCGTAATGGGGCTGCACGTTTCATCCTGCATGGGTGGTTGATCCACAGACTCCAAAGGGCTGCAGGACGCGTCTACTTTGTCTATGGCTGGGCTGCACGCAGCACTTTTAGTCTCCTCGGCAACAGTGCTGCACGCAGCTTCAGCTGTGTATGCATCTTCGCCTGGACTGTTTCCCTTTTCGGAAACTTCGATAGAATACTGCCGCGGGTTGCACCCCACATCCATCAAATAGGCGTCGTCAGATCCGCAAGCTATCTCAACTGTTGCTGGCCCCAAAACAGGGCTGCTAGCAGCATCTCTCATTGGTCGCGACTTCTCATAGGGGCTAGTACTCGCTGTGGTTGACTGTTTTACCTGGCTGAACAAATCACTGACAGCGTCAGCGACTAATGGAGGAATGCGTGACGCACTCAAGCGTTCCTCGTGCTCGCTGTGTGTTTGTTTTTCTTCCTCAGTAGTATCTTTATATCTCTCCTGGGAAGCTGCATCTATTTCTTCGTGGTCTTTTGCTTGGACGGGTACTTCTTCAGAGGGTGGTTGCCTCTGGAGCTCTGAAGGTGTTTTATCCCCTGATGGTGAACGCTGAATGCGATTGTAAAGTTCTACAACAGCTTCGGCTACATTGCTGGAAAGTTTTTGTTTTTCCATGGTCTTGTCTTTTTCCTCGTGAGGTGCCTTCCCCAACCTTGCACTCGGAGGGCTCTCTGGAGCACCCGCGGATTCGCCTCCCTTCACACTGATTTCAGAAGTGTGCTGCACAATTTCTTCTCGACTGCTCTTCTGGACTGTTTCTTCCGAAGTAACAAGTTCACTCGAACGCTGCATAGAAGATGCTTCTTTGGTAAAGCTCGTTATTTCTTCAGATGATTCGGCTTCCTTGAAAACCTCCACCGAACTTGCACTGTGAAGAGAACCACCACTTTCGTGCCTGTCTGGCAACCCGCGGCCGGAGGTTGTACGCCCGCTTTTCGGTTTCCGCTTATCCTTGGAACGACCATCTTTGCGATGTTCGGGCAGCACCGTTTCATCCTTGATGCGTCCTTTTGTCCCTTTGGAAGGTCCATCAGTATCTATTGATAGGTCTTTGCACAACTCGTCGGAAATTTTCGTTTCCAACACTTCCACAATACTTTCTGTAGCGTGCCTTTCAATGATTTCTTCTTCCTCACAGACTTCTGTCGTGATCATCTCGCTTTCGGCTTTGGCGTGGTCGTCATCGTGATCTTCTTGACTCGAGTCTCGAGACGTTGATTTCTTAGGCTTTTTAGGCTTTTTCCCTGAAAGTTTTGGTTTTCCGGGTGACGAATCGGCTATGATATTAGATGTTGGCTGCTTTTTGGACGTTCGGCCCTTGTCCTCGGTTGTTTTTTTCACGACAGAGTCTTCGTCCGTCTCAGTAACTTCACTCCTGCTTTCCGCAATAGACTCACTGGACGATACCCTTCTCACGACCCTTTCTTCAACCTTTGAGTGGCGTCTTCTTCTTTCACTAACGTTAGTCTCTTCTGACGTCTCTGCAACTACAGGCTTTCTTTTTCTTGCTCGTGTGTCACCCGAAATCTCCACCGGCTCGCCATCAGACTCTTCTTCGGGGGACGCATCACTGATCCGGCGCGACTCTTTTCTCGCTGCTTGCTCCTTTCTTTTTTCACCAGATTTACCTGATGCCCGTCCGTTGCCTCCAACTTTATGTGTGCTTTTTGGCTCAGGTTCGCCCTTTGGCACTTGGGCCTTTTCCGGGGGTTTATGTTTTGTTCCTTTCTTTGGCTTCTCAAGAACAGTGGTCCCCTCCTGCATCTCATGTTCTCCAGTGGCTCCCTCACGCTTCAGGAGAAGTCTGTCACTCCTTTGTTCGAGAGCACTGTCGGACATGCTCGTTTCGCTGAAGAACTCCGCTATTGTTGCGTGACTTTCTATCTCTTCATACTCGCGGTGCATTTGCGCCTTCTTTCCGCTAAGCAGCCTCTCGTCTAGACTGACGCGTTCTTCTTTTCGCAGTCCCCCGCTCGCTTCTTGCGCGTCAGGTGCCAACTTGGGATCACGTTGTTTCAGCGGTTCTTGCGTCGTCTCATCGACTCCTCTGCTATCTGACCCTTCCGTTGTAGATGATGCATCTTCTCGCCTCGTAGACATTCTTCTTTCCGGCTCTTTCGTTGGTCTAACGGTAGATTTCTTGGTTGAAACATCGCCCTTTGAACGTGTTTTCGTGTCTCGTCTATCGTCAGCCTTCTGTTTGGATTGTTTCAGCGGTGAGCTCTGGCCCGACGAGCTCTGGTCAGGCTCTGATGTACTTTCAGCTCCAGGTACTGAGTGCTTGCTAGTCTTAGAAGTCCTCCTTGCGGTCAACTCTACCTTGTCTTTCTGTCCAGTGACTGGGCCTGATTTCCGCCGTAGTTCTTTGGACACTTCCTGAGAAATGCTGCGAGTAGAGCCCTTGCTCTTTAGTACTTTTTCTTTCTTCGACGTGACCGCAGAGTCCCTTCCCGAGCTACTTTGACCCGAAGAAGAGCTTCTTCTAGCGGGACTTCGACGTCCTTCTTTTAGCGCATGCTTTGCTTTGTCCTTAAAGCTCTTTCTCTTTTTGTCAAGTTGGGGTTCGTCTTCAAGGTTTGAGGTGACCGTCTCCGTATCTTTTTGCGGCGCTGTCTTTTCAACCTTCGCTGTTACTCTGGCCTCAGCTGAACTCTGTTCTCCAGAAGTCTTTGCCTCTTGAACTCTGCTACGACGCTTTGATAGGAGACTCAGAAATCGTTCGGCACACTTTATGACAGCAGGTGACCTCAGCGGCTGCTTCGAGGCTCCTTCGGGAACATCCCCGAGCATCCGAGTGCTCGCCGACTCTTGGGCCACCAGCTTGGTCCTCGGGTCTTCCTCAGAAGATGCTCTGCCGGCTTCGCTGCTCTTTTGCTCACTGAACGTTACCGATGTGAATCCTTCAGGTGTCGTCTCAATGTTGTCCCGAATTTCGCCGCTAACTCTGACGTCGTCGACGCCACCCCCGTCGCCTTCTGCAGGTCTGCGGGTAATTCTCTTCACAATGTGTCCCTCCACGCCATCCCTCTTCTTGACGATCACCTCTTCGGTGACCCGACGTTCCGAGGACGATTCCAGAGCGACGTGTTTCTTAGCTTCTTTGAGAACCCCGTGCTCTTTATGCGAGCTGCCCTTTTGGTAAGAGGTATCTCGCAGCTCGGCTTTTCTTTCTTCGGAAGATGAGTATTCTTCGGTTTCTTCGCTGCCTTCAGTCATGCTATGACCCTTTTCTTTTGATGCTGCAAACACAATAGTAAATTCACTTAGAAGACATGCGAAAAAAAAAAGACCTGCAGGGACGCTGAAAGAGTTCTACAGTATGCAATGCTGCAGCTTGAACTACAAGAAAAATGTTCTGACACAAAGCCATTTCGATAGAATCGAATTCATGCTAATTACAGTACGAACATCTTCAGCACGTCTTTGGTGTTTACCGAACGCCATTTGTATGCAGGGGAACGAAACTGGAGTTAAAAAACGATGTCTGAAAACAAACCCCAGTCTGCTATCACAGCGCAATAGGCGAGTTAATGCACCCGCATTATGATGTCTCAATTTTCTCAACGAATATTACAATAACTGAGGGGTCATAAAGACGACAGGGGATATATAACACCCGGTTTATATTCCCTTTCTCAGTTTAGGGGTAAACATCTGGCTCATTTATAAACCATCCGGGTTATGAACCACAGGTTTATGCCGAAAATTATACGCCACTAACCCCAATCACCGCTTACCGGCGCTGTCATTTTCTGTATATGGCAGAGGAGGGTTAGGCGATAGAACACACGCGGCCGTACAGCTTTTATGAGATGGCTTGACGAAAATTACGATGGATTTCTGGCGCATGCATGATGTATTGTTCTTCATTTTTGAGAAACGTTTGCCACGAAAATGACAGCTTAAAGAGGGTCGAGGATGTGAGGCTACGAACACGAGCGCTGAAGTTTTCCCTTAGAACTTGTTCAAGAAGAAGTTTAATTCTCTGTGTAATCAACACACCACTGTTGCTGTCCTAGCTCTGCGATGAAGATATCTTCTTAACTGTCACTCTGAGGCTTGAAATTCCACACAATGCTAAGTCACTTGGCTATTACCTCTATATCTAACTTACGCGCACTTTACGAAAGAAAAACAGAGCGGCTACGACAGACCACGTCAGGCGATTTTTTATTGAGGTTATCTCACCGTCACCCTGTTTCCGTTTGCGCTTAGGCTGATGAACTCTAGCCGCTCCCGACGTCCTCACGTAGACGTTGGTGATGATGGCCTGCTTGAGCGTGCGGCCCCCTTCGATGTAGGTACCCTGTTTTGTGACGGCCTCTATGTCACCCTGATGTCTCCCTTTGCTCGTCGCATACTCGCGTGATTCGAAGTAGCCCGAGTCGGTTTGCACGGATGTCTCCAAGGTCTGCACATTCCGACTGTCAGCGACCTGCAGATGCTCTGCCGACCCGCCGCCGCCGACCATCGGTGCTTCGGCGTCGCAGAGCTGCTCCGTCTGGTGCAGCTTGTTGATGTTAAAACTGCGGGAGCAGAAAGAGGGGAGATCATTGAGAAGAGCTGAGGAAAGCACCTTTTGTATTCTTTTTTGCCAACATTATGCTGTACTGGAGAGGACACGGCTGTTAGCAGCCAAAGAGGAGAGTGCGCCAACTATCTTGGGGACTGCATTGAATGCCTTTAAACAACTGACAGATTTGAAAAGGTGGAGTGGTCCTGGAGAAGAGGAGTGTAGGGCCTGAACATCGTGGGATGACAAATGAAGTGGCAAAGCGCATTACTTCATTTCACGCGGGAGATGGACACTTGGCTATGCGGCCATAAGAAGAGAACAACGCGGTTTAACTGCAAAATCCCACTCGAGTGGCCTCGTTTGTGAGGGTGCGTTAGTCTAGCCTCGCACTTGAACATAATAGAGGGTTAGTATACCATAGAATTTTGTAGTAAAAGGGGCACTGTGTCGGCTTACATGTTCGTCGGCATAATTATAGCATATATTTTTGATGTACTAATGTGAAGCTAGAGTGTTTCAGGTAGTAGGAGGTTTTACAAGTATTGCGCGTGCATCGGGTACATATCACCTAAAGCCTGGCTTTCTTCTCATGCTGGGAAAAACTAAATTGTACAGTTAGACACCTCAGAGTCCAGCGTCATCTGCGTGTTTCTTTAATCAAGTAGTTGTATAGCACCGCTCGAGTTCAGCGTTTACGACTTTTGTAATATTCGAAATAATCTTTAACCTTATTTACAGATGCGACCGTTCTGAACACACAAGCAAGGGCGGCAGAAATAAAAAGCTCGACAGTGCATTTTTGCTATCACCATAGAGTCGCCTGATCTCACTCTACGGCACCCGTGGAAATGATTTAGTGGTCCATATTGATAGATTTTTACCAAAACAGTGAATTTTCATTTCCTATATACCCTTTCGGGTGACCCAGCGAGACGCACATTAATGCAGAGACAGCGTGAATACAAGGAGACAACTGGATGGACGAAACTAAATTCGAAGGCAAGGACCGGAGTCAGCTGGCATATGAGAGGAGCCGGCGGAGGTTACATAGTGACGCTTTCAAGTTACAGTGTCAATAGAATGGTCGATAGTGGATCACAGGGATTACGACGGGACTTGTGCACCGATGTCAGCACCGACCTGTGCTCCAGCCAACGGTCGATGTCGTGTCTGTCGGTCATCTTGCAGAAGGGCAGTGCGCCGTGAAGGCGCAGGTACTTGGCGCAGCCTCGGTTGCCGCGCTGCAGGGAGGCGTCTAGTGGGGTCAGCAGCTGGCCCTGCGAAGAAAAACAAAAGAGCGACGTAGATAACAAGATACAATACGACTGCAGCTGTCCATATTCATGCACACGCAACACCCACTTCTCGATCCACCCCAAGTTACCCTGAGAATCCAATGACACGTCCCTCTACCCCATAAGCAGCTGGACAGTGATTAAGCTCATCTCGGCGAATTGTCGGTCACTGTACGTCATCAGTGGATGGACCATGATTTTGCGCGTAAAGGCAGGCAATGGCTTATCGTTCTAGTCTGTCCAGCAGCCTTCTACGAGCAACGGCATCGTAGCCTCACTAGATGCTCACTAACACCATGGAAAGAGTTAACCCGCCCCTGTCTCCTTCCAGGAGCCGGATGCAGGTCTTCTATCATAAAGAAAGGTATGAGGTGGAGGTCGTGCTGTCAGGTTGGTTGGTGGTCACTACGATTCCATGTCTTGACGCTTGAGAGTGAGGGCCCGCATGGACAAACTCTCTGTTTACGGGGGCAGGACATATTATATTACGCACGAAAATCTTTTTTTGGGACACTTGGGGCGCAAATACACAATGTAGGAAGCATTACGCCGGTATCGGTGCAGAATAAAAAATGCGTTTCAGTTCATGGTTGACCAGTGGTATTGTTATCTCGTTGGTGAGAAACGCCAGTTGGGTTGGGTTGGCCGCGAAAAGTATGTTTTCCCTGCCTATAGGGCAACAGCAGAAAACCTTGAAATAGCACGACATATTCGGGAAGACAACCTTGGAGTTCCGCATGACGGGGTTGACCTCGGCGCCTCCGTCCATGAGCACCTTGCACATCTCCACGCTGTTGGCCATGGCGGCCACGTGAAGGGCGCAGCGGCCGTTGTTGTTGGGCGAGTTCACTGCCGACGGCTGCAACCCCAGCAACCACTGCACCAGGTCTGCGACAAGAAATAAAAGTTATGCGCGATTAAGCCCTGCTTCAAAAGAAATGGTTAGGAGCACAGAATACGATGACAGCTGATGGGGGTACGCGTGTGCACGCGAACATTCTCGCAGATCGCTGAATGTCTGCTTGAGGGACGTGAGGACTAGGTGGTACATATTGCCTCTTTTGATGGGAAGGATCACGACTTCACGCCTATTACGTAGATGACACATCAGGGGCCTTTAAGGAGCAGAGGAAGCTACTCCTGAGAATGGCTGTTGTACCGTTTACTCATCCGTTGATGTCTCTTACGACAAGCGGAATAGCAAGGCCCCTCCTTATAAGTTGGGGAGTGGTAGCCACGATTCTAGTCTTCACTTTGCTCCTTGTAAGGAGCGGATCAAGAAGAGGATGGGCATGGATGGCGTATGAATGTACGAACGTAAGGATGGAGATACATTGCCTGGGGCCTCGCACAAAACGTCTTGCACGATGAAGCCCACTCCTCGAGCTCAGAGATTCTTGCATTGCACTCGTGCCTAAAGCTTCCGTGAACGTTGTTTCTGAACGAAACTTCCTGCTTGTCTGGTGTATCCCACGGCGCCTCAGAGTCGTTTCCCTTCCCAACAATTTCTAACCGGAAGTTCGACAGTAAATATTTCCAGAGGTAAGAAACACCGGCAAGCTTTTGGCCTAGACAAACTGACTCTACGCCTTTCAAAAACCGCTCTGACTCAGCACCGACGGCGAGGAGTGGTCGGTTACGGACCCGCCGGTATATTTTACGAGCACCGTTACGCATGAGTTTTACGTCCGAGCCACCAGACTCTGGAAAGTGCCATAAAGAGCTGCGTTATGATAATGTACAGCAGCTCCATCCACTGCTCATAGGTAGGGTTGGGGTTGGGGATGAGGGTAGGGGATTGCTGGCACTACCATATCATGTGGTAAGGGTGCGTGGTTGGGGACAGGATTTGCATGCGGCAGGATATAGACTGAGATACATGGCATGTAGAAGGGTGTTTTGTGGTAGGAGTTGTCTGTAGTCGCCGTAAGTGGTAGCTTCATCACGAGAGAGGTGGGGGGGATGAGTATTTGCGACGTGCTTTCCTATAGTGCGCGAGTACTGCGGCGGATGTTTGCAGTGGGGTGGGATAAAACTGTTGCTTCAAAGGGGGTTACGTGGCCCTGGTGTTAAACAGCCCGGAGTGAATGAACACGGGCAGCGGCGTATGCCGTCTCGTTACCCCCAGGGATTCGTGACCTGGAGTCTAAATTATTTGGAGCTCTGGCAGTGGTTTCGCTTGTTGTAGAATTGTCAAGGTGGGTTGCGATATGCGTCCATTTAGGTAATTCCTGCAAGCGGCTTGGCAGTCCGTAATAATGGTTCAAAATTGTTCACTTGTTGTGTTAAAAATAAGACTGTTCATATTGAAGCGTGTATCGGCCGCACGTATGTTAAACAGGGGCGGAATTCTCGTGTTTTGTCCGTTTTATGTCCATTTCAAAAGTGTCTGTTTTGAGCAAGCCCTCACTGGCTAAAAGTGAGCCCCCGGATGTGACGCCATGCAAGCACGGCTGAGCTATCACCCGCGGCTTCTCGGAGGAGACGATTTTGAGCAGACGAATTTTCGTCGCCTTGTTGGCTCGCCGGCGGAACAATAAACACATAAAAGATAGTTTAAAATAGGTTTAATCGTTTAAAATGTGTTTACAAGAACAGTTGCGTAAAGGACAACTAAAAGCTCGTCGACAACTGGAAGTACGTCACAATAAAACGGATGTAAAACGGACGTTTTCAGAATGGACCAACACGAGAATACCACCCCAGCTTTGAATACCTTTCCTTCCAGACTGGACGGCTTCGTGGAGAGGCAGGTCGCCCCGCTGGTTGCGCATGTACAGGTTGGCGCCGTGTTGCCACAGGATCTTGAGCGTCTCCATCTGGCCCTTCGCTGCTCCGCAGTGCGCGGGCCTGCACAACGAACCCCGTGTACGGCGACATGGCAGTGGGCAGTAAATGCGCATAAATATCTAAGGAAACTATGCCGGACATTCAAATGCGATGGCATTGAGGAGTGATCACTTCCCCACAGCTTTCGTCTGTATGTGACTGTGAATAGGAGTAATGCAATGTAGGTTTCAGCCCTTTATAGCAACCACGCACTCCCACCCCAACCCCCGAAGGTACACATGCACAAGTACACGCGCACACACGTATACATACAACTTCCTGATCATCTCAGCGCGTACGACTGCTACTAATACTAGAGCAATTATAACTGTAGGACCCCATTGCCCCAGTGAGAGTGCACCCGTCTTTTCCTTTAGCTTCAAGGGCGGGTCAAAGTTCAGTCGCGACTCCCAGCGCGCTTGCGCGGGTGTTTTTAAAATATTTTGAAATGACATGGAGCCTTTCGCTTGTCATGAACGAGGACGACGGGTTAATTTATGTTGGCGGATAATTCCCCGCTCTCGTGCTTACCACCACTCCCTCTTTCCCTTGTATGGAATGCTATGATTCACACTTTAAATTTCCCGCCGCGCCTTTCTCGCGCTTCCCCGATTTCTGCTGTTCGATATTTCCCGGTTCGGGGAGCACATTCCCACTGGGAGCGCATGCAGGTCATGTATACTAGGGTGCCTCGATGCGCGCCCGCTCCGCTGAGGGTGGCGCCACTCTTTGAAGGGGTCGGCGCCGCCAAGACCGGTTCTCGGGAGGCGCCGCCGCCATTTTCTTGCATCGCACCGCCGCCGACTCCCGCGCTAGACGCGCGAAAAGCGGCGCTCTTCACAAAGTTTTCTGCAGAATGCCTGAGTGCTGCGTTCCCCAGTGTTCTAACAGCGCTAAAAATGTCTGGAGGGCGTTTTCGTTTGCTATGGACCAAAAAAAGGCAGCTTCTGTGGCCGGTGAAGATCAAGCGGGACAAGTGGCAGCCGACGAACCACTCCTGCATATGCAGTGTAAGTACCTGGCTTCTCAGCAGTGCCAAATCCATTTGGGGCTATTGCCAGCTTGTCTGTGTCGCTGTTTCTAGATAGCAGACGTACGGTTTTATATGTTTATGTTGGAGGTTTCATCACGCCTTTGCGGCCTTTTTATATTTGATTGATGCAAACGGACGTGGCCTCTTAAAGCGGGGGTCGAATAAAACGTGTGGCGCTTTGCACCATCAGTCATTTCACTTTGTATCACGAAATAAGGCACTCGTTGTAAGAAGGTGTGCGACCTTTCTCAGTCCCGAAGCGTCATCCCAGCGCATCACGCTTACTTTACCAAAAGCGCATTTTTGGCAGTCGGAATGATATATCCCGAAGCGTAAAACTGCATCCGACGCGTTATGCTCGTGTTTCTCTGCGTTGTCTCAACTTAAGGGCTGTTATAAGTCTGGTTGTGCGCAAAAAGTATGAGATTTAAGACATTTGTTCTCGCTTATCATGCCATAAAAGTAGCGCATGAAGGTGAAAAGAAATGTGTCAATTACACCTCTATTTTGTTAATCATGTGCGGATGTGTGCCGATATGCGTGGATGCCAGTTTGTTCGATTTGCTTGATTTCACGTCATTTATTCTTATTGCTCGAGAGAAAAGGCACCTATATTGACAATTTATCGTGCAGGCTCACTTGAAAGGATCCTGTTTTGAACAAAACCGAGCAGAAGGATGGAAGAAGCTGAAGCCAAATGCTGTGCCAACGCCTTTCCCAATCAGAGGTAGGCATTTACCATTTGATTCACTGCGTGTTTTCGTATAAGAACGTACATTACCAAAGAAATCGGTGGTGGCTGCTGGGAAACGTTCCATGGCATCTGAGCCGTCGGTCTGGCATGCTTCACTTATTTTGACTTTCACACGTTACGCATGCATGCAAGTATGTATATGTGTCGATGCTGCTTCTCCTGCTCTTATCGGGAGTCACTTCCACCTATTCAACTGTAATGTCGATCAGCCCATGCAACAACCTTAACCTCACGCATCCACTTAATCAATTTCCACCGGAAAAGGCACAATCGCTCGCCCTGGTTAATTATGACAAGTGTAAATGCTGAGATGCCTGTCATGCAGTGTTCCCGCTTTCTTCTTTGTCTTGATTTCCCGTTCCCCTGATTACCACGCTTTCCCTGAACTTACTGCTTAATTTGATCATTGGTTTGCATATCGTTCTACTTCCAGTTGCTCCAAAGGGGCGAAAGCCACCCAGAGACAGAACGCAGCCTGAGCCCACATCCAACAATGAAGAGATGGACAACCCCGCTGAAGAACCTCACGCATAATCAGAGACAGCGGAAATGCTCCCCGAGTCAACTCAAACGGTATCACAAGAGACGTCATCGGAAAACCTCCAATTCTACAGCCCAGGGGTTGAAGCTTTGAATGTCGGAATTCCAAACTCGGGAAATAAAACTGTCACAGCTACTGAGACACACAGGGATTGTGCTGAGTTGAAAAAGCAGTTGGCAGACCTGGAAAAAAGATATACCGTACTTCAAGAACATCACACACATGCTAAGAACGCAATTCAAAACCTCAAAAAGCAAGTTCGAAAGCATTCTAGCGTAATCATTGAAGTGTGTTTGTATCATTTTGCACATAATGTATTAGGTAACAGCAGTGGAGTATGTTGTTCATCATTTTGTACAAAATGTATTTTTGCTTCAAGGTATTAAATGACTATTCCTACTTCCGTGTAAGCCTTTATGTTTAGATTTCAGACCAAGGACGCTAGTAAGATTCTCGCCGCGGCGGCCGCTTTTCTGATGGAGACAATACAAAACGCCCGTGTGTTCGAGATTTCGGCGCATCCCTAGGTATTAATCCGGAGCCCTTCACAACGGCGCTCCTCATCGCCTATTTAGCGAAGGCGCGTTAACCCTCATCAATCAATCAATCAATCAATCAATCAATCAATCAATAATGTTTCGATTGCACAGTGCATGCATGAAACAGTTTGCCGCCAGGCAATCCTATATATCTAAGTACCGCATAATAGTTTCAGTGGACACAAGCGTGCCGGAGATTCGTACTTGAATATCTAGCAGTTCCCTACCTTCGTGTACTTCGCCTACTTTCTGCTATGTTTATATGTAAACGCAACGACAGCAAGTTCACGGCGCCGGTATTACAACGACGGCGAGAAGTTGCCCGCCGTGTCAACTATCGTAAAAAAAAGACAGGCTTTCACCATACCTTCGCTAATCATCTCAAAATAGAGAATCCTCCACCAGAACCTTACTCTTCTGTTCATGTACCATAAAAAGGAATGTATATCAAAAGTAAAGCCAAATCAAGCCCACACTGTTAGCGAGACCAGCACTATCAAGGCGCGTCACGCAGCAAACGCGCGCCCTGCGTCCAGCGGATGCAAGAAAATGGCGGTCGCGCTAGCAGACGACGCGGTTGTCCTCACCCTCAGCGGAGCGGGCGCGCATCGAGGCACCCTAATGTATACAGGGGTTAGAAGTGAACGCCTTCACTGTAAAAAAAAAAAAAAAAAAAAAACACAAAGTAATGTTTTTGAACGAACGCCGAACACGTGGAACGGTTTTCCTTTCCTTGCACTTTCTGGAGAACCGAATAACTCAGCTAATTTTTGGCATTCACGAGGGCTTATCGCGACAAAAATTTAAAGCAGTTCCACTCAACGTGAAAGCTGTCACCCGCGGAGCAGCTAGTGCTTCGCCAGCGGGTCTGTGGCGCCCTCTCTTGACTAGTTTCAGTATCAGCCTGCCGTTGATACCGAAAGCAGCCAAGAGAGGGCACCACGGCCCCTGAAATTGCCTATAAAGGGACACTGGATTGAGTTTTCGTTAATTTGGGGTAATTAATGCCTGAAGTCATGATGCTTTCCTCATTTTATGCTATTGCGTTCATTTGCGGCCCAGCACCGACAGTCACTGTGGCAATGGCACAGCGCAAAGATCACCCCCAACAGTTTGCATAGGAGCAACGTGTGCCTCGGTAGTACAATGGGATTGACATCGGCATCGTAACGCGATGTACGCAGGTTTGATCTTTTCGATGCCTCTGTTCAGGTGCGGTGGCTAGATACAGTGACCCTGGACGAGCTACGACAAGACGAGGCCCAAAAAATGCACCGCACTTAAAAGAAGAGTGAGTAGTGGCCCACGCACGTCCTGCCCTTGTGGTCCTGCCGGTTGGCGGCCGCGCCATACTTGAGTAGCAGTTGCGTGCAGTCGGCATGTCCCAGCGTGACGGCGTAGAAGAGTGCCGAGCAGCCGTTGCTGTCCACAGCGTCCACGTCGGCGCCGCACAGTGACACCAGCGTCTCCAGGCAGTCCACGTGGCCGCGGCTCGCCGCGCAGTGCAGCGCTGCGGACATGGTCAAAGAGATGGCTCCATCTACTCGGCGGGCCTACAAACTTTCTACCGCTCCCATATTACTATTTCCTCGTCTGTCCTATTCTCTCACCCTATTCTCCTCTCCCCTACCTTGCACTGCGTTGTATGCAGGTGTACCCGGCGACATGGTACAGTATTATAGCTACGCAGTGCATATTTCTTTCCCGTTTCCTTCCGAATCAATAAACAACCATATGTAAGAACAACTGCACGAGGTTGGAATTCCCCTTCAAGGAAAGAGACATACCAGAAATGTCTGCCGTTGCTTTCGTCACTCGTACCCAATAATACATCATAGATTGTGGGCGTTCTTCAGCACTGTGTGAACTGTAGGACGAAAACCTCTCCCATGTCCCACCAGCCGTTCCCTCCCTGCGATGTCCTAGACCAGGGGTCGGCAACCTGCGGCCCGCGGGGTTGTATTATGCGCCCACCCACCCCACGTTACCACTCATCCGTAGGCCGACAAGCCAGTTTTGACCTCAAATGGGGTTTAGACTGGAGACAAGAACAGATATTTGATCGCTTCCGGTGGGAATTTCACCCCATATTCACAATTACATCCAATAGTGTCAATTATTGTCAAATACTGCTGTCAATTCGCCTAACTGGTTTTCTCTTTTCCTGCAAAGGCCCTCTCCCCCCACCCGATTTTCCGCCCAGCCCTCCGCCGGGACAGCTTCATGCAACTCGGCCCTCCACCTCAAAAGGTTGCCGGTGCCTATCCTAGTCCATTTTTTGCCTCCAAATTTCCCGGTTTCGTCCCTTTATAAGGGTGTTCCTCTACTTCTAGTCCTGTCTCTCGGTGGTCACTCCACCACCTTTGTAGTCCACAGTTGTCACTCATCCGCGCTACGTGTCCCGCCCTAGTATACACCGGACAAACAAGCAATCAAACAGGCAAACATCACAAATACATACACATGTCTGTGTGTTCATCCGTACGCACAAACGTTTGTACATGCCCACATAGTAAGGCATACACATTTGTTGCGAATGTATTGCTGAACTCGGTAGGTCGAAAATACGGTTTTGGGAGCAAGAGATGAAACACAAAATTTCCGATGAATAGCACAGAATATTGCTGAATGCGCAAAAAAAAAAAAAAAAAAAAGCGAACGAATGCTCGATTGGGCGATCAACTGATCAGGGAAGCTCCTGGAAATACAGTTTGGTTATTGGGTTGAAAGCAAAATTTCTTGCATTTAGTTCTGGGTGGCCGTCGAACCCAGGACCTCCAGAATGCGATCGAGCGCGAACCTGTGGCACAGCCCCGTCCCAGCTCGATCACTCCAACGGACTAAGAACGGACCTAGTGAATGCCTTTGACTTATAAACGTGTCTTCACAACACGTACTGAGACCTTCAAGACTAAATTGAGCATGCTATAATTGATGGACAGAAAAGGCTGATAAGGGCCGACAGGGAGAACTAGATCAGCTGCATATTTTTCACTTAATAAGCACGGCAATAGTGTCCATATCGGTTACTGGTTTATCGGTTTGGGAGCAAACTTGCTACTATCGTTAGGCTGGTATAGCCAGTCTACGGAATGCAATATTCCACCAACACAGAGCCATCCCCCACAGCGAGATCCTGCTGGTAAGACTTGTAGCTGACCTCGATGAAGTACTCACCTGTGAGACCATCCTTGTCCGTTGCCGAGACGTCCGCCCCCGCGTTGACCAGAGCCAGGATAGCATCACTGCTTCCAGAAGGGCAATAGGTCTTGCTCGGGCGGGTCTCTGCGTTAATCATCAGTGAAAGCATCGGGAATTTTGTTAATGTGAAGCTTTCAGCATTTCACTGATGTCATCTCAAAGTGTGTCTCTCGCAGTGTCTCTGGGCCGGCCGCTCTCCGTAGGACTAGAACTGAGAGACGCATTAAGTCCCTGGAATTCTTACAAGCGTGTCTATCGTGCTACAAGAGAGAGAGAGAGAGAGAGAGAGAGAGAGAGAGAGAGAGAGAGAGAGAGAGAGAGAGAGAGAGAGAGAGAGAGAGAGAGAGAGAGAGAGAGAGAGAGAGAGAACGGAAAGGTCGAGAGGTCATCCAGGCTTTGAGCCCAGATTGCTACTCGACACTCAGGAAGGGGTGTGCAGGGGATGGAAGAGAGGGCAGGGATAAAAGATGGGAAAGGAGCACGGCCAGCACACACTTTATTCCCATTGCGGGCACTGTAGCATTTCGGCTAAGCCTGCTTCTTTCATAAAACACAAACGGCCTTTTGTTGCCTTCTGCGAAGTCGATTGTAGGGTCGGTGTCCTAGAATAGTCTCTAAAGCTTTATTGGCCTACCTATAAGATCAGGCTTTGTGTATAGTTAAAATAGTCTTGAATAGTAAATAGTCTTTATCAGGCTTTGTAAATAGTTAAAATTATAATCATCATTGTCACCGCGTTCATCTGGCGTAGCAAGCCAGTCACCTTGACATCGCCAGTCTCATTGAAGATTGTCTCTTTCTCTAGACCACCCAAAAAGCACTGCAGGAAAGTTAACTATTCCTGACGGTGATGATAGCGGGTGAAGTGAAGATAAATTACAACGCTTCCCGTGGTCGGAATCGAACCTGGACACGTCGCGATAAGAAGCGGACGTCTACCCGATTGCACCATTCGGCACGGTGGAAGCAGGTTGGATTTGAAAAGGGGTGCGCGGACTTTCAAAATTAGACAAAATGCACACCTCCGTCTAACGGCGACGATTGCTGAACGCCAGGGAAAGACATGGAATGCCCGTATCAGTAAAGCAAGAGAGAGCCAAATCACAGTGCAGTTAACCGTCCCGATAAGGAATACCTTATGTGTATGATAAGGTGGTGTGATATGGGTCGGCTCCTTTCTGGGTTGGTTTGATTGGTGTAGACTTGATTTTGGATAGGTTCGCATTCGCCAATCATTGTAGTTTAGACAGAGGTATACATGATTTTTTTTTATTTTCAATCTGAGAACTACCTAACCCGCTGAAGCAAGGTTTAGGCGCACAGGTGCTGAAGCAGGTGCTCAGGCGCTGAAGCATGCCTAGGCCCCCTAGGCCAGAAACCACTTCCAGAAAAGGGACCGAATGAAAATGTTCGCTAAGGAGATCAATCAGGTACTAAAAATACGATCTCTAAATTACTAACGAGTATTTCCCTAGAAAGAATATTTTTCCAACGGAGCAAGATTATATTCAGGTGGCGAAACAGACCATTGCGGCGGGCGCGGGCGTGCGGCCAGGTACTTTCACAATGAAAACCAACGCGCGCTACAAATCTTCGTAACTGCGACGGCGGAGGAGAAGGTGGCGGCACCTGATGGACGAAATAACAGCGGGCACAACTCATTCTCGGTCTGCGGAGTGAAATGACGATCGCGACGGCCACGCAGTTTCTTCTCCAATTACAGATGCCGCTAGCGTAACCTTGGCCAAGCGGTTGTGACGTTAACTGGCCGCCCTAGGAAACGCTGTTTGCACCATAGAATTTCTTAGTGTTTTGCACTCCTTGTTCTCACTCCGTAGCTGCGGCACTTCTCAAAGGATCTGAGTCCTTCGTCGGCGTTCACTTGTGAATCAAGACTGGGTATCAAATCACGTTCTCCCTCATCTCAAGTGAAAACAGGGAGCTAGTACCCACCACTGCTCTCCAAGAGGTGCGGTCCTGCCTCTTACGATGCTCCTCGCGCTGGTGAGGCGATAACGAAACGCCACAGCCGTTTCGGGAACCATGGTCACGAGACCGCACCTCACGTAATTTGTTCTTTGCGCTAGTGTTTGTTTGTTTTTTTGCTTTATTTAAACAAGGTACAAGTGCCTCACACAATGTGCGAGGCACTTGTGTCTTCTGCCGTGGTAAACGGGGCAAAGGGTGTCCTAGCCGCCTGACGAGGCCTCGTCCCTGAAGTATCACAACGGCAAAGCACCAGGTCAGCAAAGCCCATTCAATAACCGGTGAATGAAATTACAACATATCGGCGATATAACATATATGCAACATATAGGCAACATAATCGTTTATAGTTTGCAAAAAGGAGTAATACTTAAAGCAGTTGTTACGGGTTATATAAGGCGTTATTGTGAGGTCATGCCTTCGTGGAACAGCGCGTCCGGACGAAAATTCGAAGAGTTCTGTAAGCTTTGTCTTGTAATGTCCCTGTATAAGTTGAAAGAAATTTCAGTCTGTTTAAACGGCTCCTTTCTGTTAGTGTTGGTAGTTTTGTTCGAGCAGTAAGTTCTGTAATTGATGTGCGTCCAAATCTGTTGTAAATAAAACGGATGGCCTCGCTGTCGTCATCGTCGTCAGAGAAAGCTGGTATTCCTGCAGTGCGTTCTGTGCTGCGCACGGACGCCATCGGTGAAACATAGAAGACTTCGCTGTAATAACAACGCTCACCGACGCTGGCGGCCCAGAGGAGCGGCGGCCTTCCGTCCTGGTCCCTGACGCTCACGTCCACGCCCAGCTCGATGAGCCTGCGCAGCGCGGCCAGGCCGACGCGCACGTCGTTTCCCATCTCGCTGTTTGGGCCACACATCTGAGCCGCGTAGTGGATCGGGTAGGCCCCGTGGATGTCCGCTGTGGAAGGGTTGGCGCCCGCCGACACCAGGATGTCCATGCACTCCAGCTCACCGCACACTGCGCGAATAGTTTTGGTAGCACAGTTCATTTGAAGGCGCATGGCTAAGTACAGGGTGAGCAGTTTGCGACGGGACAGTGTATGCTTGGATAGAACGCATAGGAAAGCTATAGATAATTGCCAGAGGACACTAAAACAGTTGTTATCATTTGGGAATGCGAATGCACGAATGGCCAGCTCAACGCCGGAGACGCCTCGCTCCTGCCTCGCGTTGCCGAAGAGGTTACTAATCTTGAAGCACGAGACGCTTTGCTTTGTGATTTGCCTTAACGCTTTCGAATGGCTTACTAGTTCAATCAGCAGATGAATTAGCCCTGAATTGGTCCTGTCCATCAGTTGTTCGCCAGCGATCCCAGTATTGTACATGTACATGTTTTCTTTGGGCGACACAATTTCTTACAGCTTACAGAGTGTGGCGCCTGTGTGGCATTGCAGAAGGCAACGCCTTACGAGGAGAAAAAAATTCACAGCATATCCACGGGGTGAAGGATGATGAGTGGGCGAAGCTCCTGAGGGGAAATCATCGGTAAAACCGCGCGCCGCAGCCTCCACGGCCGCCGTGGAGGTTGCGGCGGACGCCGTGGTTTGACGGGCCGCTCAGTTTTCGTCCACCCCAACCTCCATGCAACGTGACCCGGCGAACGCCGCCGATGGTCCGGTCGCGTTCGCCGCCGCGCGTTCGACATCTAGCTCGCGTAGATCGCCGACGAACAGCCGTATTTTCGACGCCGGTGGCGGAGCGGCCGCCGCCGGGCGACGTTCGCCGCCTTTTCGCCTACATTTCGCTGCATGGAGGTCGGCCTTTATCCATCGGGCGACTCCGAGCGCGCGCCAACAGCGAACGGATTTTATTACAACGCTCCCCGCCATCTAGTAAACAATCCAAGAACTAAACTAGAGGTAGCCACGCCATCTAGTAAACAATCCAAGCGCATCTTTTCATCATATACAAGTACCGCCATCTAGTAAACAATCCAAGAACTAAACTAGAGGTGGCTACATACATACGTCGAGGATGGACAGACCCACGCCTTAAGGAGCTTCGCCCCTAAAAGAGAACTTTTACTAGACAAACCAATCACAACTTAAAATGACCGCTACACGTCTGGTAGACCAGGGCTCTGATGACGTGTAGTTCGCGAGTTGTGATCAAGGCTACCCAGGAGCTGGACGGCCGGCCAACCGATATACCCTCTCTCACCGGTGGCCCAGTGTACGCAGGAGTGCTTCTCGTTGTCGACGCAGTTGACGTCGGCGCCGCGCTCGACCAGGAAGCGCACCATGGTCCGGTTTCCCGAGATGACGGCGAAGTGCAGCGTGGTGTAGCCCTCCTCATCCTGCACCGACGTCAGGCCCGGCTCGCAGAGCAGCAGCAGCTCGGCGCAGCCCACCGTCAGGTTCTCGGCGCAGTAGTGCAGCGCCGTCTTGCCCGACCGGTCGCGGGCCGTCGTCAGCGAGGGCTGGGCGCGAGGCGGAAAATTTGAATAAAAGAGATGGCGCGAGTCGATTTCTGATGCAATAGCGGTCCAGTGAACCGGACGATCATTTAATGACAGAACTCCCAGAATTCAACAAGTCATAACTGACAGGGATGTCCTTCCTCCTATTCAGTAACATCATTCCTTCTGTTCCTCACCAAGAGGAAAACCGTCGTGTCACGCGCTCATCATTAAACTGGGAGGAAAGGGGAAGGTGGAGGAAGGGGATTGTGGTGTATGCGCATGAGCGTGTTTTTTTTTCGTTCCCTCAAGTGTCACACATTCACTCATCGTTTTGTGCTAGACCTACTCCTGCTATAGCCCTTAAGAGGCTCAAATATGTACGGACAAATAAAAATGAGTGAATGAAAATGTTAGAATAGGCCCGTTCCAGACTAGATGGATTTTCGGCATGGTTGGTCATGAGAAAGTCGTAGGAGGCAATGATAGATATACCGATCCGTGGCAAGTTCATTCATGTTCTTCCAACCCCTTCTGCAAGAGGGCAAAGGTCGTGTCACCTGCTTATCACTAAAGGGAGGAGAGGACAGAAGGGGATGCACGTTTCAGATGAGGTAGCTCTTCGCCTCCGATTTGCCATAGGCCAACCTAAAAGGACATGACGCTCAAAACGGTCCGAAATCACGTCATTTCTTCTTTCCCCATTCTTTTTACGCAAGAGAAAAAGTACCATTTCACCTGCTTCCCACCAAAGCAGGGAGGGGATTCCGGGGGAGGGATTTTGCAGTCGGGATATTACCTTTCCGTTGCAGATGTCCTAGACAGATAATAAGAACCACTGAAGGCCAATAATGTCATCCCTCCTCTGTACACCCAACGCTGGAGTGAGGAGGAGGTTTAGGAGCAGTTATGTTTCGAGCAAGATGCTACCTATTCACTTCAGATGAATGAGAACGATGGGGCCGCGAAAACTTCTCCGTGAGCTGCACGAACAGTTTCAGTACAAAGAATGTTGCAAATTAAAATAAAAGTATGCTCCAACCCGCCGTGGTGGCTAAGTAGCCATGGCGTTGTACTACATACTGAACGCAGTTGACGTTACCAAGCGACAACTTAATGCTCATTAGAATGAGAAAAGGCGATGAACACAACCATTAAGGCTAGGGCATCACCCGCCGCGGTGGCTCAGTGTCTACTGAGCACGAGGTCTACAGTGTCTACAGTGTCTACAGAGCACGAGGTCGCGGGTTCGATTCCCGGCCGCGGCTGCCGCTTTTGTGATGGGGACTAAAAGCAAAAACGCCGTGTGTTTGCGATTTCGCCGCAGGTTAAAGGTCTCCAGGTGATCGAAACTAATCCGGAGCCCTCCACTACGGCGCGCCTCATCTCCTGTGTAGCGTCGGCGCGTTAAAGCCGTGCACAATCAATCAAAGTATGTCCCATCTATTCATTCGTATCTTATCAGACTCTTAAACTACAAGAAATTTGGGCGGAAACTTTGTTCTGAAGAATTGTCTTATGGCGCGCAGCGTTCAGAGTTGAATCGCCTTGGTAGCGCTTTCTTTCCAGGAGACCAAATGGAAGTTGAGAGGATGTGTAAGTATCCCGAAACTTGCGCTAAATGGACATACAGACAGACGAAGGAAGACGGACGACGCGCAACTCACAACTATTTCGAAATTCGTCCGTCTTCCGTCCGTCTTCCTTCGTCTGTCTGTCTGTCTGTCTGTCCATTTAGCGCAAGTTTCGTGATACATACTGCACCAACTAGCCCAACAGCACATTATACGGATGTGTAAGGTTTGAGCCAGCCGAATACTGCTGCTGGCGCGAGTTTATTTTGGGCGTATTTTTGCTATGTTCTGCGCTACCCGCAACAGTGTCAGCAAAAATATTTTTACCTAATTTGCGTTGTTATCCTGCATTTATTTCGCCCCCCTTCGGAGCTGTTTCGAGCGCAAGCGGACAGGCCGCCCAGACGCTGTGCTTCCTGCATTAATTAAGGAGGTCCCTCGCCCCGTTATCAACCAAACAACTAAGATTACTCTGCGATTTTACCAACCCTCTCTAAAGAAAGTTTGCAGAAGTGTGAAGCAGCCTTTCCCACACCGAAAATGCGTCAAGCGCGTCAAAAAATTCGCTCAAAGGGCGTCTGATCGATCGCGGAACCTTCAAAGACCCAAATCGTAAACGAAGAACGGACCCGGCCATGCAAAGGTTTTTCGCACACCAGGTAAAAAAAGCATCCACGAACGGTCTAAATGTATACCGATACATGGCAATTATGAGATACAGGTGTACTATTGTACTCCTTCCAGTGTGTGTATTGTTTTATCTATACTCGGTTACAACTCAAGAACGGCACCACCTCATGTAGTGTATCACTCCGCCAAAGCGCCGGACCCGTGACGTCAGTGCGCGCGCGTTTTGAAAGGGGTTTGCTATGAATGCGTGATATCGTCTGCCTTGTCTCACGCAGTTTGTTTGTCGTCACTGGAGTCGTTTATAAGCATATTAAGTCCAAAAAATCACGGGAATTCGGCACACGCCATGTTCAAAATATTCCCAGTAACGCCCTACTTGCGCCGCGCGGAGAAACATCCGGCTACGGTGATAAGTCACAGCGGCAACTTCCGGTGCCGTTCTTAAGTTGTCACCGAGTATAGGAGCGTTCCTTTGCGATTTTCGAGTAACCGTTTTGACACAATGGAAACCCTGTTTCACGCATGCGCCGTGTATCCAGACGTCTTATCAGAACTTTCCGGTGGACTAACCGGTCTCTGGGGAAATGCGTTAGTTTTTTGACGGGACGCCGTCGGTACCACGAAGGAAGATTTCGCTTTAATAGACGTCTATACCTCCCCCTCCTCTCTTTATTGAGTTAATGGCGTCAGGGCTTCCAAACGTACATAATTAGGCTTCACTACTACATACTAGCCGAGGAAGCGTCACCAGTGAAGTGTGAATAAGCCTACTTTGTGCGGTTCGAATTCAGACTGTCTGTAATGTATGCATTACTGCAGTACATGAAGCCAATGTGAAAAAGCTAAATTTACGCATACCATGCCACTACTTTTTAAAGCGAAGCTTCAGTGTCCGCACTGATGCCGTTGTACGCCAATACGCCTGAAGGAAAGCCAACATTCTTTGACGATGATGATGGATGATCGTGGTGAAGCGAAAAAAAAAAAAAAATAAACGCCTGGCGTGAGAGGAATCGAACACGGGTCCCTCGCGTTATGAAGTCAGTATCGATCCGATTGCTCCATTTCGACATGGTAGAAGTGCACGCCAAGCAGCAGAACCAAACGTTAGGCCACAGTCCTTCAAAGCATTGAAGGACTCTGGTTAGGCCTAGGGAGTGCACACCCTAAAGTTGCTGCGGGTATTTTAGAGAAGTGCATACCTCGAGAATAGCCCATACTCGCAATGTGAAATTGACAGACCAAGGAATCCATCACAAGAAAGCTTAGCGTTCATCCGTCGTCGTCGTTAGACGGAGCGGTGCGTGATTTTTGTCTCATTGTTTCATTTAGGTGGTTGTCGTCCTTATGTGTATTCGTAATTATTATCACTGTTCTGCGTGTATGCTTGAATTTTATCTGTAACATCAATGCCTCTCCCTTTTCGCCGGTTTACTTTTATCACCCCCACCTCTTCACCTACACCAGCAGCCCATTCTGGCGTTCACCCTTTGGTGAGGAAAACATCTAACCCGAGGGACTACAATAGCACTTCCCCCGCGGGTCTTAACGATTTCAGCTTCCTACAGCCTAACGAGAATTGAGTGTTTATGCCACCTTCTTTTCTCTTTCTGGTTACAGCATAAATATGTATGTACTGTGGCTTGTTTTCTAAACACCAAGCCTCTTTAAAGCTGGATTCACTACAGTACACAAGTGAATTGCTTGGAAGGCGCTTTTACAGCGGTAGCTGAAGCAGTCATACGCGATTATCAGCGCACTAGGGGCTTGCGGTTTTGTAATTTTATGTAGACAATGACGCGATGCGTGGGTGTTTGAGGGCCTCGTGGAGATTTACAGAAGTCTGCATGTGGTATGAATGCTACGGACTCCAGAACCCAGTACAACATGCCGCACTGTTCGAAGACGCAGGGCTGCCTCCTGGTAAAGATCACAATTGTTGGAAATACCGCAACATTTCGCGTAACCAACAGCTTTCAGGCAATTTTAAACCTTTGTGTAGCCTAGAAGCGTGACCAAGCTCCCCACAAAACGTGCAACGCTTGGAGGTGTGAAATAAGAATCTTGGATTACCAAGCCAACTGTGTTTGAGGCAAGTCGTATCAAGCTACGAGATAAGTTTGGAATTGAGCCGGGCGAGTAATGTGCAGCACTAACAAATGGTAGACCACCGGGGTAACAGAATGGCTGCAATACGCGGTTAAAACTGGGGGAAGACAGATGTCTGTGCAGCGGGATGAAATATAAAAATTTCGGACACAGAATGCATTCACACCACGCAAAATAGAAGTCATTGGTAGTCTTTACAAGGTTCTGTCTTCCTGCTTAGTACCTCAATACGCTGATGGTGGGTTTCTAAAACCTGAAATTCGCGTATCACCGCGGTTTAATTTACTATCAAACTGCAAAAGAGGGAAGCAGTTTAAGTTCGGAACGGACAACAATAAATAAAGACAACATATGCCTTGCACTTTATACACTACACTAAACAGGAAAGCGTGCCTTTTGCGTGTAGTACTTGTACGCACAACAGGCAAAGGGAAAGGAACTTACGGTTCTCCTCGCCAGCGGATCGTCCCATTTGGTCAGCGAGAGGTTGTCGGGAAGTGCAAAGTAGAGCGACTGAAACCCCGTTGTTGCCGAGCTGGGTGGCATGTCGGATGGGAAAGCCGGCATCCGCACGGCCGAACGTCCACACGGAACTGTCTACAACTAACAACTTCTTCTTTTCGCTTTTGCGGCGCCTTCACTGTCAGAGTGCTTAATCTACACTCCGAACTTCGAAATATGTGCTTTCTTGAGAGTGAAAAATGTTGCTTTGGAGCGGTTGTGATTATAATGATATCGTTACTAATTCTTGCATACACAGTCCAGTGAGCGCTCAAATAGTCTGGTGAACCGGTTTGCTGATAAAGCTCCAAATCAAACTACATTTCAAAATTCCCAAGATCACAGCTTGGACCAGAAATATGTTCAGACAAAAACTTTCCGGGCCTTCATAAAGAAGTAGCACTCGAGGCTTTTCATTTCCACGGTTGATCGTTATAAAAGTTCCAGGAGACATTAGCGGCAGCGCATTTCACTAAAGACGAAGAGAAACCGCTGGTAGATTGTGCATAGCTGACACAGAGTTTCTCAAAACTGATAGTCCCAGCATTATGAGGACGAAATCACAAACAGTCACTTCGCACCAAACGACACCAACGCACGGACGGAAAGCTCGTTGCTGATAGGTTCCGATTCCAGTCCTAGACACGCAATCATCCGAGCTGCAAAGCGTCTGGCCACCGACCCTAGGGACATAGGGAGTCCCGTTTCCTTCTTCCTCTCAAAAAGCCTCGCCCATTCACCGGTAAAAATGTTATAATGCCGGGCTGTCAACGCAAGGTATGGGCGGGTCGGTGCGCGAAAGAGTGAAATGAGGCGCTGCAACTTATGTTAATCGCTGCCGCCTTTTACTTTATGACGGGGAGCAGGGCTTGTACGTACGCCTCTCTTCAACTGCGCGTGCACTTACTTCCGGGGTGAAACTGTCATTAGAGCGTGCTACGACTGCTTATTATAAGCGCTGCACGCCTCGGCGGCAACGGCTGGCATTTTCAATGAAAGCCCCCGCGCGCCCAAAGAGAAAGCGCATGAGATAGATGACTGCCGGACACGTTCCACGCCCGATGCCTGGGACGTCTGATCACGTGCCGTTAAGTATAGAGAGATGAATATGACGGCGTACTTCTGATGTCAGCGCGGTGGCTTAAAGGGGCCATGGGAAGAGAATACAAGCTTTCTTCCTTACAACGGCTGATTTGTCTCGATGAGAATGGCGTCAACTTTATCGCGCAATGAAAACAAATAATCTAGATATTATATATATATATATATATATATATATATATATATATATATATTCATATATATATATATATAGTCTGAAAAGATAAAAACTCACACAGAGCGCGAAAAAAATAAGGTTAGTAGAGACAGAGACAAACGAGAAAGACGTAGAAGATAAAAATAAGTTTACTGACGTTTCAGGGAGAGGACTCTGAAGAAAGGGAGTCCTCTCCCTGAAACGTCAGTAAACTTATTTTTATTTTCTACGTCTTTCTCGTTTGTCTCTGTCTCTACTAACCTGTAGACAGGCTGTAGACCTGTCTAGCGTCTACAGACAGGCTGTAGACGCTCGAGTCACGCCCCGGGGGTTGAAAAGAAGGTCCCCTTCTCCCCGTGTAGTCAGAGTGGCGCTGGCTACCACCCTCAAGCGTCAGATACACTTCTAGTAAATATAAATAGCCCAGAAAGTGAAGGAGAACACAGTCGCCCAGATAGCCGAATTAGTAAGGCATTCGACATGTAATCGAAAGGCGTGGGTTCGGTCCCCACTCTGGGCGCGTGTTTTTCTTTCTTTCTTTCTTCTGTATATTAAAAAAAAATGTTTACTTCATTAACCGTAGTGAAAAAGAAAAGAGCCTAACCACACCCCTATGCCTCCTTTGGCATTGTAGACTGCTGCCCTATCTTTCTGTATATATTGTAAGGAAACAGGACGCTTCTCTCAGGGAGGCAGCAGAGCGAACGGTTCCGTCCTTTACTTGCCAGATCGCGATTCCACACACGCGCGACTTGAGATGATGATTATGTACAAATGATGATTGTAATGGTTATGGACAGGTGAGGGGTTGACCACACCGGTAGACGGTGGACGAGCACGGTGTGGGCCAGTTCACAGGTGCACAAGTAAGCGCTCACATTTCCCCCCCCCCCCCCCCCCCGTAGTTGGAAGCGGCCGCCTGGCCGCGTGTATTTAAGGTGCACGGTCGATGAAACGCTTCATGCGAGAAATGTGCACAATTTCACTTCCGCGTCTGCGGCGGTCCGTGGAAGCAGTTGTCGGCGACACTCGGTAGTTCACCGGAGAAGTTTGCTCAGTGACGACGTAGGGGCCAATATACCGGTGCAAACACTTCTCGCACAAGCCAGGTGAGCGAATTGGTGTCCAGAGTAACACTCGATCTCCCGTGCGGAAATGAACGTCGTGGTGAGTGGCATCATACCATGTTTTCCGTTGTTGCTGCGCGGCTTCAGTGTTTATGCGGGCTAGCTGACGGCAGTGAGTGATCCGAGAGATGAACTGGTCGGAAAATGGCGTTGCAGGAGATACCGGAGCAGAGAGGAAAGCATTGTCCATAACAAAGGAAGGGGAACGGCCGAAAACGAGGAAGAAAGGTGAGTAGCCGGTGGTGCGCTGAACAGCCGAATTATAGGCGAATGTTACGAAAGGCAGAACGTGGTCCCAGTTGGTATGGTCCGGCCTAATGTACATTGAGAGCATGTCGGATAGAGTTCTATGAAATCGTTCGGTGAGGCCGTTAGTCTGTGGGTGGTAGCTGCTAGTCGTTTTATGAACGATATTGGCAGCTCGAAGCATTTCCGCAAGAACTTGCGATAAAAAGGCCTTGCCTCGGTCACTCAAAAGGACGCGAGGTGCACCGTGCCGCAACATGATGCTCTGCAGGACGAAATCTGCGATTTCTTGGGCGCATCCGGATCTCAAGGGTGACGTCTCAGCGTACCGGGTTAATTGATCAACCGCAGTCACAATCCAGCGGTAGCCGGAAGGTGTGCATGGAAGCGGTCCGTAGAGATCAATGCCCACTGATTCGAAAGGTACCGACGGGCAAGGTAGCGGTTGTAGCGTACCTGGGGCGGGAGACGTACTGCGCTTCCGGTGTTGGCATTTGGCGCAAGAGGAAACATACTTGGCCACGTCTGTGGAGAGTCCAGGCCAGAAGTAGCGACTGCGAATGCGGTCGTAGGTTTTTGCATAACCAAGATGTCCTGCTGTAGCTTCATCGTGAAACGCCTCTAAGATGGCTCTCCGTAGTGGCTGAGGTACCACTGGGACCCAACTGCTTCCTTCAGGATGATGGCTGCAACGATGAAGAATTCCATCTACAAGCCGGAAATTCTTTAGCTGGCGACGTAGACGGCTGTTGGGAGGTAGGGTGGAGCCGTCCATCCTGTCCATTATGGTACGACAATAAGTGTCGCTTCGCTGGATCGCCGGCAGGTTGTCTGGAATATGAAACATTGCAGGGAGGATGGGTGCGACCGGGAGAGCAGCTTGGTGTGCTAGGGAGGCAGATGCGGACGATTGAGGCAACGGGCAGCGTGAAAGAGCGTCCGCGTCTGTGTGTTTCTTTCCCGACTTGTAAGCAACGGTAAAATCGTATTGCTGGAGACGGAGAATCCAACGACCCAGGCGTCCGGAAAGGTTCTTGAGCGTGGACAACCAGCATAAGGCGTGGTGGTCCGTGACGACTGTGAAGTGCCGGCCGTATAAGTAGGGGCGGAACTTTTGAATGGCCCACACAACAGCGAGGCATTCCTGCTCCGTTATGGTGTAGTTCTGCTCTGCTGAGGTGAGGGACCGGCTGGCATAGGCGACTACTCGCTCCCTCTGGTGAGAGTCAAGTTGTAGCAAGACCGCGCCGATGCCTTGGCCACTGGCGTCCGTGTGCAGAATGGTTGGCGCAGCATCATCAAAATGGGCAAGCACCGGACTCGATGTTAGGGCGTCTTTAAGGGACTGGAAAGCCCTTTCGCATTCCTCATTCCAAACAAAAGCGATGCCAGAACGCAGGAGGTGGTGCAGGGGAGAAGCAATGGTCGCAAAATTTTGTATGAAGCGGCGAAAATAGGATGCTAGCCCGAGGAAGCTGCGGAGGTCTTTCTGCTGTAGTGGTCGGGGAAAATTTAGAACGGCAGAAATTTTCTCTGGGTCGGGCTGGATTCCGTTTTTACTGACGACGTGTCCCAATACTTTTATCGACTTGCTGGCAAAAGTACACTTTTTTGTATTCAGCTGCAGTCCTGCGTTGGAGAGGCATCTAAGTACTTCGTCTAGACGTTGCAGATGTTGATCAAACGTAGTCGAAAAAACAACGATGTCGTCCAGATAGCAAAGACAGCTTTTCCATTTGAGCCCGCGGAGCACAGTGTCTATCATTCGCTCAAATGTCGCAGGGGCATTACACAGACCAAAGGGCATCACGTTGAATTTGTAGAGGCCGTCTGGAGTAGCGAAGGCAGTTTTTTCCTTGTCGTCTTCGTGCATCGGGATCTGCCAATATCCGGAGCGTAAATCGAGACTAGAGAAGTATTCTGCCCCTTGGAGACTGTCCAGCGCGTCATCGATGCGAGGCATCGGATAAACATCTTTTCGAGTTATCTTATTTAGCGCACGGTAGTCAACGCAAAACCGAACCGAACCATCCTTCTTCTGCACAAGCACAACCGGCGATGACCATGAACTTGATGAAGGGCGTATGACATCGCGCTTAAGCATGTCAGAAACTTGTTCTTCTATAATTTTGCGTTCGTGCGAAGATACTCTGTACGGACGACGGCGTACAATGGCTGAGCCGTCTGTTTCAATTCGATGCGCGGCGACAGACGTACGTTTGAGTGTGTTGGAAGAAACGTCGAATGATGCGCTGTGCTTTTTCAGAACGGCCAGCAATTGTTCCGTCTGTGCCGCCGTGAGGTCTGGGCTAACAGTGGTAGCGATGCTAGGCGGAACAGCCGAGGGTGCTGAATCCCGCATGCGCGAAGGAGCAATGGTGTTAGACACGATAGAAAGTGGCTCGCGGTCGACAACAGAAGCAACGGTCGTGCCCTTGCGTAGCAAAATTGGCTCACCGGTGGTGTTGAGCGCTGCCAGAGCTGCAAGTCCCCGCGAAAAGCGAAGGAGGCAGGTAGACATGGCGATTCCGCGGGGAATCAAGCGGCTCGCTGGAGAAGCTATCACGTCGCCGTCAAAAATGTTTTCCGATGAAACCGTCAGGACTTCTTCGCTACCAGGCGGGAGGACGTGGTCAGCATGCAGAATCAAAACCTGACGTCGTAAGGTCGCAGCAGATGTAAACTCGGTATCGCTGATTTGAATGGCTGGGTGGCGACAGGATATGACGGCGGAAGCTGAGGAGAGAAAGTCCCAACCCAAAATTAGTTCATGAGAGCACTGTGACAGGACCGCAAATTGGATATGATGACGATCTTTCCCGATTAACACTCGTGCAGTACAACTTGCGACAGGCTGCATAATATGTCCGTTTGCATTAGATAACGAAGGGCCAGCGTAAGGGGTCTTCACTTTTCGTAGACGAGAACAAAGATTAGAATCCATAACAGAAAGGCTGGCTCCGGTGTCAACTAAAGCTTTCACGCACATACCTTCCACTTCCACAGATAACACATTTGAAGGGCGCTCTGGAGGAGTTTCAATCAGTCCAAACGATGCAGTTTCCCCTCCACAAACTGCAGCGCCTAGTTTTCCGGTTGGAGGACAGGGTCACGAGAGACGGGGCGAATGGGTGACACGAAACGACGGTAAGGCGAGGGTGAACGACGCCTCGAGTCACGGCCACTGCGCGGATGGTCGAGTGAGTCCTGAGGAGACAGAGAACGTTGTCCAGGAGAGTGGGCAGGTCCTCGAGGCGCGTAGTTAAAGCGGACATCACGTGCGTAACCGCGCCGTTCATCTTGTAGGCGGCGTCGGCAGAAGCGCGCGATGTGGTCTCTTATGCCGCAGTAGAAGCAGACCGGGCGTTCGTTTGAACGAACGTCAAGACGTGGCCGCCAGGTCGGATAGACACCCTGAACGGGACGTCGCGGCGAGACGGCTGCTAACTGGCCGAGCATGGGCGGCGGCGACGAAAGTTCAGCTGGCGCAACCAGTGGTCGTTGCAGCGCGTCCGCATAAGAAGCGCCGGTGGGAGCAAGTAAGTGACCGTTGCGGGGACTGCCAGTCATTGACGCCAGCTCTTCTTTGATAACTTCTCGCAAGTCAGTTGCTGGCTGGGAGCAGCGGTCACCGTGAGCGCAGGAGCTTAGGGAGCTTTGCTGCTGGAGCTCCTCGCGGATGATGCTGCGTATTAAAGCTCGCAACTCTGGCTCTGGCGGAAGACGAGTGAGTCCCGTAGTCGGTTGTAGGCGAATCGCGTGAAGCTGGTCAAAACGCTGACAGGCGGCCCTTATGTCATTGACGCTGGATGGATTTTGCAGCGCTAGGGCAGTGAAGGCAAACTCAGCGATTCCCTTGAGGAGATGCTTGACTTTGTCTGCTTCCGACATATCCGGGCTAACCCGACGGCAAAGAGCGAGGACATCCTCGATATACGACGCGTACGTCTCACCGGGATCCTGCTTGCGGGTTTCAAGTTTCTTTTTGCTGCATCCGAGCGAGCGGAAGAAACGAAGAAAATCTTGCGAATCTCTTCGGTGAAGGTAGCCCAATCAGTAAGCCTGTCCTTGTTATTTAAATACCATGTTTCGGCTACTTGAAACAGGTGGAATCCGACATTTTGAAGCTTGAAACCATCGTCCCACCTGTTAAACTGACTGACCCTGTTGTACTGTTCCAGCCAGTCCTCGACATCTTCGCCCCGAAGGCCACGGAAAGACGGGGGGTCGCGCTGGGGGCAGGTCACCACGAATGGCGACGAGGCAGAAGCGGGGGCATTCGGCGCGCTTTCTCGCTCCATCGGAGGGGTTCGCGCCGACAAAAGGCGGCCGGAACGGAGCTCCAGGGGTGCAGCCGGGCTAAGTAGAGGTCGGGATCAAGCGCAACCTCCACCACTTGTAAGGAAACAGGACGCTTCTCTCAGGGAGGCAGCAGAGCGAACGGTTCCGTCCTTTACTTGCCAGATCGCGATTCCACACACGCGCGACTTGAGATGATGATTATGTACAAATGATGATTGTAATGGTTAAAGACAGGTGAGGGGTTGACCACACCGGTAGACGGTGGACGGGCACGGTGTGGGCCAGTTCACAGGTGCACAAGTAAGCGCTCACAATATATATATATATATATATATATATATATATATATATATATATATACATTGAAGCATGCAGGTCTGTCTCCCCGGCACTTTCCGGCGATTTCGTTATGACGTCACAAAATCTTCCCACCGCAAAGAAACGTGACTAGGCAGTTGTAGCGGGGTCTTTGGTTTTGTTGGTCATATTACTAGAATGGTAGCCTGCAGCTAACACACTGATAACTAAGCTTGCACTTCTGGCCCATGTTACAGTCCTCCGGCCCATATTACGTCACTGTAGCGCGAAATTCGAATTTTTTTTTAATATGCACTGCATTTTTGCGGTTAAAGAACGTTCTTTGTGTGTGTAACGTAGCACTACCTTTTACATTGCAAGACAATCCCGTGGCTCAGCTTTACCACAATGCACACGAGGCAACAGTCCACGCCGTCAAAAGGCGTGAGTGGCAGCCGCGCACATACAATTTGGCGCAAAAACTGAGATCTACGCCGCGGCCCTGCGCAATGTAGAACGCCATGCTTGCATTGCATGACGCCACAGCTCAGGCCAAACCTGCATATGATTGGCGCGTAGCTTCTGACACAAAAATAATTATAAGTAAGCAATATTTAAGCGAAAGCTTTCTTACTCGGACACATAGCGGCCTGTGAAAAACTAACGTGTTTTCCCATAGACCGGATGGTCGACCGAAAAGCTCGGATAAGATCTCTGGACACGTGGCGCGTGCGTTAAACCGGGCTTCGTTTGTGTCGAAGCGGAATTTCTTGAAAAGCACGAAAAAGAAACGGCTCTCGATAAGACAATGCACGCATACATCGTGAAGAAGGGGTACAATAGTAGTATACCTTCATCTCGTAAACCAGGTATCGATCTGCATTCAGATCGTTCGTAGGCGCGTTTACTTGTTGCGCGAAAAATGATGATTGTAGAGTTTAACGCACCGACGCAACGCAGGCGATGAGGTACGCCGTAGTGGTGGGCTCTGGATTAATTTTGACCACGTGGGGGTCTTTAACGTGCGCCGAAATCTCGTACAAACGGGCATTTTTGCTTTTCGCCTCCATCAGAAAAGCGGCCGCCGCGGCCGGGTATCGAACAGCGACCTCGTGCTCAGCAGCGCAACGTCTTAGCCACTGAGCCACCGCGGCGAGTAGAGCGTCAAAAATGCATGCACATGAACTCTTAATAGAACTCTTCTGTGAAAAAAAAAAGAAAAAACTAAGCTAACTCCGTGCTAACAGAGCATCCTTATCAGCGTGCGGCATTGGGCAATAATTTATGAAGGCAGACTTGTGAACTGCTTGGTGTTGAGTAAATTTCGACATTACAGCCAGCCCCCAAAAAAGGACAAGAACGCAAGACAAGACACAGATGCAAGGCAGGCGCTAGTCCTTCGTGCGCTTTTCTTTCTTGTGTTGGCTACAATGTTCAATTTAAAAAAGCGTTCGCGCCAGGAAAAGAGCCCCGGCGTGGGAGCGTGGTCGCTTGCCTGCTAGCAGGCTTGCTGAGCTTTCGAATTTCATGCACTCGAAAGCTTTCTGAGGTTAAGACAAACTGACGATTTTTTACGTCATTCTCTACGGCCCCTATGCCACGCATCCAGTGTCGTTCGCAATAGAAGCGAAATCCTAAGCATATTCACGCTCAATGTAGCTCCCCCTCTTTCTCTCGTTCTTTCTTTCTTTCTTTCTTTCCTTCTTTCTTTCTTTCTTTTCTTTCTTTCTTTCTTTCTTTCTTTCTTTCTTTCTTTCTTTCTTTCTTTCTGTCTGTCTGTCTGTCTGTCTGTCAGCTGGTCTCTGAAGGTAACTTATTTCCTTCATTTGCCTTCGTTCATCGGGCAAGCAATCATTGGCCGTTTTTGGACTATTAACTGATTTCTTTTTCAAGCACATTTTGTGCCGACACCAAACCGTAAAATCACCGCTAAATCTCTCTCTCTCTCTCTTTCTCTCTGCATACCTCTCTGTCTCTCAAGCGAGCGTATTCTTGTTTTTATCACTTGCCTTCCGCGTTTAGTGCTTGCATTAATTATCAAGGCACACGCGCACTTAGCACCATTATTTACCGGAAAACTGCACCGCTAACATAACGGCAGTGTTTTGAATATCAATGAGCGCATTTCATTAGCAATGCCCGAAACTAAGGCTTTAGTAAAATCGATCCACCCGCACCGCTGAGAATTAAGTAGGGTGAGCTATGAACGAGATAGGGCTATATTTTCTGTCCAGTAAGTAACACTGCGTGCCCAGCCATCGCCACGAGCTAACAAAGTAGACTGCTCGAGGAAAGCCATGAAAGAGAGAGGGAGAGAGAGAGATCACTATTTTTTTTTGTAAATTTCGCCAACTATGCAAATTAACTATTCGCTGCACAGTGCGGACGATGCCGCCCTAAAGTACACTTTTGGATCTGCGAAACGACGTCAGCTCATCTACGCGGGCCTGAAAAGGAGGGTAAGAATAGTTGAAAGATGGCCATAATTTGGTCATATCGCTAGCTGCTTTCAGCCTGTTCAGGCGTAATATATAAAGCTATAACTTACGAGGAATGAATCGTGTTTAAATACGGACTTAATTCGTAATTCTCTACGTTCCTTTCACAACGCAACAATAATGGCCAGCGCCTACATATTACCCCCATCACGTAAATCCAACGCCCTTCCCTTCCGAATTAAGCATATTTCCGGATTTTAGAACCTCGTCCCGACAAAAATCCGAACAGCGAGTCGCTTTCATAAGGAAAGAAGCAGTTTTTAGAGCGAACAGCTGCGTATAGGAGGCACTTGGGTGCAGACACGGATGGCCTACCGTGCCCTTCGCGGTTAAATTTGCGTGCCACGAAACGGAAAGTGCAGGACCTACGGATTATAAGTTGGGAAGACGGTAAGGCACATCGCGGTGAGTTGCGTTGTCTGGGCGACTACGTAAGGCTTGAATTTTTGTCCCTCCGCGCCGGAGAAACGGACCTCAAGGGAGGAGGTTTCGTGTCCCCAATAACCGATTATGTGGAAGAGAGGCTGGAGGTAGCAGAATGCAGGTGTAGACGGATTCAGCGTCTGCAGCAGAGTGGCCTACCAACTGAAAAGCCCCGCGAAGCGGGAAGCGCAACTGTCGGAACCTTGGCCATGATTTAGAATGAATGGCTCCTGTAGAATGACTGGCATGATGTAGAACGCCCGCTTTAGCATCAGAAGAGGCACCGGGTGGTGTAACTACATAAGGCGCTGCAGATTCTGCGGAGAAGTAAACCTTGTTTGTACCAGAAATTCAAAGCGAGGCGACGCCACCCCCGATTCAGGTCCAGATAAGCACGATGTGGTACGATGGCTACCAATACGCCGCCGAATAACAGGATTCGGGCCCGATGCGGCTAGGGGGGTGCTCCAAGGCTATCGGTGTGCGCTCTTCAAAAAAAAAAAAAAAAAAAAAAGTTCCTGCGATTTTGCAGCCGCCCCATTCCATAGGGGCGATTTCCCGTGCAAGCCGGGTGAACTTCCCAAGCGTTGTAGTCCCACACAAGGGCCGAGCGCCAGGCCGGGGAGTCGCTTGTACCTATTTATATCAAGGCAAAAAAAAAAAAAAGTTCCTGCGTTTTTGCAGCCGCCCCATTCCATAGGGGCGATTTCCCGTGCAAGCCGGGTGAACTTCCCAAGCGTTGTAGTCCCACACAAGGGCCGAGCGCCAGGCCGGGGAGTCGCTTGTACCTATTTTACCGGTATACGTTCCCGGCGCCACCAAGGAACACGAATTCACATGGTGCCTTCCACAGCCACGATGGACGCTCAACTCGCAACCGCCTGTGGCAGGACAAGCCGCCAGACTCTTTCACCCCCGGCAATGGCGCAACGCGGCATGATGGCCGGGGGCCCCGCCAGATGGACAAGGGTCAGGGGCCCCTCGATAGGGTAAAGGCAGCTTTCCAGACGTGAAATCCCCTTTCAAGGGTCCGCACTCGACCAGGGACGCCTGTACCCATTAAAGAAACCGGTGGGTGTCCGGCGGTACCAGGATTCGAACCCCGGACCTCCCGCATACGAGGCGAGTGCTGTACCTTTGAGCCATCGCTGCGGATAAGATAAGGAGGTTAAAAAAAATTTTTTTAACTTCCTTGGCGCTCTTACACAGCCTCCTGCATAACAGGAGGCTATGGCTCTTACATGACCGCGGAAGACGCCCCTGTTCTTCCCACGACGTGCTGCCCAGTTGAAAAGCACAACAAAATCTCTGTCGCACAACAGAAATTTGTGTTGTGCAACGGGAGTATCTGTCGTAGAACAAGAATCTCTGTTGGGACTACAGGATGGTCTGTTGTGCGACAGGAATCTCTGTTGTAGAACTACATGATGTCTGTCGCACGACATACGTTTCTGTTGTACAAATGATAGAATGTCCCATTCCCCTACAGGATCGTCCTTTCGTATTTCATGTTGTGTTTTTCAGACTGGGTGTGGGTTTGCGGAAAATTAAGTTGGCCTATATGGATAGATTACACGGCCGAGATTGGGATATTTGATTGGGAGAAGTCAGGGACATACGTACGTAGAGAATGCCCGAGTGATTTTAGATTTGCAGATGACATTGTCTAGTTCAGTCAGGGTGGATAGCATCCGCAAATGATGCTGCAGAAACTGTACTAAGCAAGATACGACGTAGGGTTACAGATGGAGTGCGAATAATCTCAAATAAGCGTTAAATAGACATGCAGAAAGCCCAACTTTAGCATAGGTAATGATATACTCGAAGAGGGAAATAAACAATGGGGAGGTTGCCAGTGATGATTTTAAGCGCGGGAAAGAAGTCTCACCATGAATTGGTGCGGGCATGGGGGGCATCCGGCAAACCCTCTCTAGCAATGAACAGTAGGCTGCCGTGTCGT
Organism: Haemaphysalis longicornis; assembly: GCF_048455015.1. NCBI lineage: Eukaryota > Metazoa > Arthropoda > Arachnida > Ixodida > Ixodidae > Haemaphysalis > Haemaphysalis longicornis. Next base: position 126,283,271 of record NW_027526445.1, on the reverse strand, counting down.
TAAAAACAATGATGTACAACTAATGCGCGCTGACAGAAATGAGTTATTACATCTAAATCAAGAAACTATGAAATAACCTTGAAAAAACACTTGCATCGCGTCAAGGGAGCCATGTGAAAATAAAAGTGAGAGTATTCCGCAGCGATTAGAACTGGACATCTTGAATAAAGAAGGAAGCTCGAAGCTCGGATGAAAGATGTCACAGCTGAAATTCCCCAAAAGAAGCGGACTTGGGCCTAGCTGTGTTACGGAAAAGTGACCAAAGGTGGAATACGCAAATAACAGTGACCCATCCAGGTGACTCAGTGGGTAAGGCGTCGGGCTGCTGAGCACGAAGACGCCGGTTCTATTCCCGACCGCGGTGGCCGATTCTCTGGTGGAGGCGAAAAGCAAAAACGCCCGGGTGTACGAGCTTTCGGTGCATGTTAAAGATCCCCAGCCGGTCAAAAAAATTATTCAGGAGCCCTCCACCACGGCGCGCCTGATCGCCTGCGTTGCGTCGGCGCGTTAAACCTTACAATCAATCAATCAATCAATCAATCAATCAATCAATCAATCAATCAATCAATCAATCAATCAATCAATCAATCAATCAATCAATCAATCAATCAATCAATCAATCAATCAATCAATCAATCAATCAATCAACCAAAAGTGGCTAAGGAGAGACGGGACCAGAGGGGAACGCCGAGTTAGCGGTGAACGTAACCTGTAGCTGCTTTCAAACAATGGCTGAAGTTCAAGAGTGGAGGAACTTCTGTGGGTTTGTGATTAAGGCACAGGTGAAACGTCCCTTAGGCCGAAGTTCGCTCCCCGAACCCGAACCAAAGCTTACTACGTCTGCACCAGAAGACGGAAACACAATGGAATTTGTGAAGTACTTTGAGGAGCACCCACCGAAGCAAGGCAACGAGGCATCGGCTTTTCACGCCACATGACTCGCTCATAACTAAATCCGGCTACCCATCACCCTTGTTCACCAGTGCCGTGAGCGGTTGTATTTGATGACCTTGATGTCACTCTCTATGTCCGGCCAGTTGCTGGGAGCGTAGGCTCCTTTACTCGGCGACACCGATCGCTCCGACACAGCGGGACTTGAAGGCTCCTGAAAGTAGACTATTTGAGGTTGTTCGGTGGTGCATAATGGATCCGTTATCCGCGCCGGTAAATGTGACAAAAAAAAGCATCCTGCAAAAAGAGGAAACCACGTTGTCTTCGGCGTGTCGACGGTCATTTACGGGTCAGGTTGGTTGGTTGTGTTGTTGGATCAGACGGTGTTAGCCTGGCAGGACGTGCCAGCTATTTCTCCGCCCAAGAAAAACCAAATGAAGAAATAGTACAGCCACTTCACCCTGAGTCCACCAGTTAGTTCCGTCTCCCGAAGGAAGCTAAGAAGGCGTGAGACTTCGCATGCGAAAGTTGCGTGTCGAGTGTGTTAGGCTTCAATCGGATGCTGCTGGTGGATTTGGAGGAACTTGTGTAGTGTTCGCGTGAAACAAGTATTATCCTTTTTTGCGGTCTCAAATCCCCCTTTTCAGCTTGAGCTTTTCGCATTGCGATTTTAAAAGAGAGTTGGCCATAGCGCGCAAGCAGGCACACGCTAGAATAGAGAGTTTTAGCTGAACGTCTTCCACGGTACGCTGCGGTACCGGCGGCCCGCTCGGCGTAACCGGAAGCAATGCCATTCGCGTCTAAGCGCGCCAAGCATGCGCAATGGCGCTCCCACTTGCTATCGGAGCGGAGCTGACCGGAAAAAACGGTCAGCTAAAACTAATGTGTTCGTGTTTGTTTATGTACACCTACGCCCATAACCTGCTATCCTATTTCGTGTTTTTTATTCATTCATTCATTCATAGGAGGAGTCAACCTTGACTGTACTTTCTATTTGCTTTTTGTTCCACACTATAACTGGCTACTTTGTTGCGAACCGCAGGTCTGCGTGCAATTATATTACTATACAGTGCCCACTGCCTACACCCTCTGCGCCCCACCCTTACACTCGCGGCCATCGTGTGCTTAACGTATTCTGCTCACAGCGCGTTGTTTATCACTTTTGCGTCGGTTGTTACGGCGGTCGTCAGCTGAATGTCGCAATCTAAGCAGCGTTTTTAGGACCCCGTTAAAGCCAATGCGCATGCGAAGGGAGAAAAGACGACATACTCGAACTACCTGTTTTTTTTTTTTTTTTGCATGCTCCGGTGCTCCATTTCATTTTTGCATTTTGCATGTCGATCACGCGCCGCGTAGGTGAGCAGAGTAGCGCAACGCATGCCCAATGAGGTTGTCCAGCGCCATGAGGCACAAGTGAGCTTGGCCGAATTCGGGGCAGTTGCGACATATTACGACAACTGGGCGAAAGTGGACATGGGACCAAATTGAAGGGCAATATGGGGAGTAGTGTTTCCTGCATTGCAAATTTAGTACCGTTGGCACGCCGCGTGCGGGCCTTGAGAAAGGCACTGTCTAGGAATCTGCAACCACACCAAGTTCAAGGTACGTATACATACCAGGGAACTATTTTCATCCCAAAGCTTCAGTTCTCCCCGCGGGGTTGCTCTCTCCCTTCTAGTTCGGCGACAGCAGCGCCTCACGTGATCGTCTCAACAATGTGACCCTCATTTCACCACCCGACTGGTTTAAGAGAATTATTCTCGAGCTTTTGGTAGATTGCAGCGTCGCGGGCTTCTCGGCAAAAGTGTCTGATGCGAATGCGCCGAACATGCGTTGAGAGGACACAGGCCGTGCTGAACGCTTTTCTTCGTCCGGGAATGCTACGGCCCACCTAAGGAAGGCTCTGTGGCAGCAGTGTAGCCAGAAATTGTTTTTGGGGGTATAATACCCTGCCGGTAAAAAAAGTTTGAAAAGGTAGTCTGCGCCCATACAATATCTTTGTTTCGTTTTCTTATCTTATTTACGTTTTTACATTTAAATTTATAGATGAAGTGTGTTAAAGCATGGTTGGTAATAAAGGCCGAAACGAGGTGGATGCGCCACTTCTAAAATTTCGGGGGGTGTTCTCACACCAAACCATGGGACCACTATCCGCCTTCTCTCCTTTCATTTTTTCTCCTATACTATAATATTTTGTAACCATCGTCAAGTCTGTTTGACGGAGATTTGTCTTAAAGGAGCCATGAAGACAAAATACAAGTTGGGTTTATTAGAAAGACTGCTTAGTCCCGATAACAATGATAGCAAAGCCGCTAGATTAGCTCTTTTTCATAATTTTTTTCACTCACTGTCAGACGCATCTGTTATCATGCCCGCGCATCGCATATCTTGCCGCACGAACCACAACAACCCAGTTTACCCTGCGCATGCCCGTACAACTGCTCACCTTCGGTCATTCTTTGTTCAGACAGCGAAGGATTGGAACGACCTTCCGCCCCACGTCGTGCGCCACTCCAGCCCCATACTTTTCAAAACGCACATCGAAGAAACCCTGTATGAAATGCCCACCCCTCATGTAACACCCCGCCCTGGGGTTTTTGAGGTATAATAAATAAATAAATAAATACCAATATCATCGCAATCTTCGAACAAATAACGGAGATATTAACGGAAACGTGTGAAGCAGTCGCGACCCCCTAGCCAATTTCCCGCAACTTTTCTATGACGTCACGGAACCTTGTTTGCGCGATTGCCGGCCGCCTAACTGACCTGTCGCGACGACACATGACTGGGCGTCTGTAATGGGGCCTCTAGTTCCATTTGACCGCATCACTTGAATGCTAACGTGCAGGTTAACGCACTGAAAATTATGTTTTATAGTTGGCCCGTATGACGTCATTCTTGCTCATAACACGTCACTGTGGCGCAAAATTTGAAAGTTTTTATATACTTCTTGCTTTTTTTGTTAAAAAATATCTTTTGTTGCTGTAATGGAGCTGAGTGAGATACTGAATCCTAGTTCTTTCAAATAAAACAAAGTTGTATTTTCTCTTCATGGCTCCTTTAAGGCTTAGCCAGATGCTTACAGGTGCCACGAGAGGGCGCACGCCTACACCCCGCCTCAACTGCTTCGTCTCACCCACCTTCCTCTGCAGAAGCGCCTTGACCTCGAGCTCGTTGTTGAGCTGGCAGGACGACATGAGCGCCGTGAGCCCCAGTGACGTCGACCTTCCATGCTGCTGCTGTTGAGGTTGGTGCAGAAGATGCTGCTGCTGCTGTCTGCCACCAGCACCACTGCCCAGGGTCATGGCAGAGGCCACGTGATCGTGCGCGATCAGAGGATTCTCGGTTGCCATGGGCCGCACGCCACACCACCCCTCCTCACATCCTCAGCCGAAGATTGCTACGGCGTTTCCGTCCCTTGCTCGGTGTAGACGTCTCGGTCGAGCATCATGATCATCGCCGAGGGCCCTGAAAAAAAGTAGAAAAAGGAAAAAAAGTGTCGGTGACAAAAATCGGGCCTTGGTACTGCAAATCGCCATTTCGGCACTGAGCAGGCAATGGGATGTCGAATTCATCTAGGTAATTCCGCCGGATCGGCCGACACTCACACTACATAACTGTTTAGAGCTGAACCTAGTCCCCGTGCTATGTCTTCCAGCAAATACTTGTACTGGAGGAATCGGGCTTGTGTGTTTGCACCCAATGTGAAACCCAGTCTAGACGGCGCGTGGTTGACCAATTATGTCAACTGCGCCGGATGTCGCACACTTCAATCTTTGCGAGGCTAAGGATGAAAAGAAAAATAACACTGTACCCGCGCGCAATGAAACCAGAAGTAGCTGCAAGAGCTCAAGTATTGTCTGCATAGAGACTGGAAAAAACTCGGATTTTACCACAACAAGGACTGAGGCTTATAATCAATCAAAGTGATTAGATGGTAGTTTTAACATCTCTGTTCTATTTATATTGAGCATTTAACTTTTCTCTCAAGTCGCCGTTTAGCATCTTGGCTACACTCGTTTGAAATTCGACTTTTCATTTTTTGGAGCCATCACGGCAAATAAGGACGGCACACAGCCTCTAGGCGAACTTCAAAGCAACGTTTATTAATTAGCTGTATTTAAGGACAATGGCAGCATCAATCAGAGCTACGCACTCGACACCAGCAGTCCACAAGACCCGTGGTGGACCCTGCTGCCGACCGATACCAACGTCTGCGAGCAAAATACATACACGAGTAGACAAGCAAGAAGTGACGAGTTCTCCGTTACCGTCCGTGTTTGTATGATAGCTAGCTTCCGGGTTCTAAGAGTACTGTTGTCACCAATTTCCCCATTTCACGTAGATCCCCGCACCGGAGTAAGCGCTCATGACGTGGTCTCCCAAAGTCATTCATGACCGTAGATCAAGGATGCTTCCATGGCCATGCTGCTATGACAAGCGTGGATAGATCACCAATGGAAAGAGGGGAGGTTTTTGTCGTTGTGAAAATTGTAAATTCATTCATTCGAAATCACACTGAATGAGCCGGAATTGTGAATACTGGGAAAGTATACTTTCTGGAGAAAAAATCACAACAGCATTCCACGCACGTCTCAAACATTGGTGCTTTGAAGTGCAGCGGATGCGAAGGACGAGGGAGCTGGGTTGTGAGCGCGGTCTTTCGCGCGACATATCGACGCTTTTTTTTAAAGAAAACAACACCAGGCTGTCCAATATGCGCTTCCCCCTGCGCCGACAAAACAATATTTGGAAAATTTTGCGAGCGGATGGTGCAAAGCGGTTGCACCCAACAAGGCCGATGTCCTAATCTGTAGGTCTCAGGTCTAACGCATTCGCACTACTCCGAAGCTGCGCCGAGAACCCCCGCGTTTGAACAGCGTCTACCTTAGATACAAATTGGCGCAAACATGCAAGCATGCGACACGAATGCGTATCTTTACGTCCTAGGGGACACATATCCAGCTTGTTGTCTTCAACTACCACAGAGCTCCACTCCCACACCCCCACCCCTTTATCCAAATGGGACAAAAGCATTCACTTCAAAAAATGAAGGAAACTCACGCTAACGCGTAAGATTTGAAGGTAGCGAAGCTGTACATAACTTCGCGACCATCACGACGGTTGCATCCATGATTGCAGCCGATTTGCTTCTTCTTCGCTGCTGCAGCGACTGTTACTCCATCTTTGTTGCTGTAACGGCGAAGAAGCAAATCGACGAGGCAGAATGAACGAACAGAACGCGCACGCTTAAACTACACTCGGTGACAGCTTAAGAACGGCACCGGAAGTTGCCGCTGTGCCTTATCACCGTAGCCGGATGTTTCTCCGTGCGGCGCAAGTAGGGCGTTACTGGGAATATTTTGAACATGGCGTGAGCCGTTCCCGTGATTTTTTGGACTTAATATGCTTATAAACGACTCCAGTGACCACAAACAAACTGCGTGAGACAAGGCAGACGATATCCCGCATTCATAGCAAACCCCTTTCAAAACGCGCGCGTACTGACGTCACGGGTCCGGTGCTTTGGCGGAATGATACACTACATGAGGTGGTGCCGTTCTTGAGTTGTAACCGAGTATAGGCGCCCGCAGGTGCAGCGTGCACCCTATCACGTGTACCGCGTCGAACAGGTGGCCCGGTTCCTCGCCCCACCGTCACAGCCCAGTGAGTAAGCCGTTTGACTCTCGGGTGCTAACTCACGGTCTTAGCCGATTGGGTAAGACGGCTGACTCCAACTACGTTGATCCACCGAACACAGGTTCTATCCTGCCGGTGACGGCGATTTGTTTTCTTTATATATAAACTGTTATGCTGAGTTTTGTGAAACACTAGAATCAATAAATTTCGAAACAGCTTCGCTGTTAATAAAATTATTCCTCCTCTCCCCAAAGCTCCCGTCAGTAACAGTGTCACATGCTGCAGATATACGCGCTCGCATTCCTTGTGTTTGAAGCGCGTGACCTTTCCGCTCAGTGAGAGCGTCCTTGGATGAAGGACTGCCGCTGTACAACACCGAAGCACCCACGTGTGGAGAAGCGAAAGGGTGCCTGAATCCGAGCGACGTCCCTTGTCACAGGCCGTCATGCCAAGCTGCGTGCCCGCTTCCCCGTCGTTGCTCGGTGTGTCGCCGTTAACAGTAAGGGGGCCTTAGTTGATGGGGTCCATACGCGTCAAGGGACGAGGACTGGATGTACGTTAATTTGCTGTGGCCGCTTCCCATCTGCGGCCAGAAAGCTGTGTTTATGGCCTGCACCACGGTATGGGTGCAATGCCTTATCGACGAGAAAAAGTTGTTGGTAGTAAGAAAAGGGACATTTACTGTGAGAAATATTCAAAGGAAAGACCGCCGGAACACCTGCTGGTTGGAGGAGGGGAGAGGGGAATGATAGAATGCACTAGTATCGTAAAATGACAAAATAGTCTAGAGAGTAAAAGTGTAAAGAAACCACGAATTTCCTAGACACAATATAGCTAAAGGAAAAATAAAACGAAGCAAACAAACCAAAAACAACAAACAAAAACTAGTTCGTCTCGCAAAAAAAAAAAAAAAAGTTGTTTCGCAGGGTTTCCGAGCCGATATTAAAATGCACGTGTAACTGGACCTCTGATTGAACTGTTGTTGGGACCATGAAGACGAAATACAAGTTTTCAATGCTTCGTTAAAAAAACTCCATTATCCCAGGTACCATTATTCATCGCAAATGTGAAAAATAACCTAGATAAAAAGAAAAACGGATGGTCCAATGGCTTCTCACCGGCAACCTACTGGTCGGGTCTCAATGACGTCAGAGGTTCTTGTTTATGCGATTGGGTCGCGGCTGCCGCCGATCAAAGCCCCCTCCGCGGCACACGACTGTACCATTGTGGTGGGAAATGTAGTTCAGTTTGATCGTATCTCATGAATTCTAACGTGGTGTTGACCAATGTGCACGGCAACGTGTATTTCTTTTCCCTCGTTCCGTATGATTACTCATCCTACCGCGTATCTCTTATCTGACCTGCTACTGCAAAGAGAGTAATCGCCATTGCGAAGAGCGGTGTGCGATACTGTCACTATAGGTTTCAGAGTATCGGCACTCTTTTCTACTATTGTTTCGCCACTCCGCCGCGATGATTGGTCAGTTCGTATCACGTGACATTTGTTTACACTGCGTCGGGTAATGGGCGCCGCCATTTTGTTGTTTATGCCTTTCAGTCGATCCGCTATGGTAGTCTTAGCTTGTTCTCCCTGCTCTGCGGCTGCGCGCAACTGACGTTGTTCCGAACGCGAACCAAAGATAACGCTCTTCGCAGCATTTCAGCTGCATAAGTGCGTCCGAAAATGCCGTTTGCTGAGTTTTCGGCAGTGTTGTTTACGAACGACCCGGTAAAAGTTAGCGGCGAGGTCCTAGACGCGGCAATCTGGCAACACTGATAAACACCAAAATGGCCGCCGTTGCTGAAAGCTTACTTATGGCGTATTCGGTTGGGCGTTTACGAGCACTCTAGAGTGCTCTGAAAATCGGTTGCGCCTTCGGTTGGTAGAATTCGAGCGCTCGAACTACCTTCGGTTGGTTCTTTCGGAGCGTCAGCCTCCGACTCGGAGCGCTCCCGACCGCTCTGACTTCGAAGTGAGAGCGTGGCGCGATCTGGCCGGGAGGACGGGTCACGTGGCAGAAAATGCCGCGGTTTGGTCACTTAACTGATCGGCGCCATTTGTCGATGCAGCGCAGGAATGTTTACCCGGTGGCTTCCCCCGCTGGCTGCACGGTGGCGCTACAGGAGTGCTGCTCCTAAGGCCCCTTTGCTGCTCCGAGATAGACGATGCATTCGGTTGGTACGCTGCCTCTCGCGCTCTGATTACGAGCCGCCTTGGCATCTGGCGACTCCGAACCAGAGGACCGGAGTGGCCAACAGAATACGCCATTAGTAACTCTAGTGCGCACTCTTCTGGTGACCTGGGCAATAGGGTGTAAAAAGCTTGCGTGCCAGCTGTCGCGCTGCTTCCGTAGGCACCTCCTGATGAGCGGACTGAACAACAATTGCGCCGACTAGAAACTACGACCGGGGCTTCCCCTGCCACTCACAACTCTTCTGCAAGGACCTCATGGCCTTAGATGATTACTTGAAGGCTTGGTCTACCGCCGCACGGCCTGAGCTGTTCTGATCCCGGGAATATAAATGTTGTCTAATGGAAACCTCGGTTCAACATACGTTCCTTGATGAATAGCAGTAAAGAAGAACTGCTATAACTGTCCTAGAACGTCGCGGAAATTTCAAATTTGGAGGTGCATTTACCAACCCATGCCTCCTTCTTGGTTATACTTTGCGTGAGAAGGCACGAATTTGAAGTATATGGCCTGCCAAAAACTAAAGGTATAGCGCAATAGCGGCCTGCTGATAAATGAGATTAGGTTTGTACGCCTGTCACTGCAGTGACAACGGGAAACTCATGAATTCATTCATTGCTGTGGCACACAAGACTCCCATCTTTAACTTCCTGCGCATGAATGCCCAATAAAAATATGGCAATACCAGTAAAGAACCAGTTGGAAATAATGGCCAGTGACCGCCTAAAGAAAACGAATGTAAATCAAACGGATATTTTCGCAGCCATTTTAAATTTTTGTGCCCCGGGGCACTTTGGCGACGGCAACTGTCAAGTCTCGATGCCGATTATTGCGGAAGCGAGTCAGAGTGCAGCCGCCGGCTGCGGCTAAAACATGGCGTCGGAACAAGCAGCCCCCTCTCGCGCCAGGGGCGTGAGCACGTGAACCCCTGCTGCGGTATGTAGCAGTAACGAACAACGCTGTGATGTGAAGGTTTTAATGGCAAAGCGGGAAACATCTGGAAGGAATGCATGACTCCCACTGCGACAGTCCTCCCAGTTGAGCTCACACCATATAAAGGTAGCGGGTTTGATTCCCGGCCGCGACGGCCGCTTTTCTGATGGATGCGAAAAGCAAAAACACCGGTGGGTTCGAGATTTCGGCGCACGTTAAAGATCCCCAGGTGGTCGAAATTAATCCGGAGCCCTCCACTACGGCGCGCCTTATCGCCTGCGTTGCGTCAGTGCGTTAAACCCTACAATCAATCTATCAATCACACCCTATACAGTGACAGCAACGCACGCAGGATATCATTTGGGAAGAGAAGATGAAGATCAACGCAGTAGGCTGTTTGACATATCTTCACCGTGAATTTTCACCTTTTTATTTTACTTTAACCACACACTGCTCCTCCTGCCATGTGCTGTCGCCGTTTAATCTCGTGCAGAAGTCTGCAAGGCAAGTGACGCATGTCAAGCGGCTCCTTCAGCGCCGCGCGTGGTGCCCGCTGTTCGCGGGGGCCTATCTTCATCGCCTTTGCTCCATGTTGCCATCACGGACGGTCTCACAGTGAAGATGATGTCTTCGAATAGTCAAGAATACGTCCCGCCATGGCGTTCCCGGTGATGCTGCTTCTGAACTTTTACCATACCAACCACCACTAAAGAGGCACGCTGTCAGCTAGGTGCAAGACAACGCTTCTTCAGTGTACTCGAGGCCATGGACGGGGTTGCATTTACAGTAGATAGGTGTAAAAAGTTGCAACTGGCAGAAATAGCAGCCATGATTCAGTCGACGCAGCCAATATGCTCCCTTTGGAGGCCGAGTAAGAAGCCTCTAGCAGCAGGGCAGACCGTTGTCTACGAGGACAACGGTGCGTGTTCCTTGTCGACGTTCCGGCGTGCACGACGCCGTCACACTCGTGAAATCGCCCCAACAAATATGGCAGCGCTCATCGTCACGGTTTGAACACCTATTGTGACTGACCGACTCCTCGAAGTCATGGAAGTCGCTGGTATGACCATTCGAGCTTCTGTTCCGCCCTCCTACTCAGCGACTTCGGGCATTAAGGCGTGCTCCAATATAGTATAGGTGTCTTACGTTTCCCGATTAAAACAACGGCACAATTACTGAGTCGCGATGTGGCTCAGTGGTTCTGGATTGAGTTCACGAGCGGCTCTCTCATGCCTTAGCGTTGTAGCGTTCTTTGGGTATTGTAGCTACTCAGAAGAATATTTAATTGGCGTGACTACGCATTGTTTTAATTGTCAGTGACACGGGCACATTGCCAAACATTCAAATGGTCCTGTGCGATGCTGTGTGCCCGTGCGCGCGCGCGCGCGCGCGCGTGTGTGTGTGTGTGTGTGTGTGTGTGTGTGTGTGTGTGTGTGTGTGTGTGTGTGTGTGTGTGTGTGTGTGTGTGTGTGTGTGTGTGTGTGTGTGTGTGTGTGTGTGTGTGTGTGTGTGCGCGTGCGTGTGTGTGTGCGTGTGGGTGTGTGTGTTGAGGGCGCTTTCTCACAAGGACTGCACATCACGATGCCATACCACGTCCGCAGATTGTGATGTTTCGCAACCTCCGTCGTACGGATCGTGTCCACAGAAAAAAAGCTGCGGCTGCTGTCGCTAGATGGACAACGGAGCAAAAGGCGTTACAAAGGAGGATTAAGAGCTTTACGACGAGTCCAAGGGAATTTCAGGCGCCACCACAACAAGCTAGGCCAGCAACATCGCATCTGTACTACGTTGAACGTCAGGCAGACTCTGACATACATTTGTCGAATTTTAATGGAATGTGAAAATTTACTCACAAGATCCACCCCTCCGCCGTCCCCTCACAGCCCGAGCGCGATTCTTTGAAAGAATTTGATTGATTGTGGGGTTTAACGCGCCGAAGCTACACCCGGTCTATGAGGCACGCCGTAGTGAAGGGCTGTGTATTAATTTAGAATCCCCGGGTATCTTTAGCGTGCGCTGAAATCTCGACACACGGGTGTTTTCGCTTTTCGCCTCCATCAGAAAAGCAGCCGCAGCGGCCGGGAATTGATCCCGCGTCCTTGGGTTCTGCAGTACAATGCCTTATCCACTGAGCCACACCGGTGGGCCAATCTTTGAAAGAAGTTGTCGAAGAATACATTGTAAAAAGAAGGGTATGTCTATAGTGCCGTCCGACGGTTTTATAAGCACTCCGCTATATCGACGTCCACCGGCGTTTTATGAAAAAATTGCCGCGTCTGGCAGTACATCGCTCTAGATAACGTAAAGCTAGGCAACCTAACCTAAACATAACATAAGCTAACCTAACGCACACAAAGAAATCATCTCAAACACCAAAACTAACCTCAGGCACAAAAATTACACTTCAAATAAATAACGAAAAAAAAAAACAACAACAACCGAGGCAAGAGCCGGTGTCGAACCATCGACTCGGGGATCAATAAGCTAAGAGGGATCCTCTACACTACAACGACTTTTTTTCTTTAATGCCGGTCTTCGACACAACACAGAAACACAAAACAAACAGACTCTTTCGGTGGTGCTAGCCTAGCGTTAAATATTCGAATGTCGTCAGACGGCACTCTAGCCATGCCTGCAACGATCAGCTAGAGTGCCGTCGGACGGCACTCTAGACGCTGCGTAAAAATTGCCAGCTAGTGGCATCGTCATCAATGTCTCGACATTGATTTGTGCGCGTCGCGACATTTATTTTTAAATTATTACATACTCCAAACTGGGTGAGGTTTTCTTTGATTTTTTGTAATATTTAGCTGAAAAGAATTATTTAGATTGTCTTAAACTGTGTTCTTTCTTCCTCTTAATCCAGTATTATTATCGTATGCTGCGCGCTTTGGCAGGCGAAGCAGATGCAACATAGAGATGCAGGAATGATGTAATCGTGTCGTATTTATTAATCGCGTCGTATTTATTTGTTTTGTCCAAGCAGATATAAATAAACTTAGAGGCGGAGCCTATTACCGCAAGTAAGCGTTCAAGCACGCACGCAAAGCATTATGAAATTGCATGAATGCTTTAAATGGCAAATAAATACTGGCTTGTCGAGTAGCTATGTATGTTGCCTCATTGCGCCTGGCCAAGGCAGTGCTAAAGTCCTTCGATCGGCGCTTTAGGCAGTGCATGTTTCAAGGGGTAAGTAAACGCAGCGGCGGCGACGAAGCGATGCGGAAATCGTAACTGAATGTCTGCTGAGAACGGATAGCGTGGGCTAGCGTAACTTACATAGTGGCTGTAGTGTGGGCGGCGGCGGCAAGCGGTATGAAGCCGTATATAACACGCCGCTGGGACCGTCGCTCCACAAGCTGCCCACAAGTGAGCGGCAGCGGCGATACAGTGAACTGTAGCGACCAGCGACGACGACAGAGGACATTGGCGGCACTGTATTAATTTTTTTTTCGCTTGTCGGTCACCCAGTACACTGTGGTGTTGTACCTTTTGAGTTACGTTTTCGGCGTCGCTTGTCACCGTCACTGCATGTGGTCACCCCTTCATCTTAAGAAACTCGCCGCTGAGGCGAGCATATGTGTTAAGTGCTAATCCCGCTGTTATTTAGACATATCTGAGATAGCCATTGAATGCCAGAAAGTGGCATCCCGAAAACGGAAAAGAACACCGAAAACAGAACTAACAAGTACTTCAGAGCCGAGAAGCCTAATCCATAACCGTTTGTACTAGCCACTTGCTGCCAATCCGATTCCCACACTGCCCATATATAGTGAACTAGAATACTTAGAATACTGCCCACTATTCCCATGGCGGCGTGCGATCGCAGCGACACTTTTCGCTCTAGGCGATATTGAGAAAGTCTATGTTCTTCTGTACTTCTCTGCTGTGATGTCCGCCACTTGCGCGGATGCCGATTAAGCATTCGATGAAAACGGCGCGCGACATGGTGTTGAACGCCCGTGCGTGTGTTTCGGTGCACCCGCGCTTACGCCGCGCGCATTCAAGCAACGCTGTCTGGTTGCTAACGTGCAGATGGTGATGCCGTGACATTCACCTAGCTGTGTTCCTATTGGCCGCAGGTCCGGCCCTTCTACGCGTTCGCGGGGGATGACCGACCGTGCCAAACATTCATCACTTTGCCGCGGCAACGAAAAAAGGTGGTTCTGCCGCACAAGCGGCGCCGCACCTGCGAATTCGCAGGGAAAATCGCACCGTGTAGAACGGGCTTAAGGCGAAGCAACGAAAGCGAAGAGACGCAAACGCGGTGAAGCCAACAGGAAGGTGGTCGAAGTAATTTGCACCAAAAGAAAAAGAAACGAAAGCGAAGAAAGAGGCGCAAATACGATGTTGCGGTAAACGAGTTGTTAATTAGTATCGCCAGGCTTGCGCTGCTGAGCACGAGGTCGCGGGTCGCGAGGCCGCGGTGACCGCTTTTCTGATGGAGGCGAAAAGGAAAAACGCCCGTGTGTACGAGATTTCGGCGCACGGTAAATATCCCCAGGTGGTCAAAATTAATTCGGAGCCCTCCACTACGGCGCCCCTCATCGCCTGCGTTGTGTCGGCGCGGTAAACCCTACAATCAATCAATTCAATAGTATCGCCAGGCTTTAACACTCTTTATAGCTATCTGGCAGAACGAACCTTTCGTGTAAGAGTTGGTACTGCCCTTTCAAATGTTTTTGTGGAGGAAAATGGTGTGCCTCAAGGTGGCGTTTTGAGCTGCACGTTGTTCATAGTCAAGATGAACTCACTTCGAAAGGCGTTGCCACGAACCATTTCCTGTACAATGTATGTAGATGATGCCCAATATCTTTTAAGTCGTGTAATATGTCAATTTGCGCATCCAGCTTGGTGTTAATAAGCTATCTGGCTGGGCTGATCAGAACGGTTTTAAGCTAAACCCAGTTAAGAGAACTTGTGTTGTGTTCTCCAAAAGGCGTCGGATCAGGCCAGATCCAGACATCAAACTGAATGGTGTCTCGCTTCCGGTCAAAAAAGAACACAAGTTCTTAGGAGTAGTCCTTGATGAAAAACTTTCCTTTATCCCTCATATGAAACAACTAAAACAAAAATGTCTTAAAACAGTGAATATTCTCAAGGTGTTGTCGCATCACTCGTACGGGGCTGACAAACAACTTCTGCTGCGAGTGTTTACCAGCCTGGTAGGCTCGCGGTTAGACTATGGGAGGGTTGTGTATGGTTCAGGAAGGGAAACTGCTTTGAAAATGCTCGACCCAGTGCAGCACTTGGGCCTTCGACTTGCGTCTGGTGCTTTCCGGACTAGCCCTGTGCAAAGTTTGTATGTCGAGTGTGACAAATGGTGCCTAGGTACCAGCGCGAGTATGTCGATTTACTATATGCTTTTAAAGTTTCATCAATATCTCACCATCCCATTAAATCTATAATGAACGATATATCGACATCCCAACTGTTTTTAAATCGTCCATCTATTTCTGCACCTTTCTCACTCAGGGCGAGGGAGGAGGCTTCTGAACTTTCTGTCTCGTTTTTAGACATTTTCCAAACATCTCTCATTGATTCTATAGCCCCATGGCATCTTCGTCCTGTATTGTGTGATTTGTCGTTTATGCAATTTAAGAAAAACACTGTGCCCACAACTGCCATTTTGCAGCATTTCATGAATCTCAAGGCGAAATATGGGTTGGCAGAATTTTTTAGTGATGCATCCAAAACATCCACTGCGGTGTGTTGTGCTGCACACGGACCCATCTTCAATGCTTGCAGAACAATGAATGTGAATTCCAGCATCTTTACGGCGGAAGTATATGGTATATTTCTTCTTTTAAGTCACATTATCGAACATAACATTGCTAAGTCCATCATTTTCACAGATTCACTTAGCACATTATCATCACAAAGGTCTTGCGAAAATTACGTTGTCAATCTCGTTTTTAAATGTTTGATGTCAGCGTATGCGTCAGGTCTGAATGTGATCGTCTGCTGGGTACCAGGCCACGCTGGGGTCGCTGGCAATGAGTTGGCTGATGAAATGGCCGCTGCTGCTGCACTCAGAAACACCCTAGACATAGCAACAGTACCCTACACTGACCTCAAGCCACTCATCAGACAACACCTACGTAAAACATGGCAAACACACTGGAGTGAACAGACAGACAACAAACTACATGTAATAAAGCCACACTTGGGACGATACACAACTGATTCACACAACCTTGGCAAGACTACGGATAGGCCACACACATGCAACACACTCGCACCTGCTCACTGGATCTCCAAGACCCATGTGCAGCGGGTGTGGAGAGGGCCTATCCATAATACACGTACTCATCCAATGCAAGGCACATGACACAACACGACGCAAACACTTCCCACAACTATACAGACAACACGTCCCGTTTCACCCATCTTTTTTTTAGGAGACGAGCCCATGTTTTCCACCAAGCATGTTTTTAAGTTCCTCACCGATGTCAATTTTTTACATCTCATCTCTTATGCATCATGACAACCTGACCCTTTACACCAGTCATCTTCATTAGCTGGTATTTTACTTTGTTTATTTTTACTGAAATTTTCAACTTTTGCTTTCACGTCGCTGTCATGAAATCACTTTTGTTTGGCGCTCTTTGCGCTTCCTTGCGCCATTAAAATCCAAAAATCATCATCACTATCGCCAGGCATTCGCCTTCAGTCCGCATAACAAGACTTAAGTGCCCTAAAGAATTTTTAACGCGAAGCTGTAGTGTTATTACTAATGGCGTCTGTAACGCGAAAACGCCATGCAGAAAAGCTAGATTTCTCTGACGATGATGATGAATGATCGCGGGTGAAGTGAAAGAAAAAAAATGCTTCAGTGGCTGGAATCGAACCTGGGTGCTCTCGCGTTATGAAGCCGGCGTCTATCCCATCGCTCCATTTTTTCATGGCTAAAATTCAGTCCCAACTCAAACGACAACCAAAGAAACCGTTACGAGAATGCTTCGCGTTCAACCATCGCCATCGTTAGACGGAGGAGTGCATGATTTTTAAAGCAAAGCTTTTTACCTGTACCCCGCAATGGTTCTTTCGCGACCGTTGGTGTCAACAGAAAACTCCCGCGAATGAATAAAAGAATTTCCTGGCGCCGCCAGGAATCGAACCTGGAACTAATAGAAAACCAAAGTAACAGCCCGTTGTCTTACCGATTTAGCTACCAGCCCACGCGGAGACGGGGAAGGCAGGTGGTGTACTCACCGAGCACATATACGAGTTTACCCCCTGCATTCTCGCTGACTGCCTCGTGATAGCGTCACGCGACCTCTCGCGCTGCTGTGCGCTCCGCCCACGGCACGTCTAGCGGCCCTGCGCGCGCCTTGCGGGTGTGCTAGAAATTACAAAATTAAATGACGCTCACACCAACGCATGTCATCTCACTTCTAGTACGCCAATGTGTTAAAGCCTGTGACCTCCTCGCAAGAAATCACAGCTCCTTGTCATCCGCCCTCACACCAAACGACACATCAAGGGACACATTCAAATACTCCTTGATGGCCAGCACAGAATGTAACTCCACTTGATGTACTCCCGGACTCTTGGCGACAAGAACTAAATATTCTCCCTTTGCTTAAAAATACGAACCCCTCACACGACGGGGGTCGCCGACAAGGACGGGCTCAAGCGCTCGACCACATCCTCGGTGGGGATCATGAAATCGTCTACACAGACGCCTCCCAACATCGAGAGCAGCAGTACGCCATCATCGTGGCTACCTCCAGAACTAACCTCCTTGCGTGTGCCTCACTCAAGACTCAAGACATGACGGCAGCAGAAGAGGCAGCCATCGCCTTGGCTCTCACTCAACCAGGCGTTCGGAAGGCAGTCACAGCTTCCCAAAGCATACCAAAATTACCAGTCGGGTTGGGTGCCCCGACCTGCACTGCGTGTGCTAGAAAAACACTCTCCAAACCGTTCCATTCAGCTCATCTGGACACCCGCTCACGCTTCAATGGAGGGCACCGAACACACCCACTAACAAGCCTGCGCTTTTACCCCCCCCCCCCCCCCCTCGTCGGCTATGGAGCTGCACGAGGACAGTCACCCGCTTGTCACGTTCAGGGAGATAACCCAGCATTATCGCCTTCTGAGACAGCCCCTACCTTCGCCTTACCCTGACCTTTCATGATAACAGCAAACTACCCTACGGCTCATACAATCCGGGTCCTTCACACATCCGACGTGTCTTCCCTTAATGCACCCGAATCGCTACGACGCTGAATGTAAATTTTGCTACCCGCCGCGGTGGCTCAGTGGCTAAGGCGTTGCGCTGCTGAGCACGAGGTCGTGGGTTCGATTCCCGGCCGCGGCGGCCGCTTTTCTGATGGAGGCGAAAAGCAAACACGCCCGTGTGTACGAGATTTCGGCGCACGATAAAGATCCCCAGGTGGTCAAAATTAATCCGGAGCCCTCCACTACGGCGCGCCTCATCGCCTGCGTTGCGTCGGCGCGTTAAACCCCACAATCAATCAATCAAATCAAATTTTGCTCAGAAGTAGGAGCACTCCGCCACATAAGCGGGGTGTGCTACTTTAGCCCTGAGCACCCTCCTCTCTTTACGTCAACTACCCAAAAAAAGAAGTGGGAGATGCTGCTGTCCAGCCCCTCTCCGCCTACCCAGCTTCAGCTGGTGGACAGGTGGCGCGCACTGCATATGGGCTCCAGTGGAGAAGGAACTACTTCCCTGGGCCGCACTCTGGGCCGTACAGAAATCTGAATAGAGGTATTTCTTCCTCCTCATCCTGCTCCTCCTTCCTTCTATACCGTCGATCTCGTCGCTTCCCTCCGCGGTGGCAGAAACGGAGAATGAGATCGACTAACACCGGGTTTGAGCTTCCTTTAATTTTGTAAAAAAAGAGTTTCCACTCATGTGCTACGCCAATACAACTCAACGAACCACCGTTCATACATCCTGCATTGATTTAATACTCACCAAGAATCTCTTTAAAGGAACAACGGGTGTGATTAAGTGCATTTCGCTTCTCTCTGGCTTCACAATTTGTATAGCGACATTAGGGAATTTAAGTGACGCCTCATGGGTAATCGTTGTGGGTGCCATTTACAGCTTTGCTTTCCAACCACATTTACATGGTGGATTGGCCTGAATTTTTTTGTCATGTTTGGATGGAGAAGACAATGATGTTTCTGTGGGAGTGAATTCGGGGTTTAATGAGATAAAGCTACGCTTCAGGTGTGAGACGCGCAGTAAAGGAGCGGTTCCGGATTATTTCAGACCACCTATGGATCTTTTTCGTTCGCCAAAATTTCTACACACGGGCATTTAAAATATTGTCCTCCGTCAGGAAAACGGCTACCCCACAGTAGGGAATACAACTCGCGTCCTTGGGCTCCACATCACAACGCCTTAGCCACTGAGCCACCGCAATTCTTTCGGGCGAATTCCGTTTCGCGGCTTTAAATGCAGGACGGCCTGTGCGATTTTCGTCTCAACATACAGATCGGGCTAAAATGTGAAACATAAATTGACCGCATGTGAATTTGGTGTTTGTTAAACCCTCTTGGAGTAATTTTATCCGCGCCGAAGGAAGTAGATTACTCGATTATTGCGACGATATCATCAACGGCGATAACGGCTGGTTCGAAAAAGGGCTAGCGGTTTCCGCAAAGAAAATAGATTGATAAATACAACAAAGGCAAAATAAGTAATGGATATCATGGTTTCTCAATGAAGACAAACTTGGACTAAATCCTACCGAGGTAGATTTCGTTATATGCCCGAAGCACCATAATTTAATTTCCATGTGCGTGGACGGTTGTCTATACCGGCCACGTAAGTGCGTTCCCTATCTTAACAATACAGCGCACCAGAAACAAATACTCAAGCTGGCGCACTCAGGACGAGCGCTGACTTACAACTGAACTTTTATTACAGAAACATGTATTTATAAGCACGCATACGCACACCTACGATAAAATATTCGCGATCGGTTTTTCCACAACCGCATCCATCGCTCAGTCGAAGGCATGCAGCCCTTCTCAGGCAGCTTCAAACATTACCATTCCCTACTCCACATCTCATGCCCATCATATATCCTGGGGAAAAAAAGGAGGTCGCGGGTTCGATTCCCGGCCGCGGCGGCCGCTTTTATGATGGAGGCGAAAAGCAAAAACGCCCGTGCGTACGAGATTTCGGCGCACGTTAAAGATCCCCAGGTGGTCAAAATTAATCCGGAGCCCTCCACTACCGCGCCTCATCGCCTGCATTGCGTCGGCGCGTTATACCCTACAATCAATCAATATAAGGACGCTTGCCCATTCTGTTCTGTGGAACGAGCATCACTTCACCACATCATTTGGTCATGTCCATTAATACCCGCATCACGTAGAAGAAATCATCCCATCCTTCATAACATATCATCCTTACCAGAGTGGGAGGCTGCCATCTCTACCCCAGCTCCCCACGTGCAAGAAGCCTTTGCCCAGTTGGCTGAAGACACCGAGCTCCCAAAACACTGAGAGTCCCGCTGTCTAGATGACTGAGTGAACAGCTCAGTGGTGCAATCACCACAACCTTTGGGCAAAATAAAGTTATTACTACTACTACTTCGCGATAAGTAATTTTATCGGGTAAGTTTTATCGTAGGTGTGTGCATGCGTGTTAATAATATGACATGTTTTTGTAATAAAAGTTTGGTTGGAAGTCAGCGCTCGTCCTGTGTGCCTCAGCTTAAGTCTTTGTTTCGGGTGCGCAGTATTGTTAAGATGCATCACCAAGTCTCCCAATACTACACTCTGCGTTTTCTAGCGTCTGATGCAACAGAATGGACAACTGGGAGAGTTGGTAGTGATTCATGGCTTTTCGCAGCACGCACAGACAAAGGGCAAACTAGAGGAGAGCCAGGACGAGCGCTGGGACGAGCTGAATCGTTTATTCGCTGAGCGTTTTCCAGCCCTATATCATGCAGTCACCACCATAGAAACTGGGCGTCTTATGTGAGGCACGTACTGCGCTTGTCGAGGCCCTGAACCTTCCGACGCAGGCCCAAAAACGTAGAAAATAAAAGTAAGGCAGAACACTGATGGAAGCTCCCACTCACGCGTAAGGCTTGAAGGGAGCGAAGCTGTATACGCAATCCTCACGACCATCACGATTTCAGCCGATTTGCCTCTTCTTCACTTCCGCAACGACATTTACTCCATCATTGTTGCTATAAGTGTAATCTTCTTACATTTTTTTGGAAGTGATAATCCTTGGACATCACCTTAGACGAGCGTACGCTATGACGTGTCTCAACCGGTAAAGTATCGACCTCGCAATACTGAATGCGTAAAAGAACCTAAAGTTCGCCAAAAGGCGCCCTTTCAGCATACGTTTCGTCTTTGAAACGTGTTAAGGCACCGAAAAGTGTCTAAATGCTAAAGGGATACTTGAGTTACGTTTGTGGATAAGGGGGTAGGGTTACCTTGCTCCTTCGGACTGCCGTGTAGTGACTAAGCTCGTGGGAAAACATGCGGAAATCGCCGTTTTTCAGTGTGAAATCAACCCTTCAATGGTCAGTTAACCGTCACTGATGTCTAGCAGTCTGGTTTCGTTTCTGCTTCATTTACGCAAGCCTTAATTCGAAACCTGCATGTAACGAAAACCTGGATGTAACAAAAAATTGCGAATTTGTGTCAACTTTGTTATATCCACGTTTAATTGTACCCAGCCCACCTCCTCTTAATTGATTGATTGTAGGGTTTAACGCGCCGACGCAACGCAGGCGATGAGGCGCGCCGTAGGGGAGGACTCCGGATTAATTTTGACCACCTGGGGATCTTTAACGTGCGCCGAAATCTCGTACACACGGGCGTTTTTGCTTTTCGCCTCCATCAGAAAAGCAGCCCACCTCCTCTTATTCTTCTGGTGACAGTATGAGCAGGTCTGCCGCCAACGCAAGAGGAATCACCATGCAACGCAACAGTTACCTCAGTGTAGCAAGCATTGAAGGACTCTGGTGTAGCTCATGGTGATTCGTTGAACTGCTTCGAGGGTACGTTTCCGCTATGCCGTAACTGAACAGGGCCACGGGCCGAGGTCTAACTCTCCCACGCTTTGCGCGCATGACCGACCTCAGCAAGTGCGGGATGCGGGCGGCAATTTTCACCGACGCGGTGTTTTCGCGCGCAAAATAAGCATTCCCGAAAGCGGGGTCGGAACGCAGCACCCTGCGGTTACATCCTGAATCTCGGGGGGAGGGGGGGGGGGGGGGGGATTTCCGAGATCGCATTTAGGCTTAGCACAACGTCGTCTTTCGTGGCGTGCGGTCATTCGTAGGTGTGCCTCGCAAACAACCGCAGCGCTAAAGTCGTCGTCTCCCCCAGTCACGACGTACCGATTTGCGCGGCTGCAGCGTCGTTTGGTTCGTCGTCCGTTACATAACCTTGTATAGTGGTTGCAGAACATCCTCCCCGGCGTATAGCGGCGAGTGGGAAGATCCCGTTACCGGAAATATATGCAGCGAGCACGCGCTTTCCTGGATGATATACGTCCTCCTTCTCGTCATTTGGTGTTCTTTGTAGGGATCACACGCACGGTTCATCGACTTATGCGGCGATGTCCCGTGCAGCTGGCATACGGCGGAGGTTTGTTCAGGAGTCTAACGGAGGAAATTGCTGCCGCGCCCTTGCGAGGTTAAGTCCGCACGTAATCATAGAAGCATACGTTACGTTTCCTTTTAAACCGCAGACCTGTTTAAGCGTTTACTGCCGCCGTTTAGCATTATAAGAAAAAAAATTCCAAGAAAAAAATGAGCTCGGCTATGCCAGGATATACGTAGTGTGAGGTAATGTTCAGCTGGTTATTCTTAGGTTTCCGGGTTGTCTAGGATTAGCTGATTATCATGCTTACTGCTGCTATGCTAAAACGATTTCCAATCCAATCCAATCCAATCCAGTCCAGTCGCGGCGGCGGTGGCTCAGGCGCGCCAGCTGTGTGCCGTGAGACGTCACTGCTCCTCGCGCGTGCGCAGCACGGCTCTCCAGGAGCCACGCGAAACTGCTCAACCTCGGCCAGTGTACCTCACGCTACAAAATACCGAGCGCACGTGAGCGTGCGTCTCGTGAGGAGCACCCGGCGTCGAAGAGCTCGACCTTCTAGAACGCTCTTTTCAGCGTTCGCGGCGTGATCTCTCGAGTGCTCTTCTACTCGCCAGTTCACGTGCGTTCGCGCCTAAAGTGGGGAGCACAGACGCCGAGTTCACGCTACAGACGCCGAGTTCGCGAAGCCGCTTGCCGCGGTTTCTAGCGCGAGCTAACGCGGTCCACTCTGGGAGAGATGGGAAACCTGCGGACTTTTTAGAATGATCCCGGGCTGCCAGCGATGGAGAAATTTCAGCGGCAAGTTCGGAAATACACCTGAGATGCAACAGCCGGGTCCCCGACGAAGGGAGAAGGGCTGCCAGCTCTGCTGTTTCTCCCGCCTTTCACCACGTGCAAGCTGAGGCAATCGTTTTAGGGGCGAAGCATTCTAGGGGCCCGGACTGTCGTCGTCTCCTGTCGTCGTCCCATGTCGTCACGGTAAATCAAGTTGCGAGACGATTGTCATAAAACAAGTGCAGAATGGATAAAACCGGTTCAAAATAAACTAACGTGATTTAACCTAATTTAAAATACAGAGGTAATCAGGATTTAATTACAATAATAACAGGAATTTGTGAATTCCGTCTCAAATTTGGTTTCAAACGCCAGGTTTTCCTCTGCAAAGCATACTTCTTGGCATGCTTCAGCGTGTGACATGAAGGCAACTTACGGCCAGTCGGTCTCTCTTTAATTTCTTAAATCCTGTTCAGCGCAAGAGAGACCGCCACCAGCTCAGCAAGCGCGCCATTGCTCGCCCCCCCCCCCCCTCCCCCCCCCCCCCCCCCCGGCGCTTGTCCAACGCCCAATCAGCGCGTGCCATGTGGCAAGAGAGAGACTTACAATCTTTGAATACACTAACACAGCATGCTTCGCCCTTCCCCAGGTTTCACGTTAATAGAGATTATCGGGATATTTTTTTTACTTTGGTATGCGTGACAAAAAATAACTGCGACCTCACGAACGGGGTTTCGAAGGGAATGACACATTCGGCGAGCGATGCTTTCCAGGTGAAAACAGCGTCGACGTAGGCGTCTTGTATCTGCATCTTTTCCAAGGTCGCAGCCTGAATTGCTCACCGCGGGTCAAGCATTTAACTCGAGCTCGAAGTGTGAAGTGCGGCACGTCGGAACGCAATCTATCTTCTTCGCGGTATTTCTGCGTGTTCCTTTGAGTTTGAGATAAGCGGTTCTCGCTCGTGTACACAGATGGCCTGAACGGGGATTGGTGTCATCCTAGAAGCACGTGGCGTTTCCCCGGAGGTGTATCAACACGCCGCGCGCACGAAGTCGCAGCAGACCAAATAGAGGAAGAAAATTGGAGGAATAAATAAATAGGAATAAGACGCAGAGTGGCCTTGCCAAGGCGTGAAAACGTGGGACGATCCGCTGATGTCGTATTATGCGCTAGGCTTTATTGAGAGTGTCCTATCTATGTCGGAAACACACTACCATTTTCCTCGTGCTTCAAGGGCCGCACTCCACTATGCAGCGAGATTAGTGCGGCGTTTTATCACAAGCGCACGTTCTCCGACATTTCAGAAATGATGCGTCGATTATCACGCTGTGTTATTTTCCTCACACACCTAAATGTCCACCTTACAAGGTGAGAACGTTGTCCAGCGCATTTTACGCGATGTGCCGACTCTCGGGAGGCTCTTATCTCTCCAGATGAAGCAATGGGCTTTGTGACTATGTTTGCAGAAATATATGTTAGCACGAACGTAACGACGGCTTTGTGCGCGAATGAACGTCTTAAAAGCGAATGCGCGCCAAATCAAATCACCAGAGACTCCCGATGCGCGAGCACGCGCCGTTATACTCAGCCTGGAAACAAAATCGAGCACATACTTGCTCATTATTTTACATAATAACCTAGAGGCCCCGAATGGGCGTACATGGGTGGGGGGAGGGATGCAATTCATACGGAGTATGTCAACGCACACGAACAAAAAATACTTTAGAAAGCAGGCGGAGTTGTTCCCATAGCGAAATTCCTGGACCTCGTAACACGTGTTGGTTGCCGACACTACACCACACGATACCACACCTGTCGTGTCGGTTACTGGGCGGCGGCCTCTTGATGTAAAATAACCATGAAACTACACTGTCTGTTGAGGCTAAAGAAGTTACTGTCCCGTTCGGAAACTGAAAATGGTGCATGATTAGCGTAGATGTCCCAAATTGACTACGATGATAAGAGTGGACGTTATATGTTGCACACTGATAAGGCTGAAACGTGTAGATTCGCAAAGGGCAGGTGAGTTTCGTTAAGGGTGTGAACATGGATGTTGTGAGTGCAGTTTCTGTATGTTGGTAGCATTTCGGCTACAAGGCTTCCAATGGAAGCTAAAATGTCTTTTCTGAACAAACATTTTGGTCAGCGATCCCACCTTTCTAGCTATGAATCTTCTACCTTCCCAGACGAGATTTGGTCAAACCTTACCTTTCGTGCAAGATATATTGCGTACGTATAGATGTTATACCTTGCTTCAATATGGAGAAACAATGGGAGAATAATTTACAGTGACTACAGGCCTCATTAAATGGGGCTCCGTAGCTGAGGTTTCGATGGCATTCCCATTGCCGCTAAAATTGTCCTTCTGCCTGCAGTGCTGATCAGGTTATTTTTATGTGTTATGTCCTCCCATCTTTGCCAAGAACGTTTCTAAACTTTTTTCATTGCTTGACGTCTTTAAACTTCAACAGGACTCTAATGTACCCCGCAACACGTCTTTCAATTTTTTTTCTAAATACTAAATGCTTTCAGAATGTACTCAAGGAACACATCCAGGAATTAGAATAGGGGGTCGCAATGCACCTCAGCCAAAAATTACTGCTCTATGCCCATCAGACAACTTGGAAACCTGCTCGAAAGAATTTTCTCTCTTTCCCGAGTCTTGGCGTTCTTTCAGCGCTCTAATTACGTCATTACACCAATGTAGCCACTATTATCCCCTTCCTTTCTGTTGCAGCAACAAACGTATTCGATAGCCACTCCAGAAAAAACCCCACAAAGCAAAGCAGAAACTTAATGCGCAGAGTTCTGCTGCGACGAGCAACTCACGCAGTGGTTACGCAGTGGTTACACAATGGTTACGGACAGATTTCGCAATAGTTCTGGAGGCGAACGAAAGAGTGAAAACGTTTGTCGGAAGTGTTGTGGGGTCTCTGTCCGTAGTTCATGGGGGGTCAACTTTCCTCGTCCCACCACGGGCAAGCCAGTATGCTTACCAGTCAGTATACTTCCCGCGTGTTTTATCTTTCAGAGATCACAAAATTAAATCCACTTCACCGGTGTAACGACGTATTGTGCAAACAGTTTTAAGTTCGCCTGTGACTGCTTGAAGTCGAAAATAAATAAGAACGCCCCCTTTTCTTTCCCGCAGACGTCTTCGCAACACGCCGCGGCGGCTATCGACCCATATCGATCATGTATTCCGGTGGCAGGTTCTGACTCACGAGGGGAACACGCCAAAGATGCATTGACCTTGCGACACCAGCGCGCGCGATTCCCCGCACAGCTTATTTCAGCACAGCACGGCATCATCTATATGCGGTACTTTCGCGCAAACGCAACGAGAGAGAAGTGATCGTGGGCGCGGTTTTGCCCCGCGGATAACGTATTACAGCGCGCGTCGTTTAAGCATGCCGTCGCAGGTTCTTCGCCCACGCGCGCAACACTGCGTGCGATGCGGATCACGTCTGCTGGACTGGATTGCACGATACCCGGCCGTGCGGTGTGTGTCGTCTCTCCAGCTAAAGGTCAAAGGGCACGGCGCATTACTGTGCGCGTGTGACTAGCGTAACCGTATATAGCACGAGCCGTTAAGAGGGACTTGTATGCCCGGCTTCCAGTTGCCGGGGTGAGATCATTAGTGAATTCTCTTCGCTTGTCGATACGTTCTCCGCCCTAGGAAGAACTGCTTCCGCCGGATAAACCGTACTGTATATGCGCAAAAAAAAAAGAAAACTGAATATTTTCGCAGGGCCGCGGCATGTTTAATCCACTCTGAAAGCTTGTATTTGACAAGGCAACACGTGTCGTTAGGACGGGCACAAAAGTCGCTGTTACGCTTCTTAGCAGTTGCTGTCGTTCGATCTTGGTGTTGTCACGTAGACAAAGGCAACGCAGCTATCTTGAAGGAAAAACAAGTTTATTGGAACGAACTTGTGCTTCCTAACAACTTAAAGAATACACAGGCGGCGAAGCAGCAGTCAACAAAGTGACGTGCGCAGGCGAGCGTCAGCGAATCGAATACCGCGTAGTCTGCTCTGCGGGCATTTATCTCTCAACGCGAGTGTTTCTCGAACCGCCGAACTGCCGAACTGTTTCTCGAACTGCCTCCAGAACACTGTAGGTCAAAGAAGATTATTCAAGTCTGGTGACATCAGTTCTATACAATCTTCCTATCAAAGGAGATAACAGGTGCGGCATAAAGAATGGAACGCGTGCTTCACTTGGCCCACGGATAACACAGATAACACAGCCGCGCGCAGCCGGTCGGCAAAAGCTTAAACAAACAAAGCAAATGCATGGTTCGCGGCAATATGATAGTTGCTTGTTTAGCAGTTAGGTGGCGTGGAAGGAGAGGAGGCTGTGACGTCCACTAAAACTCAAGCGTAGTCTTTGTGAAAAGTGTCTAGACCACACGAAAAATGTGTGCGGACCACAAAGAATACAAATACAGATATCAATGTTAACGTACAGCGGCAGTATTTTACGCCAGTAAGAACAATTGGTTGTGGATGTCTGAAGGTGTGGATGTCTGAAGGTCCGACGAAGTTGTGGCGAAATGCGTAGACCGGGTGGGAGATATGCAATCCTTTATTGCTTTAGAGGAGTTGTAGTGACAATCCCATTGTGGCCAAGACCAAATCTAAATAAAGTTTGTACCGTGGGGCTGGTTGCTTCTGATCTTGCGGCACGCGAGTCCAAAGTTGCCCAAGACAAGAGTAAGGAACCAGTCATTGCAGTTATCCGTGAGCACAATTACTGGCGTGTCTTGTTTTAGGTGCGGAGTACATTAGGACCGCACAATGTCCGTCCGCGTCCGTGCGCATAGCATTTACTATAGCAAAAAATCACACAGGCACCGGCAGGATTCGAGCCTGTGTCTGGTAGAACAGAGAGATTTAGTGCCAGCCGTCTTTCCCATTGGGCTACGACCGTGTGTAACGGTGCGGAGTACCTTAGGACCTCCCAATGTCCGTCCGCCTCCATCCGTGCGCACACCACCATCAAGCGAAAATCAAGCGAAATTCGATTTAAGCCGTGACTTGCAGTTTTATTTAGGGAATAATGAAGGTGCAACTCACGCCTAAAATCGAATGACGGTCGGGGCGCAAATCGGATGCCACTCGGGGCGCAACTTGGATGTCATTTCGAGTCCCCGTACTCCATACCCTCGCCACCATCCACAGAGTGGAGATGCTGCCATTTTTGTCTCAGTCATTCAAAGTGCGTATGTACGAAGGCATCGATGCCTGTTTTTTTTTTATTTTGCAGGTTATTGTAGACGGTAAAGAATAGCATTTGCCCCTTGAGTTCACATCACAGACATCAGCACAGTCTGTGGCATTGGTCTCTGTTTCCAGCACCAGGGAGTACCGTATTTACTTGATTCTAAGCACCCCCCTTTTTCCACGGTCGCGACGAACAAAGTAAGGGGGTGCTTAGATGCAAAAAAATCTGTTACACCCCCACGCCACATCTTTTGGCGGCCCTATCTCGACGAAACGGGCGCAAGAAATAATGATTCGTTTGCCAAACATTCAAAAGGAAAATAGGTGCGGACACTGGATCACCACTTACATTTGATACCCAGTGATTCTCACTACACCATTTGAGTTATTTGTGCCGCTTGGACCGCCGCTCTCAGTATCCCCCAGCAGGTCTTCCTCTATTCGGATAAGTGGCTTGTAATTGAAAGCTTCATAAATTACTTGGCCACAACGTCAGCTCATGCCCGCTTCCACGCGTCTCAAATCCGCCTTTCGATCGGTGGTTTTAAAAGGGGTGGTGAGATTCGCATGCAAGTTTCTTTTTACAATTTCGAAGCCTGAAATAAGAGGAGGGGTTGTAGAATCTGGCGGTGCTTAGGATCGGAAAAATACTGTATGTGCGCTTAGAGCTACGTTGGTCACATTGCGTGAGTTTTGAAACTCCCGAAAAATTGGATAGACAGCGGACATCTACTATGCCTGTATGGCTCGAAAGTGGTTGAGGAGTGCTACTGAGTCCACTAAAAAGTTTAAAGAAACATCCCCCTCGCGAGGGGCACGATCAAATGCAGAGCATTTCCGGGGGCGCACGACGTTAAGTAGTTTGCGTTACGTTAAAGTTGTTGCACTTGTGGCAACTGCTGACGAGAGAGCGCGGCGATGAGTGCGTTCCAGCCTCGCCGACACCCGCCTTTATCACGCCACGATCGCTCCACGCCCGCGCGATGCTGACGTCACGATCACACCACAGATGTTGTTGATCCCGCGACGCGCGCGCCCCGACCTGTTGGGCGCGAACCGACCGCGGAGAGAGCGCGCGATGCGAGCGGAGAGTAGGCGAGGAGGAGCGGGGCTGACGAGAGGGCGCGGCGATAAGTGCGTTCCCTCCTCTCCGACACCCGCCTTTATCACGCCACGATCGCGCCGAGAGGGCGCACCTGCGAGCGATGCGGACTTCTACGGACGCCTAGAACGGGTGACATCGTTAGTTAAAGAAATGCTCTGCATTTAAAACGTGATTTTAAGTGAGCAGCACTTAGGCGCCCGGTACAGGGGTTTCGCGGCGGCGGCGGCGGCGAAGGCAGCGGTGTCCGCGTAATCGAGAGAGCGAATGAGCCTCCCCAGGCAGAAAGAGAAAACGGAGATGCGGCGTCTGGCGAAAGTGTGACGGGAGGGCAGCACGCGCTGCTAAGGCGTAATCTCCCAGCGCGCCACCACAGCTGAGTGTGTCTCACTGCCTCATCCTCACACTTTTGCCAGAGCACTTCCTACATTCGCGGCTCATCCGAACCACGTCAAATTGGCGTGGCAGGTTCAAACACAATCTGCGACAACATGCTCGGCGGTAGCGAAGCGCTGCGAGGTAACGGCAGAATAGCGCGCGCCGCCGTGCGTTCGCTGATCACGCGATGACTTCCTGAGACGCAGCAGGTTTGCGCCGTGACGGAGAAGACTGAAGCTCGCGCTTCGCACAAATTTCGTATTAGGGAGTATAGTAATCGTAATGTAATATTTTTATTGGGCGCAATTACTAATTAGGCCACAGTTTGTTTCTGTTCATAATGTCGACCTTCAGTTGGCTTTGGAGAGTCAAGCCTGAATTCTGACCACTTTTGTAGCGTGAGCTACTCTGGCCGAAGTTGAGCAGCTTCGCGTGGCTCCTGGAGAGCCGTGCTGCGCATGCGAGTGGAGCAGTGACGTCACACGGCGCAAAGAGCGTTTCCTCGCTATCCGGCGTCTCACACACCCCACGCGCACAGCGTCTTCGCCGACCTCCGTTCCGTACGTGGTGGCCCCGCGGACCACTTGATGATCATGCGAGGGGTGGCCGGATGTGCAACCGATAGCTCGTGCGTCGCAGCAACGCCGGCGTGCGCCTGTGGAACCAGCTTGGCTCTGGGTCGATTGGTGACGCTGCGCCGGAGCCGCTTGATAAATATACATACCATGTGTGTGTGTCATTGAAGCCGCAGTAAGCATAATAAGCTAATCCTAGACACGCTAGAAATCTAAGAATACTTGGCTGAACCTTAGCTCACGTTACGCATATCCTGGCATAGCCGAGCTAAGCCACTGCTAATGGTTTTTATACATAGGTGACGGAATGTTGCCGCAGTCATCAGTTCCTGTTCAAGTAGCGCTTAGGCGTGGTGGCGTGAGTTCTAGCCACGGCCGGTGACAGTGCGTTCCGAGCAGCGTACGAGCACCGACAAACGAGAACTAAATGCAGTGCGCAGGCGCGGCGCTTACGTCCCTTCTTTCAATTGCCCTTCTTTCAATTGCGGAGCACTTTGGGAGCCCGACTTGTCGTCGTAGCTAACGCGTTACGCCTAACGCGGCGTCACGCACCCAAACAGAGGCTTCGACCAGATCACCGCTTCCCCTGGTCAGGATCGAGCCTGGGGTCCCTCGCGTTACGAAGACGATGTCCATCCCATTGCGCCACAGAGACACACCTTCCCCATAGGCCAAGTGTTGGGGGCGATCTTTGCGCTGCACCTTTGCCACGGAGGCTGCCGTTGTTAGGCCCGAAATAAGTACAGGGTAATATAAAATTCAACTTTATTTGAGAATGGCTCAGCGGGAAATGGAGCGGAAGATGATAGGGGTAACGTTAAGGGACAAGAAGAAAGCGGAGTGGGTCAGGGAACAAACGCCTGTTAAAGGAGCCATAAAGACAAAATACAAGTTGAGTTTATTAGAAAGACTGCTTAGGCCCGATAACAATGATGCCAATATCATCGAAATCTTTGAACAAATAACGGAGATATTAAAGAAAACGTGTGAAGCCAAGGCGACCCCCTAGCCAATTTCCCGCAACTTTTCTATGACGTCACGGAACCTTGTTTGTGCGATTGGCGGCCGCCTAACTGAGCTGTCGCGACGACACATGACTGGACGTCTGTAATGGGGCCTCTAGTTCCATTTGACCGCATCACTTGAATGCTAACGTGCAGTTAACGCACTGAAAATTATGCTTTATTGTTGGTCCGTATGACGTCATTCTTGCTCATAACACGTCACTGTGGCGCAAAATTTGAAAGTTTTTAAATACTTCTTGCTTTTTTTCCGTTAAAAAACATCTTTTGTGGCTCTAATGGCGCTGAGTGAGATACTGAATCCTAGTTCTTTCAAATTAAATGAAGTTGTATTTTCTCTTCATGGCTCATTTAAGGACATATAAGTAGAAATTAGGAAGAAGAAATGGACGAGGGCAGGGCATGTAATGCGAAGGCAAGATAACCGTTAGTCATTAAGGGTAGCAGCAGGGTGTCTAGTGACAGGGAAAACCTGGAAAACAGGGAAAAGTCAGGGAATTTTGCGCCACCGGGAAAACTCAGGAAAATGTCAGGGAATTTTTCAATCAAGGAGTACCAGTCAGGGAAAACCACTTCGGGGCCTGCCCACACTGTTTTAGAATAGGGGAAACCAGTGTTGGAGGCCTCCAAGAAGTTACCGAACACAACACGCTCGCGTGCGATGAAAGCGTGAACCGCATAAAACGTTTTTTGGTTCTTCTGCAAGCGAAAACGCACCGTGCACCGCCGCGGAAACCACCCGCACCGTGCGTGCCGAGCGACAGGCGCCGGCAACATGGCGACAGCACTGGCCACGGAGTGGTGCTATAGTGCTTTAGAAGGTTGTAGTGGTGCGGTAGCTCCAACGGCCGCTTTTACCCCTCTTTAAAATGCTCACGGCACAAACGCACTTCCTTGTGCAGGAAAGGAGCCGCCGCAGGTACGAAATCGTCGACGCGGCCGTGAAAATACCGCACACGAATCGCGTGCAGAAACTCGCCGTGCGGTTCACGCAGCTCGCAGCTGGCTTAGGTTGACTTGCCCTGAGGGACGATGTGTGTGGTGCCCAAATCACATGCACAACGCGCTTTTTTTTTCAACGAATTTTAAAAGGCAGTGCTTTTCAGGAGGTAATCTTGAAAGAACTTCTTTCTTGGGACATCAGGATCCAGAATTACATTATCAAAAAGGAACATGATATGGTTTAGCATGAACCGCATGCGGCATTTTCTGCTCGCGAAAATGCGCCGCTCACGTCACAGGCGCTGACGCTGCCGCGGAACCACCTGCACGCTGCGCGCGGTGCTGCCAGCGGCGGCAACACGGCGGCGGCTGCGACCGCGAAGTTCGAGCGACCGCTTCGAAGCGCTCTCTAAAATGCCGCACAAGGCACGCATGAAGTTGCTTGTGTGGCAAAGGAGCTTATAATCTGTGCGAAACCGGCACTATAAAGCGTCATCCGCGCCGCTAGTGAAAGCGCCCATGCAATACCTCCCGGGGTGGTAAGCCTAAACATCTCTGGCGGAGCCAGCCGGCTGTCTCGAGCGCTTCGAAACTGCTGCCATGAGGTGCGCAGCTCCCCATTGGCGCAGGTCGTCAGGCTCCTCCTACTGCCGCGCTCTACGCGCGTCATTTTCTGAGCGAGGCAGGAGCTGCCGCGTGCGCGAATCGTCGACGCGGGCGTCAAAAAATTGCACGCGCTACGCCGACGCGCCCGAATCGCGTGCAAAAACACACCGTGCGGTTCACGTTGCATGTCGAGCCAGGACAATAAAAAAAGAAAAAGGTGCTCGCTGAAGCACAACTTGAAGCTTCTATTCAGCAAGATGAAATAAACTCTCTGAAGCTGTAACTGAAGGCAAGCAAACCTCAAGCTGAACGAACAAACTGAAGTCAATTAAAGTGCATTTTGAGAATTAGGGCACTTGCAACAAATGTGTTTTTCGCTACAATAGAATGTGTTTTCTCTATGCTTTTTATATGCTTCACGGACCATTTCCACAGAATGGCGGCTGTTGTATAGGTCAGGGAATTTCGACTAAAATGGTCATGGAAAACCTGGAAAAGTCAGGGAAATTGAATTAGGCAATTTGCTAGACACCCTGAGCAGAGTGGATACCTAGAGAAGACAAGCGTGGCAGGGGGCGGCAGAAAGTTAGATGGGCGGATGAGATCAAGAAGTTTGCAGGGACAAATTAGTCACAGTTAGCACAGGAATGGGATAATTGGAGATCCATGGGAGGGGCCTTTGCCCTGCAGGGGTCGTAGATAGGCTGGTGATGGTGATGGTGATGATGATGACGATGATTAATATAAAATAAGAAAAATATCATGAAATAACGCATTAAGTACCCAAAATTATTAAAAACTGAATATCGTGTCTCTTTAGGGGATGCGGCGCCCTCTGTTGACTACTTGCGGTATCAACGCCAGGCATGTACCGAAACTACTCAAGAGAGGGCGCCACAGCCCCTCGAGTCACTGCACCACACGTGACAGCTTTCACGCTTAGTAGAACTGCTTTTATTTTTAAGTAGATAGCCTTAATTGCCCCGTTGTGGGAAGAACGCCGTTGTCGTGGTAGTCGTCTATTACAGAGCATGGCGGACGCTATAACGGGTAAATAAACGATTTCTGCGAGTGAACAACCGCGCCCTCTCCTATGCAAAATTTTAGATACTAGCGGACTACTTGATATGCTGGCATTTGCGTCTCTGTCTCCGCTGTCTTTTTAACACGAAAGTGTTTTATTCCGGGATTCAGGAAGATTTCGCTTACGTCATATCCGTCACGGAAGTGACGCCAGTACAACGAAGCAAGCGGCCTGCAAAGGGCGCACCCCTACACAAAAGGGTCTTCTTGCGGGGAAGCAACCTTTAGTACTAAAGAGTACCTTATATTTAGCACATGCTGTGGGAGTGCTCGGGGCTCGCGGCGGAGAGAAGAGCCCATCTTCCGCCGTACATCAAGACCCTCCAGGAGTGGGCATCGCCTCCTCTGGGCCGGGCTCATCCAAGAGAGACTGTTATGTCCCTATGGACTTTCGCTTGTACCACGGGGATACATAAGAGAATGTAGACGCTCTCACCTTCTTTACCGCCTTCCCCATCCCTGACTAGACCCTGAGTCTCCCCTTCCGAATAAAGAATTATAATAATAATTGTTGTTGTTCGTTGCCGCGTTTTACATTTTAACACGAAAGTGTTTTGTGCCGGGATACACCAAGATTTCCCTGAAGTCATATCCGTCACAGAAATGACACCAGTACACCTTTGCCGGAGCGACCCGCCAGCACGACGTCGCTCGCCAAGCACCTCCACAAGGCAGCCGCCGACCCGCATATCGTGCTCAGCTGCAGATTTCGCTGTACATTTCCCTGTTGTGTTCTACCTATTCCCATGAAAAAAGAATCAACCAGAGTTTTTTGTCGCTTTCTTTGCGCGAATTACTTGGACGGGTTTGTTAGCTGCTAGACCGTACTTGCGTCGCTTCCTTCGCTTTGGTTTAGTCTTATGGCGCAAACTGCTTCAGCTGGCAAACTAGCAAAAGCCACATCTTCCCAAGAACAACAGTTCGCGCGGCTGGTCTGCCTTTGTTCTACTCACGTACCAAAACGTTCAGCATAGAATAGCGCCGCGCGCTATTCTATCCCTATTACGTTTCAAATTAGCAGTATTGTGAAGCGGGCACAGTGTCGCATTTGAATGTTCCCGATTCCTGGCCGATATCCCAAGAGGCTATATGCCACTAATAATCCGATGAAAGTCAGAGTTCTTCAGTACATACCAGTTGTGAAACTCCGCTTCAGAATCCGGTCCGGGCGGCGCAGGCCCCCCTTCCCCGTTGAAGCTGAGGGGCCAGCGTACTGGCGCGCCCCTAGGGGACAAAAACTGAACTTCGCTAAACTATTATTATTCAAATTTTTTGTAAAATAAACCTTGCTTTTTAAATTAGAAGACATTAATTAGGTGAAATTTACTTGTGTTTTCGCGGCTTTTTTTATGACTTACGGCAGCAGCCGCAAGCACATGAGTACTACTTCAACTTTCTGCCGACAGACGACAGGCTAATCAACTTGCCCCGTTCTTGTCCCGGCGCAGAGGGGCAACCGAAGATCGGCTTTTGATACATGGGGCCTATGGGGAGTTTCGCAACTGGTATACATCCAGTAACTCTGATGAAAGTATAGTGTTCGTCTAACATCATGGTCATGTTCCCTTCCTCTTTGCGTCATTCCTTTCCTCGTCTGGTAAATTACCTTAAGGCTTGCCATGGCATTGAATGATAAATGAACCACCTACGCGTCGAGAATTAAGCTTGTACTTATACTGGTGGGTTTCAACTATACCGGGCAAGTGGCTGAGTAGAAAGGGCGTGCTGCTGCTACGCGCGAGAATGGAAAGCGAGGGGACGGTGGTACCAATTCTGCTCTACACAGACCACGAAACTGGAAGACACGCCCTAAAACAGCCCACATATTTTGGTTGCACCATGTTCAAACCACAGCGGAAAACTAAAGAGAACGATTACGGACAATCTAAACGTAACTCGCCCCTAATACAAAGAAAAAAGCAAGAAACAGTATCTGCGCTCCCGTAAGGGTTGCCTTAAAAAAGACGTATCCAACATCGGAATGAAATTTTAATTGAAAATGTTGCTTGTCGCTCGGCGGTGGTGAGGCTACGAGAAAATTTGAGCCGTGAGAATAAAACTTCTGGAAAGCCCTGGACTTGAACTGCGCAGATTAGAAAGTGATCGACCGATTTGAAGAAAGACCAGCATAGGATACAAGACGCAGCACAGGATATCATAAATGCAATTTATACACAATGTTTATACATTGTTTTGGGCACCGCAGATCCTTCTCACTTGACTACCCTCACGTCCCTTGAATGTAAAATGAGCAGTTCTTCCTGTGGAGAAGGCTACTCGAGGCGGTGGTGTGAGGGAAAAGCTGCAGCGTCCTCTGCAGGCGCATCTTAATGGCGACTCACTTTCGAGCTTGCCGTGCTCGAAGAGCGCCTGATTGACTCGCGTTTGATGGCTTGCTGCCTCTTGAGGTCCGCCTTGATGCAGGTTGTCATGATGGAACCCACCAGAAGCGCGGCCACCAGGCAAAGGTTCGCGGTGATATCGCCGAAAGTGTCTTGCAGGTATCCGGACAGCAAAATCATGAGGAAGCCCACCGCCTGCGCCGACACGTTCATCATGTTCGAGGACATTCCCTCTGGCAGCGGATACGTGATTTCGGCTGCTAGCTGCAGTCCTATCGGTAAGTAGCCCGTCATGAAGAACCCCAGGAAGATGCAGGCCACTAGCGACAGGGCGTGCGATCTGGCTGACAGGAGGAACGTGTAGGCAAAGAGTCCCACGGTTGCAAGCAAGTAGGTACCGAGCGTGACCTCCTTGTACTTGCCGGTTTTGTCCAGCGCTGCACCGCAGAGCCAGGATCCGATGAGGCCAGCCACGATGAGGGCCAGCCCCAACCAGCCCGCAAACGGCTCCTCGCCGGGAAAGTAGACTAGGATGACAGGATTCAACAGTGTCGATATTGAGTAGAACGCGCCCGTGTTAAGGCCGTAGGAGCCGAGAAGAAGCAAGAAGTTTCTGTCTTTGAGCAAGGTTGTGAATGTCTTGCCGAAGGACTCCTTGGTCGAAGTGGCGCGGCGGAGCATCTCGGAGAAACTAGGCGGGTGCAGGGGCTGGTCCTGGAAAGACACCATTAGGACAAACAGGCATGCGCAGCTCACGATCGTCACCGCTGTGCACAAGTACAGCAAGGCCGCGGTCGCGTTGTGGGCGTCCACGACGTTCGGCGGGATGACGAATCCGAGGGCGATGCCGAGATTGTTTCCGAGAACGCCGAGCGAGCAGGCTGTCGAGACCTCTTCGTACTTGAACCAGGCTGAAGCGAGGCGAGGTGGCACGCCCAAGATGAAGGCTTGGGCGAACGCCGGGAACGCCTGCCCGATGAGAACGATGGTGAACTGCCCGGGACGCACGGCGTACGTCTTAATGCAGGCACCAATGGCTGTGCCAGCCGCGCCGATGAGGACAGTGTCTCGAAGGCCCATGTTGTCCAGGATCCAAGCCGACGGGAAGGCCAGAGTCATGTAACCGATCAGGTACAACATGGAGGTCCATGAAATCGCAATCTCGCTGACTCCGTAGTGGTGCGTGAGCACACTAGCGATGATCGAGTACTGTATCCATTGAAAAGCGTTAATCATGGATGTCACGCAAAACATGAAC
This sequence comes from Haemaphysalis longicornis, assembly GCF_048455015.1. NCBI lineage: Eukaryota > Metazoa > Arthropoda > Arachnida > Ixodida > Ixodidae > Haemaphysalis > Haemaphysalis longicornis. The sequence goes on along the minus strand of NW_027526445.1, from coordinate 126,245,747 downwards.
AAAATCCAGTACCTGCGCGGAGTCGCGGTCACGATGACGTCAGTGGCCGCAGTTAAGGAGGACCTCGTTAGGAGGTTTATCCCGGATCCTGTGAATCTGTCCTTGTGCGGGGATGACGGTTCTTCGTTTCGTCGGCGAGAACGCGAGACAGAACGTTTAGCGATGCAGCTATCGATGTCTAGCGTAGACTCCACTCTGTAGAGGCACGAGGTTCCTTCCAGAACATTTTCTGAGGTGTCCGCACTGGAAACGTCGGTAGTATCCGCAATGTTACGGCCTCTGATGGGCCTACCATGGACCGCCGTGTCAGTACGCAAGCTTGGTGCAGGTGGCTCTTGCTTACTTTTTGCCTTCGAACTCGGTGCATGCTTGGATTTCGAGGAAAATACGGGCTCCCAATGCACGGACTGCTCGCTCTGCTTGCGGCCCAACAATTGTGAAGCCCTAAGAACGAGCGACTGCCTGCGCTCGCTTGGCGCAGCCATAGGAGGGTCGTCTACTTCGCCCGTTACGTTGTTCGGGAAAGCCACACATTCTGGGTCCGGTATTATCTCGGCCTCGTGCTTTGGCCAATCTGCGAATTTCGATGGGGTCCGATGTAGTTCCTTGTCCGGATAAACAAACTTCGCGCCTCTGGATCTACTCGGCAGGACGTCAATCCCTTGTGCCGCCGCGATATCTACCGACTCCGCGACGTATCGAGTTGAAGCATGTATGGCTTCTGCGACCACGTCAATATTTAGTTCATCTGATGCCGTACAGCTCTGTCCCTCGGTGTTAGCGATGCCTGTTGGTTTAGGGGGAGTTGCTTGCGCGGGGAGCTGTACCTTAGATTGGCCGGCCATCTCTTCTTTTTCGTCCGCCGCATCCCTCCCGGCCTTGTTACGCGGCAGGATTTCCTTTCCGAGGGAAGCACCCGCTTCTTGAAGCTTGCCACGGAGTTTCTGAAACAATCCTCTCACACCACCAGCTTCTGTAGCCGTGACATAGACACTGGCTTGCTCAGGAGCGCTGCGCTCTGGCGAGAGAAACGCTTCGTCTTCAGCTGTCCTTGGCTTTGTGAGAGGTCTGGCGCTGGCCGCGGCGTCAGCTACTCGAGGGGCTGTAGGCATGGCACTTTCCGTCTGCGTAGGCCCAGCTGCGATGGTTGTGCTGTCCACTCTAATCCCGTCTTCAATGGCCGCTGTGTCTGTCGCAAGAACATTTTTGAGGGTGCTTCGAGAAGGTTCATCAGCAGGCTCTGTCGAGGCCACGGCTTTGTATTTTGTTCCACTTTCCCCCGGCTTCGTGGTTGACTCCCCGAGGCTTGTCCGCACCGGAGGTAGCGGCCATGGCGTCGCTCCTCTAGCTGCGATGGCGGGGGGAGCTGGCGAGACTACGCCGCTATCTGCCGACAAGAGGGGGGTCTGGCTTGGACTCACTCGCTTTCCTTCTGCCTGCGGGGGTGATCCTTCATGGCGTATCCCTGCTGGATATCGTGGCCGCGGAGTCGAGCTTCTCGCTCGAGTAGTAGCAGCAGTCGGAGAGGAAGAGCCGCTCCCTGTCGGAGTCGATGAGCTCGGAGGCTTCTTTGAATTCATCGTCGAGCACCGCTAGTGGCAGAACAAGTGAACACCACGGCGTTGAGTGCCGATCGAACTTGGCACCGGCGAGCTGCGCGGCAGGGCGATGACAGCGAGTTTCACGAGCTACCGCGAGGTCGTACGAATAGTGATGATAATATAATCGTCGCGAGGATCGCGCAGAAATATAACTTCTTTTACACTGCGTGTCGTTTTTGTTTTGTCGAATGTCAAGTAAATGTATGTAGTTTCGAAGCGGAAAATATGTTGCCACGAACTTTCAAACACTTCCTCATATTTAATAGATATGTCCGCTCTGGAGCGGCTAACGTGGGCCGGATGATCCAGCCCACATAATAGCGACTTGCAGCGTTTTTAGGCAGGTGGGAAACATTGTTTGATGCAGTATGACTGCGCACATTTCCGGAGATTGCAGAGCTACCGCAGGTGGGCAGGAAAATCTCATCACAACGACGAAGTGAAGATGCGAGTGAATTGGATTATATCAGACTTGTGGGTGTTCCCCTTTGTAGGTTGCTACTGTCTCTCCGAAAAACCCGTAAGTGGCCGCAGAGTGGCATTGCGTACACCAGGCGCCATCCGGTAGTTCGCTCTTAACACTGCCGATATTCTCTTGAGAAACCGCCTGCGGCAGCCACGACAGCTTGTGGCACCGGGCCTCAGCGCAGACGACGAGGTTTCGCTACATTGCGTGGACACAAGGGCCACACCACCTTTCGCTTCTGTGTGATGATAATGATCATGATGATGATTATTATGATGATCAGAATATTCTTTGAGAGTCCGTTGGATCGTGGTGCAGGCTGCTCTTGCTCTTCTGATCAGCACCTGCTGAGGTGTTCTTATCTGTGCGAGTTGGTACGTAAACGGATGGGAACACCACTAGGACAGGAAATACATGACACACCCGACAGTTCATCCTGCTAAACTTTCGGGTCTAGCTGGACAGCATTTCTTACCACCGTTTCATCTGTGGCGCAAGCCTTTCCATATTCATCTCATCATCCTATTTCATCCTTTGGCCATCCAGCGACGTTCCGTTTTCATATGTCAGTGCAGGCCAAGCCTTTCTGTTACACCTAGCGCCATCTAATGGTTTGCCGCAATATTCTTGATTAATTGCTAAAATGAGGTACTATTCGGCTTCTCTGGCTTAGCCTGTAACGTCGCGGCATATAACAATTGCACTGCGGGGTCTAGCCCAAGCATTTCTACCTTCTTTTATTTTTAGGATGTTTTCATTGGAGGAATCCTTCCTGATATCAGTTCCCGCATTATTTTCGCAAGCAAGTGTGGCTTAACACCATTTAAGTAGTTTTTAGGTTCGGATGGGAGCCCATTACAGCATTTAATTAAAGTTCTGCGTCACGCCGGAAGTGCCCGGCCTGCACTGACTAGGAAACGGAATGTCGTTTGGCTCACGTGTACAATCCCCCCGGCCTGGCTTCAAGCGGATGTTATCACTATCCCGAAACCCGGTAAACCGAGTACAGACATCCGCAACCTCCGACCAATAGCGCTTACGGCAACCATTTGGAAGCTGTTGGAACGGATGATTGCCACACGCCTTCAGTGGTGGCTCGACGAGCACCATTTATACCACCCATGCCAAATTGGATTTCGCCCCCACCTTGGTGCAGAGGATGGTCTGGGCCACCTCTCCGAGATGATCCTTATTGGCGGCCGATCCCACCGTGTTCGCTCTGTGCTGGGCATGGACGTTCACAAAGCGTACGACCACCTTGGCCACGCTGCCGTCATTGCGGTACTTCATCTCCTTCACCTGCCATCCCGCCTATTTGATTTCATTTCCTACTACCTACGAAACCGCACCTTCTCCATACGTCTCAACGGATCTCCCATAGGTTCCTTCCAGCCCCGCCGTGGTGTGCCTCAGGGATCTGTCTTGGCCCCCTTGCTTTTTTAACATGGCCATGATACCTCTTGCCTGGCGACTTGGTGCTATTCCACACATCTATAGTATCATCTATGCAGACGACATCACGGTATGGTCTGTTCACCAGGACCTTCACGTCCAAAGTGTCCGCCTGCAACAAGCTCTAGATGAAACCAATTCTTGGTGCAGGTATCTTGGCCTCACGCTTTCGCCTAACAAAACAGCCCTTCTCACCGTGGCCAACGCATGGGGCCGTCGGCGGTTGGCAACCTCCCCGATCCGTCTTTCGGTTCAAGGCACGCCTATACCAACAGCATCTACCCTGCGGGTGTTGGGCTTGGATATTACGGCCACCGGTTCTGCAAAACCTTGGATTCGTTCTGCAAAGCATCAAGCTTCACAATCGCTGCATCTATTTCGTCGCATGTCTCAAAAAGCCGGCGGTGCGGCCTCCAAGATGGCCCGCATGCTTGTCCGAGCCATTCTTCAGCCTCGCATAGTTTATCAAGCGCAATTCCACTTTCTTACAAAGTCAGACTGGGCACTACTCGAATCAATAAACAATTCGGCTATGCGAGCTATAACTGGTCTTCCAGCCCTTACCCCCGTCCCTATTCTGCAACAGGAAGCGCAGCTCAACACGTTTGATGAGCTAGTGCATCAGCGTCGACAAGCCCGCCTCCAAAAACAAGCCCTTGACCCTGATTCCGCCGCTCTTGCAGCGCACATGACCGGTTCACCAGCCCCACCACTATCAAACACCAATATACGGCCCCCATGGAAGTTCCACCAATTAACGGATACACGACCTGTTGCCCGTATTCATCCCCGGACAGTTGGTGCTCCGATTCCGCCTTCTATGGAGATTGGTAGCCCCTCGTCTACGCTGATGTTTGTCGACGCCAGTGCTTCCGATACCTTACTTCATACGGCTCTACTCTGTCCGACTGTGGCTCCCGATCCAGTGACCTGCACTTACATAACAACGGAGAAGTGGCCGTCAACGCAGGCAGAACTCCTTGCAGTGCGGGATGCTCTGCTACACACATCGTTGCTAATCAACCATGCTTCACCACAGTGTACAATTTACACTGATTCGTCGGCAGCTGTTCGAGAGCTCCGTAAAACTCTCACGTCCAACGAACTTCTTCTAGAAATCCAGGACATAATGGACACTTATCCGTGTCGTGTGCGCGTGTCATGGCGCCAACGGAATAGCCACCCCGCAATGCAGGCTGCAGATGCCGGAACACACCCCGTGCGTGTGCAATTTCCAGCTCCCCTTGCGCCTTCGTCAAACGGTGTTCGCCTTGCCAGTGCAAAAGAACGTCTACGGCGCACCGCGCGCGCTCTCATACCCCCGCGCGGTACAGATCTCCCTGGCGGGTTGTCTCGCCAAGATGAGGTCCTGCTCAGACGTCTTCGCCTGGGAGTCGCCCTCACGCCAGCTGTGACGAGGTCCTGGCCTCCTCAATACCATGCCCCGTTCAACTCCACCTGCCCCTTTTGCCCCGCTCCAGTTGACCAGGCTACAGCAGAGCACCTGGTGTGGAGTTGCCCTGCTCTGCGAAGCCTACGCGCTGTGCACATCGCCACCTGCGGCCCGCGCCCCGGACGTCCGCCAGACTTCATGGCGTGGATACAAGGACCACATCATGGCCCCCTGCTCCGATTCCTTCGGGAATCCGGCGTGTATCTATACATTTAGTTTACCCTTATGCTGATTAGCAAACTTCCGCAATAATAATAAAAAAAAAACCCTCCGTCCGACAGAGGCTGAGGCACCGGCCTTTTGCTGGATGACGACGTTTTTAAAATGAAGGTGTTTTATTCCAGGATTCACGAAGATTCCACTTACGTCATATCCGTCACGGAAGTGACTCCAGTACAACGAAGCAAGCGGCCTGTAAAGGGTGCACCCCTGCACACAGGGTCTTCTTGCGGAGAAGAAACCTTTAGTAACTAAAGAGTACGTTATACTTACGGTTGTTCGTTTTCGGGGTTTATATTTTAACACGAAAATGTTTTATACCGGGATACACCAAGATTTCACTGAAGTCATATCCGTCCCAGAAATGGCGCCAGTACACCTTTGCCGAAGCGACCCGCCACCACGACGTCGCTCGCCAAGCACACCCACAAGACAGCCGCCGACCCGCAAATCAGGCTCAGCTGCAGATTTCGCTGTATATTTCACTCTCGTGTTTTACCGATTCGTATGACAGAGGAATAAGCCACAGTTTTTTATACACCGCGTGGACACAAGGGACCAATCATCTTGCACTCGTCGACTTCATCTGTGGCGCAAAACTTTAGATGTTCATCTGAACCCGTTTGCTCATTATCCTTTGGCCATCCAGCCTAAGTTATGCCATGTGGTAAAATAAATGCTTAAACAAAACAGCTAATAAAGACACGCTTCGTCTTTTGTGCTGCTCAGGCGCGCTCTCCCGTTTCAACGCTAACGAGGAGGGCTGAGTCTGCGGAGGTCGACTTTTTTTTTTTTTGTTGGGTCCCATTTTAAAGCAAGAATGCGCTGATGCCTATTTCTACACGTTTTATTACGGAAATAAACGCATTTGCATCTTCTAGGTGACCTGGCCAGCAGGACGCAACCTGTACCAATTTTATTCAATGCCGTCTATTCATATTGTTACGCGGCGCCAGGGAACGAACAAAGAAAGATTATGAGCGAACTGTTTACACTATCTACAAGCGGCCATGGCAGAATCCGCTTGGTCTGCACGCCGGACTTTTCTTCTTCGCCTTCGACGCCGGTGTATGGCGCCATGGAGCATTGTCCACCAGCCACGTGACAATATTATCAATTTTGTTTGTTTCTACTTTAAATGCCCGAAAGCATTATATATATATATATATATATATATATATATATATATATATATATATATATATATATATATATATATATATATATATATATATATATATATATATATATATATATATATATATATATATATATATATATATATATAGTTGTGAAGTGGAGTCCTTAGTTGCTGCAGGAATACGCACAAAGTAGAAGTACGCTCTTCGGAGACTTTATTTCCAACGTTTCGACCTGAGACAGGTCTTCCTCAGGAATGAAAGCTTTGGGTAAAATCGTACGGACTCAGAGTGGGGGCGGCGCCCCGAAACACAAGCCACATGGGAAACAAACACACAAACGACCACACACAGCATACAGAGCTTATTCTGCCAAAGGCAGGCGAAAAAGAGCCTTCAAAAAAAAAAGAAAAAAAAAGAAGGCGAAAGGAAGAGGGAGGAACAAGGTGGCAAGGAGGAGGCAAGAAAGAGGCAAGGAGGAACACACTGCATGAACGCGGGTGGTGGGGATAACAGGAAATGCGACGAGTTCACGGGTGGTGAAAGGCCCAAAAACATCCGGTGTCTCCGGGAGGGAAAAACTACAAAGCACACGCCGCCACGAGCAGTGAGTTTACATGCGCGTCACCGGTAACAAGGATTAACTATTGACCGTCTTCAGCGGCATGGCCAAGAATACGGTCAGTAGTTAATCCTTGTTACCGGTGACGCGCATGTAAACTCACTGCTCGTGGCGGCGTGTGCTTTGTAGTTTTTCCCTCCCGGAGACACCGGATGTTTTTGGGCCTTTCACCACCCGTGAACTCGTCGCATTTCCTGTTATCCCCACCACCCGCGTTCATGCAGTGTGTTCCTCCTTGCCTCTTTCTTGCCTCCTCCTTGCCACCTTGTTCCTCCCTCTTCCTTTCGCCTTCTTTTTTTTTCTTTTTTTTTTGAAGGCTCTTTTTCGCCTGCCTTTGGCAGAATAAGCTCTGTATGCTGTGTGTGGTCGTTTGTGTGTTTGTTTCCCATGTGGCTTGTGTTTCGGGGCGCCGCCCCCACTCTGAGTCCGTACGATTTTACCCAAAGCTTTCATTCCTGAGGAAGACCTGTCTCAGGTCGAAACGTTGGAAATAAAGTCTCCGAAGAGCGTACTTCTACTTTGTATATATATATATATATATATAGATATATATATTTATATATATATATATATATATATATATATATATATATATATATATATATATATATATATATATATATATATATATAGCGAATCAGAAATAGGAAATTAGGGACTCGTAGAAATAACACAGAAATAAGGATTGGCAGTCAAGAAGACCTCGGAAAGCAAAGGGGAGGTTGTGGTAGGCCATTGAAACAGATCAAGAATTTGGAAAGAAAGAAAGAAAGCGAAGAAAAAATGCCCGCCAGGTGGGATCCGAACCCACGACCTCCAGAATACCGGTCTGGTGCGATAACCACTACGCTACCGGCGGGGCGATTTTCTCCCCCGCTTTCTGGGGTATTTATGTCAATGTAATTTTGTTCCTGTGCTTGGGGGTGGTAGCCAGCGCCACTGTGACTTCTCGGGGTGAAGGGGACCTTCTTTTTAATCCCCGCGCCGTGACTCGAGTGTCTACGACATGTCGAGAGTGGTCAACCAGCGTGTGTGTGTGTGTGTGTGTGTGTGTGTGTGTGTGTGTGTGTGTGTGTGTGTGTGTGTGTGTGTGTGTGTGTGTGTGTGTGTGTGTGTGTGTGTGTGTGTGTGTGTGTGTGTGTGTGTGGAGGTTGCAACTACATGCGGGGATTGCAATGTTAAAAAGACATTATAACAAGTTAAAATACATTTAAAATACGCTAAACATATTAAAATACGTTAAAATACCTCGCAATAGGTTAAAAATAGACCCGGCTTCACCCAACGTTAAAATACATTAACAAACATTAAAATACATTTAAAATATGTTGAATACGTTAAAATAGGTTAAAATACGTTAAATTTCAGAAAGAGACAGCGGCGAATAAAGGTAGTAATACTAGCCAGTATACATCATAGTACTGATTTCTGCGGTTGGCCTTTTGTACCTGCTGTTCCCTTGTAGTTGCTTATGATTTACGCCGCTGCAATTGTATATCCCCAAACCATGCCGAAGATTCTGCCTGTGTTAAATAACATTCCGAGTGTATTCACACATTTTTGTGTCTTCGTTTACGCAGATGGTTGTTTGCTGTTTTCACTGTTCTTTGCACATCACCCTTTGTAATATTCAAACAGTTGTATCCTCACTCCCTATGTAATGTCCCTTCCAGTCAGCATTGAGGAAAATAAAATAAATAAATAAACCAGTCAATAACTATGGACAGAAACGAAAATGAAAAAAAAAAACGATTACACAGGTTGAACAAGCAAACAAAATGCATGGCTCAGGGTTGAGGTCAGCAATTCTGAAAAAGAATTGAGGATCCATACAGCTCTGAAAATGGGTAGCCAGCGGAGCTGAAGGGAAATAACTCGAACGCTCAACACCTAATTACTTCAGGAATGAGGGAACGACCGGACGAACTGTGTCGGTGCAGTTGGTGCACAGACAAAATACATAATAATTTTTACCGTATAAATATCCCCTAGAACACCCAAAGCTAGAATCAAAAACTTCGTGCGTCCCTTCGCCAACGTGCACTGGGATCAACACGTTCCTCCTGTCATAGTGGTCGATGTATTTCTCTAAAGCAGTATCATCCAGTTCCCGTCTGAAGTTTGGTGTAGGGGAGGCGGGCATTCCTAGCATGGTGAATGGGGCATTATTAGTTCTTGGACAATACCCACAAGGGTATGCGGTATTATCGTTATAAGCCAGGCGCTCTCCTTTTTTCCTCGGTAAGATGTCTGGAACCCCCCCCCCCCCCCCCCCAACACACACACACAAAAACAAATTTCAGGGGAGCGTGCCCTCACACGCAACACTTGAATGGCGATGCTGCTGTAGGCGATCATTGATGGACACAAAGTTGAGTTTATTATCATTCTGGTATCGTGGTTGATATCGGCAGGATGACGTTTCAATGACCTTATGTTGAACAAGGCCAGAGTGAGCTCGTCGTTTTGGCCGACGTTTTCCTAAGCAACTCTGAAAACTCGACGTTTTATAGTCTCTATCGGATGCTTGGCACGCCTACCCCCTCGAAGCGCCGCCTCTTCCTCGTCTGTGTGAAAACTTCGTGGCCGGGCCATATGTCGAGCACCACCCTAGCAAAATGGAATGCAAGAATATTACAAGATGTGGAGTCGTGCTCCAAAAGTGTACAAACTTCTGATAATTACCCGGAGATGGACAACCCCATCTTTTGCACCTATTGCAAGCTAGGCGAGGATTAACCATGGAAAAGAAACAAACTGAACAGCAAACTAAAAAAACGAATAGCAAACATAAAAGTAGAAATCCAAACATACGCCTCTCAACTCACAAGAAACAATTGGTACAGTATATGCAACCAACTAAATGGCAATCTGCACCTAAGAAACGCCTGGTCTTTAATTAGGTATTTGATACCACCGAGGAACTCCAGAACAGAACGAAACAAGCGTCTAGGCATTTTGGCAGCTAACTATAACAAGGTAGAGGATGTGCTAGACGAACTAGCGAATGTCTATTTTCCCAAAAGAGACTATCCGGCTTACAAAGACTACAACGGAAAGGCAAACAACACGTGCTACCTTAACCAGCCAATCACCAGGGCAGAGCTTACTGAAGCTATTGCTGAAGCTAACAGGCACTCAGCCCCGGGGCCAGATCAAATTGGTAACGGTATTCTTCGCAATCTAAATGAATCCGATTATGAGTATCTTTTGCAGGTGATGAATAAGGCTTGCGAAAGTGGAACATTGCCGCTGGAGTGGGAGGATGCTGTAGTTACCTTCATCCCTAAACCCGAAAAACCTATAGAGATTGGAAATCTGAGACCCATCTCTCTAACATCATGTCAAGGCAAGTTATTAGCCTGCCTTTGTTCACGCTGACAACATATGAAACCCGTGTTTATGTTTCTTTTTTTTAATTCATCCCAATTCTCTTTTCAGCTATCTTGTATTTTATATTTAAAAAAATTTCAACCGCTCTAAATTTCATTTACACAGTATCCAGTAGTTAAATAAGATTTTCCTTCCCACTCCATCCAGGAATGACCTGACCCCAACAGGCATGCGAATTGGACTGGCAGCAAAAATACCGTCGAATTAAGACCCTCAACCAGCAACGGATCGCCGACGTCTTACCACCTGGTTTTCTTGCTCCTCTGCAGTCCCTGCAAGAACAGGAGAAATTTAAAGACTTCCTCATGGACCGCACCACCCCGATCTGCGCAGGAGACCTACAACTAGACGAGAAAAGGCTCGGCAACGTGGGCACCCCACAAGGGTCAGTGATATCTCCCGTCCTCTTCAATCTCGTCATGATAAGAGTAGCCAGAAGCCTAGATAACATAGACGGACTCCGACATACTATATACGCGGACGATGTAACGCTATGGGTTCCCGTGGGCAGCGATGGCCACATCGAAACAACACTACAAACAGTAGTCAATGCCATCGAAGCTCAATTGAACGGAACAGGCCTTGTATGCTCACCGGCCAAATGAGAGCTTCTCGTAATCATGCCAAAGGAAGCCGAGCGAAAGCGCAAGAACGTAGACAGCAGACCCGAACGACCCACGATTACAATCACAACGGCAGGGGACCACGTGATCCCGGAAGTCAAGAAGATCCGAGTACTCGGGCTCCTCATTGAACGCAACAGAGTCAATGGGGAAATGGTCACCAAACTCACCAGCAAAGCGGCCGCCGCAATGCGACTCATCAAGAGGATATCCAACCGAAGGGCGGGAATTAAGGGAGCCAGCCTGCTTCGACTCGTCCAGTCTTTCGTAGTCAGCCATATATCGTACGTCGCCTCCTTCCACTACTGGAGGACATGCTAGCGTAATAAGATAGATGCCCTAATACGCAAAACCTACAAGGCTGCTATTGGCCTCATTAGCAGCACGAGCAACGAAGCCTTCGTGGCACTCGGCGTACAGAGCACACTGGACGAGATAGCAGAAGCGCAGAGGACAGCTCAACTCGAACGCCTCTCTACAACCCGAACGGGCAGACACATATTGCAGGACCCCGGCCTGGGAACGCCCTCGGCCACATACGACAGAGACGCACCCATCCCGCACAGTATCACTAGGAAACTCACGGTTTGCCCCCTCCCACGGTACATGAACCCTGAGTACAACAAGGAACGCAGGCTCGCGCGGGCAAAAGCCGTCGTGGACCTCTATGCCAGAGATCACGGCGCGGTATACGTGGACGAGGCCGAATACCCTAACAAGAGGAGCAACGCATACGCAGCGGTGGTCGTCAACGCGCCAACGGGAGCGACCCGAACCGCAGCGAGCGTCCGGCCCCCAAACGCGCACCGGGCAGAGGAGGTAGCCATCGCCCTGGCCATCTCCGACCCCGGGTGCACCACAGTGCTGTGCGACTTGCGGACAGCGGTGAAAAACTACGCCATGGGGCGTGTGGGCAGTGAGGCTGCGCGCACATTGCGCAAAGCCGAAGCCGTCGGACGCGACAGTGCAGTGGTGATTAAGTGGTTTCCGGCCCACATGGGCAGTGCAGTGTCGAACCGTGGATACGCGAACCACAACGAGACGGCCAATGCGGTCGCGCGCGGAGTTACCAACCGCGCGGCCGCACCCAGAGTGTGACCCGCAGTGCAGTGCTAAAGACAAGATGACCACCCACAACGAAATCGTGAAATGGTACCGCCTGAACAGACAGGCTATGCCACCGCCCCACCCGGGCCTGTCCCGGTATCAGGCTATGCTATACAGATAAATGCAAACGGGGTCCCTGCTTACCCCAGTGCTAGCGAAACACGTATGCCCGAGCGTGTACGAAAGCAACCTATGTAGACTGTGCGCTAAGGAGCGAGCCACTGCGGCTCACATCCTCTGGGACTGCAGGACTAACCCGCGCGAAGCCAACGAGGTGACGACGATCCCTCCGCAGCTAGAAGCTGCCACGAGGTGCTACGATCCAGACATACAACTTCAGGCCGTCCAGCAGGTCTCGGCAGCCCTGGAACGACAGCGACCGAACGAAACCGCGCACAAGAGACGCGGCCCCCCTGCCAAGGGGCGGCGGCCCTCTCGAGTCCCCGGGAGTAGCGAGGACGCTCGACCTCTGGGAGCAGGAAGTCGAGATTAACGTACAGGCCGCGTTGGAGTAGCATTTTCCCTCCCTGCGTGGAGGAAGTGCTTACTTCTGCAGGCAACTCAATAAAGTTGCACTCTCTCTCTCTCTATATATATATATATATATAAAGTCTACGCTGACTCGGCCTACACTCCAGACGTCATCTTCAAATGGACAACGCCTAGGCATCCCTGCTAGTCCTCGGTGCCCCTACTGCGGCAGCCTGTAGCAATTCGCCGAACCTTTTCCACCTCATCTGGGCATGTTCTGCTTACTGCTTACTCAATTGACCGCGACCAGTACCTCACAACGTAAGTACTGTCGGGAGCAAAAGTCTGGATTCCACGCGAGCGGCGGCCGAAATGCATTGCAGCGCCACCCTGCGAAAGCTCGCCTGCTGTCGAGACACCGGCTGTAGGGCCTATCTTAACTGCACGCATGTTCGTTTGCTCGCACGAGTCTGATACGCTTTTTGTTCACGGAAAGACCGAACGGTGTCGCTTCGGCCGTGTCTAGCATTTACGACTGGGCAATTCCGTCGGCGTGTAGCATTTGCGATACGGTCTCAGTGAGTGGCAGTAAGCGGCCACTGATGCGTTGAACGGGTAGTTTTTCGTCACTCTTTATCAGCGTTGCACATCGAAAGTAGTTGCTATCTGCGACTGCACCGCAAAACAATAGTCTCAAACTGGTTTAAGGAAGCGTGTCGCTTCGCGACTGCTTTTATCGAATGAATCGAACGAACATGCGTGCAGTTAAGATAGGCCCTACAGCCGGTGTTTCGCAGCAGGCGAGCTTTTGCAGGGTGGCGCTGCAATGCATTTCGGCCGCCGCTCGCGTGGAATCCAGACTTTTGCTCCCGACAGTACGCCCGACGACTTCTGAAGAACATGTCCAACATTTCAGAAACAACCCCCAAATTTTGCAACAAAGTACGGAATTCGGTCTCAAAACAGGTGTCTCTAAAGTAATATGATGGCGGATCGTTCAGCCCCTCTCTAGATGACCCCCCAAACACACCCTTCGTGGCTCCTGAACGGCTTCTCTTGGATACACGGATGATCGTCGTATTAGAGTGTCCTCGCCACTACTTCAACGGTGCATACGGTACCTCTATGGACGTAACCGGACATAAGGTGCAAAGTGAACGTTCAGTGCAGTGAAAAGACTCATGTGAATCATCTTCCAGTACCCTTTTTCCCATGTCCCATAACAGGGCCTATTGGCCTCCTCCCAATAAAGTCATCCATTCCATTCCCACTGTCCTACCATTGATGTTTGGCCTGTTTGCGCATGTGCCACTCACAAATGAACACCCCCATCATCACCACTAGCACAGTGCAAAGCAACAACGGAAAATGTAAATAAACAATTTCAAGCCTAATGGAATGCGTGGTGGTGTGTCCTTCAGTGCTTACATCGAAAGAAACCCTTCCTCTTTGCTGTGGTTCAAGCCTCGCGCGCCTTAGTGCAAGCTTGGTCACTTTTTTACGACGGAGGCGAAAAACAACAACGCCCATGTTTCAAGACCCTGCTTGGAGCCGATTCCACCCTACCTCGAGTCTCAGCAGCGAATCTACCCGTTAGTATTACCCTAGACATTTGCTCACTCAAAGAATCACACGCATAATTAAGAGCTCCGCCTCGCTCAAGGCTGATTCCCGCGCTCTCGGCAATGACTGTAAACACCGAGGCTTCGGTCATCGTGAGATCGCAGCCCCACCGCCTCAGTTTCAAACACTCCGCTTCTTCCCAACCGAAACTGCATAAGCGATTCGCTACAGTCCCAACATAACACACTTCGTAAGCCCCATTGACGTCTTGAATGCTCGCCATTTTGAACGTACGAACACTGAAAAGTTATCGGCCGTGTCCTTCGTGCGCTCGTCTTGAAGAAGGAGCAAATACAGACCGGGGTCAAGGGAGAAAGAAGGAGCAAAATAAACACACCCTTCTAAGCCAGTGATCTCGAACAGAGTGACCCTGTTCTCGTCGTTAAGTGCGTTCGCTTACTCTTACGTTCGTTTCCTGCTGAAGTTCATCGCCGAGCAGGAGCTCCCTCTCTGTTTGATTTCCCCAGGACGGCTGATGGTACGCACTCACGCGAGATCGAGCTTATGCCGTGCACCAACCGCTTTGCGGGCGGAACATAAATTGCACCCTACAGACGTGAGCCTAGCTCCTGAAAGAAGCGTGAAAACGCCACGAGTGCGTCCGCGCCGTTGCTTTCACGTCTGCGCCAACATGATGGCACCGACGAACAAATGTGCGCTCTGAAAGACATCAAGGGGAGGATCTACATATTGGAACTTACTTCGAGTATATTCGTTCATTGAAATGGCGAGGGCTCCCACAATGATGTGGGCCCGTTTTTTTTTTTTTTTTTTTTTTTCAGGAATCAGGATAGAGACCAACATTTGGTTTGAAGTCCGCGCGTTCCCGTGGATCTGTAAATGCTGACGACTTGATGACGCGCAATCGTTTGTGCGTCTCGCTGTCTGCTGCTGCACAGCATTATGGGAAAGAAATGATGCCCGGATGTTTGGAGGTAGCTAGAGCGTATTGTTTGAGCGTACAAGACAATAGTCAGAATTTCGAACAGAATGTGAATATGTGCAGATGGAACATGTTTAAGAACGTATAGGTATCCGCTGATAGAATTTCTTTTACGCTTTTATTTTTGCTTTCCGGCCATTTTTTTTAATGCATACAAAGTGTCGCCCTAGCGCCATCCGTACTTTTTAACAGACTGCACAAGAACCAGTGGCGCTCCTAAGGAAGCCACCCCGAAGACTCCAACGTGTTCTAAATAAACGTTTATTCTCTCTCTCTCTCCAGCATACCTGATCGCACAAACCAGACTTCGACATAGGTACGCCAGCTTATGTTAATTTTGATGCTGTTCAGGAAAGCTGATGGGGAATTCGTTTTTACTCACGCTGTAGGTAACGTGCTGTGTTCACCCCAAAAAGCTTGCGTAGTCTCCCCTCTATCTTTTCATTCCACTCTACTCGCCTTCCCCGCGCTGGGTTGTATGCCGGTGAGTTCCCTGCTGAGCTTGATAACATCCCAAGTGCGCTTGTATTTCTTATCCTATATTGACTCACTCAGTCAGCCAGTGGAGATATGGCTAAATGTAGGCGGCCTGTTAAAGTTGTGTTTATTAACCGACAACCCTGTCTTTCAAAAATAAAAAAAAAATCGTGGTCACTGACCAATGAAGGTGCTTAATGATACATACGGCCCCTTGCTGCAGGCATGGTGAACAAGAACCAGTACGGTTTTCGCAACGTCAGCATCTCCAGTTTTGATGCCCCAGCAGTCCTCGAGACGTCTGCTCCGGGGTGCCCCAAGGGAGCGTGCTGAGCCCGTTCCTATTCAACTTGGTGCTGGCTCCTCTCCCGACTGCATCCCTCAAGGCTTGCGATACCCGGTGGAGGTGGAGCACTGACACGAAAATTGTATGTTACACTTTTGTTGCTTTTATGGATGCTTAATGGTCTGGCGAACCTGAAACAGCACTTCAAATACTTCAGCGCGCGATAGTTAATTACATTGAACGGCCTGAAAATAGTTTGTTTCAAATTCCCGCGCTTTCATCCCGAACGGCGCATATGACAGCCTCCCGGTTTGACCTCACCGCTTTGTGCGGACGTCACCGGCGCCCGCTTGAGAGGGTGTTGCGCCCGCTCGCCGCTCGTGGGGCCGCGCGCGTGAAGTGATGTCACAAGTTTTTGGCGAGCGCTGTCGCGTCACTTCTTTTTCATCTCCTGGAGTGATGTCACGCTGATGTCCATTTGCTGAGTGCCGCTCCGCGCGCTGCTCCGTCGGCGCGATAAATGCGATCCAATTGAACTATGTTCTTCGCGTCGCAGGCCGCTCATATTTCAGCCAGGGTATTCCGTTGAGTGAAGGAAGCGAACTGTGCAATTATATTAACGCCGAAAATTGGTATCAGTGCTCCTTTAAAGTGTGACCGCTGGCCGGACGACGCATCGTCGAACGATTTAATACATTAACATACAACGAAATTTAAATACCGACTAATCCAACTGCCTTCCTTGGTGTTTTGACCACCGAGGCTTCACACCTGGGCTACGAGGTGCACTGTATAGAAGAGCTCCTGATTAATTCCGATCACCATGGGTTCTTTAACGTGCACAGAAATCTGGACACACAGGCGTGTTAGTTTTTCGCCTTCATCGAGTGCTACAACTTAAAGTGGCGTAGTCTCGGGCTGTAAAACTATAAACTACACTAAACCGACAAAGGTGCCCTAGTGCCGCATTTCAATTTCCGTATTTTTCTGGTTACGTTTAACTAGTTTTCTGTCTATCCTAAAATGCCTGCAGGTGCTGATGTACGGCGGCAGCATGATCTTAGCTATCGTAATTATTCAAATAGACGAACGAAGCACTAAAAAGTCGAGGTAACTTTTTGGCATGCACGCAGCTTGACTTAATAAAAGTAACATTTCGCTCAATATTCTTAAAACCTACCTGTGCTTTACTTCGAGAAAAGGGACTACATCACGGCAATATACGTTTAAAGGAGCCATGAAGAGAAAATACAACTTCGTTTAATTTGAAATAACTAGAATTCAGTATCTCACTCAGCTCCATTACAGCCACAAAAGATGTTTTTTTAACGAAAAAAAAAGCAAGAAGTATGTAAAAGCTTTCAAATTTCGCGCCACGGTAACGTGTTATGAGCAAGAATGACGTCATACGGGCCAACAATAAAGCATAATTTTCAGTGCGTTAACTGCACGTTAGCATTCAAGTAATGCGGTCAAATGGAACTAGAGGCCCCATTACAGACGTCCAGTCATGCGTCGTAGCGACAGGTGAGGCATGCGGCCGCCAATCGCACAAGCAAGGTTTCGTGACGTCATAGAAAAGTTGCGGGAAATTGGCTAGGGGTTCGCGACTGTTTCACACGTTTTCTTTAATATCTCCGTTATTTGTTCGAAGATTGCGATGATATTGGTATCATTGTTATCGGGACAAAGCAATCTTTCTAATAAACCTAACTTGTATTTTGTCTTCATGGCTCCTTTAAGCAACAAATTGATCAGAGTCGTTTCTTGTTGGAGATACCTGCATGTGTTTTTTTTTACTCTTACCGGTGTTGTACAAATAAAGTTGGAAACGTTGGCTTTAGGTGAGAGAGAGAGAGAGAGATAGAGAGAGAACAATCTTTAATGAAAACTGGCGATGTCAGCCCAGCTAAGATGCCTGGCTTGATACGCCAGATTAATGCGATGACGATGATGATTATAATGATGAAGAGGAATACATATGATTTTAACTAATTACAAAGTCTGATCAAGACTTGTGTCTTTAAGGTATGCCAATAAGGCTTTCGTTGCACGAACGGCACATTTGGAAGAGTTCCAAGGACGTAATACGTCCCTCAGTTTTAGTTTTGCGGCCAGCGGCCGGCCCAGGGACACAGAATGTGGTAGCCGGGCCTTAGTGAAAGTTCGCTAAAGATTCGATTTCTCATTCTCCGTGTAACTTAATCTGATTTTATATATTCCCGGGAAAGTTACTGCCGAGATATATTAGCAGCGTAATATTTCCAATCTATTCAAGCTGCAGAAACGAGAGCAGGGGAACCTCAACGTACTAAAATTACTGCGCCAAGGTTTGCATATCAGCTACTACAATTCTACCTATTGTTCCCGTTTATATATTTAGGTTAGCTCAAGCAAGTCATGAAACATAAAAACGATATGAACCGCTGCAGCTAAATATTTTATACGTTCGAAAAGGTGCATTGCATGTGCAGTGTGGGTAGCCAATTCATTTGACGTGCACGCTGTAACTCCTGTGGTGATATACTAACTGAATTGACGGGGCTTCTTCAAACCGCCTTCTAATGATGTTAAAGTTCTGACTAATGCATTGAGGTATTTCTGAAAATAGTTTTTTGTTTTTTAATTGGGGCAATAATTACATAGTCGAGTTTTAGGCCTATTAAAGGAATTTTTTTTTTTCATCCAATGACCAATAAGTCATTGCAATGTCTTAAGCAGGGTACAGGTCACATGCTCAAGCTGTTTATCTATTCTTTTCTGAGTTTCTGATCAGTGTTGAGTCAAAGATAAAGCGAAGTAGCTGTTTTTCAAGAACTTTTTTACATGTTACTATATTTGATAACAACATGGTTTGGAGACAAAAACATAGACTATTTTTGCCAGTCGGTGTTCAACAAGCGGTAGACAGGTATGCATACATTCTCTGTGCATATCTATATGCACCGAATCGAAATGGCCAGGCCGACGACTCCTGGAGGCCTTAAAAGCCATCAAGGCCAACATCGCCGCTTGGATAACGTTGGAGAAAGATTATGTAACTTGGCGCATCGGTGCCGCGTCCATTCACCGCAGCCAGCGCGATGCCCATATATTAGAGGTAATGTCTGCGCAATAACTCCCTCCCACAAGTACAGGTGCGGCCCCGAAACCCTTAGAGGTTTACAACATCGTCGGAGCGCAATTGGATTTATGTTCTGTAAAGATAAAGACGCGTACGCCTTAGTTCCAGAGGAAAGAGTGCGATCTGACCGAGAAGTCGCATGCGATTAACGACTCATGAATATAAACGCGCAAAAGGGGAGTGCCGGGGGAGATGCGTCAAGTGAACCGCAGGCCATTGCATAACGGTCAATGACGAAAAAACAGCGCGCCAATTTTCTATGCCAAGGACGTGAGAACGTAAGATCACTCGAGGGGCGTCGTTAATTCGCCTGCTATGGTGGTGGTGTATGACAACAGCGCATTTCCCGCGAGTATAGGAGGAAATCAGTACACTATGCAAATGCTTTTCGACTATACACGAAAGACTACAAAAAACCACGAGCCACCGTTATACGGATGGCGACACGCCTTAGATTTCGTAGCAAAGATTAGGTAATAGCCGCAAATGAAAACGAATTGGAAGTTAAATAGGTTATGTTATCGAAAACACATAAACAGTCGTTCGCGAAACTCCATAAAAACAGAAAGCCATGTTTTTCTCTCTTCTGCTCACATCACCCGTTCATCTGCCGCTGTCAGGTTGGCTTAAATATATATATGCTGAAAGCATATACAGATTGAGTTGATTGATTGATTGATTGTAGGATTTAACGCGCCGACGCAACGCAGGCGATGAGGCGCGCCGTAGTGGAGGGCTCCGGATTAATTTTGACCACCTGGGGATCTTTAACGTGCGCCGAAATCTCGTACACACGGGCGTTTTCAGATTGAGTGCATCCCCAAATTAAACTTCTGCGTGTGCCGGTGGTATCAAAAACCCACTGCCCTATGTTTACATCCTCCTGGAAAAGGAATAACACCGTTTCGTCGGACCTGATATTTTTTTCTGTTTAAAGGGCTTCTTGAGCAAGGTAAATGCAAGAAGTTCAATTCGTCTGTCTGTCTGTCTGTCTGTCTGTCTGTCTGTCTGTCTGTCTGTCTGTCTGTCTGTCTGTCTGTCTGTCTGTCTGTCTGTCTGTCCGACGGTGAAAAATCACGCGGCAACAGCAACGAAAAGTTCCACTAGCTAGGTTCCACGTTCTGCTTGGAACGCACGTGGAGCACGGCCACGCGGTTCTATAAACCTTGTAGTCGGCCGCCTCCATTCACGCGCATCTCCGCCGTACGGCAGCGCTGGCATCGAGGAACCAGGCCTGTAGCAGTGGAACGCGGTAAATTCAAATCGCCTTGAGCAAACCTTTAGTGTGTTTACCTAGGGATGAGCGCGACGAAACAGGAACAACATGAGAGGTGAGCCGGAAAGCGAAGGGGGGCATTTCCTTGGCAAATGTCTACAAAGACTATCGTCTTTTGACGACATTTGCAACGTAAGGAGCAGATACGCGGCCAATTTTTTCTCCTCGATTTGAAGGGAAAACTTTAGGAAGTACCGTATAGAATACTGTCATTGCAAGATTCAGCTGCACGCCAACAGCTGTTGGCGTATCGCCTTGAGTGATCGTCCACGAATTTCTTTTCGATGCGAACAGCTTCCATGAATCCGTGCTGCCAGTGAATCTCCCTGTTACAACTAAATGCCTGTGAAGCCCACATCGAGAACGTGCGGTTGGCGCCCAAACGACTCCAGATGACCCGAGGTGCGAAGCACTCCAGTTCGCTCAACGACCCTCCCATATGGGCCCATAACGGGACACACATTAAGGGTGGTGTGCGTGCAAGAAAAACGATCCAGCGGCGAGAGCGGGCAATGCCGGCCTCACCGGTCGTAGCCGGAGTGGGAGACGGAGGGGGGAGACACTGCATGCAATCGATTTGTGACCCACGGTCTGCGATGCGCTTCTCTGGTTCCGCCTGTAGGTCAGTGAGGCCACTGAACCCGCCACGCTGTATGAACCACAGGCGCCTATAGGTGAAGCACGTCGCGAATAGCCGCGCCGTTCGCGAAAAAAATTGTCTCTACGCTCGTTGTTCCTATACTCCCGCTAAGACGAAGTGGAAGGGACCGTACAAATTTGTTCCGATTATCAGAAATTCGTCTTAAGCGGAGGTTTTTTTCATTGCGGACGTTACAAGATGGAAAAAAATGTTTTCGTCTTAACCGAGTTCATCTTAACGCGAGTCCACGGTATATGTATGTATATAGCTCATTATGATTGGGAATTAGGGTCTCGTGGAATGAATGCCAAAAGCAATGCCAGCAATCTAGAATATCACAAAGTTCACTACGGAAGTCTTTTGTCTCGTTTTTCGAGGGGCGATATGAATTCGTGACAGCTGCAGAATATAGGAAGTGGAAAGAAAAATGCGCCCTGTATGGGGGGGATTCGAACTCCCGAAATACAGATTACGCACGCCATGCTTGACGAATTAAGCTACCGGCGCGGCCACGCCCTCTTCCCTTTCGGGAGTATTTACGCGCATTTATGGGCATCAGCGGTTACAATCAGCCGTTTTATAAAGCGTTGTCTAATGCCCTAAGGCAGCTATGTAAAACTATGATAGGCTTCAGGGTACGAGCCCAGGCTCTTGCTGTCGGCCTTCGTAGTGCTTGCGCACTAATATTTCCGTGTGGGCCCTCAGCGGATAAGAATTCCTCATACGAGCTGCGATCAAGGCGACAATCAATTTTCTGCCTCGATTTCCACAAAATTTCTGATTAAAACGAAGCTTCCGTTGATATCTTAGAGTGTGGCTCTGGCTAGAATGCAGAAGACTTCGGATCTCTCGCCTAAATATTTAAGCATAAATAAATCTTTATCTAACTGCGAAAGAGAAAGAGAGAGAGTGCATAGATGGAGGGAAATCATGAGGTTTAATGCTCTGGCGAATGCAGGGAATTTCGACTTGCGAAAAACGGCAGTCAACCTCCACCTTCATTTCGTGCGTCTTAATTTTTTTGCGCTTTCTTCGTGCTTGAAAATGTATAATACACCCAGCTTTTTTCGAGGTGCTTGATTTGAAAACAAATTTGTTCCCAGTGCAAAGCAAGGGCTTTGGTTTCACCCCGAACTCGGTGGTTGACGGAAGCAGGTTTAGCCGAGTTAAATGCCAACCACCTCCCGTGCGAGAGGCCAAGAAAGCGGGTGGATAGGCGGAATTGGAATTCAGGGAACGCTTCCCGTGTCCATTCGGGGCATGGTTGCCCCGTGCAACAATCAAACCAGGCCGCCCGTCGTGGTTCAATTCGCCCGTCCATTGATCGGCCCCAGGCGGCCAAGGTATAATGCCCTGTGACGTAACTCCTTCCCTGCGGTCATCGGGCTTCCCAGGAAACCTTGCAAACCGTGCTTTCGGAACCTCTATTCCTATTATCCTCAATTTAGCGCAACTAACAGAAGGCATGAAATGTCGAGTTTGCATTTCCCGACTTGGGCCAGTCCAGAACCCACGTCCTGGCTATAGCAGATGCTCAGTTTTCATTTCGAAAGGGATTATAATATTATAGCAGAGTGGTAAGCTGGGCAAGTTAATATGGCGTCATTCTGGGCAACAGCGTGAAAAAAGACGTGGACGAAGGAAACGGACAGGACGAGCGCTCAGCACTCGTCCGGTCTGTTTTTTTCGTCCATGTCTTTTCTCGCGCTATTGCCCAGATTTAAAATATTATGAAGTTCTGGAACTGGCCACACGCACGATTTCACTGAACGGAAACTTTTCAGCGACCTAGTGGAATCGCTCTATAAACGCAATATCATTTCGGCCGAGGCATAATGTCCCTTTGTGTAACTCCGCAGCTGAGATCATCGGGCTTTCCAGCAAACGATCCAAAGATTACTTTCCCGTAAACCTAAATTTCGAGAACAAATAAAGGGGTTGCACGGTCGCGTTTTCATTTTTCGACGTCGGACCATTCCAGAAGACACGCCCTGGCTGTGACAGCTTTCTAGTTCTCATTTCGAAGCTGATTGAACGATTATGCGCAAGTGATTTTGGCAGCATGACATGAAATGTGCGGCGCCTCCATTTTCGCTGAATGTTTGCACCGTTACCTTACCAAGTGCAATCATTTCGTAAACGAGATGATTCTCACGTTGTATATGGTTTTCGCATTAACAGGAACGTTGCCAGAATGTTTTGCATAATGCCCTAGACGTGTAACGTATCGTCA
Source organism: Haemaphysalis longicornis (assembly GCF_048455015.1). Classification (NCBI taxonomy): domain Eukaryota; kingdom Metazoa; phylum Arthropoda; class Arachnida; order Ixodida; family Ixodidae; genus Haemaphysalis; species Haemaphysalis longicornis. The sequence goes on along the minus strand of NW_027526445.1, from coordinate 126,222,599 downwards.
AAATTTGCTGCACACAGAGTTGCCCCTGCATGTTCCCATCTCTCCGAAACCTGGTGGACTTAGTTAATTATCTCGCAAATACGGTATTATCCCCTTATCGCCTTAAACACTTGTTGTGCGAAAGTTCTTTGCATAACACTCGACAACATCCGTGAAATTGTTCGTACAACGAGAAGAGTGTTCTGAAATTCTGCATCTGTGCTGTAAAACACCCTAACGTCTCGCTTTCACAAACTCAGTTTTTGTACAGAAATATGGTGGCACCGGTACCTGCAATGCAGGGTGTGGCAAAAGATATGCTGGCGCAGAGAGGTAACCGCAGTGGAAACATGCTGTCGTGTCGATGTATTGCCACGACTTCGGTTCTCCGGATTTTTCTTAAGGTCCACACAGCTGAAAGAAATTAAAGCAGTGCTATTTAACGTGAGAGCTGTCGCGAAGTGCGGGGTTCGTCAAGAGGGGCTGTGGCGCCCTCTCATGACTAGTTTCAGTATCAGCCTGGCATTGATACCGAACGTAGTCAAGGGAGGGCGCTGCAGCCACTGAAAGAATCAAAAAAGAGATATTAGATTGAGTTTTTATTGAGTTAGGGTAATTAATATGTTAATTTATGATCTTTCCTTACTTCATATTATTGTGTGAGTATTTTCGCCGGACAACGGCAGTGTCTGTGGCCACGGTGCAGCGTAAAGATCACCCCGAACACTTTGCCGTGTTGAGTACCGTGTGTCTCTGTGGCGAATGAGATTGACATCGGGTTCATAACGCAAGGGGCGTAGGTTTTACCGCGACAAGTGTAAGGGGATTTCCTTACGAAGCCTCTGTTTGGGTGGGTGACGCCGTGATTCCGGGCTCTGTTTGAGTGCGTGACGCCGGACGAGCTGCGACGGCAAGCCGGGCCCCCAGAGTGCTCGGCACTTAAAAATTGTCTACGTATTTACCCGATTCTAACACGCCCCCGATTCTAACACGCACCCGATTTTCCTGGCAAAAAAAAACCGAAAAAACTTGCACCTCCGATTGTAACCGCACGGGACTTTGTGACCCAGACAAACGAATGCGAGAGAAAGGGGCGATTTATTTCCCGAAATAATCTCACTCATCTCGCTCCTCGTCGCTCTCCGCTGACCACATCTCGGCCTCGGTGCCTTCAAGCGCGTTCGCGTTGCCACACTTCTGAACGAACGTTCAACCATGGTCGATGGGATCATGGCCCACGCCTCGCACGCCCATCCCGAGAGCTTCTCCAGAGGTGCACGCTTCAGCCAACCGCTCGTTGTGAACGCGTGGTAGCCGCTGCTGCCATTGCTGTTATCAAGCGCGCAAGTAAAACGATTTGACGTTTTGTGTGAACGCCGATACAAAAGCCCAGGCGCCTAAGCTTGCTGCGTCCGAAAAATCGTTGCTAAAAGATTCAGCGCCATTTTGAGATGGCGATGGCGATGGGTGGGACGAAATTTCCGCTGTTTCGGCAGTTTCGGTTTTGTATCCGATTCTAACGCGCATGCGATTTTTCGGCCTATTTTTTCGGAAAAAAAGTGCGCGTGAGAATCGGGTAAATACGGTAGTTCTTCCACTCTGTGAATACGTACGAGTACGGAAGATGTGGCGTGTTCTACCTCAGTAAGCTCGTATATGCACGAAACAAAACACGTTTTGTTAGCAAGTTGCGATTGAGCATACTGCCTACTTAATTAGCGGAATGAAACTTGGAAGAACTAGAGCTTTATTCTAGGGGACAAGCAAGGGACGGTCTCTATCCCTCCCGTAGAAGGTCATGTAATGGAAGCAGACGGGAATTACGCGATATTTACAACTCCACTGCGAACTACGTATTTGCAAAAGTAGGTGAAACTCGGCGTAACCTTAGAGTCGTCTTGGCAGTCAATTGCCATATAACTTGCTTGGGAATAATGCCGCTAAAAGAAGAGTTACAGCCGCTTTCTGCAATCATACCGCTCACGTGCAGAAGTCCATGTATTGGCGGCAGCCGGGAATTCTGTAACTTCTGGAACTTCACTGCAAACTAAGTAATAATGAAGAGTAAATTAAATTCAGCGGACAATAGAGTCGTCCTGGCGGACAATTTCGGTAGGATTTTTTAGGGGCGAAGCTCCTTAAGTCATGGGTCTGTGCATCCCTTGTGTCTCGTGGTACGCGACCGCCGCATGCTTTCGGAGATGTCGCAAAGTGGGCCGCGTTGCACGCGCAAGAACCGGCTGCAACCGGCAGCGCAAACTCGGCACCGGGAGCGCGAGCTTGTCTGTGTTCGCCAACGGAGGCGCGAGCGCACGTGCACTGCGAGGGGGAGATCACGCAAGAGAGAGAGAGAGAGAGAGAGAGAGAGAAAAGCTTTTATTAAAAATATGCACGTAGGCCTGTTTAGTCCTCACATTCCGTCTTCAAGCCGCTGCCTGATGTACGCCGCCAGTTGCCTTTGTTCTTCGGTGGTGCTTGTTGCGGTCAGCCATCCTTTGTTGGGTGTGTTTGTAGTGTTGTGTATGGTTGTGCAGTTCCAGAGTATGTGATCTTGGTCGAGTATGACGTTACAGGTAGAGCAAGTAAGGGGTGGTGTGTCAGGATCTCCCCATATCTTGTGTAGTCTAGCTGGAGTGTCCAAGGTGTCCGTTTGAGCTTGTATTATTAGGGTTGCTTGGTGTCTTGTGAGCGTGTCAGAGAGCTGTGGCAGTTCCCTCCTTCCCGTGGAGTAGTCCTTCAATTTAGGTACTGTTGGGACCATGAGCGTTTGAGTTGGTTCGAAGTTGGCAGGAGCCCGGGCTGCGGCTTCTCGGGCCAGCTGATTAGCTTTTTCGTTGCCTGCCATTCCTTCGTGCCCAGGTATCCAGTTCACTGTTACGGATCCCTTGATGCTGTTGTTGATGGCCGTAGCTATGGCTTGTGGCAGTTCCATGCTTAGAAGTTGGTGACAGGCGCTTTTTGAGTCAGTGTATATGTACGTGTGCTTCGTGGGGCTGGATGTGTGGTCAATGGCGGTTGCGATGGCGGTGAGTTCAGCCCAGATGGGTTCCATAAGGGGGATGCACTGCTGGTACTGCAATTTTCTTTTGAGGTCAGCATACGCTATGCTTGCTGCTGTGTCTGTTACTGCTGCATCTGTGTATACGTGGTTGTTGAATTGGTCCGCAGCTGCTCGTTTACCGAGGTATTGAGATCACGCCACGAACGCAGGCAGTCGTTCTCGGAGATCGAACGAGACGCAAGGACCTTTGCTCGTTTCCTCTCGTCTTGTTCGGGCACAAGTTCGCCCTAAATAAAAGTTCTTTCTTTACCGTTGTGTCCCATCCTACGTGACAAATTGTGGTGGAGGTGCGGGGTAGTCCTCGATGGCGCGGGGTCTTTCACCAGGTCTGGGCCTGGGAGCATTAAACGCGTCGTAATGAAGGGACCTCGCAATCCAGTTATGACAACGACGAAATGAAAAGAACAAACGAAGAAACGAAACAACAAACGAACAAGAACAAAATAAAAGAACAAAATAAAAGTTGATTTGTACAATGTACGCACACAGTCTTACGTCTTTCTTAATGATGTAATGGGCGATCTTTCACGGGAGAGTTACGGTTACCGATCTCCCCCTCTCGAGCTTCGCCCCACTTATCATCATTCATTCCGTGGATATGGCGTGATTTTTTCCTAAGGTAACTACATTAGGTTGATCGCTACAGAGAAATCGCGAGTAATTGCAGAAGAAAATATTTCGTGTCGCTGTGACGCGTATAGACAGACAGACATCACCAACGGCCGAAGGGTATATATCTATACAGCTTCGCTCTGAAAATTTCTGAACAACCCATGGTCGATGTTCTTCTTTCCAAGAAGTAGGTGGTCTGCTTGTCCTTGCGACGAAATCGAAAGTTGAGGTAAAGTCGAAACCAATGAGTTAATTTCCGCACCTTTGACAGCGATTTCCAGCGCTTATCCTGCGTGATTCGCACACTGCCAACGGCTGGTTGGGGATCACGTGACGGCTGCCGAGCAGTATCGCTAAGCGGTTGGGCACATGCTCGCAAGCGAAGCGCGATTCACAGGCAATCTATAAGGTGAGCGGTAACCCCCACAGGGAATGACTTGTTTGTTCTGACTTTGGCCTTTTCATGGGTGAGGGAACAGGGGACCGCGATGCTGCATGTCTTGGCACACCTGCCACTTCCCCTGCCCCCTCGGTGCTTCTTCTCGTCTTGCAAAAGCATACGTCGGTCTACGTCATGCTTCCCACAGACGACGAGTTCGATGGTGAGCACGCGGCATAAGACACCGGGAAGTCTGTTTCCCTTCCGCGACGCGGTTCCGAGTGTAGACAAAGAACTTTTATTTATTTTTTGGTCCTCGTTGGGGTTGTCGTGAATTCATTTCCCTCTCCCTTTAACCGAAGTGGCGCATGCGCATTTGATATTCCATCGATGCAAGTAGTCTCCCTAAGTGCACGTGACACATTGCGCAATGTGGAGGTGCTTTTGAATGTCTATGTAGCTGGCAAGGCTGGTGTCGTGCTGTAGAGGTTGCGCTTCTGGGAAGATATAGTGAAGTCGATTTCAAATTCCATATGCTCCGGTTATCCTTTTTAAAGACGAGAGACTTTGTTGGGAAATATAAACACGGAAATTTTGTTCAGTCTGGTGTCTGCCCGTCGAAATAGCCACCCGGCCAAAAATTATCAGAATTCTCGAATAAGAACTTTATAGAGGCAAAACTTTTTCAAGCTACAGGACGTGTAGTTCATATTCGCCAACATTGCTCGGCAAAACAAAACAAGCCGTATTTTAGGACAAACACATAACCGATACCAGCGGTGTTCTTTTAATTAAAAATACACGTAAGCCTAATTTTTTGGTGGTTAAAAAACGAGTTAATAACAGTGTTCTAACCAAAATTCAAAATGGCACCTAAAATCGTGGGGGTTCCGGCTAGTTACCCGAATGAGCTAGTTACAGGCTAGACTGAGCTAGTTAGAGGCTAGTTACACATCCATGAGCTACACAGCACAACACTGTGTAAAATAAATAGGCCCAATTCTAAAGCGGTTAGTGTTTGCCCCGTAAATCGCCGCAAAAGTTTTGTTTGGTGTGTGGAAGGAGTTACCTGCGAGATCACCCTTTCATGCGGTAAGAACTACGTATGACAGACGGGCCGCTGTCTGAATGACAGGTTGCGGGAGCATGATTACAATGTTCGGGGCAGTTTTGAGGGGAATATCAGCCGGCATTTTCGTTCGTGTTCTTTGACGAGTGTCTTGTTGCCAGCCGTGATGGTCATGCACTTACCCGAGTGATTATCGAGGCAGCTGTGATAATTAGCGAAGGAGATAAGTGTACATAAGTGCCCCGTCCATTCTGTTCTCAATAAATGAGATCACTTACTTGGCTATCGAATTGTGAACTTTCCCTTGGATGTTTGTTTTGTCTTATTTTCCTTGCCACTTGTTTCCATGTCTGCCGACAGGGGGTTTAAAGCAGTTTTGTGCACGTGGCTGTGATGCAGCTGCGGTATCTGCCATGCCATTGTGATAGAATGAATATTTATGTGTGTGTTTCTTTTCTTTAAAATTAGTTGGAAGCCAGTGCTTGTTTGTAGTCTTCTTCTCATCCCTGGTCTTTTTCCGCGCTTTGTAGATCATGGCTCACAAAATGGCACTTTGTTATTTGCACCAAAAAGGTACGAAAAAGGTGCCGCGGTTCCGCCCTCACCAGCCCCGACTTACAGATCCAAAAGGACCTAATCAGCCGGGCGAAGACGGGAGCAGAAGCCACTGAAGCCCTGGACAAAGGGTTCCACCTATGATTCTCCCATCTTTTTCTCCCCTTCCCCTTTCCTCCATCTTTACTTCAATAAAGTTTATTCCGTCAGTCAGCGGGGAAAAGGAATTAAGTACGGCAAACTTCCGCCACATTAATCATGGACGGAGCGAGGCGGGAAGAGAAGAGGGTGAGAGGTGGGCAGGGGAGGGAGGAGAGGCAGGTACGTGGCAGGACCCGCAGAACGCTATCGTCCGTCGACGTCATTTGCAAAGAAGCGAGCAGATACGCGGCCATTGTAGATTGTTTTCTATACATGTCTTTTTATCACTCGTGTAGTACATTCATGTCATCTTTGTTCATTATAAAACGTATTTATAGTGGCTTTATTTTCTTTCGGTCAGTTTGAGTCCGTGTTTTGGGGCGCTTTAGTTGTTTGGTATTTCTTATGTCGGTTTCGGGTAGTTTTGTGGAATAATTTTGGACGTTAACGCGGTTTTATTATTAGTGGGTGGGTTTTGGTTTATAATATATTTTTTAAGTTTGGTGTTTTTTTTTTCTCTTAAGGTCGGTTTCGACAGTCCCGTAGCTGGTTCAGCGGAGACCAGCTGCGGTAATAATATGGGCGTTATATTCAAAACGAAAACCATAGATCCCTATGTTTCATTTAACGCGTTATCAGGTACAGAAAATCTGCGGCACAAAAAGGTATACACCCCTTTTTCTAGCGAAAACGATGGTTGAAACGCGAAGCTTTCCTGCGTGCGATTCAGATGGCGAAGTGGCAAAGTCTAAACAAGAATGAACGTAGTGGAGTGATGCCCTTAATGAGCCTAAATATCAGACAACATTTCAGGGGATTGGGAGCTATTGTGACGTGGCTGCACTTTCAAATTTGGCTTAGAGACATTTGGCTTTCGCGACACACCTCTCCGGTCCAACCGACCACCCTACGACATATGTGCGTCGATTTGAGGTTATCGGAGGTTGTGTCTGTTGCAAATGCGAGTACGACCGTCAGCGTATAATACCATAGCGACAAGAAGACCACTGTGAGCGTCCATACTAAATGACAATGGCTCTTCGCCTCTGGTAATCATCCAAACTCGCAGGAGGCAGTTGAATTCAGTTTTTTTTAATTCGTAAATTTCAGTGCTAGATTCCTTTCGTGTGTCCCATCCTTCCGTCCTCCTTATATTCCCAGGCCCTCCTGTCCCTTGTGTTAGTTGTACGGTCCACCAGTTGCCTGTCCAGCGGAGAACATGGCCTTTGTAGCTTACCGGGACCTGACACCGGGTATATTCACAGATTGAGAGCTCTTTCTTGATTCGGTGGATGGTAGAGACTGGCCGTTCTTAGTTGGTCCAGCGATTTGTCCGGTTAATTCCGACAAACAGTGCGACTCTAGCCCATTAATGAGGTCTGGGGTTGCTCCTAATTGCAGTGCAATATGTTCGCTACAAGGATTTTATAACCATCGTTGATAACAGAGTTTGGTAAAGAGAGCCTGCCATCTCATTCGCAATGTTCACTTAACCCTTAATCTACTGTTTCGGCTTGTCCAATTTTTTTCGCAACGCACCTCGTACGTTTGCACCCGAAGATTTTTTAGCCTCGATAAATCAGCCGCGTTAACAGTGTCGCTGGAGGTATTGATTGAGATTCTGATTCATCCACCTAAACATGAAGGCTGAACAAGATGCTAGATGCAGAGACAGCCCCCTTCGTGCACGCACGCAGTTCATGAAAAGATCCGGCCAGCATGGCACATGCTTTATGGTAGGCCGGCTGCCGCGTTGTGACAATTGATTGATTGATTGATCGATTGATTGATTGATTGATTGATTGACTGATTGATTGATTGATTGATTGATTGATTGATTGATTGATTGATTGATTGATTGATTGATTGATTGATTGTAAAGTTTAACGCGCCCACGCTACGCAGGCGATGAAGCGTGCCGGTGGACGGCTCCGGAATAATTTTGACCACCTGAGGATGTTTAACGTGGACCGAAATCTCGTACATACGGGCGTTTGTGCTTTTCGCCTCCACCAGAAAAGCCTTAGGCGTGGCTGGGACTCGAACCCGCATCCCCGTGCTCAGCAGCGCAACGCCTTAGCCACTCAGCTACCACGGCGAGTGCGTTGGGACAATGGTCGGCTAGACAAAGACATGCGCACTTTACGATTATGCATGACCCACTACGGATTTCGGTTGACTCCCATGAAACAGAAAGATGCGAATACGCTTCCATAATGCATTCTTAGATGCCTCGTGGGGCATGTAGCATCAGGAAGCCACGAACATTTTTCTTGAATGCAGAGAAATACAAGCATGATGATGATTGGTGATGATTGCTATTGGTTTCCCCTTTACAGCGGGGCGATAACATGTCATCTTACCGAAAAGGGCTAATATACTTATGTTTTACACTATGGGTTTAATACCAGCGCTGCTCAGGGCAGGCACAAAAAGCTTATTAGGCCCGAAATACTTTCTTTTCCCTGTTCCAGGTGGTAACTGTCCTAGGCTATATTCCCCTCTCTGCTTTTCGTCCACCAGCATTCTAATCTTCTTTTCTTCCCCTCGACAGCCTTGAAGTTACCTCCCTCCCTGATACCCTTAAATCCTATGGCTTCTGAAATCCCAATATTCCCTTCATGTAGATTTCGATGGATACCCTTACATTCTAACACTAAGTGCCGCATAGTTTCTGTTTCTTTTCCGCAGACCACGCATACCCCATCATTTTGGGAATACTTCCCCACAAAGCGCTTAGATCGCAAGCAACCTGCTCTAGCCTCAAAAAGCAAAGCACTGCCCTGGGAATTATCGTAGAAATTTTCCGTTCTGATGTTCAATTTCTCAGCCCTGTACATCTCTAACGACGTTTTGGCTTCCTTTTTTTTTCTCCATTTATTCGTTTCAATCTGCCTTGCCCCTTTTTTGGTTACCTTGGCTGTTTTGGATTCTCCACTGTACTTTCCGTATTTCATCGTTAGCCTTCTAGTCTTTCTTAACCACTGCGTGTCCACGCTTTCCAAGTATAGGTACCTAAAAACCTTAGCTGCCCACCTACGTTGATCCATTGCTCTCAACCTCATCTCAAAACATAATTTACTCTGTGCTTCTCGAAATTCAAATGACGCCCAGCCCATATCTCCCTGTACTGCTTCGCTAGTTGTTTTTCCATGCGCTCCTAAGGTCAAACGATCTACCGTTCTCTGGTTCACTTCAAGGCCTGATAGAACGTCTGATTTCAAGCAAAGTACAGGATTCGCAAATGTGAGACCCGGAACCTATACTCGTTTCCACAATCCTCTCACTACTTCATATTTGTTATACCACCACAGAGCTCTAGGTTTCATTAGAGCTGCGTTTCGCTTTCCCTTAACCTTAAGTTGCCCCTCGTGAGTTCTTATGTAGTTATCCCCTTCGTTTATCCACACTCCCAAATATTTAGATTCCTTCCTATGGGTAGTTCGCCTTGCTGGATAGACACTGCGTCAGTGGTACCGTCATTGAAATCCATTATTCCCGATTTTTCCGCGCTAAAATTGAACCCGAGGTCGGTGGCTTCCTGGCCGCTACACACTAAATTTGTTACACCCTTTTAGCCAAAAAGGGCGCAGCATAAGTTGAAAAAGGGTGTTGGGAGGCCCTTACACCCTTTTTCTTAAATCTCAACCCCCTTTTCCTAGCTCTATACCCTTTTTGTGGAGAAAAAAAGGTGTTGATAAACTTCAACACCCTTGGTTTCTCTTAGGGTGTTGAAAGGGTGTAGAAAAGGTGTTCAGCTGTTCATTGAATAAGGCCATGTTTGGATGCATAACAGCACTGTAAAGAAGAAGAAAGACATCCCCTCATATACTCCTATACTCGCAAGAAATTTTCAAACGCAAAAAAAAAAAATTGCTCGTATGCACTGATCCCTTGTTTCCATATGCGGTGCACCTCATGCCCCAAGTTTATCTTTGGCACGTGAAACACAAATTTGTACCTTCAAAATTAAAAAGTCTATAGTCATGTGGCGAAAAGGTTTTTTGCCTACTGCAACACGCTTGGCTTAATGTAGGTTGTTGAAACGGCGGGAAATAGGTGTTCAGTTGAAAAAAAAAGAACCGCGGAGCTGGGAGTCGACCTAGTTTCTTCCGTTGTTGCTAAGTTTTGTTTTGTTTGCTGATTTTTGCAATGTCCTTGCTAAGCTAGGATGACCGCTGAGGGGTGAGGCCAAGTTTAACCGGATTTTACAAGGCTGTTCCAGTGTGTGTGTGTCCACCCCCCCTCCCTCCCACTGCCAAGGGATCCAAGGGGGAAACAAGCTAGGTCGGCCCCCAGCTATGCTGTTTTTCCAGCTTTGCGCCATTGTTGCAAGCTGCCCCAATTTTTTGACGTTTAGAATCCAAAAGAAGACTAGTACCTTTGAAATGGTATAGTAAGAGATGCGCACACGCATACGCCCTTTGTGCTCACACTCTAACAAGCTCGAAAGCTGACTTTCCTGTTACAATACCCTATCTACAGTGGTGCACCTTTTACAGGTGCCACACTTCTTTTTCTTTGTATTTTCTTGCTAACGCCAACGAAACTAGCTCAAGCTTAAACAGCTTCACTGGTAATAAATTATGCCAATTCATCTTGCTTTAAACACCGTGGGGTAGAAAACACCCCCGCTTGTAGAAAATGTTCGGTCCACCCGTGTAAACAGGTGCAAAATGCCTCCAGATTTGGAGGTCTCTTCACCTTTTTTCTTAGTCGACAGTCGTTTCTTACACCCTTTTTCTTACGCCCTTTTTCGCAGTTTCGAACACCCTAATTTGTAGCTTTGCACTCTTCTGGGAATAAGGGTGTTGAAATAATGAACACCCTTCTTGAAGGGTGTTGAGGTGGCGGGAAAGATTTGTTTGGTATTTAATAAAATTCTATAAGTTATGGAACACAACAACTACCTCGTGATTAAAAATATTTTGCAAATGCGCGTGTTGATTTGTATATTTTCATATGCATAGTTCCAAAATTAGTGCTGACATATCTGTTTTTTGCGACAAGCCCAGCCACTTAATCGGGGGGCTTTCCTCTGCTGGATATAAAAGCAAGGAAAGCACATGTATTACTAAGTGAGTATGCACTCCCTGTACCGCTTGCATCCCGTAGGTTTTCTTGCTCAATTAATTTGTGTTCCGACTGTAACTTGTGCGTATTACACTGTTTGTGTTGACTGCTGCGCGCTCCGCCGATTCACACTGCCACGCGTAGCTGCTGCCATGGTCACGTCCTTATTTTAGGGTGTTCACACAAACACCTTTTTTTCAGCCGTACACCTTTTTTTTCGCCAGAACACTGTTTAAAGGTGTTCACCATGGGACAAAATGCTTATACTCTTTTTGGCCAAAAAGGGTGTAAGAAAGTTTAGTGCATGCGCATGCCATCACCTTAAAAAAGGTGTGAGGATGCTCAACACCCTTTTTTAAGGGTGTTGAGCTCAACACCTTTTTTTGTTCTTACACCCTTTTTTCATCCGTACACCCTTTTTTCGCCAAAACACCTCCTAAGGGCGTTAGCCATGGGACAAGATTTTTACACCCTTTTAGGCCAAAAAGGGTGTGCAATAAGTTTAGTGTGAACTATTTATTAGCCGTTGCATGTCGGTCTGGTTATCAGATAAAAGAACAATCTGGTCTGCGTATAACATCCCCGGAATACGCTGTTGTACGCTGTTGTCGGTAGCGCTGTTAATATGAACAAGTACCAACTCGCCCAATCTTCCGTTTTAGCTATTGTGCAACTTCGCCTTGCAGCAGATGGGTTAGGCTGAACCCTACTTGGCTTTCTTCCAGTTTCTTTTCTAACCCTGCCATGTAAAGCATAAACAGTATTGGGCTCAAGGTGCATCCTTGTTTCAGTCCCCGATGGCTGTTGACCTGCTGGGCGCATTTCTGTCCTTCCCATGTAAGGTGCACTCTATTGTCTTCATAGATTGCTATAAGAAACTGTATTAACTCGTCATCTAATCCCTGGAGTATCAGCATTCTCCACATCAGTTCTCTGTTTACGTTGTCATATGCCCCTTCAATTTCCAAGAACGTAATCCATAGTGGTCTATTCTGCGCTTTTGCAATTTCAATGCATCGCGTTATCACGAACAAATTATCATCCAATCGCCTGTCTTTTCTAAATCCATTGTGCAGTTCCCCAAGTATTTCATTTTCTTCCATCCATGCTTGAATTTCTGATTCTAAAGTGTCCGCGCTGGTTAGATAAATTCAGGGAGCCTAACTTAAGCCGTAGCCTTTCAGTAGGACGCGTCTTAAAGCCCACGTGTGGTTGCGGTCCGTGAAACCGAGTTATTGTTTCTTACCAATTTTTATATTTGCGTGAAAAGCTTTCTCAGTTAACAACAGCAGCACCTGTAACAGTCATGTGTTAAACGTACTGCTGGGTAAACTAACAAGGGCGGAGCTATCGTGCAAAAGTGGCATTATTTCTTCATATTCGCCTGAACATTTCTGGTTTTAAGATAGCGCGTGTTACATGCCTGGTCCGTTTACACGTGGGAGCATTGGCGAAACCGTTACTATAAATCCCAATGCAAGCAGCTGTTACTGGACAAATATTAGGGAAACAACTTGATTGAGCTTTCTTCTAGAGAGATTACGCGCAAACATTGAAACATTTACGCTTCTTGGCCAATCTCCTTAAGTGGGTATTCTTGGCTTGACAAACGTATGCAGGTGATGGTGGGCGGCCATCGCAAGGCACGCACACACGAGCGCTGCGCATTTTCTTGGTTTTGTTAACTTCCGGATAGTCGCCGCGAGACCCGCGCTCACGTGCACCCCCGCGGCAATTTATTGGTATTTTTAACTGCGGACACCAAAAATTACGATTTGTTCAACAGCTTCTCTGTTAAGAAAACCATAGAGAAGTGGTACCAAGACTGACCACGAAGGGTATGTATAAAGCCTCAATTTAGTGCCACGTTCTAGGAAATTTTGGGTTATAAGTACATTGCTAACACCTGCAGCCTACACTCATAAACTATTCGCAGGTGGATCTGACTTTTTTAACAAGATGATACTCATGTGGTCAAGTCTCCACACAAGCTGACCTCCACCACCTCGTTTTAAACTGGTCAGTCCAACCCAGTGTGCAACTTTCATCCTAACCAACACGGAACCGCCAAGTTCACACACCAGTAATAAGACTTCATTAGACAAAGACCCGTCACCTCTAATGGGACTTTATTCTGTTAACAAAGAGTGGCCTTGCACTAACAGTGCAATCTGGATCTACAATGACCGGACGGTCATGGAGTTCACAACCCGCCACTCCCCCAACCTCTCCCCATTTGCCCTTCTTCAATAAAGGTTAAGAAAGAGGGGAACCGCCCAAAATGGACGATGCACAAGACGAAGAAGAAAGACGACCATAAGCGCTGAGAGTACAAGTCTTGTCCGTACACATCGTCCGTTTTGCGCTGTTCCCCTCTTTGTTAGCCATGAACCAACTCGCCCATCCTGAACCATATCAATAAAGGTGTGAAAACAATGACCAATTCACAAGCGTATAAAACCACGCCGAGGCGTGCGCACCCGCGCAGGCGATAACATCACATGAGCCATTTTCCCCGGTGTTATAATTAATCTTCGCGGTGCACCTGGCCTTTCCGGCCGCACACGTTGTGTGGCAGCGAAAGCTATGGATTACCCGTACAATGACGTTATTGCTCGTGAACGGCGCTAGAGACGAAGAGGCGTGAGTAGCTGCGCCGTAAGAAGGAAATGTGCGAATCAAGGTGACCTTCGACCTCATTAACCTCCAAAGTTGAGCAGCATATGCCGCCCGTTGCAAAAAGACAAAGGAAGGAACAAAGTGAACGTGTGTAAAAGGTACGGCCCGATGCACGAACTACAATCCCGCGACGTGCTGCAAGAAGGATTTTAACACCGCGCTGCAGGCGACATTGTTGTTTCGAAAACAATGAAGCACTCTCGTAATCGTGAATTAAAGCCGGGATAACGTTCGAGCGCCTGACACAGCGGTGCGACGCCGATAAAGAATTCAATGAAGGTGAAACTATACAGGACCCTTTCGGATATCTTGCAATGAATCGCTTTCACAGGGGGATATATTTCAGCGCTGTAGCTGGCAAGACCTGGAAACGCTGTACTAACCTGCAATTACAACTTCATTTTCCTTCTGTGTTGTTGGGAGTGTGATGTAAGACGACTGGTTTTAAAGCTCAGTATGCGGCCATCCGAGTCGAAGTCACGAAGCTTACGACGTCGTAGAAAGAGTACCCATCCCCAAGAGAAACGCTCCATCTTTCTACTATTGACGAGAGCTTTCGCTGAAACTGTTTACCAAAGAGGGGATTCATCGGCGCTAGACGTCGCCGTTCGATCGTTCCTGGAAGCATCGCGATTCCTTTCTTTCTGCACCACAGTTGACAGACCTTTCCTCGGGACTAAAAATAAGAAATTGAAATCTGTCTAGGCCTGTTTAGGAGTCACCAAAACCGCTATTTTCCCCTTTGTAGGGCTTTAATTTACTTACCTTGGATTTTGAACGCAGTGAAGCGGTACGGTCTTACGTCTGGAGATCGTCGTGGGCGGACCGTTCAAGCAGGCTACTGGTTGCGAGCTTCTAAGAACAGTTTCTGTGGTAGGGAGTTCCACTTAGTAGATCATAAGGAGAAAAAGGAGTTCACTTCTTGCGAAGTACTCAGAAGCAGGCACCCGGGAGGACGTCTCTAATCCTGTGTGGTTCGTGATGGCGTCTTCTGATAACGACGAAGAAGGCACGGTCGCAAGCACTGCAATTTACACGACATGTTGCCCATTGGCGCGGGCTGGTCCTTGCGTATAGGTGACATCAGCGCATTTGCGCAGTGTTTCGATAGATGGAGAGTTACGGCATCAGTCGCTTGTGCCCGTCATGTGCACAAGTATTGTGCATATTAAGCATAGGCTCTGCTAGGTACACCATCCGTCAAACCGCAGTGACATATTTACGTTCGGTAGACTTGAACTGTCGGATCAGCATGCCATCGCCAGTTACACGAAAGATGCCGATTCGCACATCTTCCTTGTCTTGCCAGGGCCTTACAGAGTCACGACGGGAACACAACCGCTACTTCTTTTGCTGAACAGATACCTACAACTTGCGAAATTTTGTGGTGTCAGTCTTCTTCCTCAATTATCCACAGTGTTTATACAGCATCCAGATCCGTACGGCGAGCCTTACTAGCAGGTGGTAGCACAAAAGCAAGACGACGCTGTCCGGAAGTCAACCGACATTCACCGACGATCTACGGCAAGGCGAGGTGAGGCAGGAAGACGAGTAGTCCTCTAACGTCCGTCGGAACAGATCACTAAAAAACACCTGTCCAGTCTAGCCGATCAAAATCTTCGAGTCGCGGCAAAACGGGAGCCACCACGTCCTACATCACCGGTTCCTCTAGGTAACTTTCGCAACTACGACACCGTGACACGGACGATACATCGCAGGTCGTCACGGATGGTCGTCACATCTCGCTTGCCTACAGCACTGTCGTTGCCCGCTTTCCGAGTAGCCGGCGCGTAGCGGGATTTTTCCGTGGTTCCTGCATCGCTTCGTTCCCACGCACTGCTGCCGCCAAAAAGAGAAAGAGAGCATCGAAAAAGCGGAGGCAGCAAAAAAGAGCACGGGAGGTAACAATTAGACGCGTCTCGCTAATGGCAACGAGGCAGCCATGCGAGGGTGGCCTATTCTAAAAAAAGGGGGCTACGACATACACACCACTGACATCGTGCGAGCAAAGGGAGAAGCCGGCACCACGACGGCACCCACATGCTCAGAGGAGCGTTTTGTGTACGCAGCCCGTTGCCATGACAACCGACCCCTCTGCCGCCACCTCTCGCCTTTCTTTTGCCGCGGTCTGCATAGGAGCGTGTTTCCTGCTCTTGCTTTCCTTTCTTATGTTTTTTTTTTGGCAGAACTTTCTTTTCGTGTGTGGCAAAAGCGCTTTACGTGGATTGAAGAGTCTGGAAGCGCTCCGCCCAAAACCCACTCCACCCGACATATCGCGCTTTGGATTTTGCTCGTGGCGAGGCGGACGCGTCAGGCTCGGTAGACACCGGCTTTTTCGGCTCAGCTATTTTGACGTCGGCGACGGAAGACGGCGCAGTTTTCGGTCGGCCAGTGTTTGTTCCTTGTACGCCGTTACGTAAATAGCTTGTCGGTAACAAAAGCTCAAAACGACTTGCAAAAAGTCACTTAGTCTTGAGCGTAACGTTATTTGTAACGGGCTTTTTGTTGTCGGGGAGTTTTCGGATTATTTTGTCGGCTTAAGCGTCCTATAATGCGCGCAATTTACGTTCACAACTGTTCTTGTATTGTTCGCTTAAAATTAAATAAGGCATACAGTAAATGCCAATGGCGATTAAAGTCATGACCTCGTAGAGTGAAAACCAAGAGCAAAAATCGTGTCTCAAGCCAATGTCACAGCAGGGAACCTTCTCTATCGGTTTTTTTTATTTCCACGCAAATTCCGTTTAGTGATTTGATAGTTCTGAAGCGAAAAATTTCGGCGTTTCTGCTTGCTTCGTTGAATGCCCTCTCCCACCAGGCTTACGAAGCTGATAATCTGCACCTCTTATTTCGCTTTTATACTTTTCTAAGGCTGCAGTGCGCTTAATATTGAACTGCGGTGGCGCTGTATGGCTCATAAATGAAAACTGTATCAACGTTTTAACTATATTAACTGTATTAAAAGTCATCATGTTGGGAAGAAAATGCGACCAAGTTCATCGGGTAGCTGTCTAACCTAACCCCAATTCACGCCGTCTACGACACGCGCCATAAATGGTTCTAGAAAATTCCTCATTCACCCACAAATCACGGCCCTCAAACCCTTGCGCATACGTTGCCGTCCCTATTAAATTTATTTCGTCTGTGCCGTCAAATAGTGTTTTTGCTTTGCGTGAGTGTGTGTGTACTCGTAGGTCTGCCTTTCATCTTCGAATAACTTTTGTCTTGGTCGTATAAATGGTAGGAAGAAGCAAGATTGTTAAAAAAAGATGTAGGAATGCATCGATTATCCACTGCCTAATTTTTTGGCTGCCGTTTATTGTTGCCGTTTCCTTCTTTTCTTGTTCTTTGTCTTTTTTTCTTTATTACCTCTGCACAAGGCGTATCGCCGTCTCCGAGGCTGCGTAGTCAACTAAGGTAGAAAGCTGGGTCAGTTAGTTCTCGGTTTTTGAAGTGTGAACCAGTGGTAAGACGCTACAGAAAGGGAGAATACAGACACGGACGGCACTGGACCTACAACTGATTTTTTTGAAACGATACTCCCCTAATTAAATTCTTTTTTTTCTTTGATTGCGCACGCGCAGATTATTCCAGGCCACTTCGCAAACGAACAGTCAATGCAAATCACAATACCATTCTCACACGTCTTGTACACCGGTAGTAAGATTTGATTACCACGGAGGATTCATCAACAGCATTTTTCGCCGTGTTTACACATCATGAAGGCTTCGATTATCTCTCGCTCCTGCTTCGTCACACCACGCCCCACTTTGGACACGCTATTCAGATCTGGGGTGCAAGGGCACTGGCGCACATGTTCCGCCAAGTTACTACCCCTTCCATTGTTGTGGCACGCGCGGTGTTTGCGAATGTCATTAATACAGCGGCCCGTTTGGCCGATGTAAACTTTTTTGCAGGAAAGTGAAATTGAATAGATGGCACGGTCCGCACAGCCGGAGAATTTCGTGTGATACTGCGTATTGCATAAATTTTAGTGGCGAAGCACGTTAGGGGGTCGGGCTGTCGGCGTCTCATGTCGTCACGGTAATACAAGTGTCCGAGAATGGTCAAAAAACAAGTGGATAATACATAAAACCGGTTCAAAATAAACTAACATGATTTAAAATGACTAAAATACAGGAATAATCAGGATGCATTTCCATTAATAACAGAAATTTGTTAAATACTGTCTCGAAACTGGTTTCAAACGCCAGGTTATGTCCTGTAAAGCATACTTCTTAGCATGCTGCGTCGTGTGACCCGAAGACAACTTACGGCCAGTCTGTCTCATTTAAATGCTTAAATCCGGTTCAACGCAAGAGAGGGCGCCACTGCTTCAGTAAGCGCGTAATTGCTCCTCCCACTGGCGCTTCTCTGGCACCCAATCAGCGCGCTCCCTGTGGCAAGAGAGAGACTTACAATCTTTGAATGCACTTATACACTGCATGCCTTGCCCCTCCCCAGGTTTCACGTTAGGGGATATGGCCCGGCATTTTTTTTTTTTTACTGCTGATGCATAACATCCACCGAGCATTATTTCTGGCTACGTCACTCCGAACCTATAGGTCCTCTTCGTTTGTTGGGTTTCGTTTAGTTATTTCAGAGAACCGAAAACTTTACAACGCGGGTGTTGCCTGAGTAAGCAATCCAACGAACACCGTAACAAGCATACAAACAGTTGTCTGCAGGGAATGTTGAAAAGGCAAAAAATTGCCTGGCGAAGCTAGTCGCGATGCCTTTTATTGCCCACAACTCAACTGCCATATCACGAAGTACAACATTTTCATGCGCAGGAAGTCTACCTACACCTTCGCGTAAATTAACACAAAAACATATGCACTTCGCTTCATATACACCTTACACATTAAATCGGTGGCGTAAACCGCTTCAGCTCCGAACGAGCATGTATACACATATGTACCACCTACGACACTACCGCCGCCCAACTCTGCGAAATAGGAGGCAATCCCTCAAGTATAGTGTAGTTACAGGCGTCCCTTAGCAGCCATTATATTTTTCTATTGTAGCGTGAGCTACACTGGCCTAGGTTGAGCAGTTTCGCGTGGCTCCTGGAGAGCCGTGCTGCGCATGCGCGAGGAGCAGTGACGTCTCACGGCGCACAGCTGGCGCGCCGGAGCCGCCGCCACCGTGACTGGATTGGATTGGATTGGAAATCGTTTTAGCAGCAGTAAGCATGATTCCTAGG
The DNA here is from genome assembly GCF_048455015.1 of Haemaphysalis longicornis. Lineage (NCBI taxonomy): Eukaryota > Metazoa > Arthropoda > Arachnida > Ixodida > Ixodidae > Haemaphysalis > Haemaphysalis longicornis. The sequence goes on along the minus strand of NW_027526445.1, from coordinate 126,203,845 downwards.
CAACATGATTCCTAGCATGATTCCTAGGCCTAGGTAATCCTAGGCAACCAGGCACCGTAAGAATAACCAGCCGAACGTTACCTCACGCTACATATATCCTGGCATAGCCGAGCTAAGCCACTGCTAATTTTTTTTTTAGCCGGCCGAAGCAGCGTGCTGAGCTACAAACCTGACGTTGCAAAAAGTCAGGTTGTTCTTTTAAAATGAAGCTTTCTATGCCTCGCTAAAGGCAACGTTTGATAGCCTTCGTTCGATAATTCGATAACCTTCCTACTTGGCAAAAGTTAGTCGACCAAAATAAATTACCTTCTTTGGCCAGCCTGTACTCTGAAAATGCAGGTGCATTAAAGGAAACTAGTTCTCACGACGGTTCCAACATTGTAACACAATTTCGGCCGAAAAACGCGGACGCATATTTTGTAAGGGCAGCATGTAAGCAAGTTGGTACTTTTGAAAGATTAGCTGTGACTCAATACTCTTGAGTAATACTTTGGTCAAACCTGGCGCAGTTACTTCCAAAACAAAGTAAAGGATTACACGCACTCTCTCTCTCTCTCTCTCTCTCTCTCTCTCTCTCTCTCTCTCTCTCTCTCTCTCTCTCTCTCTCTCTCCAAGTTTCGCAAATGTAAAATCACATCCCACCGCCATCCTCCAAGGCTGTCGCGTTTAGAGACGCAACGTCGCGCAAGTAACTTTACGCTGTTGTATCATATCAAAAGAGAGCTGGCAATGCGGCAGCCGCAAGGCAACCCGCATATGTCAAAACGTGATTTACGGCGGATGCGCGCCCTTCACGCGGGCTTGTTTCGTTTCGTCAAACTTCGCGCGTTCGCGCTTATGCGCTACAGCGGCGGAGGCAGAGGCGACAGTGCATTGAAAGCGCCGTGCATGCCAGCGCGCGACTAATCGCATTCAGCGGACGACCAGCGAATCGTCGCTCGATTCCGCGCGACTGCACTGCGCCGCAAATCGATTCCGCGGAAGCGCGTATCACACAACGCGTCGACATGGAACAAACGATTGTCCGGATCGTTTTCAAGGGAGGCATCGCTGCATGCGTGTCTCGGCGCTTTGTAAGACAGCGTTGCGAGTTGGTCGCTTTCAAGCAGCAGTGGCTGCTTCCCAGGCTCTTTCGTTGTAGGTGCGGGGGCAGAAATGCAGGACGCCTGAACCTTGACCAATATCCGCAACCCGGTAGAGGCTGAAATAATTAATATTCCTGACCACGACTCTTGCGCGTGTGACGTTGGCGGGAAGCTTACATAGAGGGGAATAGCTCGCGCATAAGGAATCAGTGTCATTCATTCATTCATTCATTCATTCATTCATTCATTCATTCATTCATTCATTCATTCATTCATTCATTCATTCATTCATTGCCAGCGTGTCAGTTCCTTCCAACAGCACGAAGCTTTGCGTGCATTGTGCGCCCTTTTGAACAGCTTATTCAATGTAATATCAATTGATACAATGCAAATGTCGACACTAAGTGCAAAAAAAAAAAACTGACTGTTATTTTTACAGAGCTGCACATGGCCATCCTGGCTAAGGTCATCAGGCTCCAGAACTCGCTCTTTGCCAATGAGTTAGTACACCGGTCACCAGTTTTTAATGTCGGTGTTTGCGCTGTCAGTCTTTGGATCGAAATTTTTTTTGGCTCGCTTTCGGCAGCGACGAGATGATATGTCTATGGCTGCTTCACTGGCCGACGTTTATTGTGTATTGGTGGGCTTGGAACCCATTTCCGTTATAATCGGTGAACGCTTAATCACCCCATTAGGGTTATCTGCAATCGTACCGTGTAATCCCAAGCGTTTGTTTCAGCAACGCGTTTCACCCATCTGCTTTCACGCTCGGATTTAAAGGAAGCATAGTGACTGGCAGCTAATTTTCGAAATGTCTAGGATTAGTTTATGAAAGACCCTAGCAGCGTTAATGCGAATAGTAATATAGACTGTCACTAGAGAGTAATAAACTTGCACAGCTGTTCAACCAATCAAACCAACTTAATACATATGAAGTGCAGTAGACTCCCGTGAAGACGAACTCAAATGGAGATTAAAATCTGTTCGTATTATCGGAAATTCACCGTTTAGCGGAGCTTTTTTTTTTCAATGTCGGCGTTAGAAGAGAGCAAAAGTTGTTGTTCGTCTTAACCATAGCGTTCTTCTTAACCGAGTTCGTCTTAACCTGAGCCCACTGAATTTGAAACGCCGTTTTTTTTTTCATTTCAAGCTGATATAGCTATTACTTGCATTTGCATTTCTCGCCACGCCGAAAAAAAATCACCCTTATATTAGCGATTTGACATTGATTTCGTTGACTATTCGTTTTGCACCACCCTGCGCCCTAGCTTGCGCGAGCGAGACGGAACGACCTTGGATCAGGGGTGCACCGGCGGATGCGAAGACGCATTCTGACCACCACTCGGAACATTCCAAAAACTTTTAAATTCCGACAGCAAATGCGGAATAAAACAAGAAAGAGCTCAGGACACCGCATTCGTGCATCTCCAAAAAGTGCATGCATGATAAGAAATTAGCATAAGGGATAGAAACGCCGCACTCGACGTGGTAAAGTACAGGACGTTTTTTAGACAAACCGACGACACTGAAAGTGCTCGTAAAAAAACGAGTCATACGCCTAACGTATTTAAGATATATCCAAAGTGGGGGCTTACTCAGTCGTGAACTGGTAAACTGGGGCCGAATTCATAAGAGCGACGACCGTCATAAAGCCGGCTATAGGTTCGCAAGCTCGAAAGAGGCAGCGCCTGCTCTGTGGAGAAGACCACACGATAATGTGCAGATTTATTATGCAGACTTTACGACAGCGTAAAGCTGAACATTATGCCATATTCAGACTACCGACGCAAGAGCCGTGTCGTGAGCTATGGACGTAAAAAAAAAACGACGTGTCACGGAGTTCAGTTGGCTGAGACGGGAACTGACGTCATTCTTTAAAGTCATTTAGTCAGTTGCGGAAACAGTCTGAACCAGGCCTCAGTTCAGCTTTACGCTGTGTGGACCGTCCCACGGTATAATTGAGCCGTGGGTACCGGTATAGGTATTGGTACCGATATCTGTTTGGTCGGTTTAAATTATTAACATTTAAACCGACCTAAAATATACCAAATCACTGTTCTTACAAGAACATTGTGCCGCTGAGCCGAAGGACGCGGGTTCGATTCCCGGCCGCGGCGGCCGGTTTTCTGATGGAGGCGAAAAGAAAAACACCCGCGCCTCCTAACCTGTGTAGTTTCGGCACGTTAAACCCCATAATCAATCAATCTTCTTACAAGAATAATGCGCAGAAATGACCGAACAGAACACGTTACAGTAAAAAATAAACCCATTGGGAAAAGGAAATTTAGAAATGGCGGGGCTCGAACACAAGTCCTTAGCGTTGAAACCCGCGACTTCACCCCTGCGCCACGGAAGACGCGTTCACGCAACTTTTAGCAGTAGCTGGTCCACCGGATAGAGCTGAACATTTTCCTGCGGTCTGGTTCACAGAATAGGCAGTACTTTTGAAAGACGCCCGAAGACCTCCAGTAACGAGAATAATCTGAATTCAAGCACGCGCTTTCGCGTCGAGCCGCCGTCACTTCATGGCGACAGACAACCGGTTGCGTTCGTCATCGTGCCGAAGGGTTTCCGCGACAAGGGCGTATATCGTGCCGGGCCGATCGTTCTAAAATAGATATCAAACTCGCCCTTCTGCCGCCGTGACCCTCACCGTCGCATCACCGAAGGCAGTGACCCAAAAGGTTCGCCTTTCGAAGCGCCTGGAAACATCGCTGAAGTGCCCGAACCTAACGAATGCTCGTTTGTTCTGACAAGACCCCGCTTATCTTGACAGGTGTAAATCGAGCGAAGGAACCACAAAGCGAACGACTGCGTCGGTCACGGACGCGGTTACGGCTGGGGCGCGGTTCGGCTGCGGACCGCTCGCATTTCCGTGAATCGTAAAATAGCCCCTCCGACGTCGCCCCCTTTCGGCGCTTCGCCTGGCGTAGATGGCCCCACGTAATGGGGCGTACTAAGTACAGTCGTCCACAAGGGTTAAACAAAAGAATGAACAAAATGCCAGCCTATGCATAGAGCGGCCACTTACGATAGCGCCCGGACTAGTCGGCGAGATGGTGCGCAGGCGCACTACAGCCGCCGAGCGCAGCAGGTCAACCTGGTGAGCGCTGAGCATAAGGCGCAAAAAAAGGGCCCATCTCCCCGCGAGGGGGACTCGAGTAAATGCGTCGCATATGGGGTGGGTGTATTGCGTTAAAGTTTAGTGTTTGGGGAGTTGGTGGTAGTGAATGCGTTGTATCAGCAGCTTCTTGACGTAGTTTGAATGAGTCAAGGATATAAGGCGCGTTCGTAGCCTTTCATTCTGTGTCGGTTTTGTGGCGCAGCGGGAAGAGCACCATGTACCTCGCGTTCCGCCCACAGGTAGTGAATGCGTTGTATCAGCAGCTTCTTGACGTAGTTTGAATGAGTCAAGGATATAAGGCGCGTTCGTAGCCTTCCATTCTGTGTCGGCTTTGTGGCGCAGTGGGTAGAGCACCATGTACCTTGCGTTCCGCCCGCAGGGTCGTGGGATCGAAACCAGGCGCCGGTAAGCATTATTTTTTTTATATTGTCACGAATAAAGGTAGAAAAACAGTATTTACTCGACTTAAAAGGCCTACAGACGGCACCGAAGCTGACGCACAAGCAGAGCTTCCGTGGTAGCACCCAAGCCTCTTCTTCTTCTCAGACCCAATGTTCCGAAAGGCACATACCCAAACAGGGAGATTGTCCCAGGCATGCGGCATTACCCCCTCCCCTGAGAAAGCATCGTCCCGATGCAACGTCCCGATTTATGGTCCTAAAAGTCGTACGGCAAACACAGCAGTTCAAGATTCAGTCGAGCGGGTGTAGTACGGCTTCATTCGTGCTACGTGGACGACATCCGACGGTGACGTGGTGCGACGAGAACGTACCGTGCCCTCAGGAAGAACTTCGTAGTTCACGTCGCTTGTCTGGCGCAGAACCTTGTAGGGTCCAAAGTAGCGACGCATCAATTTTTCGGAATAACCCTTCCGGCGAACAGGGCTCCACACCCAGACGAGGTCTCCTGGTCGATATGTAACCTCCCTGTGACGCGCATTATACCTCCGGGCATCGTTTACTTGCTGGCATCGAATGCGCTGGCGAGCCAGCTGGCGTGTGGCCTCTGCACGCTGTGCGATTTCTTCGGCGTCTGCGGTGACGACAGAGCACTCGTCAGGTAAAAGCATGGAGTCCAACATTGTCAGGACGTCTCGACCATGCACTAAGCGAAACGGGGTAAACCGTGTTGTTTCCTGCGCCGCCGTATTGTAGGCGAAGGTCACGTATGGTAGTATGGCATCCCAATTCCGGTGGTCGACGTCAACGTACATAGAGAGCATATCGGCAATGGTCTTATTTAGCCTCTCCGTTAGTCCGTTCGCCTGCGGGTGGTAGGCGGTTGTCCTCCGGTGGCTTGTGCAGCTGAGATGTAACACTTCTTTAAGAAGTTGTGCTGTGAACGCAGCTCCCCTGTCCGTGATGACAACTGTCGGGGCACCATGACGAAGGACGATGTTCTCGATAAAGAACTTGGCAACTTCTGTGGCCGTGCTTCGGGTAAGGGCCTTTGTTTCACAGTAACGCGTTAAGTAGTCCGTAGCGACGACGATCCATCTGTTGCCGGAAGATGACAAAGGAAAAGGCCCCAGAAGATCCATACCGATCTGCTGAAACGGGAATTTCGGAGGGTCAACCGGTTGGAGTAGACCGGCGGGCTTTTCGGGCGGAGTTTTCCGCCTCTGACAGTCTCGGCAAGTTTGTACGTACTGCTTGACATCAACCGCAAGCTTCGGCCAGTAATACCGTAGACGTATGCGGGCTAAGGTACGGGCGAAGCCGAGATGCCCGGAAGACGGTTCATCGTGACAGGCCTGCAGAATTTCTGCACGTAGTTTTCTTGGTGGAACGAGCAAGTATGTTGTTTCCGTGGCATCGAAATTCTTTTTATACAGGATGTTGTTACGTAGACAAAATGACGTACGGCCGCGGGCGAAAGATCTGGGTAGCTGAGAGGTACATCCTTCGAGGTAATGGATGACTGGACGAAGTTCCGGGTCATTTCGTTGGTCTTGAGCAAGGTCAGAAGGAGTGACGGCTCCAAGAAAGCCGCCATCATCGTCTTCCTCGGTAGAGATTTTATCGATTGGAGCGCGGGAGAGGCAGTCTGCGTCGCTGTGTTTACGGCCGGACTTGTAGACGACACTGACATCGAACTCCTGTAGCCGGAGACTCCAACGAGCGAGACGTCCAGACGGGTCTTTCAGGTTGGCCAACCAGCACAGAGAGTGATGGTCAGTAGCCACCTTGAAATGTCGTCCATAGAGATATGGCCGAAATTTGGTGACGGCCCACACGACAGCCAAGCATTCCTTCTCAGTTGTAGAGTAGTTGGCTTCGGCGCGTGACAGAGTACGGCTCGCATAAGCGATAACCCGCTCTACACCATCTTGCCACTGTACAAGCACTGCACCTAACCCGATGTTGCTTGCGTCAGTATGCAGTTCAGTGTCAGCGTCCTCGTCAAAGTGGCCGAGCACAGGTGGAGTCTGCAACCGACTTTTCAGTTCGTCGAACGCTGCACACTCTTTTGGGCCCCAACTGAACTGCACATCATTCTTTGTCAGGCGAGTTAACGGCTCCGCTATATCGGAAAAGTTCTCCACAAAGCGACGATAGTACGCGCAGAGGCCGAGAAAACGGCGTACGGCGTTTTTGTCGCTTGGTGTTGGAAAAGCGGCGACAGCAGAAGTCTTGTCGGGGTCAGGGCGGACGCCTTGGAAGCTGACGAGGTGGCCCAAAAACTTCAGCTTTTCGTACCCAAAATGGCACTTCTCTGGTTTTAACGACAGTTGGGCGGATCGGATGGCCTCAAGAACTGCTCTCAGACGCACTAGGTGCTCTTCGAACGTTCGAGAAAACACTACCACGTCGTCCAAGTATACAAGGCACGTCTGCCACTTTAGTCCAGATAGAACAGTGTCCATCATCCGCTGGAAAGTGGCGGGGGCGGAGCACAAACCAAACGGCAGGACCTTAAATTCGTAGAGGCCGTCCGGAGTAACGAAAGCTGTTTTTTCGCGATCTCGTTCATCTACTTCAATTTGCCAATAACCACTGCGCAAATCAATCGAGGAGAAAAATCTAGCATGGCGCAACCGATCCAACGAGTCATCAATACGCGGCAAAGGATAGACGTCTTTCTTCGTAACTTTGTTGAGCTTCCGGTAGTCTACGCAAAAACGAAGAGTACCGTCTTTCTTCTCAACAAGGACGACCGGGGATGCCCAAGGACTTGTCGATGGCTGGATGACGTCGTCTTGGAGCATTTCTTTCACTTGGCGACGAATAGCCTCGCGTTCTTTCGTTGAAACTCGGTAAGGGTGTTGGCGAATGGGTCGCTCGTGTTCGTCGGTGATGATGCGATGCTTGGCGATGGTTGTTTGTCGAACTTTAGACGTTATAGCAAAGCAGTCGCCAAACGAGTTGAGAACATCGCGAAGCTGTTGCTGTTGGGACATCGGCAGGTCAGGGTTTATGTCAATTTTGGCGACCTTCTCCGATTCGTTCTGCGTGGACAAGACTCCTAGAACAAGATTCCTTTCTTCGTCGCTTACTGCGTCCAGGTATGCAACTGCTGTTCTGTGCGATAAATGCTGGTGTTCCGGACTGAAGTTCGTAAGCAGTATTTCTGTTCGTTGGTTGCTGATGTCGACGAGGCCACGGGCTGCGCAGACCTGTCGGTCGAGCAGCAGGGAAACGTTTTGTTCGGCGATACCGCAACTGACAGGTGATTGCTCGCACTCAACAGTAACAAACATACTGCTTCGGGGAGGTAAAGTAACAATCTCGTCGCAAATTCGGAGCGCAGGCCTGGAGAGCTCCCTCTCGTCGTCGACTGACAGAGGGTTCGAAAACGTAACCAAAAGATCCCGCAAGTCGATCACTGCCCCGTATTCGCGGAGAAAGTCCAAACCGAGTATAAGTTGTTTCGAGCACTCCCGCAGCACGGCAAAACAGCCGGGGAAAGTTGAATCTTGAATTTGAATTCGGGCGGTGCACACACCAGTCGGCACAACAAGGTGGCCGCCAGCTGTGCGGATTGGCGGTCCACACCATGGCGTCGTTACTTTACGCAGCTTGGACGCGAGTGACCAGCTAATAACAGAATAGTCAGCGCCGGTATCGACGAGAGCTGTTGCCGAGTGGTTGTCGACGAGGACCGGGATGTCGGCAGAAAGAAGTTCGTTCGCTTCAAAAGTTCGATTTCGGTGGTCGTCATGCGGATGTCGTTGCGTCGGTGGAGGTTCTTGAGCTTTATGCGCAGCGGCCTCACCCCCGGAGGTCGCTGGGTTTAGTTTCCCCGATGTGGGCTCGGAGACCGGTTCCCGCCAGATCGAGGAGAGCCGGGACGGATCGGTGATGAGTACCTGCGAGGGGTAGGCGTTCGGGACTGATGAGTAGCGGGCGAAGTTGACGTCAGCTCGTGGGCGGAAAGGTACTCCTCGATTTCTCGGGGTCGTTCCCCGTAGCGCGGTCGAGGTGCGTTCGGCGAGAACCCGCGAAGTCCCAGGCGGCGGTAAGGGCAGTGACGGAACACGTGGCCTTCTTCACCACAATGGTAGCACAGGGGCCGATTGTCTGATGTGCGCCACACGGTCGCTTTCCGTTCGAGACGTCTTGGTTCATACCGTGTGGCCGGGTTCAACGTGCGTCCGAACGGCTGTGTCACAGTTGGTAACACCTGGGGCGGTGCCGAGGTCGGCGTGCGTACCACGTCCGTGTAAGTGCGATGTTCCACTGTTGGAGCCAGCATAGGATACACATCCGTGTACGTTCGAACAGGGCTTGCAACATCGGCCGGTGCCGCGGGTCCCATTGCTCGCCGAACTTCGTCTCGGACGACGTCGGTAAAGGCAGCGAAAGTTGGTCGGCAGTCACCCTGTTGAAGAAGCCGCAGTTCCTCACGCACGACGCTCCTCACGAGCTCCCGGAGAGCGTGTTCATCGTTGACCGCTGAAGCGCAGGCGGCCACACTGGCTTGACGCCCGTACTGCATGTTGCGCTGCTGTAGGGCCCGCTCCATTGAGGTCGCTTCCCGAACGAAGTCAGCAACCGTTGTTGGCGGGCTGCGTACAAGGCCAGCGAATAGCTGTTCCTTCACACCCCGCATCAGGTGGCGAACCTTCTTTGCTTCGCTCATACCAGGGTCAGCTCGCCGAAACAAGCGCGTCATGTCCTCGACGAACATAGAGACGCTCTCGTTTGGTTTTTGCGCCCTGGACTGTAGAGCAATCTCGGCCTTTTCCTTCCGCTCACTATTTCTGAAGTCTTCGAGCAATTGCCGCCGAAACTCCAACCAGCTTGTAAATGTAGGCGCGTGGTTTTCGTACCACGTCTGTGCCGACTCCCTGAGGGAGCAGTAAACGCTTCTCAGCTTACGTGCGTCGTCCCACTCGTTGAACGCAGCGACCCGATCGAAATGATCGAGCCAGTCCTCGACGTCTTCGAAGATGTCGCCGTGGAACGGCCGCGGTGTGTGCGGCAAGTGCACCACCAGCGGCGAGAAGGCTCCGCTGCCCTCATTGGTTTGGCAAGCCGTAGTGGTTGTCATTACGCGTGGAGGCTTCACCAGCAGGCCAAATTCTGGTGGTAGACCTCGAATGCGGCGACTTGACTTGTGCACTGGTGTTGTCTCCAGATGACACTCGCGTGGGTCGGTAAACTCGCCTGGCTCGAAGTGCATGGGATTACCCAGCACCTCCACCACAAATGTCACGAATAAAGGTAGAAAAACAGTATTTACTCGACTTAAAAGGCCTACAGACGGCACCGAAGCTGACGCACAAGCAGAGCTTCCGTGGTAGCACCCAAGCCTCTTCTTCTTCTCAGACCCAATGTTCCGAAAGGCACATACCCAAACAGGGAGATTGTCCCAGGCATGCGGCAATATAGTGTAGGGGGAGGGGTGCGGACCTGTTGTTGAGAGCGAGGAGGGTAGCGTGATGCGGTGGAGGAGGAGTGGGGGAGAGGGCGCACCTGGAACGGCTGTTGCGGACGCCGAGGCACGCCGACAACGCCGGGTGACATCGTGAGACAAAGAAATGCTCTGCATTTAAAAGATGCGCCGGTTGCTAAGCTGCCGCTAGCGTCAATAAATAAGCTATGCTTAAGAGTACCGCCACTTCGTGCACCCACAAGCGTCTGGGGGCCATTTTGCCATTTTTGTTCTGGCTTGCAGTGCTGCCATCTCTCCCAACGAAACTGCCGCCGGTTGTGACGGGCAGAGTGTGACCGGCCGCTCTAGCGTCCGCGCAGCTGAGAGAAAGAGAGAGGAGAGGTGCCCAGAAAGAAAATGGCTGCGCCCTTAGGTAAACAAATGTCCCGTGGTGCCGACGGACCAATGAAAGTCCTGGCGGCACATAACAATGAGAGAAAAGAGTGCCGATACTCTAAACGCCTTTATTTAGTGACGCTAGCTGCCGCCCTGTGCACATACTGACACCCCATTTTGTTTATTGCTAACAGTTTTGAGGGCTGTACATTCGTAAGGACACTCGGTACGCTAGTACGTAGGTACATTCGTAGGTACATACTAAGCAGTGTGTCGAACCAAAAAAAGTACCGGTTCGGTTACGGTTCTGGTTCAGGCGAAGTCATTTCGTTCCGGTTCAGTTCCGGTTCATCAAAATCACGTACTGAACTGGTTCGCGAACCGGTTCGGGAGCTTGAACCGGTTCGCGAACCAGTTCGATGAGTTGAATTATCACTGAAATTAGAAAAAAAAGCGTTTCGTAGTTTAAAACGACAGTCAAATCAAAATACAAACAAAAATTCAAAATGCTGCTGTTCCTCAAGGGCAGTGGCGCAATTGCAAAGCAAACCTTAAACAATTACGAGATATTAAAAAAAAAAACAGATGAAGTGGCGACGATTTACCACATACTTCCTAGCCCAGACTTTAAATTGTCCTAGAGACTACTCATAAAGCCACCGCCAAGGGATATGACGGTAGGATATATTTTCTGTCTTTTCCTGTTTTGTTGAAATCGCAATCTTCGCTAAGCAATCGCCTATCACGCTAACCTTGAAGCCTTAAATTTAGGCTTGCGTACTGGCGCGTTCAAATACCAGCGCTAATACCAATGGCGCACATTTTTTATATGTGTAACAAAACAGAAAAATACTACAACGGGCACATAAATACTACCAATGAATTAGATTATTTGGTCACCTTGAATAATTTGTTAGCTGTCACCTTATAGAATGTGTTAGCCACACTTTTGTTAACAGTAAGCTTTAGTTAACGCTCAGTCACTGCATTATTGCTCTGACCACTGCAATTCCTTTTGCAATAGCTATACGGGATGTGCGCATTACAATCAGTATGTCATCATACCTGCTGACCCCCGGCCATTGTTCCGTGCGCTACATTGCGGAATCTTATAACAGATTAGGCTGTTACAAAACGAAATGAATATTTGACGCGCGGAGCATGAGATGGGACTTTTTGTGGTAGACGCTTTTCGTCCACAGCCGTACTCCTTCCGGAACGAGTAGCAGTAGAAGTAATGTAGCCAGTTGGGCACTTAGTAAAAGTGCACCTTCGAAAAAAAAGCAGATCTGAAAGAGACAAAACTGCAGAACAAGCAGAAAAGATGATCGCTGGGCGAATGGGGCAGGGTGAGGTACCGGCCTGCCTTTCTGCACGTGTCATCTCCTTTATTACTGTTTCTGCTTCTAATACAAGGTCGTGGGCTGCAGTTTCTTGCCAAGGGATTAATTGCGCACCTTAACAGTTTTCCCTGACACATCTGTTGTTTTTTGTATCTGTAAAAGACGGAACTTGTCAACTGTACTGTCCTCAAAAACTGACCATGGAACTCACTTCCTTCGCACTGATGACACGTTTGGCTGTGAAAGGCAGGGCAAAGGAAAGTATAGAGCAATATCCACGTTTTGGTGCTTTTTTTACTTATTTGGTTTTGCTTACTTTTTGCGCAATATTTTAGAACAGCGTGATTCGCCTTTTCTTTTCTGTTGTTTTTCATGTAAACACATTAAAAAAAAAAACTGGCGAATTTGATGCCCCGTGCTATATCTCTGCTCCGAGGCGCAGCTTATGTTGCAGGCCGGCAGACTTATTTTTACCAGCTGGTGATATTAAACGTGGCTGAAAATCTCGATACACGGACGTTCTCGATTGCCATCCATTTCAGAAAAACGGTCGCGGGGAAGGGAGATCGAGGCCACCTGTGGTCAGTAGCAAACGGCTTAGCCACTGAGCAGCTCCTACCTTCGGTCACACTTGTGAAGTATTAACAATTTGCAGGTGTAGGACCTTTCAAACAAATTATGAAACGCAAACAGTTTCCAGACATCGGGTGTGGGCTTTCGTTGTTGCGCAGTGGAGCACTCCTGAAACATGATTTCTCAAATAAAGTCGCAGCTAGGGAAAGGAAAGGTCGTTTTATATCCCCTGCAAGCTGCCGAGAATGACATTGCGTTTGGTCAGCTTGCACTACCCTCGCGCTTCCAGCAGCAACAGGCCGCTATATTGGTGCACATTCATTTCCCCTGTTGTTACATAGAGCGGGATAGCGTTCAGTTGTATGGAGGGGAAAGTGCGCGAGCGGGTACGAAGCTGATGATACGCGAATGAAAAAAAGGCCTGAATTGCATTGACTGTGCAATATCCACAACGGAGGCTCGAACCGTTTCGGCATGAACCGGTAACCGTTATTTCTTTTTTGGGTTCAGTTTCGGTTCGGGTTCAGCGCGCTCAGAAAATATCGGTTCGGGTTCGGGTTCAGTTCCACCAAAAATACCGGTTCAGTTCCGATTTTTGGTTCGGTTCGGTTCCGGTTCGACACCCTGATACTAAGTACTTTCGTAGGTATATTCGTCAGTTACATTCGTAGTAGGCGAAGGAACAGAATGTGCTGTTGGGCAAACTTTCTAAGGTCTCACGTTTCCTCTACAAAACATTCAGAGTGCTACAAAACGACAAAATACTACCTTCATTAGACGCAAGGGGTGCTATTTCGAATATGAGGTCGGTGCTTTATCATCTGGACCAACTCCGGCTGCGACGGCGAGCTGCAAGAGTCAGGCACCGGGCGGCCGTTGTGTGGCACCCCCGTCGCTTCAGCGAACAGCGCCGCCCGTGGCGAACCACTCGTCAGTGGAATGTCGGTGGCGGTCAGCGCAACGTAGGTGTGCATGACTTTCTGTCATTCGGCTGCGGTGCGGCTTGCAAAGCGCATAGATAACCACAAGGACTTCTTTGCAGATCGGTAAATCCTGAAAGTAGAGGCGACCTCTACGAAGCATGCCATGGGTGGGGTTTACGCCCATACTCAGTAATTACAAATAGCAGACGACGCTCAATGCGTCAAGCTGGAAGTCAAGCTGGAATCGCTAGTCCGTTCCTTCGTGCAAATTTTTCATGCCTGCTTGCAGTTTGTCGAATTGGGTAATATATTGCAGCTAAATGCTCCTGCACAGCCGGTGTTTGCAACCGATCCAGAAATGCTGCGGCGGTGGCCATTCGCAGTTGATGACGAAACAGCATAATTCACAAGCGAAAGAAAAAGTTGGGGCAGGCCTCACCAAACACAGACATTGTAAAGGTCAACGCTCAGTAACTTCAATAACTTCGGTAGAAACGGGTTTAATTTCACAGAAATACGCTTACTACAGTCATCGGGAATCGTTTACAGAATAAAAAATTGGCCGCGTATCTGCTCCTTTCGTTGCAAATGCCGTCAAAAGACGATAGTCTTTATCGGCTTTTGCGAAGTAAATGCCTCCCTTCGCTTTCCCGCTCACCTCTCATGCTGTTCCTCTTGCGTCGCGCTCCTCCCAAGGTGAAGACGCCAAAGGTTTGCCTAACTCACTTTAAATTTCCCGCGTTCCACTGCACCAAACCGGGTGTCTCGATGCGAACGCTGCCGTGCGGCGAAGACGCGCGTTAATCGAGGCGCCCTACTTCAACGTTTATAGAACCGCGTTTCCCCTCTCAACGTGCGTTGCAAGCAGAACGTGGAACCTATCTAGTGGAACCTTGCGTTACTGTTGCCGGTTGATTTCTTAAAATGGCGCCAGAAGCTATAGTGGCGCGGGCGACAGCAGGCGACGGCGGAGTGAATTCTTTTTCTGCAGTTGATGAAGTATTTAATTTCGCAAAAGTCAAGCATGTTTGATTTTTTTATAAAGGATCACTGCAAATATAACTTCTGTATTGATTTGTTGTCTCATATTTGCGTAAGGTCTTGTTCTTCTTCAACAATGTTGACAAGTATGAACATTACACCAGACATAGACGGGTCGATTTAGCTGTGACTATATAAGACTATTGCGCAGGCATTGTTTTGCTTTGGCCGGGTGGCTGAATCGAGTCACAGACAGACAGACGGACAGACATGCAGACAGACCAAAATTTCTGGGTTGAAGTAGCCCAAGAAAGACTATCGTCTTTAATACTGCATGATAGTAGAACGTTATTGATGTCGGGGAAAGGCATTACTTTACAAGACTTGCAATGGTTGCTGGCTAGTTAAATGGTTTTTCAAAAAACAATTCCTGCGTGGGTGAAGGACGAAAGAGAGGAGGGTGCCAAAAACCTGCCCTCAGTTTCACAACTGAATGCTGCGGTCGAGTTTTACAAGCTGCCACATACGCTTGAAAAATCATGCACTCCTCCGTCTAACGACCATGATGGTTTATCGCAAAGCTGTCTGGTGTGGGTTTTCTTGGTTGCCTTCTGGATTTAAACTTCGACTAGTTGAGCTTTGAGTTTAACCAACCCGCAGTTTGGTCTTTTTATCACAGCGTCTTTGACCCTTTGCCATTCTGTTTCGCACGAAGACCCGCCGCGGTGGCTCAGTGGCTAAGGCGTAGCGCTGCTGAGCTCGCGGGTTCAGTTCCCGGCCGCGGCGGCCGCTTTTCTGATGGAGGCGGAAAGAAAAAACGTCCGTGTGTACGAGATTTCGGTGCCCGTCGAACATCCCCAGGTGGTGGAAATTAATCCGGAGCCCTCCACTGCTGCGCGCCTCATCGCCTGCGTTGTGTCGGCGCGTTAAATCCTACAATCAATCAATCAATCAATCAATCAATCAATCAATCAATCAATCAATCAATCAATCAATCAATCAATCAATCAATCAATCAATCAATCAATCAATTTCGCACGAAGAAAGCTTCGCGTCCAACCATCGTCGTCGTTAGACAGAGGGCTGGATGATTTTTCTGTTTAATTTCGCACTTCCATGCACCTCTCTCCAAATTCTAACTGCTTCCAGAGTGTCGGAAACGCGTCTGCGCTAAAGGACTCGGGCTGAGTCACCCCTATTTGCGGCAACTAGTCGCGCGTTTTCTGTTTCTTCACAAGGCATTACACGATTTTTTAGGTACTCGGCAAAGAATACTCAAGCATTAAAAAACACAGGCTGATGTAACACTGCCACATTTTTTAACAATCGGTGCCAGCCTTTATTCCACGCAGGTGGTAAAATGGGAAGGGGCGGGGGATATGGCTCGTAGCTTGGGCTGTTGGGTGGTTGAATAACTTTGGCTCTTGATAAAATGACCCCTACAAACGTGGGAGTTCTGCTTCGGCTCTCGGGCTCCTATGCTGTCACAGTGTAGCTCACCAAAACCGAAGGCACAAAGCTCACGGTTACAGAACAAAAACTGTAAACTGCCACGACGTTTGCACGGCCACATCATAATCGATCTTGTACGTAAGTGCCTTTCTCTTCAAAGCATGTGCATACGTATCGAGGTGTCCCATCGTTAAGGCTAGCGTGGAAACCGTAGTCTTTGGGACCAGTGAGGATAATTTTATTATTATTCCTACTGAGATCGCGCGCAGCCGGGCGCAGAGCGCTGCAAAAACCACTCATGTCAATCTAGCCCACTCCCAAACTTAGAAGCGTCCAAGAAGTTTACGTAGGCGTTGATGCATTGAAGATGAAATAAATACTACTAATAGTAGTTTTATTCGTACTGAGATCTGGTGTAGCCAAGGGTAGATCGCTGCAAAAAGCGCTCGTCATTGCAGCCCGTACCCAACTTTAGAAGCGTTCGACAAGTTTACGTAGCCGATATTGCATCTAAGAAACCAACACATCTGTCTAGACTGCGTTTCACCGCACACATGTCCTCACAACACCATTAAACAATTCAAAGCACCGAAGCAAACACGGAACAAACAACGGGAGGCCGCGTAGTCCAATGCATCGGCTCATTCCACTAACGAAAAGAGCGCCGAGTGGTGGCGCCACCCGTTCAGCTGCCCGGTCCCTATACCCGATACCGACGTCGTTCGACGGTGTGCACGGAACAACGGTCTTCTACGCGCTTAGAGCCAAAATTAGTGGTAAAATTAGTGCCAAAATGTGTCGTAGGACCAACGACACTGTTTTTCTCCTCCTCGAAAGTCAGGAAATACCGTAAATGTTGTCCATCAAGACTGTCAATCTTCTCGTCCAATATGACGACAACGGGGGAGGGGGCCGCATTCGGTCCTCCAGCGCCTCATTCACAAATAGAATCCTGCGAATTATGGCCCGCATTTCAAACTGGCGCCATAGCTTGAAAGGAAATGACGCCATCCGACCCGCCCACACGCCCATCAGTTGCGTGGTCTGTACCATTTTCTACCGGTACTTCATGACGTCATAAGGAGCGATGACGTCTGAAGGCAACGCATGCTGTTTGCTAGCATCGCTGTTGTGCGCGATTTGAAAGCTTTTGGGCATGTACTAATGCAAGGAATTCTTTCTGTGCAAGCGTTGAATTCTCACACAGCAGGCCTCGCCGGGCTACGACGCGTGCCAAAAAGGTTTCAACCGGCCTGAACTAGCATCCACCCTCAACGTATTTGAAGGGAAATAACCTTGTATACCATGGAACGGCATATCGTGGGTTCAGTTGAGACTAACAGGTTCTGTGTTTTCTGGCCAACACGTAATAGCCGTTGAGCGGGTCCTACCACGAGGAAACGGGGAGAGGGGGGTAGGTTGACTGGTTTATGGAGAAAACACATAGGAAGCATCAAGGCCCCCGAATTGCAGTAACTGAATGGTCATTAGCCCACTCAAAAAAAAAAAGTCACGATTTCATGCAAAATGTTCGTGGGTTCCAGTGGATGTCCATAAAATGGCGTCATTAGACTCCTTCGGGGATCAGCAAAGAACCTGTATAAGTGTTCTAACGAAGCCGACGGGACGCCAGGAGTCGAGCACATCCTCTTCCGTGACTCATCGCACCAGAACCTGCTCGGTGGATTTCTCTGCAGACAGACCGTGGAGCAAAAGACGGAGGCTTACATGAGTCATGAGGGGATGCCGGAAAGACGTTCCTGGGTGCAAGGAGCCATCCTCCTCCTTCCCCCGCTCGGACACCTCGCCTCAAACCAGAGCGCTTCGCTGCTTGTTACCTGTTTTCTTAGCCAATTAAACATTTGAATGTAGACTGGATGGTCGAGGTACTAATCCGTTTTTCGATGGTCAACCCATCCGTGCCGGGTATGTGTACAGCCTGTCAAAATTTTCTAGTCCCCACCAAATGTTTCTGGGCCACAAAGACTTGAAAGCAAAAAGGTTAATGTTTAACTGTGACCAAATTATTTCCTGACAGTAAGAAAGAATGGCATTTGCTCCAGCTTCCTCGGTCGAGATGTAACGCGGGTAATCCTCGGTCAAGATATAAGCTTGTACTTCGAAGTTTTTTGTGATCTATGTGCTTTCGACACGGCCTAGACATTTTGGGAAAGACTGTACATGTGTACAACGGTCGAAAGTGCGACCGAAAAAATAAGTGCCAGCCTACGGGCACACAACAACAGCTTGCGATAGTGCCTGCGTGTCGCGCATGCGCTGTACCCGCTGAGTGTAGATGATGATCCTTGTGTGCGCCGATCACCTCACTTATGTAGCCGCAGATGATGCTCCAGTGGCTATTAGAACCTGCCCTCCGTGCGTACGGGCTGGTAAACGCTTCTTTGTAGTTAAGACTGACGATTGCTTCAGGGACATTACGCGGCACTGTCCTACCTGCCCAACATCTGCCTAGCAACCTGAGCTCGGCACCTATGACTCCAGTCACACAGCGAAAGGTGAAAAAATTACGCCCACCTCCCCTCGCGGGAACCCTGGTGTGATGCGACGCTGAGGGGGGTTCAAGCGCAAACAGAGAGCAACCGTCGACCGAAAGGCCGCCGGAGAGCGGCACACCGGTTATATGCGCAGCGCGCCCGAAGGAGAGGAGACCGCGGAGAGAGAGAGTACTGCACATGCGCAGCACCGCGCGCAGCGCCGCCCACCGGCGGAGTGAGAGCGCGCTGGGCCGCACACCCGCAGAGGTTGAGAGAGAGGGTTCGCTCTCACCTGGGCACGCGCCGGCGCCAGTGCGTCTGCAGCGGCTACAACGCAACACAATCCAACACAATCAACTTTAATCCAATTCAATCCAAATCCAAGCCAAACCAAGCCAATCCAATCCAATCGAATCCAATCCAATGCCCTTCGCGAGAGAGAGTGTTCGCTATCGGAGAGGAGAGGGGGTGAGCGGAGGAGAGTGCTGACGCCGACGACGACGACGGACGCACGCAGGAAGGACAGGGCCGCCGACAAGAGATGCTCTCAGCGTCGCATCTAAAACTACCCATTGCGTTCTCTGCTCAAGGGGAAGCTATCCAATATTGCGTCTCCACAATTAATGTTTATAATTATCTGGATAAGGGTGGTTAAACGACACCGCCGCTCACTTTATCCCGAATATGTCGGATATATAAAAATACTGTTATTCACTTTACTGCTCAGACGTTTTCAGTTGCAGTAAAATGCCGTAATTATCACGGCCTTTTTGTCCGTTTGCGTTTGCCTCTCTGCCCGCCTAAGCGCGTTCCCGGCCTTCCAGAACCCCGTTTTCGGCAGCCCGGACATGGGTCGCTTCAAATAAAGTTTCTCTCTCTCTCCCTCCCTCTCTACCTCCCTGTCTCTGTGGTGTGTGTGTGTGTGTGTGTGTGTGTGTGTGTGTGTGTGTGTGTGCGTGTGTGCGTGTGTGCGTGTGCGTGTGCGTGTGTGTGTGTGTGTGCGTGCGTGTGCGTGCGCATGTGTGTGTGCGTGTGTGTGTGTGTGTGTGTGTGTGTGTGTGTGTGTGCGTGTGTGTGTGTGTGTGTGTGTGTGCGCATGCGTGTGCGCGTGGCGAGAACTAGTCGTATTCAACCTACCTTAATGTCTTTACTAAATATCTGATGATAACTTCTAATAACATGCCTCGTTATATTGAATTGCAACTTCAGGCTAGTATTTTCATTTGACTACATTTGTTCTACTTGCGCTCCAACTATTTACGTCCCGTATTGCTGGGGCGCGAGCAGTTCCCGAGGTCGTCTTGCGCTACGAAGTCATACTTGCAAAATGTTTTTGGTTCGTTGCGGCTGGGGCAGTGTATTGTGCGCATGCGCCAACCGCGTACCGAACACCGTACCGGGACTGGATATCCGCTCTGCTCTGACTCTGTAATACCTGGTCAAGTTTAAGCCAGTAAAAAGAATGCGCCGCCTGAAAACAAGAACATTTAATTGTTGAAACATGAGTTTGAAAAAGCGGCGGACTTTTAGCGTTGCACGCTGAAGTCAAAGAACGAAGATTCTAATTAATCGCAAAAACGTTCTGCACGTTACGTGCAATTGTTGCCTTTGGCCAGTCGCCCTTCAAGAACGACCAGAGTGTGGTAAGCTGTGAACGTAATACCCGCCGAGCAATGCGGGGTTGGGCGGCTCGACGAAGTGTCGTTGCACTGGAACGTCGCCACGAAGTCCGGGAAAGATTTCAGCAGCCCGTTCACATCGACGAAAGCCAGAGCGGACGTCGTGCTGGCGACGCTCTTGCAGCCGTTGTACGTGACGTAGATCATATAGAACGCCTGACTTCGCGTTAGGTTCCAGCGTTGAGTGTTGTCCACTGGATGGTCCCAGTTATCGCCTCGGCAAGCCTCAACGCAAGACTCGAGCCCCAGCCACGACAGCTCGTGCGTAAGATTCGGAGGGAACCCCCTAACGTGTCGAAGGCTGTCCGCCAAGCAGCTGCGGTAGACTAGCAGAGACTTCCTGGCACTTTCGCTCCAGTTGCCCGAGAATACGAAGTTCCAGATAGCGGTCGCCAGTAGCACGCCGACGGTGGGCATCGTTACGAGCTCGTCTACGTCCTTCCCGAACTTCAGCAAAGTATAGAGACGCATGGGAACGGTCAGCGTCTTGCCCCTGATTGCAATCTTGTGTTTTCTGACGTCATTTAAGAAGCTGTGGCCAACGCCAAGCGTACGTATGTGATACGCACGGATGCGGGACAAGTACTTTTGACCTTGTAGGTAAGCTTGCGCGAAATTTACGCCTAAAGTCGGCATGGTGTCGTTCTCCGGAGCGAGGTCGGTCGGGAGAAGCAGTCGCACGCTGACCAGAGCATTGGTGACGTTACCGAGGTCATCGGCGGTGACAAAGGAGGCAACTTTTCGCAGAACCACGTTTACGAGAGACTGGTAGGTTCGGCGTATGGCGGCGTCCTGCGACTGCGCCGGAATCGACCCTAACTTGTCTCGAATCCACAGCGGCCGGAGCTCCCTGGATCGGAGTTCGCAGAAGCGCACCCAACCTTCTCTGTCCCTAGTATGGAGGAAGAGCCGGGAAGCCAGTTGCATCGACGAAGTGACGAGAGCCGTCACGGTTGTGAACGGCTGCTTTACGGGATCGAGGAACTCTTGCAGTACGGTCCCCAAAACAGGCAAAGGAACTCCGGGTACGAGGGACGTTGAATCGGTATTGAGGAACTTCCCCAAGACCTGCGTCCACTGCGCTGCCGTGATGTGGGTGGTGAGTATGAATAACTCGTCAAGTGGGCTGGCGAGTATGAATAACTCGTCAAGTGGGCTGGCCACCTCATTGGCAATCGTCGGACTGATACCTTTTGTACGATTCACCCGGATACGCGGAAAAGAGCGTTTTGTGTCGCGTTGACTTGTGTTCGCGATGGCTTCGTAGAAGCTGCAGCTGTGGGAACGCTCAAAAAAACTCTCTACTTCTTGCAAGGTTACTGCGGAAGACAGGGCCTGGTTGACGGCGGTGAGGACGTCATTTTTCAGGCCTAGCAACTCCCGCTGGGTGTACATGTTTCGTAGCCTGCAAGCGGAAGACAGACCGACGTGCAAAAGGCTCAAGAAACTGTCAGCTCTGCTGGGCACAAGCTCAAGGTGCAGGATGGACGGCAAACCGTAGGTCAGAGACAATTCTAGCAGGAGCTCCAGCAACCTCTCGGGTCTCATGGGGGACGTGATGCTGGCGTACTTGAGGATCGCTTCGGCCGCGTGCCGGCCGACAGAAGATCGCGTCGACTCCGAAACGACGCATCTCCGGTAGAAGGCCGCTATGACTCTTCCGGCAGTTGTTTCCGGGAACCCGCGGACGGGGTTGGCGCGCAAGTTTGTGGCTTCGTTGTAGATGTCCGACCACGGCGGATTTGGAGCGGAGCAACCGTGTCGGTAACTGTCCTCGCAGGGGTCCACGGTTGTGTTGGCGGCGTTGGTTATCCTGTCGAGCACATCCGGGCAACAGAAATTGCCGCTGGAGACCTCCCGAAGGGGCGGCTTTTCAAAAAGCGAGAGGAGGATGATGACGGCAGCCGTCACGGTGAGTACGACCGTTGCCACGATTGCGAGACCAGATGGGTTGCTCTCTGGTTTGGTCAAGGGTTGGAGATCGTCCGAGGAGGGGAGTCGCTCCCCGTTCGTTGCAGCAGAGCCGGACGCCATACTTCTTCTTGCTTCAACGCCTAATGATGGTGATGATGACGACGATAATTTCCTTTGTGAATGACACTTCCCCAGTCAAATGATCGACCAACCAGCATTTATTTCCTTCTTTCCTGAGTCCAATCCAAGCAACAAATTACGCACACGTTCCTAAGCGTGCAGTGTGTTTTACTGCTGAGACGGCTTCATAACTGTGGGGACGTTTATCTCGTCGGCGGCATGTATAAACAGAATAATGACGTTTTTTAGCCCGTTCGGCTTCAGCTAGCGGATGCTGCGGTTAGTCTGACACAGTAATACATAACCCCAATGATATTTTACCGACCTTTTTAAGATTGGTGCATGTCGGGCCAGGCACCAAGCCATCACCGAACCAATTATTAAATTACTTAAAGCGCATGCACCACCAAAATTGGCAAAAAAATTAATGCCCTCATTCTGAATTGTGGGCACACTCTGAAGCCTACCAAAAGTATGCTTGCGCACAAAGAAGCACATACCCTTTTGTGGGATATTGAACAATGCTTCATAGAAGGGAACGTATACGCTGCTCTTGCACGATATTCCGTCTTGCACCAAACAGACTCTCATTTCTTTAACAACTGCATCCTTTTTTTCAACTGCATGTTTGTTCAAATTCAATGTTTCATCACCCAGACTCACTGCTCCAGCCATTTAGCTCTGTGCCTAAAACTCCCCCCCCCCCCTCCCTCACACACACACACACACACACACAAAAGTTCAGGCTGAACCTTACACATCGTGCCTGTCTCAGACAAGAAACCATAAAAAAAATTCCCCGCATTTCCCCGAGGGGAAGAATGTGAAAGTGCGAATGCACGAGTTGAATTTGCGCGGTTCGGTAATGTTCGCGAAAGAGAGATCACACACACACACACACAACTACAAAGAAAGAAAGATGCATTTATTCACAGACACCTATTTGTGTTGTCGTTGTACTTGATTACTAGAGCGGATCTCAGCTTTGAAATTTCGTGTCAGTACTCCTTTAAGCGGGTGCATTAGCCCTTCTCACGCCCGATTCCTGGCCAATCCCCCACGTGGGTATGTGCCATGTCAGCGGCCAGGCAGCGTGCGCCCATCTCCCCCCGTTGCCAAGGAAGACGAGGAGACTCCTGGCCAATCCCCCACGTGGGTATGTGCCATGTCAGCGGCCAGGCAGCGCGCGCCCATCTCCCCCCGTTGCCAAGGAAGACGAGGAGCGCGCGCACCCGCTGCTGTTGCTATGCGGACGGCGGCGGACGCTTCAGGCTCGCTTAAGAAGTGCATTCGCACTTAAAATTGTTATGAACATGAACAATATGTGGCTTAGTGGTGCGCGGAAGCGACATTCTGTGTTCCCAGATGGGTTCAATTCTGGCACTGATGATGATGATGGTGATGATGATGATGCTTATGGTGATGATGATGATGATGATTAGTGGCTTTCCCTTTGAATCAGGGCGTCGGGTGTCAGCAACCGATTTGCCTGTTTTATTACGTTTACTTGCCCTACTCCCAGCTAACCTATAGATTTGCTTCCTCCCTCCCATCTCTCCCTCTTTTCTGTTTTAAACTCATCGCCCCCACCCCCCTTTTTTCTCTCCTCGCTGTTCTGAATTCTCATCCGTATGACTACTCCGCCTGCGTACCCATCCCTTCCCTACTTTTCCTCCACCACCACTCCAGCCGCCTCTTCGTCACCTAGCTCTATGGCCTTGAAGTTGAGGTTCCCCCTCGCCCCAAATATCATAGCCTCCGCCAGCGACGTTTCCCCCTCACCCCGTGGTGGCCGTATCTCTGTGCAGCTCCTGACAATATGGTCTATAGTTTCCCCATCACTGCCGCAGCATGCACACGTTTCATACTGCTGCCTGTAGCTACCCGTGTATGCCCGGGTTCTCAGGCCCCCTGCCCGTGCCTCGAAAAGCAACGCACTGCCTCTCGTATTGCCATAGAATCCCTCCTTCTTAATTTCCCGTTTTTCTGCCCAATAAGTCTCCCGGGTTTTTTTCGCTTCCATTCTCTCTGCCCACTTCGTCGTCACTGCTGCCTTTACCTGCTTTGTAACTGTTGTGTAAACCCCGCTTTCCCCTACCGACTTTCCGTACCGCTTGGTCAGCTGTCTGGTCCTCCGTCTCCACCGCGTGTCCACGCTCCTCATATACAGGTACTTAAACACCCTCACGGCCCATTTTTCATCCTCCATGTCACGAAGTCGCTCCTCAAACTTTATCTTGCTCTGCGCCTCCCTCGCCTCGAAAGACGACCAGCCCATATCCCCTTGTACCGTTTCATTTGTAGTTTTACTGTGGGCCCCTAGGGCCAATCTGCCTACCGCCCTCTGATTTACTTCCAGGCCCGCTTGGGTCTCTGGCTTCATGCACAGAACCAAATTAGCGAAAGGTAATCCTGGTACCATGACCCCTTTCCAGACTCCCCTTACCACCTCGTATTTGCTGTATCCCCAGAGGGCTCTATGCTTCATTATAGCCGCGTTCCGTCTTCCTTTCGTCTTAAGGTGAGCCTCATGCGCCTGCGTGTAATCTTCGCTGTTGTTCAGCCATACTCCTAAATATTTATACTCTTTCACCAATGGTATTTCTACTTGCTGCACTGATACTGTTTTGTGCTCCTCGCCGTCATTAAAGACCATGATCCCCGATTTTTCTCTGCTAAAGGATAGCCCTAGGTGCGTCGCTTCTTCACCGCATATATCCATCAAGTCCTGCATACTTATCCGGTTGTCCGCCATCAACAATATGTCGTCTGCATACATTAGTCCCGGAACCCGTTGTTCCACCACCTGCCCGTTTTTCATCTAGGATAAGTCGAACCCCAGCGTGCTGACTTCTAGCTTCCTTTCTAACCCCGCCATGTAGATCATGAACAGCAGCGGAGAGAGAGTACATGCTTGTTTCAATCCCTTGTAGGTGTGTACAGGCCTATTGTATGTTACCCCCTCCCACACTATTTGCACTTGGTTCTCCCGGTATAGCTCCCTGAGTAAGCTAATGAATTCTGCCCCAACTCCCTCGTCCTCCAGGATACTCCAAAGCCGCTCACTGTCTACATTATCATACGCCGCTTTAATGTCCAGAAAGGCTAACCACAAAGGTCGGTTTTGCATCTTCGCTACCTCTATGCATTGGCTTACCACGAATAAGTTGTCGTCTAGTCTTCTGTCCTTTCGAAACCCATTTCAAAGCTCCCCTAATATCCTATTTTCTTCCACCCACTGCTCTAGTTCGAACTTCACTGCCTGCATTGCTAACCTGTACAGCCCTGACGTGACGGTTACTGGCCTATACGAGCTCGGGTTTGTCCTGACTCCTTTGCCCTTGTACACTAAGTTCATCCTGCTCATTTGCCACGCGGCCGGTATTGCCTCTTCTTCTATCCTTGTTCTGATGGCTTGCAGTAGCTTTCCCTTGCTCTTTGGTCCTAACTGGTTAATCAACTCCATCAGTATCATCCCAGCCGTGCCTGCCGCGGTATTTTTGGGGACCTTTTCCTCTGCTCTTTTCCATTTCAGCTGGTCCCCATCTATCTTCAGACATTCCGGCCTGCCCGCCGCGACATCATGTGCCGCTGCGGGGCCTCTTCATCCACCTTACCGAACTTCTCCGTGATGATTTTGTGTACGTATGCCAATGCTTCCTCTCCCTTGAGCATCTACCCCTGCTCGTTTTTTATAGTACCGCCTTCTGTGAGACTCGTACGTTTCCCTAATGCCTGCACATGGTTCCAGAACCTTTTCGGCGCGTCTCTACCCCTTCCTCGTCTCTACCACTTCCTGCACGCACCCAGTGCCATCTAGTTGTTATAGCTCTTGGAGCGCCCCTTCTATTATTTTGACCGACTGGGCAAAGTTGCATCACCCGGGCTCACCCCTCCGCGGCTGAACACGGACACCCCCCCCCCCCGAGCTTCCTTCGCTAGTAGCACCATCATCTAAACCCGTCAACAGGGGCTGCAAAACCCGTGCGAAGGGGGTGCAAAGGGGGTGCAAAGCAGGGGGTGCAAAACCCGTCATCAGGGGGCATCAGTTGGGGGTGCTAAAGGGGTACTTGCACGCCCCCAAGCCACCCCACAACAATGCTCCGCCCACCCCGTTGCCCTCTCCCTCTTTCCCCTATATACAGTGGGTTTGCTCCCATCACGACCATCCTGCTGACGCCCACGTCTGGACCTCAGAACGAGCAGATGGATGAGAACTGTGAGGACACAGCGGATGAACCTGTACCACCCGCCGCGGTGGCTCAGTGGCTAAGGCGTTGCGCTGCTGAGCACGATGACGCGGGTTCGATTCACGGCCGCTACGGCCGCTTTTCTGATGGAGGCGAAAAGCAAGAACGCCCGCGTGTACGAGATTTCGGCGCACATTAAAGATCCCCTGCAGGTGGTCAAAATTAATCCGTAGCCCTCCATTACGGCGCGCCTCATCACTTGCGTTGCGTTCCGCGCGTTAAACGCTACAATCAATCAACGAGTCGATGAACCTGTACGCATTTCGAGCTCGAAGTTCTACACCCGCCGCAGGAAGGGAAGTCGCAGCTACGCGTGGCTCTAGGTGTGAAGCGTCCAGACATTTCTCCGCATTAACCGAAAAAATTTCACACTATCATTCACAGGATTAGCACTGGGTCGGCAAGGGACCGCAGATTTTAGCGCTACAAGACCCCGAGTGTTCCCGTTGCTCAGCCAATAACGACACTGCGCACATTCTCGCTTTGCCCTCGCTTTGCCCTCGCTTTGCCTCGTTTTGCCGACTGTCGACAACAAGCGTTCAAAAACGTAGGATTGGCAAGCCCACCCAGTCTTAATGATTGGCTTTACCAAAGTCTTCTCAATCCGAGCGAAGAACCGCGTCTGCTCACCGCTTTACGGAACTTCCTCGAGGCATCTGGCCTCTACCATTTTCTTCAGCTTCATACCACATTGGATGTAGCGTAATGTTCCGAGCGAATGTCCTCCTCCGAAAAAAAACCCAAATATCGCCCACCCTCTAAAATCGGTGGTTTTAGCGCCGATGACCGAACAAAATAAATGTGAGTCATACTCATGCGTTCATGCACTCACTTATTTGCCCTTTCCGCCCTTGAGCCTCAATTTCGACCATCCGGTATTTTTTCTTGATGTCCCCGTAGTTTTTGTTGGCGGTGCGGCCACCTTTTCTAGTTTTGCGCACCTGACCCGAAAGATTGCCCATCCCGTAGTTTTGACTTGATATATCTGTACTTTGGGAGGGCGCTCTTTCGAAACTTTGCGGAAGCAAACTTTTTCCCAAATTCCCGTAACCTACCCCTTCACCTAGTCACAAAAATTTGCTAAAGCGTAACCCGGCGTCGTTGTATCTTCTGTAAAAAAAGAAAAAAAGACATGCGTGTGACCATCACCACCACTAAAAACATCTCCGGCGTTCGGCCTCACCAGCCTATAAGTATAATCGCTGGTTTGGGAGCGAACGGTTTGGGTTCAAGCCCCAGCAATGCAGAAATTATTTCTCCAAATCCCGCAATTTTTTAGCTGCAAAATGTTTTTAGCTCAATTTTACGCATCCATTTCGTTTGGTAAGTTTGGTAACTTTTCGGTCGGTTTGGAGGGCGGGAAGCGGCGCATAAACACATTTATTTGACGTTTCCGATCGCACCTTAACGTCTTGTACTTATCTAGGAACGGAACATCGCGCCGCGGAACAGAAGTTCACTGAAGGAGCGAGCGAAATCCCATGGCGCAAAACAAAACTGTGCGCAGGAGGCAATGAGCCTAAAGAAGGGATGTCTTTATTAAAAAATCCCGGGCCATCTCCACTAACGCGAAATCTGGGGGCGAAGCATGCAGTGTATAAGTGTATTGTTGACGCCTTGGCTTTTTCGCCAACGGAGATGAAACTGTTGGGGGTAGAAGTATACAGCTTTTCTGTAAAACTCTGGTGTCTTTGAAGCACGAAGCGTTCTAGCGCAAGGCGTAAACGAGTGTCCCGGTGTTTTTTCAGTACGCGTACCCTCTAGTGCGAGGCATAAACGAGTTTCTCGGTGTTTTAGTACCGTGACTACATGAGACGACGAGTACGACGACGACGACAGGAGACGCCAGCAGCCCCAGCCCCTAAGGGGCTTCACCGCTAAAGCAAAAAAATTACTCCCACCTCCCCTCGCGGGAACCCCTGTGTAGATGCGACGCATAGGGCGTTCCGTTGTTGCTTCCGTTAGGTTGATTCTCCCATAGCGTGAAACGTGCCGTGAACCCCCTGCCGCGGCTATGACGCAACGTGGCGTGGCTATGACGCAACATAATCCAACACAACCCACTGTAATCCAATATCCAAATCCAACCCAACCCAGTCCAATCCAATCCAATCCAACCCAATCCAATCCAATCCAATCCAATCCAATCCAATCCAATTCAAATCCAAGCCAAGCCAAGCCAAGCCAAGCCAATCCAGTCGAATCCAATCCAATGCCCCTCGCAAGAGAGTGTTCGCTATCGGAGAGGAGAGGGGGTGAGCGGCGGAGAGCGCAGCTCGCGCGGCGAGGAGAATGGGGGAGGAGTGTGGACGGACAACAACAACGCCGTATGGAGGGACAAGGCGAGTGAATGAGATGCAGTCGCATCTAAAACGCAGGGAATAATCTTACAGATGTCATAGTGCAAATCCGCGCAAACATGGTGCGGTTAGCATCGGGTAAAGCAAGCGCACGACCGCGATAAAGGATCGATCAATAGCGAGAACGCCTTCCTCCGTTGTGACCCCTTAACGTGGGGTCCTGACCTGCACCATTGAGTTAGGTTTGCGTGGCTCCGTCCCAGGTAATATCGTCTAATACACTAAGACGCGGTGCGCACAATGCCTCTCCGCACGGAGCATCCATTCGTCGTGTCAAGGGGCAACACTGGAGGCCGTGCGTCAGAACAGCAGCGCATTAGTGACGTAGGAGCTGATAAACTGAAGTTTCTCTCTCGAATGGAGTAACTACTGATCGGCGGGTTCGACTCTGCGCCTATAGCTGGTGTCGTGTGTACACAGCTCTCACGGGTGCGCGGACAAAACGGAAACAAAAGCATAGTTGTGACGAACGGAGCTATTTTATTCCATGCCTACCAAAACGGCTACTGATGGTCTCTGTTTTGCAAAACATATATAATCACATTAATAATTTAATGTCGCTGAAACAGTCCCGTAATGCCGTCAAAACTGCACCATAGGGGGTACTTATCTAGCCAAGGTGTCAACCGCGGGTGGTTGTAGATTTGCACTTAATCTTCGCATTATCGAGCCCGATTATTGTCAACCATTTTCCTTTATGTGCATAGCGGTGCCGCGTCGTTAACAGCTGCGTACGGTGAAGGACAATATAAATGGCCTCGCTGGAGACTCGTACGCTATGGCCGTTAAAACTCGCGCCGAGCGGCATATTAGGCAAGTTTTATGCGCGTCCTTGGTGCCGGGGACTATCGCAGGCGGCGTAACCGTTACTGTCCCGTCGAGCGAGTATCGCAGGCGGCGACGCGACAGTAACGGGTTACGAGCGTCGCTGGCAGCGGCGCGCTTTATTTATAACCCTGGAGGCGAGGTCACGCGTGGATTGATCTCTCACTCTTCGCGGACAACTACCTAGTTGGCACTTCGTTCGCGCGGCACGGGATTTTCCTGCGCACCTCCCGAACAGAGAGCCAGAACACTAACGATTGTGTCGTGGTGGAGTTTTTGAATTTGGTGGTCGACAAACATGACAGTTCAGTTAAGTTAGATTCATATTTTATTTTCCGTAAAACATTGTCTGTATGGTCGCCGGTGCTGAAAGCTGAAAAGAAACAGCTTGGCTGGGCCCGGGAGGCCGTTTCGAGGCAGTGACGCAACAAAAACAGAGCGAGGTAATATTGTAAAACACGAAGCGAGTGCAGCGTCTCCGATGGAATATACAACTATATACATAAACAATCAGCTATATTACAATAATGTAACAAGATACTCACAAAAAGAATACTCTATAGCTGTCATTTTACAGGGAACATGCAACATAACCTGATCCGAAGAGCGTTTTTTTTTTTTTTTTTCAGATTTAAACATAAACAAAGTGTAATTGCCCGAAAGAAAAAAAAAGTATACAGTTTTAGGGGCGAAGTCCCTTAGCGGCTCCGGCTGTCGGCATCTCATGTCGGCGTCGTAATCGTCGTCTCATGTAGTCACGGCACTAAAACATCGAGGCACTCGTTTACGCCTCGCGTTGGAACGCTTCGGAACGCGTACTAAACGGCACACTCGTTTACGCTTCGCTCTAGAATGCTTCGTGCTTCAAAGACACGAGATTTTTCCAGCAAAGCTGTATACCCCTAGCGCCCAACGGTTTCACCTCCGTTGGCAGAAACGCCAAGGCACCAAGAATACACTTACGCACTGCATGCTTCGCGCCTCCCCAGGTTTCACGTTAGTGGAGACGGCCCGGGATTTTTTAAACAAACATGACACCGGTTCTCGTCCAGCACTCCAGGTGAACCCATAAATAAATCAGTCAATGCATTCTCCGGGTAGTCAAGGGTTAAATAAATGGTTCAAGTAATCACTTAATCAGTTAATTCATTCAGTATTGTGATGAGTTGAGAAGATAATCAGTTGAACATACATTAGTGCACAGCGACTAGCGTTAACAGCGCCGGCCACAACAGCGAGTGTCCAGTCAGTTACGAACTCATCCAAACACTACAAAACAGGCGCCATGAGTACGGGGAAGAAGGATGAGCTCACGAAGAGTTCAACTGCTGAGCAAGCTAAGGGGAAGTTTTTTGACGGGGTCGGCGCCGCAGAACCTCAGTCAAAAATTTTTCCGTATAATTTATAAAAGAACGACCACAAATTTTGCGTGGCCTGCCCGTATATATAGTGGCCCTTCCGAAGCTGTAACATAGAGTGATCGCGATGAACAGATGAAGGTTCAGAAGATTTGCGAAGTCGCGTAGGAGGCTCAGATTAAAAACAAGGCGCAGGTTTGGTCTGGCCACGTTGTGCGAAGAATAAACAATACTTGTACTGCGGGAACAGTGGCATGGACACCGAAGGGCGGGAAAACGAATCCCTAAACGATCCCGAATGTGACGCTAAATTCAGCGTGAGTTTTAGAGCTATCGAAAGGACCTCCTTTCAAGGAAACAGCAGTTGTTGGGCTTCACCAGCGCATTGACCAGTTATGGGT
Source organism: Haemaphysalis longicornis (assembly GCF_048455015.1). Lineage (NCBI taxonomy): Eukaryota > Metazoa > Arthropoda > Arachnida > Ixodida > Ixodidae > Haemaphysalis > Haemaphysalis longicornis. The sequence continues at coordinate 126,172,749 of NW_027526445.1, read as the reverse complement.
TGTATTCACTGGCGTGGCGCGCATGCCGGCCACCATGTGTCTGCGACGCCATGCCGGAGCCTGCGCGTTCCTGTTGCTGAGGCGTGTCGCATGCACGGGCCGAGCGCAGTGTTTTCGCGGACAGCAACAACAGCAGCAGTGTTGTGTCCCACCAAGCTCAAAAGCATTACTTAGAAGCCAACTACGTTTCGCGCAGCGTCCGACAGCCTGCCTGTCGCAACACACGAGTGAAGTCATCGCCACAGATCAGCTGATTTCCCGCTGCCGTGTTTCGGTATCGGCCGCAGATTGCTGAGCTCAGCTCTCGGCGAGCGCCTTCCCCTTCGGTCGCCCGGCCAGTTGCCGAGAGATGTCGCTAGTCTCCCAGCTAACAATGCACTGACTGCTACGCTACCGTCGTATCTCAATCGGCGCGGACGTTAACGTTTACAATATCTTCGGAAACATTATGAGGCTTTTGTACAGAACTTCAACTCGCATTAGACGGCACTTACGTGAGATGATAGTATTGGAGACTCTGCTGGGGTCAGGGTTCGGGCGCATGTGTGTGGATATCCGTGTTCGCAGGCAACTGCGCTGCAGCGTAGGCATTTGGTGCGTCGTGCCGCCTTCTTTCGCAACCGCAGCTCCATTCACCGGTGGTGATGCGGTGCTCTGAAGGGCAAGGAGAGCATCGCCACACAATGTCACTGCGATTATTCAGATCTGTTAATACCACGGGCGAGAATCGGGTGGCAACGGCGCCGACGACGAACGCCGGGAGCCCTATTCTCGACTGCAAAAATTTCCAGGCAATTCGCAATGTTTTTTTGCGTAAGCACGACGTAAGCAATCAGTGACGCAATGCACCTATAGCTATGGTGACGTGTAGTGTAATTAGACGCTTCACTCATAAAGATCACAACCAAGGTATCATATATTGCGCATAAAAGATATAAAAACACTTGGCATGGGCTTTAAAAATGAAGACGGTAGCTGAGGCTGGGAAAAGAAACACATTTCTGCAGGTCAAAATTGCCGTCAACACCACAAGGCGATCGAGTAACGTTGATCCAAAAGTGAGCGAAAGGCGGATGTTGAGCTAAAAGCTAAAGAACATCACACAAGTTTTTTTACCATATCTATTTATTTATTTCAATCGCTTTTAGTAACATAGTTGGGCTCTCTGCTTCAATGCAACCGTTGTTGCGTTATCACTTTCCCGGCCGCCACCGCCACCACGCCATCGTCTGCTGCTATGTTACAAGTTTATGGCGTGATCAGATGAAAAGACGGCCGCGACCATCGCTTCTATGACACATCAGAGCATCTAAGCGCTGCGCCTGATAACTGCGGAGCGTACCGATGTCGCCGATGTCGCCGATTCACTCATTTGTCAAGCTCAACTTTAATCCGCGCTGTAAATAACAAAAGGGTCACTTTTCTTTGTTGTTTTTCTCTTGAGTTCGATCATGTGATCCAGCAGCTTACTAGGAGTGTGGACAAATGCCATGCATTGGGTTCTCTTTGTCATGGAGAGGCCTTGGAGAGGCTTGTACTGCCCTCTTATGTTGCGGTTACGCCAAACAAATAATTTTTATTTTGTTGCCAAACATAAAAGCAAAATACTGCACGTTATTTGTATGCTCCGTGATCGCTGGCTTGGAAACAGTCGAAACTACTATTTGTTTCGGTAGAAAACATGCTTTAAACCGCGCGTCATGCCAAACTGCGCCTGCTGCAAATTCACGGACATTTCGCGGCGTCAGAGGTCGGTGAAATTTTTTGCCCTATTTCGCGGCAAAAGCAGCCGCCGTTTTCAAGCTGTTAGGTTACATTACGTCATTTTTACGCAGGCTGAAGTTGCCAGTATGTGACGCGATCGTTCCCGCCAACTGTTTAAATTACGTCAGGCCTTCTCAGCCAATCTCAGATAGGGCGTGTATTACAAGCAGTATTGTTGTTGAATAGCAAAGACAGGCTTGCGCTGTCAGATCCGGTGCATTTAGTCCAGTTTTTCATTGCCGGCCAAGAATTATGCGCTTTCAGTAAAGAGAAATAAGGCAGACTTTAGAACTGGTGCCCGTAAACGTCATTAAACGTCAAAATGTCGACAACACACACAACAGCTCGTCAACCGGAAGCACGTGACCAAAATCGAAAGTCAATCAGAAAAAAACTTCCCGCAAATTCCCAGTTTCATGGGAGTTTTTGCAGCCGAGAATAGGGTCCCGGGGCCTGTTTTTCGTTTCTGCGAGATGCGGATGCATGCGCAGACACGGGGGACACTGTCAGGGCGGTTTTCAATGTTTCCAAGAGAAAAAAATCGTCCGCTAAACTTTTATGCGAATGCCATCTATAGCTGGGTTGATAAGCTCGGAACAATGAAGCTCGAGTGGTAGTATAAGCTGATATAGCCTCAGCTGTAAATCACTAGGAAGAGGGCCTTGGCCCTGTAACAGACAACCAATGAATGAGTACGACGACGACGGAATTTGTAGATAGTTCGACGACAACTTTTTCTTTGCGTCAAAAAAAAAAAAAAACGCTGTAATTTTTTAGCACACCCAGCATTAGCCGGAACACGGGATGCGGCCATGTCGTAGACGATAAACACACAAGCGTACAAACTCAAACAAAGAAACATGCGCGCACTTTTATGAACACGCTTTTACCCTTAAACACACGCGCGCACAGACCGCATAAAAACAAATAGGACTATTTCTAAAAAAACGTCATAAGTAGGCTTCCCCGTAGTTAAAGACGTGGAGCTTTTATCCGGGCAGATTGTACACCTATAAACATTTTTTTTACGAATACATTTCATTCATACGGTATCCCTTACGAGAATATAACGCGTCTTCTTTGAAACTGTACAGGTGCCGTCAAAAGAAATTAGAGCATGGTCTCGCAAATTTACAAGAATTTCATCTTCCGGAAACTGCCTGGCTGCAATGGTGTCCGTTCAAAGGAGTTCTCCCTAATAGAAAAAGCGTTCTGCAAACCACTAACGACTATCATAAAGCCTGTAAGACCAATATTTTGTGATATCCGCAAATCCTTGTTGCAATTACTTATGACGGCACCTGTACATCCAACTTCCACAGAAACTTATTTTATACCTTTAAAAAAACAACACGTTCAAGGCAACGTCGTGGAGAGACATGCCCAGGAAACCATTTCGAAAAGAGGTGCCTTTTGGAGGTCAACATCGCGTCGACCACGTGCGCGTGCTGCCATTAACGACACCCGCCCCCCTCCACAGCGCAGAGTGTGCACGTACGCCATCCCTGCTCCCCAAAACAAAAACTGCGAATGACACTACGCAAAGCGACCGACCGAGACCGGAAGTGCTTATCTCAACCGCGCATCGAGCGAGCGCTTCCTGTGTCCCGTGATCGCCTCAAGGCAGGCCGGCCAGACACCCGGGGGCCCAAGCGGTCTCTGCGAGCCAACAAAAACAAACAAAAGGTTCCTCGTACGCTACAACCTTTAGCCCGACCATTGTTTCACCGAACCGAGCGTTTGCCGGCGGCCCGAGCCTGCCGTGCTTAAGTATGCGCGCGCTCCCCAGTCCTGGACACAACGGGCGATCGTACACAACTGACCTGCGGCGGTCAGGCGGGTACACGCGTGGCGTGTAGCGGCAAATAGCGTAGCTCCGATGCGTAGATTCCTCCGTATAGCGAACGAGGAATAAGAGATGCTGAGCGCTGAAACAAACACCACTTGGAGATGGCAATGGCGCATCTACGAGCCATCTGCGTCCGTTACAATCGTCCGGAAGAAAGGGACGGAGAACGGGCGGGGTCTGACATTGTGTCCGAAGTCGTGTCGATAATGTCTCTCTAGGTCACCGTTGCCGGACGTGGTGTATACAGATAGAAGAAGACACGACCGCCGGATGACTGTATGTCGGCCGAAACATGTACTTATATAATAGGAGCATTCTTTGAGGTCGTGTTCTCGCTATGCGCGTATAGATGTACTGTAGAATGGTGTGCAGCGGCAGTGCAGCGTTCTGTATGCTGCAGCAACATGGCGTCGAAGACTCAGTCAGCATCGGAGATGCGAGCTGAGAAGTGCAGCGGAAAGAGGAGCGATCGCTCCTTAAACTATGGTCCCCATGTTTGCTTGTGATCAACGGAATAGAGGCTAGATATGTGGCTGCCCTACGTCTTACCTTATTTGGTAAGTGTTATGGCTCAAAGCGTCACTTCGTCGGGATGTGTTAGCCCCTTAGTACCTTGGAGATTGAAGTGATTGTAAGTATACTCTACGTGTGTCATATGAAAGCATTTTCTCTGCTTGAAAAGCTGAAGCTTCTCAGCTATGGGATTTTCAAATGTCTACACCACTGACAGCAATATACAGAATTTTGAAGCATGTTTAACCCGACTATGAACCCAGATGATGTAACTTCAGTGCTGTATCAAACTTCGCATACTGTCCACATGTGGTTGGCCGATTGTCACTAACCTGTATGCTCATCTTTTTTCTGTTCAGTTGGGACGACTATGAACCCAGCTGATGTAACTTCAGTGCTGGCCTAAGCTTTGCATAGTGTCTACATGTGGTTGACCGATTGTAATTAACTTGTATGCTCACCTTCTTTCTGTTAAGTTGGGATTCTTGCGCACGAAGGAAACAGTATGTGGTAAGAACCATGAAGAACTAGGAGTCGTCGGGATTGCAAGCACTGACATCCCCTCGAAGTTACATTTCGCTGGCTGCAATGCCAGACGCCACAGAGGCAATTTGTAGCGAAGCTTTCGGCACTTGTTCCACTCGTAAAATTCTATGCATGAATGTGTAATGCGAAGCTGTACAATTTTCTGGGGGTGAACGGCCACTTGCAGGGATGCCAATGGAGTTCAGGAATACTACACCAATAACTACTCAAACTTCCAGTGAAGCAGCCTGTTATGCAGTGAGGACGCCTTATCTGGAGGCAAATGGCCATTATCTGTCCTCGTAAAGCGAAGCAGTAACAAGGATAACTATTTTTACTGTAGCTGACTTGCCTGATTTTTATTCAACAGTGCATTATCGGCGAAATTATCACAGCCAAGCGAAAAACTGGTTTCCTAAACCATTAAAATACGTCTTGAGAGTCGTTAGTTTTATTACAACAGGCAATTCACGCAAGTTATGTTTGAAATGCCTGTACATTACGATCTCATTTGTTAGAAGATTTATTACAGTATTTATCAAAAGCCATAATTTAATTTCAGCGCATTGAATAACTCAAATTATGCTTAACCTAGTTTAAATGATCGTGGATTTCTATATGCCAGGCGTGCCTCACGTTCCCCACTGTTTATGACGGCACTCCGGTAACTGTGCGGCCGTTGAGAAGAGTTAATTTTAAAGGGGCGAACCCAGCCGCGCGTCAACATTCCGTTTTCGCTTCCGGTATCACGTGTCGTCTATCAACCGTTCAGTTACGTTCTGCAACATGGCCGAGAACTTTATTGGCGAAGATTTATCTTAGGGTTTTCACTTGTGGACACCACATTATTACATGGAGTAGAATTGCCAGCCCCAGAAAATGGACTGTTAGGTGCCTTGTTGAGATGTTTTTTTATGAAGGGGGGGGGGGGGGATTCTAGATTTACATAACCAAACGTAGAAAGGTGACAGGAAACTGACCCCTCAAAAGGAGATGATGACTCGAGGTTTGTCAAATTGCGAAATTTTTAATAAAGCTTTGAGCACTTTAAGCGTAACAACAATATAAAAAGCGACAGAGGGTCTCATCATGCAGTAATCAATAAACTAAATAGACAGCTGTCGTTGTACTCGTAAAAGATGAGTAGAAAAACTATCAAAGTCATCATGCACTACTACGTCATTGCCAATATCACCGATCGAAGCTGCGCTGTTGTCCCAGCGCAGATACATATAGTTTTTGCTCTAAGCGCATGCTGGACGTCGTCATTCGCCAAATTTTCACCTTCTGTCACGATGACTTGTCGTTCGGGAAGGTTGTGGTTAAGCCCACATGCGGCGATTTTTAAGACTGTAGCCGATGGAGAAAGCGGTAGAAAACGCCGAACAACGATCTCAAGTTGACCCCATCCTCCGCACCCTCCATGCCTCCATCTCAGACAGGCCGCCGAACTGGTGCCTGAACGGCACTCGCTTGTGCTGGCCATTCAGCACGATCTCGCTCGGTACATTCGTCAATCAACGAACAATCACACAACTCAACGAGCGACAACCGCTTCGTTTTGTTCTTCGGCCCGGCCCCAACTGGCGTGAGAAACGGCGAGCGTTGCTCTTTTCGAACTCCGCACCTCCGAAGATTAGAAAGTCTCACACCCGTTATCAACCCCGACTGTTACGACGCCAGTCCACGAGTCTTGCCCTCTTTCAAGCCATGTTGTGTTTCGCGATGTCGCACGCTTACATTACCTCCTTTAACGGTAACGGTTGTAGGTCGATGGTGCGTTCGTAAGGCCTGCTCTCAGGTCTAAGGCAGCGCCCAGTCCGAATCACTGCAGTCATTCGTAAGACGCGCACGCTCTTAATGACGCACCCAATTGCGATCGCGGCGGGCCAATCGGTGCTGTGACGCAATGACGACTATGCGTCGCACGCTTTTGCGGCGTGCACTGAACCATTGCGTCACTACGCGGTGCTTCGCACTGCTAAGGAGGCGAACGGGTCAACAGTCGGTCATTGAGCATCGGGAGAACGACCTTCAGCCCTGTCGACAGCAGAAAGACCGACGTGTGCCCTTACTTGACGCGTGTTGGGGCGGCACGGTTCGAGCTTGACGTGCTGCTTCAGAAGCGACGCTTCTAGAACTTCTACATTTAACCGCAGTTTACGTGTCGAAAAATTTTAATTGAAAGCAAATAGCGTCCATCTCATCATGGCGCACGTTCCGACAGTTAGTTATGTATGGCGACTGCTGGAAAGTACTACGACATAGAGACAAGCCGGTGCCTTGCGGTATCTCGGCCATTACCACGCTGTCAGCTGTTCAAATTTTTAAAAGTGGTCAGGCTCGATAAATGCGTACAATAGAATACTTTTGTATGCAAAATAAAGGTTTCACAACTTTATGGACTGCTGTGCAGTGGGAGCCTTTTAGCCGATATTTCAGCAGAAGGCAGCTCTATGAATGCTTCCTAATATGTATTACCAACGCCATATCTACTCCTGCTCCTTAGTTTGAACCTTGCCACGTAAGAAAAAGGGACGATCTCGCGTGAACGCACCGAGAAACATATTTACACGGGAGAAATTCCGGGGCATAGGATTAAAGCGGAGTTTACCGATGGTAACAAAATTTTTATTTTTCTAATACGCCACTGTGCAAACGGGTAGTGCCAATCCCTAGAGGCCCCAGGCTTAGTTGATTCATTGCTAGTTATTTTACCCGCCGCGGTGGCTCAGTTAATAATAAAAAAAAAGCCGCGGTGGCTCAGTGGCTAAGGCGTTGCGCTGCTGAGCACAAAGTCGCGGGTTCGATTCCCGGCCGCGGCGGCCGCTTTTCTGATGGAGGCGAAAAGCAAAAACGCCCGTGTGTACGAGATTTCGGTGCACGTTAAAGATCCCCCAGGTGGTCAAAATTAATCCGGAGCCCTCCACTACCGCGCGCCTCATCGCCTGCGTTGCGTCGGCGCGTTAAACCCTACAATCAATCAAATCAATCAAATGCTAGTTATTTTACTGCGCTTTTTCTAGGCTAGGAGCACCAATGGAAGAGAGTAGCTATACGATTTCGTGGGAACGAGAAATATCAAGAGTTACAGATGGCCAGCATTTTCGATTCGAGCTATTCACGCCAAAGCTACATCCGAGGTTTGAGGCTCGCCGCTGTGGGAGCCTGCGGATTAATTCGGGGCACTTATAGGCTCTATACTGTGCGCCGAAATCTGGACATCCGGTTGTTTACGTTTCTTGCCTCGAACAAGAAAAAGGGACAGCAGCACAACGCCTTAGCCATCCCGGGTGGTAAGATATTACGTAGCGATAACAGAACACTTCAGCGATGGCGCCACTCACCTCAATACCGGTAGTTTGTCGCTGTTAGAATCCTGTCAACCTGGTGGGCGCATCGTATACGCTTTATATTCGTCCTCCCCTTTGCTGCATGCGTCCGGAATAAGTTCACGCAGTCTCTAATGAAAAGGTCAACATCACGTCCTTTACCAGAGACTGCGTTGGGAGCATAAAAAACACACTTAGAACCCGATGTAACGAAGTCAACGGGAACGGGGAATTATTTCGTTAAATCGACAATTTCGTAAAATCGGGATTGTCATTTTACAAGCAGTTGACTCAATAAATTCGATGTCCAAAGGGAGGCGCATACCAGCAGCTACCATGGCATTGTAATTGCGGGAGCCGCGGCTGTTGCCTGCCGATGGTTTAGCAAAGCGCTTAAAGACCGCGGTTAAAATAAGCCAGCCGGGGCTTGCTCTGAAGTTGCCCAGCAGACGCGCCAAACACAGCGCTTTTTTGAATGCAGAGCATTTGTTAGTCGCACGATGTCCGGCGTCGGCGTCCGCGCCGTCCACACGCTCACTGCGCATGCGCGTCGCGTCGAGGCGATAGCGAACACTCTCTCGCGAGGGGCATTGGATTGGATTCGATTCGATTGGCTTGCATTAGATTGGCTTGGCTTGGCTTGACTTGGATTGGATTGGATTGGATTTGGATTGGATTGGATTAAAGTGGATTGTGTTGGATTTTGTTGCGTCATAGCCGCGGCACGTTGCGTCATAGCCGCCGCAGACGCGCTGGGGCCGGCGCATGTGCAGTACTCTCTCTTCCGCGGTTTCCTCTCCTTCGGGCGCGCTGCGCATATAACCGGTGTGCCGTTCTCCGGCGAAGCAACATCCGCGCTTGGCTCAAACACCTAGAGTCCACGCCGCTTTACAAGTACGCCAACGTCGTCATCCACTGGGACCGGCTTACGCAGTCCCCTCAACGTATATAAGCGGCGGAGCGCGCGTTCGGAATTCAGTCAAGGGCGTCTTTGCTTGGCTTTCGCCAGACGTGACGCTTTGCTTGACTCGAGTAGATGCGACGCATTTACTCGAGTTCCCCCCGTGGGAAGATGTGGGCGGGTTTTCTTGTACTACTACCCGCTGAGCGGAACGTTCGTGGCTCTCATATTCTTGAACCACGTTAAAGGGAAGCTGAAGCGCTTTCCAAAAAATTTGAGTTAGATTAACAGTTATGTAGTTTCTTGCGCGCTGATTCCGAATATCACATTGAAATTTATCGTACATGAGTCCAAGTGGCATTTATCTTACAAAAAGCGCGGCCCGTTTGAAAGACGCGCGCTTTTCGTCTTTTGACGCCCCTGATTGGTTGCGCCCGTCATGACGTCAAAGGAGGACACCCTTCGGCCGCGCGGGTTGTCGCAAGCATTGCGAACGATCGCACGGTTGCCTTTGCGACAATTTAGCTTGCAGTTTAATTTTCGCACATGACTGGAAGTTTGTTTTATAATTTCCCGTGCTGTTGGTTCAATTATCTTGGAGCTTAAATTTGCTTTACACGACAGAGAACCCCAAAGCAGTGACTGTGACGTCGACTAGTGGGTTCCATCAAAATATTTTTGAATTAGGCAACCAGCATAGGGGGATTTTATACCTTATGTTAATATTAGGTACTGCCTTAAGTGTTGCTTATTATACACAAAACCATTTATGCCGAAGATTAATGGGCGTTTTATAAACAATCTACCAGCGAAAAGCACGTACGTGCACTGCGCGAAAAAATAGCGTTCATGCGCTGTAAACGTATATGCGAGACACATCTTGCCGGTACACGCATAAACCAACAAGCAGACTCTGCTTCCGCATTTCCTTTGTTTGTTGTCGCCCACCCCAGCCCCGTACACAGACCCACACGCGCGCGCCATTTCGGCAGCGGCGCTACGGCGCCTCCGTGATTGCTAGCTGCACTTCGATGAGTGGCGTCTTCACATGCATTTATTCTGAAAACACTGCAGCATACTTGTGCCTGCTCAGCATTATTGGCTGTAGTAGGGATTGATTTTCGCTTGTGCGTTGCGCATTCTGCTTCAAACTTATGGCCACCTCGTTATAATTAACAGACCAGTCGGACAAGGCAGTTACGTTGTAGTTACGTCACTTTAGGTAACAATCACCAAACATTTGTGATAATGAATCGCTGGCCTGTTTCAGCATTTCTAGATTTAAGCATTTACCGCGCTAGTCGGACAGAGGCCGTATATTTACTCTTCGCTCCTAATTTTTTTAGTATCATCATTATATATATATCACCGACTATCACTGGAGCACACTTGAGGTTCAGTGACAACAAGTGCTTGCCAGGTTATAATATGCAGCCACACGGAATCTTGGGCAAAAAATTAGGCCCCCGCAGTCAACACAAGTTATGGCACGGTGGTGGTTCGGAGTGGTGTTTTTTTTTTTTTTTTTTAATTCCAGACAAACATCACCTTATCGTGACATGTATACTTGCAAAATGAGTAATCTGGTTGTCTTGGTTCTTTTACTTTGTAGGAATACTGTTTGCCTCTTAGCCGGGAGAGAACTTCTATCAGGATTGGCCCCTTGTTTTAGTTTCGCCAAAAAATTGTTTTTTTGAACGCTGTCCTGAGCCCATAGGGAAAGAAAACCGACGCGTTTAACGAAACAAGTATTCTCTGAACAAATGTGACTTGGTTTCTGGAATGGAACGAAACATCCCCGGCCAAAGTACAGCAGTATTCCCCATCCTTCCTAAATCTAGAATCTAATGTGAACATTCACGTCCGTCGCATCAAAAAAAAAAAAAAAAAAAACCGCATTGGAGCGGTGTACAAAGTATTTAACGTAATGTAGTATATTCTCTGTCATCAAGCACAGCCACCTCGGCTGTCGCTTACGTATGTTATCAAGCATCCCGGCGTGGCATTATTCTGCTTAGGAATACGGCATGATAACGTATGCCTCGTTTGGCGTTCGTGCATAATTTTAATTACGAAAATTGTACAAATGAGTGTTATCAACCACAACAACAACAAGTATCATTCACAAGGAAACACGGCGAAAAGAGCATGGCCGAGGCGGCCGATCCGGCCGGAAGTCCAGGTATGACGTTTTTCAGCCGGTTTTCGCCCGCGCTGTTCGGTCTTCCGGCATCGCGCGGCGAGATGGGGGCGGGGCATCGGGCCACTTTTGTTTGCTCAATACGCCGCTTCTATTGCATGTATTGCGAAAATATTTCGTACACATGAACTATTCAATGTGTACTTGCTGCTAGTCAACTTTTCTTTTAATTCTAAAACCGCTTCACCTTCCCTTTAATTAACGCGGCTTCCTCCAACTTCTCCTGCGGGGTGGTGTTGAGGTTGCTTTTCGTCGACGCAATTCGAGAGGAAGTGGCATGGATGGTGGCGCCCTTTCCTTTTAAGATTGTGGAAAGAGTGTTGTCCGGGACGCCGTGGTCTGCGGCCATGACACTGCTGAGTTTATCTTGTAGAGCTGCGTAAAAGCAAAACCAGATGCCTCCTTTTTTCTTCTGGCGTGGCGCAGTAATCTTCGTGACGTTCTCACGAAATATATTCGAAATTGGACTTCCTTTACGAAATATATTCGAAATGGGACTTCTTTTAAATGTGTCTGTTTCTCGAAATACTTCGTTAAAACTGGATTGGCGCTGAATCAATTTCGTTAGCTCGAGTTCAAAAAAGCATTGAGCCGTATAGGCACCTGCGAGGAATCCGAATTTGTTCGTTAGATCGAGAAATGTGTAAGATCGGATTTTGTTTAGATAGAGTTTTGACGGTGTGACCGTCCTGACCACCAAGACAACGCGATCAATAATGGTCATCATCCTAAAGAAATTCAATGGCATGCCAAAACACGGGAAGCTGATTGGTAAGCTATATGTGTGTACTTGAGTGTTAGCGTATGTATCACAATTCCGACGACCTGTCATTACACTCTACATTCTAAGCAATCCCTTAGATAGAAGAACCAACCCCGTAGCTCCTCCTGCGCGCCTACGGCAGCTGCGAACAGAGAGAAGGAGTATATACGATTGGGCGAGTTGGGGAACGTCAATCATGGTTCATGACTGGAACTGTGCTGTCAGACGGTTACTCAAAACAGTTTGGTTGCTTCCTCTGTCATAGGAATCAGTAAAACACGAAACTGAAATGTGCAGCGAAATGTGCAGCTCAGCATGATTGGCGGGTCGGTGGCTGTCTTCTACGTGTGCTTGGCGAGCGACGTTATGCTGGCGGGTCAATTCGGCAAGGGTGCACTGACGTTGTTTCCGTGACGGATATGACGTCACGTAAATTTCCGGGTATCGCGGCATAAAACACTGTCGTGTTAAAATATTGTCGCGAAGCGGAGGTTTCTTGATGTTTTCTGGTTGTTTTGAGTTCTGTTCCCGCCGCCGGGGCTCTTCCTCACAAGTGTTTTGTGTGAAAGCGCTTCGGACGCGGCTGGGCCCTGGCCCCTTTTTTGCTGATAAACGGCTCCGGCGCGTGTGTTTGCCCGTCGGCCGACCAGGAGACGACGGCTGTTGAGAGGATCGAGCCGTCGTCTCGGCTTGTGGTACCGCGGCCGCGGCATTCCATTCCCCCCGTGGCCTGTGCGCTGGTCGCGTTCGGGCTCCGTGTCCCCAGTGTTCTTCAGACGACCTTCCCCCTTTTTATCCTGTTTACTTTAGTGCGTTTTGTCTAAACTACTTTCTTTACACGCATGGTTCTCCAAGCGCGCGTTTTCGGGATCGGCCTTGTGTCTGTGTTTGATTTTTCCTTTTCACTTTGGCGGGGACATGTCTGATTGGAGCTAAGAAGCGTCTCCCCGATTGGCTGCAGAAGGCCTTGTTCCATTGCGTCCGCACGCTCCAGGATGCGCTTTTTCCCCCAATACGTCCCCCATTGGACGGCTTGAGGCGAATATAACGCGGCCTCTCCGGCCATTGGGGGCGGCGGGCGACCTGCACGAGGACTCAGTTCAGAAACTCTGTCGCACGTCGTCGTGCCCTCCCGCCGGGAGACCGAGATCCAGTCAGCCATGTCCCGCTAAGTACTCTTGATCTATTGACTGTCTTTCTAATTTATGTAACAAGTGTATACGTTCTGATTCTTATGTGCTAAATGTCATCAATGTTACCAGTAAATTAAATCAGTTAACTTCAAAACTTCTTCAACGCCTTGACTGCTTCACTCCGATCGTCATGCTACAGTAGCGGCAGGTGTTGACCAAATTACGCCGTTACAATATAAAACCCGAAAACGAACAACTCTAAGTATAAGCTGCTCTTTAGTACTAAAGGTTGCTTCCCCGCAAGAAGATCCTTGTGTGCAAAAGTGCACCTTTTACAGGCCGCTTGCTTCGTTGTACTGGCGTCACTTCCGTGACGGATATGACGCCGCCGAAATCTTTGTATCCGGCAATAAAACCCTTTCGTGTTGAAAAACACGAACAAAAAGTAATGAACAATTTCCAACTAGCCCGGCTTTCCACTGTCCGTCAATCATGGCGGCAAAACAGCGTAACTTGTAACATAGACTAAAAACGAAGAACCAAGGGCAGCGCTCGTTCTGTGTTCATTCCTCTGCAGTCTACGTTACAAGTTGCGCTGTTTTGTCGGCCATAATTTCCGAGTAGACAGGAACATAGCCCTCCCTGAGTTGCGTTTGTTGGTCACTGACCGCTTTTTCGCTCGTCCCGTTACATCAGCGCTCGCGCATTCCCGTCGAATCTTCGTGTCCTATACGGTATGTCAGCATTCACTACCTTCATGCCCGGCCCCTCGACGTTTCTCGAACACGTCAATTCCAGCGCCGCCTAACTACGCGCACCCAGCATGCCCCAAACACTTCACCACCCGCCAGGATTGCGTCGCGCGGATTCTTCGAGCAAGAGAGCCAGCGCGTTTCCCACGCGCGTCATGTGACGTACCGACAACCGGCACCCGTCATCGCACGCCCCCCTACCGCCGACTCGGCCGGCCGCCAGAGGTCAACACAACCTCGAGTAAGAAAGGTCCCGGTTCACCTCGGGACCGCCGTCTTGTCCCAAGCCACTCGACTGGCTAAAAGGCGTCTCATTTCGGGTTGCACTGAACATGTATTTTCTTAAAGGTTTCTTAAACTTTGCCACTCTCTCTCCCCAACACATCCATCCTTGTGGGATATGTGCGCTGATGTCTCTTCAAGCAGGCTGTCTTTTCACCTCGGAGGTGTAAGCACGCTTTGCGCAGGTTAGCGGAGGAGCGCAGCTGCTTTCCCAATCGGTTTAATCGGTCCAATTATTATTACGCCCGCCCTTCAGCCGCCATTGTTGCTGGCTCCCGTCCGTGGAGGCAACAAAGGGTGCGTTGGAAGAAAGAAAAGAAAAGGAAGCGTTCAAGCAATAATCGCGGGTGGCCATCTTTCATCGTCCGTGCACGGTGGGGACTTGTGAATAGGCGCGTAGCGGGGACTGGCGGCTTCTCGCCAACGCCGTCGCCACCGCGGTCTCCTGTTCAGGGACAGCGGCTCGATCCTAGAGGTGCGAATGAGAAGGGTTGGGGGGCGGGCGTGTCGGCCGTTAGACTAGAGGAAGTTGCGAAACGAACGCACGCAACGTCGTATAGAGGTACACTGTATATGGTCGGCCCTTTTGTTGGCGGAAGAGCGGGTGTCACAATTTTAATTTTCCGCGGCGTTCTTTCTTCTAAATACAGTAGAACCCCGCTCTTAATTACGTTCCTCAGTGTTGCGTTTTGCCGGCTGCTACGTTGTTTTTGTCTAGTCAGGCGGCGCAGCTCACATAGAGTCCCATGTATTAAAATCCTGACTGTTACGTCGTGGCTCAAAATACGTTCCCGGATCATTCGTCGCTATCTGACACTCCGAAGCCGCCCGGGCAACATTCACGGTACGCCATTTTCACGTTGGACGAGCCTTGGCCAGGCTTGGCTACGGAACTGACTACAAGAAACCGCACGCAGGTACGATTCGTCTCCACTAGATGGCACTATGTTACTCTATGCTATGTTTACAACTGTCAACTGTCGAGGTGTGCGGACGTACAGAGCGCGGCGGAGGCATCGACGACGAAAACGGATAAGTGTTTCAAATTTATTATTCCTTTTTTAGAGTGACCATGTTTTAGAGAGAGATGTAGGTTAGTTGAAAGGGGCGGTAGTTGTTAGCGTAGGGAAGTGACCGAATCAGAGGTGTCGCGCGGTTGTTGCACGTGTCGGTTTGTAAGCGTTGGTAAATCGTGAAAGAAGAATTGATGCTGTAGGAAAAAATCGCACGTTGCGGCTTACTTTTAGATTGGAGGGGAGCGTGCGAGAAGGCGGCAGTGAAGTAAGTTAGAGTTGGGCACGACTTGGACGGGCAGTACCATGCCTCAGAGGAAGAAGCCGGGTGTGATGTGCACGGGGTGCGAGCACGAATACCCGCTCGAGGAGACGAGATTCGAGTCGGTCGAGGACGCGGAAGGGCAGGACTTTATGTGCAGAGTGTGTGTGCTAGCGTCGCGCCTTGACCGGCTCGAGGAAGAAAAGGAGCAGCTCAGAGTTCAGGTAGGCGAGCTACAGGAGGAGCTCAAAGATGAACAAAGGCAGAGAAAGGCAGTCCAGGCAAGGTTGGCACAAATGGAGGTCAAACTGGCTACGAAGGGTGACATCCCGAGAAAGAAGGACGTAGGTCACGAGGCAGGTGGGTCGACAGGGCTTGACCCCGAGAAGGGAAAGGAGGAGGGCAAGGACGACACGCCGGAAAACGATCCCGGACTGGCGCTGACTCAGCCGGCGCGGGAGCAGGTGGCCGCGCCGGGGGGCAGCCAGGAAAAGGAAGAAAGGCGCATGGTGATCGTGGCGGGAGACTCCAACATGCGGTACTCAGAAATGGAGATTAGAGGCCGTGTGAGAGAGGACGAGAGAGTGCAGGTTGGCGTGTTCCCGGGGCAGACGATCAGGGTAGTGTTAGAAAAGGCAAATGATAAAATGTGGGAAAATATGCAGGGGCAGAACCTAGTGATTATCGCAGGAGGAACCAATGACGTTCTGCAGGGAAGGGGCGCGGGAGTGCGCAGGCAGCTAGAAAAGGGGGTGAATGAACTTCGGGCGGTGTGCCCACATGTGCAGGTCGTCGTGAGCACAGTACCAGAAATAATTGGAAGAGGGGTACATGTGGAAAGGGAAGTTGTAGCGGTAAACCGAGACATACGGGAGCTGGGCAAGGAGCTGAGTTTCGCTGTCGTAGACATCAACAGGGATGTCCGATGGATGGGCCGAAAAAGGGCGTTCCAGCGTGACGGAGTGCATTTCAACGGGCAGGTGGGAGCAGCCATCGGTAGACGACACGCGGCGCGAACTGTGGCTTTTTTAGGGGGCCCACAGGCCTTTGCGAAGATGGCGTAGACAAATGCAAGGAGCAAAAGGAGATAGCGGGGTCGGTGCAGATCGGTGCAGGCAAACGAAAGGGACGACGACGGCGTGTAAAGAAGAGAGGGGGGAAACTGAATATCGCGTACATAAACATGCAGGGTGGCAGGAAAAGAGAGAAGTGGATGGAGATTACTAAGCAGCTAGAAGAGGAAGATATCCAGGTATACGCTGTGACCGAGACGCACCTACGGGACTTGGAGGAACCTCCGGTAATCAGAGAGTATGTATGGGAAGGTTGTAACAGGACGGCTGGATTGAGAAAAGGCGGAGGAGTAGGTATGCTGGTACGGCAGGGGACTAATTGGAAGAGAGTGAAAGAAGACTGTAAAGAACATGTGTGGATGAAAGGGATAGTGGAGGGTAGGGAGATGGCTTTAGGGGTGTCTTACCTGTGGACGGGTAAGGATAGCAAAGAACAAAACGAAAAACTGTTGGCGTGTCTAAAAAAGGACATCAAAGATTTGAAACGTTCCGGGGAGGTACTATTGGTAGGGGACATGAACGCCCACATTGAAGATTTAGACGGGTACACCGACTTCAACGGAAATCTAATGCTAGATATGTGTGAGTACCAGAAGTTGATCATAGTAAATAGGGAACAAAAATGCGAGGGTCAAATAACGTGGGAGTGTGGTAGGAGACAGTCGAGTATTGACTACTGCCTTATTTCAGAGGGGCTTTATGAATGGTTGGATGGAATGACCATAGATGAGGCCACAGTCTGGGCAGTGACCACAAGCGCATAAACCTGAGTTTGGGGAAACTGGGGGGTGAAAAAACGGGTCGACCGGGGCAGCGCACAAAGTTAAACAGCAAACAAATTACGGATATAGCCAAAAGCATAGAGGCTGACATAGAAAGAAATCCTGGCGAAGAGTGGGAATATGACAGGCTCATCAAGACTATGCAGGAAAAAATAGTCAAGGCAGAGGGGCTAATCGATGGAGAGGAAAAAAAAACACCCAAAAGCTGGTGGAACAAAGAAATAAAGGCGGCGATAGAGAGGCGTAAACAGGCGTCTAGAGAGCACAGGCAGGCCAAGAGGATGGGGAGACATCAGGAGGAGGTGAACCTAAAATGGGAGCAGTATAAGCAAATGAAGCAGGAAGTGCAGCAATTAGTGCAGGCGAAAATAAAGGGGTACAGCGAGCGATGGGTAGCACAAATACGAGGAAGGGGTAGAGACGCACCGAAAAGGTTTTGGAACCATGTGCAGGCATTAGGGAAACGTACGAGTCCCACAGAAGGCGGTACTATAGAAAACGAGCAGGGGCAGATGCTCAAGGGAGAGGAAGCATTAGCATACCTACACAAAATCATCACGGGGAAGTTCGGTAAGGTGGATGAAGAGGCCCCGCAGCGACACAGAGATGTCGTGGTGGGTAGGCCGAAATGTCTGGAGATAGATGGGGACAAACTGAAATGGAAAAGAGCAGAGGAAAAGGTCCCCAAGAATACCGCGGCAGGCACGGATGGGACACCGATGGAGTTGACTAACCAGTTAGGACCAAAGAGCAAGGGAAAGCTACTGCAAGCCATCAAAACAAGGATAGAAGAAAAGGCAATTCCGGCCGCGTGGCAAATGAGCAGGATGAACTTAGTGTACAAGGGCAAAGGACTCAGGACAAACCCAAGCTCGTATATGCCAGTAACCGTCACGTCAGTGCTGTACAGGTTAGCAATGCAGGCAGTGAAGTTCGAACTAGAGCAGTGGGTGGAAGAAAATAGGATATTAGGGGAGCTTCAAAATGGGTTTCGAAAGGACAGAAGACTAGACGACAACTTATTCGTGGTAAGTCAATGCATAGAGGTGGCGAAGACGCAAAACCGACCTTTGTGGTTAGCCTTTCTGGACATTAAAGCGGCGTATGATAATGTAGACAGGGAGCGGCTTTGGAGTATCCTGGAGGACGAGGGAGTTGGGGCAGAATTCATTAGCTTACTCAGGGAGCTATACCGGGAGAACCAAGTGCAAATAGTGTGGGAGGGGGTAACATACAATAGGCCTGTATACACCTACAAGGGTTTGAAACAAGGATGTCCTCTCTCTCCGCTGCTGTTCATGATCTACATGACGGGGTTAGAAAGAAAGCTAGAAGTCAGCACGATGGGGTTCGACTTATCCTACATGAAAAACGGGCAGGTGGTGGAACAACGGGTTCCGGGACTAATGTATGCAGACGACATATTGTTGATGGCGGACAACCGGATAAGTATGCAGGGATTGATGGATATATGCGGTGATGAAGCGACGCACCTAGGGCTATCCTTTAGCAGAGAAAAATCGGGGATCATGGTCTTTAATGACGGCGAGGAGCACAAAACAGTATCAGTGCAGCAAGTAGAAATACCATTGGTGAAAGAGTATAAATATTTAGGAGTATGGCTGAACAACAGCGAAGATTACACGCAGGCGCATGAGGCGCACCTTAAGACGAAAGGAAGACGGAACGCGGCTATAATGAAGCATAGAGCCCTCTGGGGATACAGCAAATACGAGGTGGTAAGGGGAGTCTGGAAAGGGGTCATGGTACCAGGATTAACTTTCGCTAATTCGGTTCTGTGCATGAAGCCGGAGACCCAAGCGGGCCTGGAAGTAAATCAGAGGGCGGTAGGCAGATTGGCCCTAGGGGCCCACAGTAAAACTACAAATGAAGCGGTACAAGGGGATATGGGCTGGTCGTCTTTCGAGGCGAGGGAGGCACAGAGCAAGATAAAGTTTGAGGAGCGACTTCGTGACATGGAGGACGAAAAATGGGCCGCGAGGGTGTTTAAGTACCTGTATTTGAGAAGCGTGGACACGCGGTGGAGACGGAGGACCTGACAGCTGACCAAGCGGTACGGAAAGTCGGTAGGGGAAAGCGGGGTTTACACAACAGTGAAAAAGCAGGTAAAGACAGCAGAGACGACGAAGTGGGCACAGAGAATGGAAGCGAAAAAAACCCTGGAGACTTATAGCGCAGAGAAACGGGAAATTAAGAAGGAGGGATTCTATGGCAATACGAGAGGCAGTGCGTTGCTCTTCGAGGCACGGGCAGGGTGCCTGAGAACCCGGGCATACACGGGTAGCTACAGGCAGCAGGATGAAACGTGTGCATGTTGCGGCAGTGATCGGGAAACTATAGACCATATTGTCAGGAGCTGCACAGAGATACAGCCACCGCGGGGTGAGGGGGAAACGACGCTGGCGGAGACTTTGGGATTTGGGGCGAGGGGGAACCTCAACTTCAAGGCCATAGAGGTGACGAAGAGGCGACTGGAGTGGTGGTGGAGGAAAAGTAGGGAAGGGATGGGTACACAGGCGGAGTAATCATGCGGACGAGAATTTAGAACAGCGAGGGGAGAAAAAAGGGGGGTGGGGGCGATGAGTTTAAAACAGAAAAGAGGGAGAGATGGGAGGGAGGAAGCAAATCTATAGGTTAGCGGGGAGTAGGGCAAGTAAACGTAATAAAACAGGCAAGTCGGTTGCTGACAACCGACGCCCCGATTCAAAGGGAAAGCCACTAATCATCATCATCATCTATCACCATCATCCCTGTGCTTACAAGGGAAGTTCCACTTCTGAATGCGGAAGTGCGTGTTTACCATAAAAGCACCACTGCAAGAATAGCACGCGGTCTCTTCGTCATCGTGCACTTGAAGCTTTGAGAACACCGTGGAACTTGCGATCGCGAACTTTGCCGTGCCTTGATGGCGTCTCGAAAACTGTAGGCGCTTTCCCTTCAGGAAAAGCTTGACGTACTAAACGCAGCAGACAAGCTACCAGAGCGGAAGACAGTCGACATTGCTAGGGACCTTGCATTGCCGCGCGTGGTGTGTTACAGCGATCGTGAAAAGCAGCCATCCTACACTCTCGAGTTTGTTTTTTTAAGGTTCGAAAGCCAAAGATTCAGAATATCGACATGGTAAAAAAGTGCAATAGACGGGGACAGAAGAAGAGAGAATGACACGGCACGAGCGCTTTTTTACCATGTCGGAGTCCTATCACCAACTCGCCCAAATTTCTGAATTGAATAGTTTCAGAATACATGGTTGCAAGTCAAAGCTACACTGTTTTCGTTCATTTTCGAAGGCTTCCTCACTGGTGCGTTTTCCTGGTTGTTACGCTTTCTTTCCCCGGTGCGGTGAAAAACGTATGAGAGGGGTTTCACTGCACTACTGCTCTAGAAGAAAAAAAATGGAGGGTCGTTCCACCAAGTGAGGCTGCGTTTTTGCGAGAGCAGGCTTCCTTAATTTCTTCTGTAATTGTTTCTCTTATGAACCTCTTATTGTTTATTTAAGTGTTCATCTTAACGTTTGTTTATTTATGCTTCATTCGGGTGGAAAAAGCGCCTAATCGTTACGCTCGGTAGCAGAGGCATCTCGAACGCAGCTGCCCGCAGCGTCCAACGCACACACAAAAAAAAATTATTGAAAGGAAAAAAATATCAGAAAGTTCGGCTTACTTGTAGCAGCCCTGGCCAGCTACTCTGTCTGGGAAGGGGAAGAAAGTGCGTGGGTGGAGGATGAGGGGGATGAAGATGTAGGAGAAATAAACAAAAAGAAAGTGGCTATATAGAAAACATGCAAACAATTATAAAACGCATATGCAAAAGATCATGAAGAAAGGCCTTAAGTGCAGTCTTGCTGCAAGACCACTTCTTAGAAATGTCAGTAGTGCTTTGAATGCCTTGAATGCACTCGGAGTGTCGGGTCAGGGACTCCGCATTACTTTTATAAAACAACGAGACAGTCCAAAGGGGCCAGAAATTTGGTTAATTATTTTCGCGAATGCATATAATGCCTACAGTTGGAGAGAACACACAGTATAGTCTCTGGTACACGGCATGTTTCACAGTGGGGGGGCACTAGCACCACCGATGACGTGCTGGCAGCGACGGGCAAAGGATACGCCGGGTAAACGCCACTCACAGGATACGCTGGGCAATTCCTAGCAAAACATTTTTCTCGCACGCGCGGTATTCTTTACCGCTATGATATTATTGAGAGGTTTCGCCCTCCGACATAACGGTACCGCCTTGGTAACAACCCTCGTCATCGCAAATTTAATATGCCAATGTTCCAAGGGAGCTTCGTAGACCTTCGACATGCTCCCACGGCGGGGATATTCAGAGCGCGGAACTTGCGCTGACGTGTAAATAACCACACAACGGTAGACTGGCCGTCACTAAAGAAAACGTCCTAGGTTTGCCGAATATGCCATCTGTGAAACTCTTGTCTGTAGAGAGAACGGCGGTGAGGCATAAAGATATGGAGTAGCGGGGGGATGAAAGAAGCGATTCATTGCGGCAAAAAATTGGGCCCATCTCCCCGCGAGGGGGACTCGAGTAAATGCGTCGCATAGGGGGTGGGTGTATTGCGTTAACGTTTAGTGTTTGAGGAGTTGGTGGTACTGAATGCGTTGTATCAGCAGCTTCTTCACGTAGTTTGAATGAGTCAAGGATATAAGGCGCGTTCGTAGCCTCCCATTCTGTGTCGGCTTTGTGGCGCAGTGGGTAGAGCACCATGTACATTGCGTTCCGCCCGCAGGGTCGAGGGAACGAAACCAGGCGCCGGATAGTATTTTTTTTTTATACAGTGTAGGGGGAGGGGTGCGGACTACGACTACGGACGTCAACGCGGGTGACATCGTGAGTTACTGAAATGCTCTGCATTTAAAATAATGCCTCTCCTGACTTTTTTCACTCACCATCCAACGTCTGTTCCTTTTCCTTCAGGATGCACCAATACGGATTTGTCCCACATGTAGCACTCAGACGTGACTACGTTGAGGAGCCTGCGTAATAAATGGTACTTAAGTGTCATACCCACTTGAAGACATGTTCTTCGTTGTCAAACAATCACCGGAATAATTTCTTCAAATCAATCATCTTGTTTGTTAGAGTCATCACCAGCTTGCCTACGGCCACTGCAGGGCAAATGCCTCTTCCATAGATTTACAGTTATTCCGGTCCTGCACCAACTGCGACCAATTTATCCCCGCAAATTTCTTGATCTCATCGGCCCACCTAACTTTCTGCCACTCCCCGCCACTCTTGCCTTCTCTAGGGACCCTTAATGACCGACGGTTATCTTGCCTTCGCATTACATGCCCTGCCCATCTCTTCTTCTTAACTTCTACTAATATTTCTTTAACACGCGTTTGTTCCCTGACCCACTCCGCTCTCTTCTCTTCTTGTCCCTCAGTGCTACACATGTGGTCTTCCGTTCCAATGCTCGGTGATTCGTCCTCAATTCAAGTGGAACCCTTTCGTTACAGTATGCAGCCCGAACTGGATATGGTTTAGCATATCGATCTAGTCGCAGTGCGTAATTTCAAGCGCCATCTACATAAACGGTGTGGAAGAATGCAGTAACTCCCAAGTGTGAATTGTCGGTGAAAATGCTTAGTTCAGCCGTGCTGTACACCGAGCCTCTTTAAGGTCGGCTTCATGAGTACACACATATGCATTGCTGGGAAGATACGTCTCGGTGTGCCATATGAGCAGTCTGATAGCAAAATAGAAAGGCCAGAGCGTTTAAAGGGACGCTGCAACACTCTTTCCTTCGCGCCTGGAAGCACTGCGAAAGCTGCTACAGTTATCGCCAGCACGGCTTCCTATTTAAAGTGGCTAACGAATGCCTTCATTGCTGCAGCTGAAGAAAAGCCGGCCAATAGCTTCTACGCCGCTGTTGCGATGCAATTGCAGCTGTAGGAGAACACCAACACCCGACAGAGAGAAAAATTACGCCCATCTTCCCGCGAGTGAACCCTGATGTGATGCGACGCATCGGGGGGTTCAATTGGTCGTAACGTTGCCTTGAGCGTTTGCGCTGACGCTGGTATTGGATTGTGTCAGCCCACTCGCTGAAGGAACCGTCGCTTCCATCACGTCTTCATCGGAAAAATCAAGTCAAGCACGGAGTCGTCAAGGAAAGTCACGCGGAGTCGAACGAGAGCGAGCGCTGACTCTGACTGAACCGCCACAGCGTGCTACCCGCTTTATATTCACAGCGCTTGAGGAGAGGAGACAACGGAGGAGAGTCGCGTATGCGCGCACTTGCGCACACCGCGCGTCGCTGCCCGTCGGGAGCGGAGCGAAGCGCGTGCACGCAGCTGTTGTTTATGATAATGAGACGGAGTGAGAGTGTTGCGCACAGCTGTTCCGCACAACTGTCGGAGAGAAGAACGGAGGTGGGATGCGGACGGACGGCGCGACAACGACGACGCAGGAGGGACATGCCTCAGAGCAAGAGATGCGTCGCATCTAAAATATTTTGAGCAAGGAAGAGAAGAATAGCGAACGGAAAGGCCGATAGTTTATCCATGCTTAGAGCCCGGATGGCTACAGTTTCTAAATTATGTGATGAGCATAGAGCAGCGGTCTTCAGCTGAGGTACCTTGCGACCCCCTAGTATAAATACTAGATGTGTTGTTTAGCTACGTTATGCGAGAATGTAAGATTTTTTGGAACAAGTGTTGCAGGGTCCCTTTAATGAACACTCCATTGGACACTATCCATCATTCCGAAAGTGTAGTGCAAAGTTTCTTTAATATCGGGTTCACTATTATACACCAATTCTTGTACGCTCACATACACACTATTGTAAAGTCACATACAGCGATGTAAGAATTCTTGTAGCAAGATACGAACGCCCTTATATTAAGTACATCCATAAAATCTCCTGTCTCTACAGTAAACGCTGTACAGAGAGCCGTTTATAGTCGGCTTCACGGCAATAGACATACACATTGATGGGAAGGCTTTTTTTAAGCAATATGACAAG
Organism: Haemaphysalis longicornis; assembly: GCF_048455015.1. NCBI lineage: Eukaryota > Metazoa > Arthropoda > Arachnida > Ixodida > Ixodidae > Haemaphysalis > Haemaphysalis longicornis. Next base: position 126,148,602 of record NW_027526445.1, on the reverse strand, counting down.
TCTGATATCGGAGTATGAGCGCCCTAGTACATTTAATAAATACTTCCGAAGGACCCATCCTTATGAAGCGGAATGAATGAACCGTCTTTAATGTTGTCTTCACTACTTCACCTAAAAGAACTGCTGGGAAGACGTCTTTACTGCGAAAATACATGAGTCTGATTCAAACTACGGATGTCCTGTCACCTTTTATTAATATCATTTTCCTATTGCGGCGAAAGTGTAACGTATCAAGCGGCTACACTAGGGTCCCAATGTCATTTAAACGTATGTCATTTGACTCAAATGGTGTGCTTCAAATGCCATTCAGAATCTGCCGTGCTCCACTACAATTTCGATTGAAGCTTTAACAATCACTCGCCGTGCTGCATGGCGCTGCGGCTGTCGAGTTCTGTTTTTATGCGATAATGCAACAATCAAATTTAGCGGCAGTCTTTGGCATTGAAATGATATCAAATTATCAATAACGTAAGCTTTGACACGGTTTTTGCTTAATTCTGAATCGCTATCGAGGTTTTTTGTGCTGTCGGTTTACACTGGTGTGTCACTTGCTCGCACTGGCGCTGAGAGTACGGAGTTATTACATCTTGATATCACGATTTAAGTTAAAGAAAATTAAACCAAGTTCGACAATTAAGAATATTTTGTTTGTTTTAAGTACGCCAATAATGTATTTGTTTATGCTGACTTGGAACGCTGCGCGCGAGAGTGCCATAAATGGCATTTGAAAGCCCAAAGGAAGGAAGGATAATACAGTGCATGAAAGGCAGGGAGGTTAACCAGGTTACAGTCCGGTTGGCTACCCTACACATGGGAAGTGGGGAAGGAGGGATTTAAAGAAAGAGTATTGTAAAGACAGGAATAGAGCTTGAGAAGCAAGAAAAGAAAAATTAAAGATAACTACAAAAACAAAATAGGCGCTAATAAAGCCTAAACTGAAACGGTAAACTAACCAAATAACAAATAAACAATGGTGCACAGTGTGTCTACAATTGTTCAGACAGGCCTGTGTCCTTTAAGAACCGAAGTAGTGCTTTTGTGGCCTTTTCGGACTGTGATGGGCTACGTCTGTGACACAGAACAGTTTGCGCAGTTAGTGGCTGGTTGTCGAGTTTCCGGAAAGCGGTTGACAGGTGCAGTCTCTTCCGTTGCAAACGGGACACAGTGACACAAGATGTCTCTCTGGGTGCTCATTTGGCTCGAATGTCATTTGAGCCGAATGGCATTTCAAAACCCAGTCGAGCAGCAAAACTTCGCATTTCAGTCAAATGACATTTGTTTCAAATGACATTCGGACGCTAGTGTAGCAGGGGTATTACACACAGACAGGACAGCTTTGCTCGTTAAGCCAACGCAGAAAGGGCGAAGCATTTAAAAAAAATTCACCTCCAAACGAGAAGCGAACTTGCTACAAAAGTTTATTTTAAACCTCGCTTCATCACCATTGTTGTCTAAATTCTTGGTTCTACAGGGGTCACGAGATGTGCATTCACAATGAAGAGAAGGTAACAAGTTCGCTTCTACCGAGGAGCTGACGAGCGAACACCCTTTCCCCACTTCGGCTGCGCCGTAACCCCCTGTGTTGCACAAGTACGCAACACCAACCACACAGCTCACGCATGCCAGCCGGTCCGCGCACAGCAGGCGTCGTTCATGCGTCCGACGCGTCTCGACGAGCATACTCGAGCAGGCAAAAAGAAACAAGTGCTCTTGAAGGGAGCAACCATCGCACAAAATCCAGCCCGCCTAGCAATTCACCTGCATGAAACACCTGCCTTTTGGCGGCCGATGCCTGCCTACTCGGCCGCGCCAATTGAAAAGGCTTCACGGTGCGAGCGGGGCGATTACAGTACGGTGGTCGCCCGACATCCGCGGGCAAGGTCCCGAACAATGCGATTCGATGCTTGGAGTACCCGCTGACGTCGACGCATAATGCAACGCGAACAGTAAGGTTGAGCGTGAGCGAGAATCGGTCCGAAGAACCGCCGTCCGACTTCTCCACGACGGACGCCGTAACCCCTTCTTCGTGAGAACGGAACGCGTGCTGACGTGCGTCAACTGACCGCTGCGAACAGTACTGCGCTCCTGGGGCGCTTGTGAAACCGTACGGCGAAGCCACGGCGGAAAAAAAGATGAACTAATCTCACGCATCGAAGCCAATATTGAAAGAGAAACGGCGAACGCAGTAGAAAGAAAAGGAAGATGAACGCGAGCAGCGTTGTGCTAGACAAGCTGGTTGAACTAACGGCTAAGCCCTTCATCTTTGTGGGAAAGTCGGATGCGCACGGAAACCGACGCGGAAACAATGGAAAGACACCAGGACGCGCAAAGCTAGAAGCCAACCACCGTTCAAATAGTGATCCGCAGCTTCTTGGAAAGTAAACAAGAGCCGCCGAGAGGGCTACGCCAAGTTCCAGACAAAGGATGCCTATAATCTGATAATTCGCCATAGTGACTACCACGTGAACAACGATGCACTTGCGTCACAATCAAGTCTCGGAGCTTCTGGCACGAAACCGTAGATTCGTCCAATGCAAGCTCAACCAGAAACCAGGTTTCTCCTGAGTTGCGCTCCGCACCATGACGTCGCGGAATGCACTGCTCCCGAATTTCTTGCCGGACGAATGGGCTTTGCTGCGTGCTGGCCGGCGCAGCTGCAGACGGGGCAAGCCAAACCAAATTACGTACGTCTGCAAGACTTGAAGCTCCTTGGTATGTGGTAAGTACAATGCATAAAATTCCATTCAGTCGGTGACGTCTGTCCTACTAGAAGCCCGCTTTGGCTACAGGGCGCATCTTAAGCGATCAAGCACACTGCAGTGGCCTGGTTAACAAGCCGGATTCCACGACCATAGTCACGTCAGCTTCAACTAGTGGTTACAGACCTGACCCGATCTCCACCATCTCTACCTGAACACATCCGCCGCTTGTGGTATGTGTCCAGCACGTCAACTGCTGCTTTGCATGCAGTTAGACATTCATCAGGGCGTATCCCGGCGCTTGGCTGTTCTGTCGAAGGAGTTAAGCCGAAGACGCTGGTCATGTCTTTGAAGTCGAAATCAGAGACACCCCTGGTATTCAACCATGATTCTGCCCTCCTTCGGATCCACCGTGAAGGCTACTTGATTAATAGAGACTGCATTTTATACGTTGCTTTAGTCAGTCTGTAGGAACAGAATGGCGTTGACGGACCTGACGCCGCGCCGGCAGGAAACCGTTCCGCAAAAATACAGAGGAAAATGTTACGTTAGTATTAGCGTCTTCTATTGATCGAGATGGTGCACCGCAGAAACAGGAAACAGTTTTCCCGAAACATTACCTCACTCCCAGTCGTCCTTAAAAGCTGAATTAGTAGCTGCCAGAACATGTGGTTGTGTTTTAGGAAGGGGTCTACATCCTAACAACCTCCAACAACAAAAAAGCAGAACCGAATAAATGTCAGGTTTCCATTCTACGACGTGGACATTCGGCGGCGCTTTCATGTGTTAAGGGCAGAGGGAGGCCTTTCTTTTGGGTCATCAGTTGTTCTTCGAGTGTTATCTCTATGATGACATCAAACTACTGACAATATTGCGAAGCATATAATTATGGTAGCCATAACTATTGACCAATGCCGGCCTCTTGCCTGCCTTATTACCTGTCAATGCACTGCGCCCGTGTTTACTTCGATGGGGATGGCACCGTTTGAAAATTACTTGAGTATCGCTTCACATTTGACCGAACCACCCAACTGCACGGTCGCAGGCGATTCCCTCAACGGGCCGGTTGCGCTTTCGCCGTGGCGTTTGCGCGCCGTCTAGGCTCAGTTTCGTCTCTCCAGCCACAGAATTCGCTAGTACCACCACGATAACTGCTTCGGAGCTCTCCGCTGAAATCACGGGTGACGTCAGTGTATATTTGGGACGGACCGAATACAGTTCCTGAAATTTATGGAGAAATTATTTTGAGTTGCACCGGGAGGGAGACGAGAACGTTGCGAAGTGTCACGTTCGAATTGCTGTCGACCATGTATTGGCTCGCAACATTTCACTAATAATGCGGCGGTACGCCCTACTTATCCACGAGCAGGCCCGCTGGTGTCCCCCGGCTAGGAACTGAATGAGTCGAGGTCTGTTGGTGTCCAGTGTTATAGTTGCGGTTTCAAAAAAGTGGTCGCATCTCTTCTCGCTTCGCTGCAAGTGTCGTCGAAAGACGATAGTCTTCTGACACCCTGCCTCGTAAATCTTTTTTTTTTTTGCCCTCCCCACCCACCGCTCACACTCTTCTCATTCCGCCTCTCTCTCTCCTCCCACAATAAATATGGTGGAGGTTTCCTGGAATAAATTCAATTTGCCCGCGTCGCACTGCTTGCGCGCCATCTGTTAGGACCTATTGTAACTGTTGGTCTTGGAGTGAGGGCCGCTATATATACAAGGTCGAAGCTCGGACCCTGTGTTGTATTTTTTAGCAGAAACATTGTTTCTAAACCTTTTTTATTGCCTATCGTAAAAATTAAGCCCAGTAGTATTAGAAATAAACATTTATTGAGCACATGTATTATTAGTAAGAAGATCACTGCTAAAATCAGTTATGAGTTATGTTTTGCTTCAAACATTCCTATTTTTTTATGAACAATGTTGAGATGTATGAAGTATGACCACACTTGGAAGTTATAAAAGGTCAACGCGTAAATGTGGGCTAGTTGATTCGAACTGTGAAACATGGTTAAGTAGCGCTAGTCCTGTGTGGTCTCTACTTTTGTCCCGTCCTTACCGCGCTACTTAACCATGTTTTATAAAAGGTTTTGCTATGTAAACGTCCCGATCAATAATTCCTTTAACGTTTGGTCGAGTGGCTGAACCGAGGGAGAGGCAGACAGACAGCAGAGGCGTAGCCAAGGAAGGTGGTTTGGTGTCAGAATACCACCCGAAATTTTTTATTCGCCGCACCACCCCTCCTTACCGTCTTTTCATTCTGTCCAAACTTACACCCTGCATCGATAGGTTAACATGTAAAAAGGAAAATAGAAAGGACAAGCATGAAACAAAAATGGCAGAGACATTGTACGGGACAGGCTGTCTTTCTGAAAAAAAAAGAAAGTCTGCCAAATTCGCCCATTTCGCACATTCCGCCAAATTCACACACTTGGTCACGATGATTGATCGTTCTGGAGTGCTGTGGTGAAGCCCACCTGCGACGATTTTTAACAGTGGGCGACTCTAAATTTCGTTGCATAGTCCACAACAACCTTTACGAATGATATGGGAGTGTAGCAGCATCAGGAAACTAACTACCAGACGTCTGAGAACCGACACCGGGGTAGTTTGACGCCCTGCTGGCCAGAAAGACCCTCGAGAATTACCACGGCCTTCCGACATGGCTACTCGAGTAGCAGCTAGCCTTGGCATCCCCTTTGGATGACCGAAAATTATTTTTTTGTCTGTGTGTGTGCGAAAGATTGGCCTACGGTATAAGAAAATTTTCTCATGTGTACAACACTGCACCCGTAGCGCGCAAAAACTCAAGAAGAGACCGGTGCTGAGGCCCCCATATCTAGCACTTTAGATCTGGGGGTCTGCCAGGATGGAGCCCTGTGCCTAGGAGGTGTTGCGTTCGGGCGTCTCTAAGGCCTGGGCAAGTCCAGAGCAAATGTTCAACGTCAGCTTCTGACGCAGGAAGCACACAAAAGGGGCAAGTGTCGCAAACGGCGCGTGAAAGTGGGCAGGCCAAGCGTGTGTAACTGCTGGGGATAACACCACCCCAACCCGAAGCCTCCGGAGCACGATCTCCTCCCAACGAGCGAACCCACTGGGGAGGTCAGTTCCACGCGGTGGAAGTCAAGCACGCGTGGCGCGACGGAGGGTTTTCTTTTCCACCAGCAGTTCTTCTATCGTAGATACATGAAGAAGTGGTAGTGGCCGTGGGAGGTCCCTGTGACAGGCGCGATCCGCCGCTGAGTGGACAGGAAGCATGTCCCGACGAATCCATGAAACGCACACAGGGCATGGATAAGTGTCCATAACCTCGTGAATGCGTGCGGCCAGGCTTGTACAACGCGCAACGCGACGCAAATCCCGAATCGCTGCCGTTGAGTCCGTGTAAAGTTCCAGCTTGTCCCCAGTATTCAAAGTCGGTGCAAGCACCTGCAGGCCATCCCTAATGGCAGTAAGTTCTGCCAGCAGGCTTTTTAGTGCACGGAGTGACTCGTACGCGCCGCTTTGATTTAGGGCAGGGTAGAAGGGACACGTCAAGGCCGTGGTGACGAATCAGTCGTATGCCCCGGCGTCCACAAAATCCTGCGTCTCAGGCGCCCAGTCAGGGACATGAAGGACGGCATCTGGAGGCTGGTGAAGGCCAGAGGTATGGACGACAGCGTTGGAACTTCTTCCTCTTCTACGCGGTAGCCGACGACGCTGCATCATCATCAGTTTCATGTGACAAAGAAGCGGCAGCACGCGCTCGCGCTCCACGCGACCCAGTTCGATTAAAGCCCTCATTATCACCAGACGTGCGCTCTCCGCTCTCTCTCGACGGTATGGCAGCCGGAGGACCTCGAGGTCCATTACTAGCCTTGTCAGAGGCTTGTTGTCCGTCACTTGATGAAACATCCAGGGCGTACTCGCGGCGGAAAAGGCTGGCAGCGTATTCGGCTGCTGGACCATGTACGCGGCGAGAGCTGCTGCCTCTGGAACCAGTCCTTATTTGAGCAGGCGTGCGTAACGACACTGATGAATGAGTTCATCAAGCATGTTTAGCTGGGCTTCTGCTTGGAGTTGTGGAATCAGTGTTAGTCGAGGAAGTCCAGTAATAGTGCGCGTGGCGACCCTGTTGATAGCCTCGAGCCGGTCCCAGTCTCCTCGCGTCATGTGCTGGAACTGTGCCTGGTACACGAGCCTTGGCTGCAGGACGGAGAGCACTAGGAGACGGGCAATCGTGCAGCAGGCCCCGCCAGACTTCTGGGAGATGCGGCGAACATGGTGGAGCGTTTGTCCGGCCCTCTGCCTAGCAAAATAGTATTTATGCCAACGGGCATAGATCACAATTAAAAAAAAAAAGATCGGAGCCACTGAGCCCCTGAACCTGAAGCCGATATCTCCAATCCCAGAACCCGAAGGTGTCCACAAATGGGAATGGCGGACCCATTCAGCTGCAGTGTGATCGGAGATAACGCAAGGGAGCGAGGGCCCCACGCGTTCGCGACGGGAAGCGCAGCAGTCGTCTCTTGAGAAAGGGTAAGGCCCGCATACTCGCACCATTTCTTGAAGTCTGATAAGATTTGCTGGAGGCGCTCTGCTTTTCGGGACAGGTCTGAATGAACTGACCATACAGTAATGTCATCCGCGTACACTGAGGAAATACAAGTCTTGGATAGGGGAAAGGTGCCATGCTAGCGGCAACAAAACAATGTTCAAAAGTAGCGGAGGCAGAACAGAGCCTTGTGGTACGCCGCGTACTGGTGTAAACGAGCCGAAGCTTCCACCATTGATACGTATAGAAAAAGACCGGTGTTGAAGAAAGTGTCCGACAAACTCACAGACTTTGTCTGGGAAGCGAAGAGAACTTGGGATTTGTAATATTGCAGTATGACTAACGTTGTCATACGCCTTGCATATGTCCATATCTAGTAGTCCTCACACGGCGAGAACGGCCTCCCACCAAAACCATAGATGATAGGTATTCCAAGCCTTCTTCCGTGCCAAGGTGAGGCCTGAATTCGATTTGCGCCGGATGATACCATTGAAAAGTATCAAGACACCACTGAAGACACGTAGCAATTGCATCCGCTCTAACAGCTTGCACAGCGTAGCTGTTAAAGCGATTGGCCGAAAGTTGCGAAGTTCATGCGGTGGTTTCCCGGGCTTTGGGATCGGAACAATATCCGTACGAAGCAGGATTCAGGGAGTTGACCAGATATCACCCCTGATTTACGGAGTCCAGAAGTATCGTGAGAGCTGGGTCGGCAATATTTTTGTATACTTCGTAAGTAACGCCATCGGGACCCGGAGCAGACCGCAGTTCAGCTCGAGCGATCGCCGCCAAGAATTCAGCCATTGTGAATGGTAACTTAATTCCAGAAATTGCATCATGAGGGGGCGGTAAGCCCACACTGCTCGGAAGGGGGAACAGAACCGGCGTTAGAACTGGCACAGCATCAAAGGCAGGAAACAAGGCCCGGGCGATGTCGGGGCGAATTGTGCCGGACCCTTGATTGATGCAAGGCAAGCACTGGCTGCTGCTTCCGGAGGTCGACTGCCCGATTCCATGACGCGAAAGGTGCGCCAGACAGACGCCGTAGAATATGACGGACCAAGAGAAGCCCATCAGTTAATCCAGCGCTGCCTGGACAGTCTTTTCTCGTGCGGTCTAGCAGCAGCGGTGAGGCGCTGATACTGCAGCTTGGTAGGTATCGATGAAGGGTCCCGGACGGCAATTACTTCAGCTTGCTTACGTTTGGTCCAGAGCAGCAGGAGCCGGAGATCGGGCCTAGGGCGGGACTCCTCCCCCCACGTATGCTGGGCGGCCTCTGTTAGGACACGGCGAATCATATCTATGGGGTCCGTGATGGACACTGAGAACAAAGCGTTGAGAGTGGATCGGAAGGTATCCCAGTTCATCACTGTGCAACGGCGACGAAGGCGACCCGATGACTCCTGAATAAGCCCGAGGCGAATCTGGTGGTGATCGCTGCCCCAGCCGTCCGCCTCGAGTTGCCATGAGATCGTTTGTGTACCCGGCCACCACGACAAGTCAGGTGAGTATGGGGGCATCCGGGCGTGGGTACAACGGCTGTTGGGCTAGTAATGTCATTCAAAAGTGTAAAGCTGGCATCGGTGAAGTGCTCTAAGACCACTCAACTCCCATATTTATTCCTCGTCAGCCTAGCTGAAACGGAAGATGCGACCCGATAGAAGGATCGGCCGGCCGAGGATAGAAGAAGATAAAGAAAAGATAGCTGACTAGTGGTCGACCAACGTTACTAGAATAAGCTCGAGTTTATTAAGTGCGAATGCACTTCTTAAGCGACCCTGAACCTGCGTCCACCAGCGATGTCCGCATAGCATACCCACGTGGGGGATTGGCCAGGAATCTCCTCGTCTTCCTTGGCAACGGGGGGAGATGGGCGCGCGCTGCCTGGCCGCTGACATGGCACATGCCCACGTGGGGGATTGGTCAGGAATCGGGCGTGAGAAGGGCTAATGCACCCGCTTAAAGGAGTACTGACACGAAATTTCAAAGCTGAGATCCGCTCTAGCAATCAGGTACAACGACAACACAAATAGGTGTCTGTGAATAAATGCATCTTTCTTTCTTTGTAGTTGTGTGTGTGTGTGATCTCTCTTTCGCGAACATTACCGCACCGCGCAAATTCAACTCGTGCATTCGCACTTTCACATTCTTCCCCTCGGGGAAATGCGGGGAATTTTTCTACTAACGTTGTGGTCCACGGCTCGTAGCAGACGACGGTCTACTCCAAGCCATACGTACAAATGTACCGTTTATTTGAACGAAGTATTTACAATTCAGGTTTGAGATAGGTGGCGAGGATGTGGAAGTGGTAAACGTATATATCTACTTAGGCCGAGTTGTGAACCCGGATCCGAACCATGAGGCAGAGATAATTAGAAGGATAAAAATGGGGTGGAGTGCATACGGCAGACATTCTCAGATGATCAATGCCAGCCTACCATTGTCCCTGAAGGAGAAAGTGTATAACAGCAGCATCGTACCGGTTCTCACCTACGGGGCAGAAACTTGGAGGCTCACTAAGAGGGTTCAACTTAAATTGGGAACCACTAAGCGGGCAATGGAATGGAAGATGAGGGGTGTACCATTAAGGGACAAGAAGAGAGCGAAGTGGGTCAGGCAACAAACGCGTGGCAAGGACATATTAGTAGAAATTAAGAAGAAATGGACGTGGGCAGGGACTGTAAGGCCAAGGCAAGGTAACCGTTGGTCATGAAGCGTAACAGAGTGGATCCCTAAGAAGGCAAGCGTTGCAGGGGGCGGCAGAAAGATAGAGGGGCAGATGAGATCAAGAAGTTCGCTGTGATATATTGGTCGCTGTTAGCAAAAGAACGGGGTAATTGGTGATCAACGGGTGAGGCCTTTGCCCTGCAGTGGGCGTAGATAGGCTGGTGATGATGTTGATGATGATGATTTACAATTCATGATTTACATGATTTACAATTCGCCATCAGAGAATGGCGGTCTAGCCGAGGCCCGCATGCGACGGGCCTCCCCTTTCTCTTTGCGGAAACACCTGAGTTTTATTCCGCCGTCCCTACCTCTCAAAGACACGTTTAAACAGAGACTCAGGAGGCCCTGCCAATTAGCCGACACTAATCCGCTGATTGGCCACAGTGACAACTAATCTTAAGTGAGTACACAAATAATCACATACCCAGCCCTCTCACTCTCACGCGAAAACTCCGAGGTGTTTATCGCAACCCAAAAACAATAAAAACCAACACATAGAGTCAAACTCTTGGTCATAACCACTGATCCTCGGGCGGCTCGTCAAAAGTATTGTTCATACCACGCATGCCGACATTGTTCCCCACGCCGACAAAAATTTCTTTGCTTGTCAACACGTCCGCGCGCCTTGCAAACGGAGCTGTCACTGCCTCGTCGCAAATACCCGCCGTCGTGTAGACAGCTCCACACGCATTACGAATTCACGCCCCTCCTGTAAACTGGGCTGTACAACCTGTACCGTCTTCTCGGTGCGTTTCCCGATTCATACCTCTTACCCCTCCAATGACCATGTAACTACCGTAACTCTACCGAGAGCCGCAAATATATCCATGGGCCACAGGAGCATCTCGCCCGTTGCGGACATTCCCAATGGCGCATAGTTAAACGGAACAGCGACACACTCGGCAGGCTTCGCAAAATAAACGAGGGAAGAGATCCGTCTAAAACGAGAATCTCTCGCCGGGAAGACAAGGTGAACTAAAAGGGCTCCTGCAGAATTTTCTCGTGCCCCTTGCACACTAAGTCAGCCTGGCCGGCATGAAATCAAGCCCACATACAATGCTGCCAAGCTGACACGACGATATTGAGGGAGAGAGAGAGAGAGAGAGAGAATAAACTTTATTTAATGAGAGGAGTCAAGCGGGCGGTTTCCTCAGTTCAGGACCCCGTTGGAGCGTCCAGCCGCCTCAGCCCGGTGGATCAGCCGAAGCTGCTCTTCGAGGCTAGAGCTGGCCAGCACTTCCTCCCACTGCTCAATCGAGGGATTAGATATCGGGGAAAGTGAGGGGTTAAGCTGGCACTCCCACACCATGTGATACAAGGTGCAGGGCACGTTGCAGAATTGGCACTGTGGGTAGTATATTGTTGGCCAGAATAAGTGGAGTTTGGTCGGGTGGGGAAACGTGTTGGTTTGGAGGAGACGCCAGGAGCGCTCCTCTGCCTTGGTGAGGGAGGGGTGGCCAGCGGGTAGCATAAGCCTGGTGAGCCTGTAGAACTGGGTCACCTCCTGGTATGAAGTTACAGGGATCGCTGTATCTAGCCAACTTTCTCGCGGCGCTCGGCTGGTTAGACCTCGAGCAGTCTCATTAGCAAAGACATTACCGCAGAGGGAAGCGTGAGCTGGTGTCCAGACAATCGACACCCTTTTCTTCGGACGGTTCTGGCCGAGGATCTTCATGGCGATGCACGAGGTGCGGCCTTGGAGGTAGCTCCTACACGCTGACTGTGAATCTGTGATTATCACTTCCGCTGGGGTCTGCGTTATTGCCAGCGCAATAGCTACCTCTTCGGCCTGTAGCGTCGAGACTTTGTTGAGAGTGAGGCTCGTGGCGTGGCTATCCTTCTTCGTCACAGTCGCTACCATGGCTCCTCGTCTGGCATAATCTGCGGCGTCCGTATAATAAACCATATCGTTTGAGCCGTAGTTTTTCTCCAGGGCTCTAACTCGCGCCTCTCTCTGACCCTCGTGGAACTGCGGGTGCATGTTTCTGGGCAGCGGGGCCACTCTGATGTTTCGGCGTAGTTCACGAGGGATGTCTACTGTGGTTTCAAGAGGGCGATCAGGGATGTTTATGCCCAGTCTTAGCAGAAGGGCCCTGCCTGCATCCGTCCCTGCTAGCCGGTAACGCTGACTGAGCAGGTGGCCCTCAATCAGCTCGTCCACAGTGTTGTGCACCCCAAGCTTGAGGACACGATCCGTGGAGGTGTGGGGGGGCAGACCCAGGGCTTGTTTATACGCCTTTCGCAAGAGCGTATCTAACTTGAGGTGCCGGAAGGTTTTCATTAAGTGAGGCACCCGAACAATTAACATGCCTCCTCAGCGTAAAGCCCCCAGCGTTGTTCTGCTGGCAGGGCATTCTACTGGAAATGAACGTGCCACCTCGGAGTCAGACCACCAGGTATTTTGTTGGCTGGCATTCTAGCTGGCTGGCTTGTCCAGCCAGGGCAACAATCTTTGCACGGCCATTGTAATCATAAACCGTAAGACGTGCTGCATAAGGAAGGCCGCCAGATATATACGAACGCGTCTAAAGCGTGCCTAGAAGGAGGGAAGTTAGGGATTCGGGTCTTTTGGTACAAAAAAATCTGAATAGAAAGAAATCGAAAGTACCGACAAACAGAGAGCATCTCCTTTGACCTACGTATATCAGGAAAAAAAATGCTTGGACATTTCGATTTCTAAAACTGTATTGGGCTTGTCAGTGCCGATAAAAAACACGAGATAAGAATCCGGCGCTGAATCAGTATGGGTTGGGCTACATTGTGCAACCACGTTGAATCAATTCACAGCATGACACCTTTGGTACTAAAATGAAAGGTATACTAAAAAGGACTTCTCAGGCGGAAACTCAGGGACTTACAGAACCCTCCACGAAAAACTTAGGTCAGCCTAACATGCTATTAAAAGGAGGATGGTAGGAGTAACACTTAGGTATGGGAAACAAGCTCACTGGGTTGGCGAACAAACTCCGATGAGGGCGGGGGGTGACATTCCGGCTTGAATTCAAAGAAAGCGGAGTTGGACGAGGCACCAAGTATGTAATGCGGAGGGCTGACAGCCGACGGACCACCAGAGCGGCAGAGTGGATACCGATAGACGGGGGGTAGAGGTATAGGGGTAGATATCTGTCTCGACGGGGGGATGAAAAAATTTACCATCCCTCCCCAAAGAAAGCTGCGAGAAACGCGGAAGCCAGAAGTCCATCCAACCTTCGCTGAAAGTGCGTCTAATCTATCGACAAACCCCCAAAGACCCAAATCACAAACGAAGAACGAGCCCATGCATCGTCGATGTTTCGCGCACTCAGTAAACACATCTACGAAGAATCCAAATATTCGCCGGTACGTGGCATATGAGATAAAAGTGTTCTATTGTAGCATGCTTTCAAGGAAGTGGGATCTCGGCTCCATGTAGGCCGCACATTCTAATAAAATGTGTTCAATTGTTTCGACACAAGCGCAATTGTCGCATTCTCACAATTGTCTAGAGCAGGGACCCTCTGTCGCTCAGAATTATTACTCTCAGAATTACTCTCAGAATTATTTTAGGACCATGGATTCGTCCGTCAAAGTATCGCCAAGCTCTACGGAATTTATTCTCTTATTTGGATAAAATTGGCCTAATTTCAAAATTGTAAATAATGCGGCCCAAGCTCAGAACAAAAATATGCATGCAAATCCGCTAACGCGCCAAGTCCACGACAGTTTTTTTTTTTTTCTTTTCTGCCCAGCTCTTCCTTGGGCCGGTTCTTCCCCCATCCACAACCCACAGCAGAGAAGCATGTAGGCGTCTGTAAATGCCGGAAAACCTCTCTGCTTTTCCAATAAAGATCCTTCTTTCTCTCTCTTCTATTGTACCTTTTCCTTCTTCTACCGTGTCTTAGAACCGTTCATGTTTCTTCGCGATTTTCAGGTAACTGTTTTGGCACAGTGGAATCCCGGTTTCACGTTCGCGCCGCGTGTGTCCTTCAGAGATTTGATCAGAGCTTTTCGGTCGACCTACCGGTCTATGGGGAAATGCATGTTTTTGACAGGACTCCATCTCTCCCAGTACGATAGCTTTCGCTTTAATTTGTAGGGAAATTCGTGGGCCAGGAACGGTATCGTACAGCACAGGGTAAGTATACGGTCGAAAGTTCATGGGAGAAGAATTGGTTCCACACAGAACATAGATACGCTCATGATAAATATGAGTGCTGAGTTTGAAGGTTAATTTTTTCTCGCTTCGGGTCCTCAGCGACTTTCTCAAAAATAGATAAACCGGCATACTTTTTATCGGGAGGGATTTGCGCCCGGCTTCCTTTGCTCTCACCATCATATGCCGGAAGAAGCAGATGGTCTGCGCGCGGTCAACCTTCCACAAGCATGTCTCACCGCCAACACGAACCGCTAAGAGAAACCCACTGCAAAACGTCGCCTCTACAAGAAGGCAGCCATCAAACAGTTTTCTCGTAGGGACAGCAATAGGACCCGATCGCCCCGTTCTCTTAATTAAAGGTAATTTTGTTAATCATTAAAATAATTAAGTAAGACATAAGAGTGATTTATTCGGTTCATTGAAGCACAAATTTACCAAGGTCTTTTCTCTCGGCGTTGTGTCATGTCGGCTAACTCTTGACGTCGGAGACAGAACTCCTAGGCTTTCACATCTATTGTGGTTTATTGATCATCAGCACATGCAAAGCGTGCCACACGGCGCTTAGCAAACACCCCCGCTATAGCCTCGACCCGACCGCAAGCTGTGCATCTCCGGGAAGAACGACCTTCCGGTCGTGTGCAAATACAGAGACGCACACACGCGCGCGCCAGCCACGCGGGGATTCGCCTTCGGGCTTCGTTTATGTACGGCCACGTCGTTTCACGGTTAATTAATTTACGAGCGTCTTAACCAGGCGTTCGGCGCCCCGCCGGTTTTCCACCGAGGGGAACGGTGGGCACAGTTTGCAAACGTGAAGCACGTGAGGCGGCTTTACGGCCAACTTTTAAACGCACGCAGGGAGCAGGTTCCGCGGTGCCGCGGTCAGCATGAATGAAGATGACCAGAAATAAAACGGCGGGCGCGGCTACTGTTTGCTTCCTTCGTGACCGCATGCAGCGCTGCCGACCTTCGCTTCGTGCGACGCCAACGCGTTGGCCCTGTCCGCAATAGGCGGAATTCACGACTCGGCGGCGTGATTGGAGCGAAGCCGGCGATTGCTGCCGCTCGTGTCGTACCGAGCGTGTGTAGGAAACCAACAATACAAAAGGGTTATACGCACCGCCTGAGCATCTTATCACTTCTCTCTAACCCAGTCTGCGACCACATAATTGCATAGTCGTGCAAGGGAGTTAGAGATAACGTTCACGCAACGACTGTCTGATTTTTAAAAGTATCGTGCGCTGAACGCTACCACTGGAAATGTTTACGGGGCTAAGGTGAACGTGGAGGGATATAAACAATAAAGGAATATGCAGGTTAAAGAGGCAATGAAGGCAAAATACAACTTGGATTTTAACTAACTAAACTTTGGTAACTCCCTCAGCTCCATTCAGCCAACGAAGGACGTTTTTGAAACGAAAGCAAAAGCAAGTAAAATTGAAAAGCTTTCAAATTTCGCGCTACAGGGGCGTAATATGGCACGAGTGACCAAGTAAAGGCAGGACTAAAAACAGTTATCAGTATGTTAACTGCACGATACGATACGATCAAACGGAACTAGAGATCCCCCTACAATCTCACTGCCTAGTTTCTTG
This sequence comes from Haemaphysalis longicornis, assembly GCF_048455015.1. Taxonomy (NCBI): domain Eukaryota; kingdom Metazoa; phylum Arthropoda; class Arachnida; order Ixodida; family Ixodidae; genus Haemaphysalis; species Haemaphysalis longicornis. Next base: position 126,132,915 of record NW_027526445.1, on the reverse strand, counting down.
GCGGTGGCTTTAGTCGGCAGAGCCAATCGCACAAACAGGATTCGTTGACGTCATAGAGACGTCACCGAAAGTAGCTTGGGAGTGACCACAGCTTCGTGTGTTTTCTTTAATATCTTGATTACTTGTTCGAAGTTTGCGATAACATGTATTGCGACAAAGCAGTTTTTTTGACAAACCAAGCTTGTCTTTCGTCTTCTTGGCTTCTTTAAAAAAAAACCTGCAACACTTTCAATAAACGTTTTCACTCTTTCCTTCGCACCTGGAAGCACTGCGAAAGCTACAGTTATGGCCAGCACGAAGCGGCACTGCGTGATTTGCTCGTCGCAGCAGATACGCCTTCCGTTTCTGCTCTCTTTTTGTGGCTTTCTTTTTAAAGTGGCTATCGAAAAGCGCTCATTGCTGCAACTGAATGAAAGCCGGCCAATAGCCGCTAAATGGCCTTAGTGACGCGATTCGGGCGGTCGAAGAACGTCAAGCCCGTGAAAGAGTGAAAAAAAGTTTTGAGCGAGTTTCCAAGTTATCTAATAGGCATAGAGCAGTAATTTCCGGCTGAGATACTTTGCGAACTGCATTCTGCAGTTCGCACTCTGCAATGCATTCTGACTGCATTCTGCAAGCATTTAAGATTTCAACAAAAAGTTGAAAAAAAGTGTTGCAGGGCCCCTTCAAGGTGAGGTGTGGCAGACTGAAGCAACACAGCCGAACGCCTTTCGGTTACCCGCGTCGGGCTATCTCTATACCCGCGCACTGTAACAACGTAGAAGTATGCTGGCGTAGGTGACGAACCACCATTATTCAGCTAATTTACACTGGTTTAATCTCCTACACGGCAGACGTCAAAGCAAATTAGATGGTGCACCTCTCCTGGAACTTAACATGTAAAAGGCCGTTGCCAAGAGCATATATCGTCAGTATGAGACGCGGAGTTGCCATCATTCCGATAACGAAAAGCCTGAGGAATAACTTGATCTGTTTAGTGCATGGGGAGAAGCGAAAATGACCTTGAGACCTTCGGAATTTTAACGCCAGCTGTGAAGGGGGGAATAACACCCATGACCCTGGAATTTCAGCAGCGGGTAATAATAACTGTACAGGCGGCTTCCATTAAGAACAGCACCGCTATCCTGCCTGAACACTTAAGTTTTTGTGCGTGACGCCACCCTTGCAGACACACCAGCCACCGTAACCGCAGCCGCTACCACTGTTTGTGTTCATAAGCTCCAGAAATATTCATGGTGAAACCGGTAAAGTTAAACACCGCCACATTTGAGGTGTGTCGTTGGAACCGCTAACATGTCACTCCGGAAGAGATGGAACTGATGAACGGTAAAGTTGCAAGCGTGCTCCATATAGTCTGCGTGGGCATTTTAGTTCAAACACAGGATCCCACCGAGCAAAGTGTCTACATCGTTTTGAAATCCACCATGGTTCATTAAGTAGAGAGCACTTCGACAGCATGCTCAACAATTTTATTCTTCTGTTAATTGAAGAACAGTACCATAATCACGCGTCCCAGTTTGCAATCCAGAAAACGACCATCCAGAAAACGATCATACATGAGCAGTTCCAGGTCTTTCCTGTAGTTGTCTGAAGGTATTACGCAATGTATTCGTACGTCACTCGGTACGAATACATTGTCGTGTTCAACGAAGAGCGCCGAACTGCGACAAGGAAGCCGAGGAGACCGAGTATCCTGCCGGATGAAGATATTTGCTACAAAAACCGACTTCTACTACACCATCTTAATACAGCTATTAATACACATAGCCGCACATGTTGGAACGCTGACACCTACACCCGGGGCAAGTCAACACGGTGCATAATACAGCCTATGATCGTGTATATATATATATATATATATATATATATATATATATATATATATATATATATATATATATATATATATATATATATATATATATATATATATATATATATATATATATATATATATATCAGTGCTTGCGTCTGAACGTTCTCAACCGGTGCTGTATTAGCGTTGCCATGGGCCTCCCAAACTTCCCATATATTAACAAAATGGTCTTAGCTCCATAACTATCGACTTGCAAGAAGCGCGTGTGGGGCAGTATCTCCACTTCGCACAGCCTATAGGCTACGCTGTGCCATCTTCGAGCTCTTTGACTTACGGTGTTTCGAGAACATACCTGCTAACCCTCGGGAAATATAACCCCTGCAAACCGATTCCGTCCAGAACAGAAAACAGACACTCAGATTATCGCCGACCCTAAGCAACGGTTTAGGAAAGTGCAGCGAACGCCTATGGCCCCGGGTTCACCTTGTCGACGCAGCTGTAAACCCAGACACCCGATCTACCTGCTGTTGTTACATAACGAACGCCTCGCCCTGGGAACCACCTCCTTCGCCAGGCTCGTGTCGGGGCTACGTACCGTTGGGGCCGGACTACTGGTTATTCCACTGGTACGACACAGAAATTCCACGGGCAATAGAAGCCGTCAGCATTCAAGCTCAGTTGAAGCAGTTCAGGCGTTCCACTCATCGCACCCCCTGGTTCGCCGAGAGTAAGCTCGATCCGCACGCAGTGCCGGCAGGGCTTGAGCTAGGGCGGTATTCTCGTGTTTGTCCGTTTTGAAAATGTCTGTTTTGCGGCCGTTTTATCGTGACGTACTTCCAGTTGTAGGCGGGCTTGGGGTTGGCTTTTGCGGTACTGTTCTTGTAAACACATTTTAAAGGACTAAACCTATTTTAAACTAACTTTTATGTGTTTATTGGCCCTCCAGCGAATCAACAACAATGGGACGAAAGACCACCTGTTCCAAATCATCTGCACCGAGAAGCCGCGGCTCATAGCTCCGCCCTGCTAGCACGACGTCACATCCGGGTGTTCGCTTTTACCCAGTCAGGGCCTGCTCAGAACGGACACTTATGAAACGGACACAAAACGGACAAACCACGAGAATACCGCCACCGGTCTTCGTGCAAGCTGCGAGGTCCGCGTCTGTTCCTGGTACTTTCGTGACAGACGTATGGCGCGTACTTTGAGTTTGTTCATTCTATGTACCTTAAAATTCCGCCGATGTGGACGTACGAAAAGGGCCAAAAAAGGCCGTGGGAAATGCGCGGTTAACCGTGAAAGTAGACTGGAAAAAAATGAAAAAAAAAAAACGCGAGTGAAAAGAACAAGCCCTTTGTACGCGCGTACAATGCACGCACGCGGCATCCGCAGCCCAAGAATAGCCTCAAATTGGGCGGTAGCAGACACACGCACGCGAAGCATGCAGTTGAGAGTCACGCGCGGAGCAAGTGTACAAAAAAAAATAAGAACAGCGCACGTCAGGAGCCTCTTAACCTCTTAAAGACAGGTTAAATGGTGTCTAATCAGACGACTGGCAGGGGGGAATTGTGGTAGCCAAGGCTTGGAGGAAGCGAAACTGACAGCTTCGGAGCAGTTTAAAGAACGCCAGCGGGATTGTCGGCGCATCATGAAGACACGGAAGAGGTTTGTAAAGGAGCAAAACTAAGAAAACAGGACTGCAAACAATGAAAACTAAGCTCGCTCCATCGTGTCTTCCTCGGGCCATTGCTTTTTCTCTCTGGTTTTCTTTCCTAGAAAAAAACGTACAGGGCAAACTGCCTCCATCAAGGGCAGTAATTAACGAACATGTTGCTTGATAGCTGGGTAATGTCTTCTTTTGACGTGTATTCGTGATCCAGGCACCGTATTCGGGGTTTAAAGTGGCACCCCTGCTTGCAGGGCTTTTGGTGCCCTGCTGTTCGTCAGCTTTATGGTCACTGCGTCGACTGTGGATGGTACATTGTCGCGAATGTGTGTTGCGAGCACACGCAGAGGAAGAGTCAACAAAAACACAGTCACTTTAATTGTGTCCTTGCTTCAGTGAAGTTGTTCGTTAATGATTTGAATTATCATTGTCTTCGCCAACTCAAGCGATTGTCCAGGAAACCAAAGGTTCAGGGTCAGTTACTCCAGCCCTTCCTGTAAGCACAAAGCCCTCCTCACCTATATCACCTCACGAGGGGAGGAGAGAGTGAGACGGGAGAGCGCACTGGCGCCAGCTGCAATGGGGGAGACAGTGCGCGAATATCTATACTCCATCTCCCGCGTCCGGTTGCAGCCCGGTGAAAGTTACGTAGCGTGCAGCGGCGCTGTCTCTGCGCAGTGCTATATAGGGATCTCACTGCGCCTTCTTGATTCCTTGACTACATTATGGAATCAGACAATTTTGAGCATATTAATATGATTTAATATCCAACACGAGGTCGTAACGTTGACTTTTTTAAGCTTTCTGACTTTGGGGCTGAAATTGCTTTTCTATACTTTTGCTTTCCGCCTAGGTAAAAATTGTTACGCTAGGCACTTTTTTTTTCTTGGTAATGACTACATGTATATCACGACACGCTGCTGACTCCAGTTACGCCTCCTACAAATAGATGCCCACCGTCAACACCTAACGGCAAACAATGAGTGCGACTGTTCTCCTACAAAAATTCCCCAACGTGGACTGTTTTTCCCTTAGTAAATGGATCATTTAAGACCAAATGGGGACAAGTACGTTTGAAGGTAAAACCAGATTTTGCTACTGCCACGTGTTGCATTCGTTAACGACGGCTAAAAACGGGATCTTCTAATGTGTGGCTCTTCACAGTAAGGGAGCGTCCAGCCCAGTTTGCGGAAGTTTTGTCGAGAAACAGCCGGAAGCCTTTTTTTGTGTGTAATTTGACAGACCAATTTCTTTTACTTTATTACACATGAAGAAGTAAAGAAGTCCGTCAAGCAGTGCGTTCCCAACCACAATAATGAGAGAGAGAGAGAGAGAGAGAGAGAGAGAGATAGAGAGAGAGAGAGAGAGAGAGAGAGAGAGAGAGAGAGAGAGAGAGAGAGAGAGAGAGAGAGAGAGAGAGAGAGAGAAAACGTTTATTTGAGAGCTTTCTAAAGTGGGAGTAATTCCCTAGTCCGGGAATCCATCAAGTGATCAGAGAGCCTTCGCTCTGGATGCCAGGAGCTGCTGGACGTCCAGACGGTCGCTGGTCACCAGGTTCTCCCACAGCTCAGGGGTGGGAAGAGGGGATCGGAGAGGTGGAAGTTTGGGATTGCACCCACACTGTATTATAATATGAGCTAGAGTTCCGGGTTGTGAACAAAACTGGCAAACAGCAGAGTATTGAGTTGGAGACATACGATGCAGGTGAACTGGGTGAGGAAAGGTATTGGTTTGTAGTCTGCGGAGCAGCGATTCTTCTTCCTTGGATAGTGCAGGGTGAGGGGGAGGGAAGTGTTGTCTGTCGGACCGGTAATATTGCGTGATGTCTTGATACGTTACGAGCGGGATTGACGATGTGGTCTCCTCGGAAGCCTGGAGAGAAAGGGCGCAGGCTTGCTTATGAGCAAAGTTGTTGCCCGTCAGGGAGGAATGGCCACTGCAATACATAAACAGAACTTGCATACCGCTACGAAGCTTCGTAACACTTCTAGTTCTTTCTTTATTTTAACCCTTGTTAGCGTGGATCAGCAAACATAAGCGAAAATTGGGCCCATGCAATGAGTCCTGTAGCCACAGTTTTTAGTTGTTTTGATAGGATGCGGATGGCAGCCTTGGAAAGCCTAATCACATGACAATGAAGGACGCTCACACTAACGCGTACGACTTGAAGGTAGTGAAGCTGCACGCAACTTTCATGACCATTATGAAGGTTTAAGTCCACGATTGCAGCCGATTTGCTCCTTCGTCGCTGCTGCAACGACCTTTACTCCGTCACTGTTGCTACAAGTGTGAGCTTTTTTGGAAGTGATAATCATTGGACATCAATTTACAGAGGCGTACGCTATGACGTGTCTTTTTCATTCCGCGCAAATGTTGGCACGATTACGACGAACGCTGGAGATTTCTTCTTTTTTTTTGGGGGGGGGGGGGGGGGGTGGGGGGGGGCGCATATCTTGGCCAATACCCTTAAGCGGGTATGCTTGGGTTGACAATCGCGTGCCTGGGACGCTAGGATCTCAGCGCGAGGCACGCACACGTGAGTGCTCTGCATTTTCTTCGGTTTTAAAGCCGATAGTCTTTCTTGGGCTACTTAAACCCAGAAATTTTGGTCTGTCTGTATGTATGTCTGTCTGTCTGTAACTCGATCCAGCCACCCGGCCAAAGCAAACTTCTTACTGCACAATAGTCTTATATACTCAAAGCCAAATGTAAACGTCTAAGCCTGGTTTATATGTTCATACTTGTCAACTTTGTTGAACCAGAACAAGACATTACGCAAATATAAGACAGGAAATTAGTACACAAGGGATATTTACAGTGTTACTTCATTAAAAAATTCATGGATGATTGGTTTTTCGATAGCAAATGATATTCTACAGCTACTGAAGAAAACCGCCGCCTCCTGGCGGCATATGAAAAATCACGCGACCGCAGCAACGAAAGGTTCCACTAGCTAGGTTCTACGTTCTGCTTGGAACGCACGTGGAGCACGGCCACGCGGTTCTATAAACCTTGTAGCCAGCCGCCTCCATCCACGCGCGTCTCCGCCGTACTGCAGCGCTGGCATCGAGGAACCCGGCCTGTAGCAGTGGAACGCGGTAAATTCAAATCGCCTTGCGCAATCCTTTAGTGTGTTTACCTTGGATTGAGTGCGACGGTACACAAACAGCATGAAAGGTGAGCGGGAAAGCAAAGGGGGAGGGGCCATTTCGTTGGCAAATGTCTACAAAAGACTATCGTCTTTTGACGACATTTGCAACGAAAGAAGCAGATACGCGGCCAATTTTTTGACTGTCGCACGGTCGCCGCAATCTTGGCCAACCTCCTTAAGTGGTTGTGCTTGGCTTGACAAACGTGCGCTCGGGATGTTGGGAGCTCGCCGCGAGGCACGTACAGACGTTGTTCTTGTTAACTTTATTAGAAAGGAAGGCCAAAGGCCAGAGGGGTTCTCTGCAGACTAGCGCTAGGCATTTGCTTGGTTTTGTTAACTGCCGGGCAGTCGCCGCGAGGACCGCGCTCACGTGCGTGCGTTCGGCTATTTCTTGGTATTTTTAACTGCGGACACGAAAAATTACGATTTGCTAAACAGCTTCGCCGTTAAAAAAAAATCTGCGCCCTTCCATGCTGGGAAAACGGCGGTCCAGCGAAGCTGAAGCTCTGGTGCGATTTGAGATGTTGGGGTTTGGCCATGTCGGGTATTGCCTACGTTCAATTGTAAGGACAGTGCCGCAATCTCTACGTCGCAGACTGACCACACTCACGATTGGTGGGCAGAGACAATGAAGCCTCTAGTGCACCGCAGACGCGGCCGACGAAGAGCGCGGAGTTGCGCAATGTCAGGGCGGGAGAGACGCCGCGAGTGGCGAGCAGTATACATGACTCGGTGGAGAGGAAACCGTATTCCCTCCGTAGATGACCGTGCTTCACTGCGCAGCACATAATGTGGGAAAGTCAGCTTACCGTGACGGAGCTTACACCGATGTCGTTAAAGTCTGTTTCACGTCTAAACAACAGTGCATTGCTAGAAAGACATTTCTTTCAAGGGCATATGACGTCTTTCTATATATCAAAATAAAGGGGCGTTAGGGCTTCTTAAATTTTTTGTAATTTTTTTTTTGGTGCTTTGAAAATGGTTTTTCTACTCTCGTTCCGTCACCGTAGACTATCTGCTAGATCCTATCCATGTAAAGCTTCGCGTTAAAAACAGCTCGATACGTTGACGCCTATTCCGTGAACATCAGAAAAAGTAAGAGCATGTTGAGCCCAATTCAAAAGTTACAGGAATATGTACATGGTATGAAGCTCACATGAGAGTCTTGCAAAAGGATCTTTTATAGTTTCTGGATATGTCGCTCTCTCTGCAGGATGATCACATTTTCTGGACATACAGGCCGACGTCAACAAAGCCCGCTGCTCAGTTTTTAGATGCGACTGCATCTCATTCACTCGCCTTGTCCCTCCATACGGCGTTGTTGTTGTCCGTCCACACCCCTCCCCCATTCTCCTCGCCGTGCGAGCTGCGCTCTCCACCGCTCACCCCCTCTCCTCTCCGATAGCGAACACTCTCTCGCGAGGGGCATTAGATTGGATTCGATTGGATTGGCTTGGCTTGGCTTGGCTTGGCTTGGATTGACTTGGATTGGATTGGAATTTGGATTCGATTGGATTAAAGTGGACTGTGCTGGATTGTGTTGCGTCATAGCCGCGCCACGTTGCGTCATAGCCGCGGCAGGGGGTTCACGGCACGTTTCACGCGATGGGAGAATCAACCTAACGGAAACAACAACGGAACCCCCTATGCGTCGCATCTACACAGGGGTTCCCGCGAGGGGAGGTGGGAGAAATTTTACTCTCGTCATTTGAAACAAGGTTATTCTTGGTTAGCTGCCGACGTTCTTTCTGCGACCATTAATTACCAATCCAAGTGGGCGTAGTATGGGTTACAGCGCCTTGTGAAAGACTGGCGGTTTGAAAAAGTCGGGTTTCCTTGATGATTCTCTGGTGTTTGCCACAGAAAAAAAAAGATATACTGAGTAGGAAAATACAGTGCCCTTCCGTTCTGTGAAGAAGGATGACCAGCAAAGCTATGGTTCTGATCCTCATCGCGAGCGACATAATGGTTTGATCGGGTTCTAGTCCAAGGGGTGCACGAATCAAAACACGTTTGTTTGCAGTTACTTGAAAGAAACTTTGACGAGCTGGAATTTTATTCCAGTGCACAAACATGAGGCTGGCCGTTTTCCTCCTGTAAAAGCCCATTAATTGACACCATATGAGAATTCCCCAATATTTACAACCTTACTGTGAACAATGTAATTTTCAAAGTAAATAATACTCGGCGTAATGCCAGAGTCGTCTAGGCAGCCAATTGTCATATTATTTGTTTCAGGATAGTTTCAATAAAACAAGTGTTAGCGTCACTTTCTGTAATGATACTCCCTCCAAAGATGGACGTAATACACCGTGCAACAGTCAATCTAGGAAAGGCATCTTATAAAGACCAAGCTTACAACGACCCCTTTAAAGTCGGCTTCATCTCTCAACCCAAATGCATTGTTGGGAAGACATTCCTTCAGGCGAAATATAAGCCGTCTAATATATAAAGACCCTAGAACTTCTTTTTAGATTTTCACACGCTGATGGTGCGGCACACAGCTCTACGATCCCGGGGATTTGAGTCGGCACCGAAACGTGGCGGTACGCTCGCGTGCGATTCTAGGATTCAAAGGTAGCACAGAGGGAACAAACTTTAAGGCTGTAGAGGTGTCTAAAAGGGGATAGGAATGCTGGTGGAACAAGAGCAGCGAGAAGAATATTGCCGAGGACAGTACCAACTGTAACGGACAAAATTTATTTTGAGCCTGCCCTACGAGCAGCGCTAGAGTTAAACCAGTAGTACAACATAGATATATTAGATTCTTTGGTGAGATGACACGCCGTCACCCCGTTACAAAGAGTATACACATATTTGATTTGATTTGATTTGATTTTTTTTATTTCTTGGCAAAAACCAAGGGGAGGCTGAGACTAAGGGCGAACGTGGCCTGACAGAGGCCTCAGCCACCCGATTTACAGCGAACATAACAACATGTCTGTTCACAAATTTAAGCATGATAGCACAATCGTAATAGAAAAATAGCAGAAAGCAAAGTCATTACTTCATTCCTTATGTATTGTACAAAGCATAGGTCTCAAATTCACAAAGGGATCACAATGTATACATAAACGTAGTAATTCGTACGCATGAATGTCAATCAATCGATCGATCGATCAATCAATCAATCAATCAATCAATCAATCAATCAATCAATCAATCAATCAATCAATCAATCAATCAATCAATCAATCAGTTCGCGTCTGCATCGCTGTGTTTCCGGAGCCGATCTGGTGGATCCTATAGGCATAGACAGCTTTTAATTCCGTAAAAACGTGAATTATGGAAGTGACAATACTTCGCGGTCATCCCGCATGAGCATGCGATGTTCCGCAGGTTACACAAGTTTCAACCGCTTTGGAATTGATTCATACGTTCCGCTATTTATGTATTCTGGCATTTAATTAAAATTCAGTTGACACTTGTCCCGTTCCCTTCCTTTTCAACTGCTTTCTTTGCACCATTCCACTAGGCTCCTAGAAACAAACAAACGAACGATGCCGGCCGGCTGATCGGTAAACGTTTCAATTCCCGCACGTGTTAACCATCATTTCCTTTACAAAATATCAGCGATAGATATGTCTTTCGCGAGCGAGTGTCCGTGACGCTACAATTATTGCCACCTGGATAGCTACGCATGCACGTCAAACATGCAATGCGGGTACATTTGTTGGTGTCCACCGAGTCGTGACGAACCACGCCACCTCGGAAGGATAAAGGGAGTCCAGTCAGGTAGATGTTACCAAACTTAGTTTGCACCTCTGACCCTGACATCTGCCCCGGCACCCATGTGAGCCAAAAATTCCGGCCGTCAAAGCGCCGGGAAAGAAAACAGAAATTAAAGCGGTCAAATCGGGTCCGCATTGTACGGTTCGAAAACGGACGTCCGGGATCGCAAGGTAACAATTCCGTATGACGGAAGCTCTCTTCGCACTCCTGCTCGCGCGCGCGCACACATGTACGAAGAGGCGCGAACACGCAGTGCAAATTTGGCTCATTTTTTGTGCCGTTTTCAGCGCTCTTGTCAAGCCTGCTGCGCGTGTTTCGATCGCCGCGAAAGCGGATCGGCTATTTGTTGTTACGGCTAGATTTTCCCGTTTCGTCTCAGGTGTCTTGCAATCCCCTTCCCCGTCACGGAGCCCGACTGGAACAACAGGGCTGTTGAACTCATCCCCTCTGCCAGCAGTGGAACGACGCGCACTGTACAGCTTCGAAATCTCCGACTCCGCATCGGCACGCGCCGTGTAACGAAGAGAGGGTGCATTCAGAGGAAGTGCCAGAACGCGAGCACATCGAAGTATGCTGTACTTTGTTTATATTGTTTGTATTTTGTTTTCTTTGTAATTGTATTTTGTTTATATGTATCTGTTCGTTCTAACGCGTAGCATTCTTCGGTCAGTAATGTGGCGATTTGGGGCGCTGGGTCATTCCCTCAATTCACGCTGCAGTTTTTTTTTTTTTTCTGTTCCTAAAAACCACTAGCGCCATCTATGGGCCTTGTGTGAATGCAAGACTGAAGGCGAAGTATATATAGGCAAAACCTTAGCAAAGTGGTTTCACTGGTGGCACGGTTCTTACGTTTCAACATTTCTTAGCACAGAAATACCCTTGGCATGAGGCAAAACGCGAGAACAAATAAAAACTACAGGGTACTTTCTATTAAATAGACATGCCGGGTTAGTTTTTACGGCAATAATATTAAAAACGCGAGTTAAATCGCTCCGTTGAAGACAGGTCACAACAGCAGAACAAAAAAAAAATGGTCGCAGTTTACACCAGTGGCAGCAAGGTTGGAGAAGCAGCAGAGCTGGGGGTCGACCTAGCTTTTCCCCACACTGACAGGGAATCCTAGGAGAGAAAGAGCAGCCGGGCCCCAGCAGTGCAAAGCCGTTTTGAAGACACTGTAAAGCAAAGACCATTAAAATATGTACAGTGTTTTATTCAGCAGCAATAGTCTTCATCCCTTTCGTCGTCGTCTTCCGACGGCACAGCCGCGTAGGGCAAATCCTCTTGTAGCGCGTCCTCGCCTAGGTAGACCTCCCCTTCTTCGTCGGCTGGTCCGGTGGCCGTGTGGACTGTGTAGGGGTGTCTTGACAGATTCGTCGTCATCGTCTTCGGCGCAGCGGACCCGTGGCACGCCGGTCGCTACACGACAACGACGACCAAGGCGGGAGCTTCTCACGTGGCGTAAACCCAAGCGCAAGCCTGGACGACGCCGGGTGGTCGTCGCGGGGCACGCGCTCACATGCGCAAGGGGTTTTCTGTTTACGCCGGAATGATTTGTGTCGGCCTAAGCAGCTCTGCTGTTCGAGAAATTGCCGCATCTTGCCCTAGCGGTGCAATCATAGAGAAATAACGCGGCTGGGGGTCGACCGAGCTGCTTCCGGTTTTTCTAATTTTTGTTAGGTTTTGCGATGTTTTTGCCAAGCTAGACTACGTGTTGAGGGGTGAGGCCAAGTTTAGCCGGATTTTACAAGGTCGTTCCAGTCAGTCTCCCACACTGATTGCGGATCTAAGAGGGGAGAAGCTTGGTCGACCCCCGCTGCACTGCTTGTCCAGCCTTGCAACACTCGTGAAAGCGGTGCAACTTTTTTTTTTTGCGTTTTAGTAGTTCAAGAAAGATTATCACATTTAAAATGGTACAGCAAAGGGTGCGCATGCGCATATGCCCTTTGTGCTCACTCTAAACCAGGCGCGAAAACGGTCTTCACTGATATAACACCTGTCTGTGGTGGAGCACCCTTTACAGGCGCTGCAGTTTTTTTCTTGGTATTTTTTTTTTGCTAACGCCACCGGGCGAAGCTCAAGCCTAAACAGCTCCGCTGTTAACACAAAAGGTAAAGGGCCTCCCTAGCTCCGTCGCGAGCGGAACGAAACACAGCAAAACAAAACAAACAAAAGGACATTTCTTGGCGCTGGCGGCTCGATCGGCGCCCGATTGCTGCCGTGGATGATTCAACTATGAATGCTAGGCGCAACGTGACAATTCCACAAATGAAAAGTTCTAGCCACATTTATGCTTTTGATGTTTTTACTTGCTAAGGCATCTGCAGTCGTCCATTCATCTGGCATATCCAGGGAGGGCAGGGGCACCGGGAATCCCCCCCCCCCCCCACCCCCGCTTCCACCATCAATGTTTCTGGTCTCAGAGAAGAGGAGTGAACGGACAAGTTCGCAAATCTTGTGTACCCGGAATTGACTAGCCCCGATGAATATTTTCTATCGGCACGTATGCAGCAAGCTTGCGGAGCTTCATTAACTGCTTTCGGCATGGCAATCAGCATCCTACAACTCCGAAAAGGAAACAATCTGTAGGTTCCATAGTTTCTAGGCCATCCTAATGTTGCTTCTGTCACATAGGTTACACATGTTACATCCCATGGTTACATAGGTCACATAACGTCGACAACTCGCCGTATCTGTACGCATCAACTTCTTGAACATCATCGCCATCATCTTCATCACGTCATCAACTGGCGTAGCAAGTTAGGCATTTTAGCCCAGCTAACATCGCCAGACTTCATTGAAGATCGCTCTCTATCTCTAACGTCGACGCCATCCCAAGGTTACTTTTTCGTCGATGGTTTCCCTCCCTTTTGTTTTGAGCAGTTTCGCGGCATGCGAAAGAACTTAACAAAAGCTGTCATTGGTTTCCTACCCGGCTTGATTTGAGGCTACGCCTCTTGGCTCCGTGGACGCACGGAGGGCGAGGTTAGGCTAAAAATGACTCCTGTCTCCTCAGTGCTCGCAATGTGTGTGAGAAAGGGGAATCTCTTAAATCTTCGGTTCTCAACGAGTCTCCTCAAGTGTTAACTCTGTCATGCAGGCATCAAACGTGTTGTTGGAGTTTCCGCAGCAAATCAGGCGCAAGGAACCGTTGCACAAGGAATACCGGGAGTGAAAAACGAAGCTTTTAATTTGCATGGAAGCGGTGAATGTTTTGCAACCTTCATGAAGTCAAACTGCTCAAATGCGAACGGGCTCACGCAAAATTACTTGTAAGCGGTTACGTCTCGAACCTGACAGAAAACTCTTCGGCGTCAAGAAAACCAACGTTACGGTTGAAATCACCACGTATTTCTCGTCGAACGGAAATGCAGAAGCGCCTGGGTGTACGAGATTGCGACACGCAGTAAAGAACCGCAAGGAACAGGCATAGCGAGTCGGCCTAGATGTTATGCCTCTGCCTAAAATGTGCCATGTATATATCCACGTCCTGGTCTCTCTCATTTTGTTTTGCGCTTATCTATATCCCGCGAACCTTAGATATCCTGAATTAGTGTACACCTTTTCCCCCTCCCTGAACACATACTCTTGTATACACGAGGCGTGCACTGTGGCGTGTTATGCCACAACTCGAAATAACTGCTTGACACTAGCCATTATTGCGTTAGTTCTTTGGACCCTAAATTGCGACATTGTATTCATCTCAACCGCCAATCCACTTGGTCCATTTAAGACCCGCGTCGTGATTCGGCGATGATGAGGATGCAAGCACATCAACGACGACAACAGCAACAACAACAACAACGACGACGACGACGACAGCGCTTGCGGTGGTGGGCGGCATTACAAGGCCGTCAGTGGCTAATTCTCGGACATAAATGCACCGGAGGAGGCACACCACTTGGGGTGGCTTGCTCACCCCGTGTGCCAAAAACAATGGCGCGCAATCAGCAGCGCGATCTCAAATCGATCGCGAGCGCATCATACCTTTGAGTTTGCGCTTCCCGTGTGCCGATCGAACGAGCCATGGTTAACGTGCCATGTAATTCCATTGTGCACAGATACGTTCCAGAGAGAAATGGAAAAACAACGGTCCCGCAGCCCCCCCTGTTACGTCATAATAAACAGGTGGTTTGCGTCATTCGCATTCGCTGGTATCAGACACGTCACAGTAGAAAGGATCGGATAGCCAATGGGTTGGCGCGAGTAATGAGGGTTAGGAGGAAGTGTTAGCGCTTCCGCTTGGCTCGAGGGTGGCGGCCGAGCGCGAAATCCGATGGTGTCACGGTCGATCGCGCTTCGCGCCCGGTCGGAATCAGTAATCGTCGCGTAATCACGCCCCCCCCCCCCCGAAATATATGTCGCCGTCCAGCAGAGTTGCGCAGTCGCGCAATTAATGGAAACATTCCGCACGCAGAGCCACGACAGCGACGGCGAGGCTTACGGGACTGAGCTGGGGAGGTTCGATATAGGACGCCTCAGGTTTTGGGTTCGTACCTCGCTTGCGCTTCATTTCTTACCTAGAATCGAGTGCTCTTAGATTTGCTACTTGAAAAGTAAGTGAGTGTAGTGTAATTATAAAAATTAACCCTCGTATTGGCATATTCTGCACTAGCCGCCGAAACATCCAAGCACGAAGAAAATGCAGCTGACTTCAGCGCCTTTTCTTCTGAAATTTGGTGCAGCTGATATCGAACGCCGATATAGCGGCAGACTTGGAATTGGTCGAAACTACCTTCCAAGTTTGTTTATACGGTTGCCTTTGTATTTCATCCCCTGGATAAGCGCCGTAGTCACTGCGCAGAGTAGAACCGGTCCCTACGCGTTGATTACACGAACGTTCAGCCATTTATAGAATTCTTCCGAGACAACAATAAAACACCCAAGATGAAGCAAGTTTATTAATGTTCCAGAGCGGTATCGAAAGAACTATTCCCTGTTAGTCCTATTCCAGTCTTGGTAAGATGATTTCGCAACTATGTTCCCATGAACTTCGACTACTATTTGTAGAGCGTCGGGCCGTAATGTGTGAAAGAACGAGCCATTAAATTCGAAGGTGTGCTTACCCATCGTTTGCGTGAGTACCCATCAATGCGCGCATTTATTACAGCGATTGATGATTGATTGTGGGGTTTAACGCGCCGACGCTACGCAGGCGATGAGGCGCGCCGTAGTGGAGGGCTCCGGATTAATTTTGACCACCTGGGGATCTTTATCGTGCGCCGAAATCTCGTACACACGGGCGTTTTTGCTTTTCGCCTCCATCAGAAAAGCGGCCGCCGCGGCCGGGAATCGAACCCGCGACCTTGTGCTCAGCAGCGCAACGCCTTAGCCACTGAGGCATTTATTACAGCGAAAGATCTGCATTGGAATTTCTGAAGGTTTCGCCGCGCGAGTAGAAAAGTCCCGTGCTGTCCAAAAAAAAACAAACAAAAAAAACAACATCAGCCATTCTACTCTGTGAAGGTTGATGACCAGCAAAACGAGGGGACCGTGACAGAATTTTGAACAACGGTGCAAACTCATTTATTTCTACACTCACTAATCACGACAAACAAATGAGACTCTGCTCAATGACGAAATCGTTTCAGCGGCTAATTACTACTGATATTATTTCGGGACAACTTGTAGAAAACAATAGGTACAACCGTTTTTTGCAACCATGGCCCCTCCGTAGATGTGACACAAGACGGAAATTCTGTAACGTTTCCAACATCACGGTGCGACAAGTATACGAAAGTTGAAGCAATGATAGAGTAGCCTTAGTGGCCAGTCGTCATATAATTTGTTTCGGGATAGTTTGAATAAAACAAGAGTGAAAGCTGTTTTCTCCCGAGCATTCGCGGTAAAGTTGGCTTTGCCGCAACGACGTTTTGCTCGCGCACATGAAAAATTTACGGAACCCTAACCACGCCAAGCTTCGCTTTAAAAGTCACCTCAACAACAACACTTTGTATGAATAAGTTGCTCGTACAGGCATAGAGATTATTGGTGGAAACCTTCGTGTGCATGGCAACCTTGGGCCCTTCCAGGCAAGACCAAAGTGCTTAACATGATTTAGTGATGTTTCCTGCGCTGAGACTATGTTAAGTCATAAACACAACGTTTATTTAAAAAATCGCTACCTGGCTGAGCACCGTGTTCCAAATTACGCAGCGACAGCAGGACGAGAACAGTTTCAGATGTGAAACACTTCTCGTAAATGTGAAAGAGTGCGGACAACCGCACCGTGCACGACCAGCGCTGTACGTGCCGCACTCTGCTAAAGAAAAAAGAAACAAGGTTCCGACGCGCTCGCATCTATGTGGCAGGCCGCGTGCACTGGTCCGTGCGTTATACGTAGATATATCGCGAAAGTTCGGAATGTACGAGTTCTCTTTTTCGCCCTCTCCACATCTTCCCCACTGCACGGAACTAGCACAACGAGGAGCGAGCCGATGCGCCGGCGACACCGTTGACGACGATAGCGGGCTCAATTTCAGGCCGACCCAACTTCGCCGGACTCGCTGTCCGAGGACGCCCGCTTCATTACCCGTCGAGCGATTATCGGCTGAAATGTCAGCCCGGCGCGCTATGCGGATGGACGTTGTTCTCGGCGCTACCCGAGGCCTGTGGTCAAGGTCGCTGGACGGCCTTGCCAAAGGCGTGGTCGGTCGAGCGGAACGACATGCCGCGTTCGTTCATTGAGAAAAGTGGTTAGGTTAGCGCTCGCTTCTAGATAATTATTGTGCTCTCGGACCGTGGGCCGGTAAGAACGACGAAATGGCAGGCCACATTCAATCGAAGCTGCTTACGATCAGGGAACGTGATCTAAACAACCGCACGGGTCGTAATTCCGCACAAAAGGCCCGCTGTGTAGTTCGGAAGGTATGCGCGTGTCGACTGGTGTTATCCGTAAAAGCACACGCGGCCCTTTCCGGGAAACCCGGCCCGTTTCTTCTAGCGGGTCTTGTTGATTGTGTGCTTTAGGCAAGAAGGAAAACTTCATTTTAAAGGGACACTGAAGTGAATTTGTCAAGCTCCCGTTTTTGCTTGCACTGCGTAGACTGGCTCAAATTAGCCCACTTTTCATCGTTTATCCGGTTGACAAATCGGTAATTATTTTACAAAGCGCCAAAGAAGAAAAACTACCATGCGCGGTTTGCGGCGGCCGCACCAACTAAAGCTGTGACGTTGGGAGGAGCGGGACCGTGATTGGACGATGCCCAAGGTGAGCAACCAAAGAAGTTTCGGTTTCGGTTTCGGTTCTGTAAAACACAACCTGTGGCGTTGTTGGATGGGCATTCTCAATAACTCAGTAATCATCGTACCGCGCTTCTGTCATGTTGTCAGCTGTAAAAATGCATAAAGATAAGCCTCCCAGGACGGCTTGGAATCGTAGCATTCACTAGCCGAGGCCTACGCAGTGCATGGACGCCCTCCGAGTACCCGCAGACGCACAAATGTCATGCGCTTCCCCCCCCCCCCCCCCTATTTGGAGCTTGCCTCACTCATGCCTGTACCGTAAAATGCGTGTTCGCACCAGGCCACCAGGCCAAGGGTCTGTTCATTCTGGCCTGTGCCCACTGCCCGCAAGCAGTCGGTGCTTATGGACAGCACGCCAACGAGAACTCGCTAGCGCGCCAGTGCCAGTCTGCGCGCGTTCTGTGAACTAGTTCGTGGAGCCATGAACGTTGCGGCCCAAACAAAGGTGAACTCAATGTAGAAAACATCGGCAGAAAACAAAAAAGTTAACTTACAAAAAAAAAAAAAAGCACGTACCCGCGGGGACTCGAACTCGTGACTTGCAAAACACTCGGCGGCGACATACCTGCAGCCTTCGACAACTCGGCCACGAGACGGGCTGCGCCGTCAATGGTAATATAAGGTATATATTGTACAACAAGTTTGCATTTTTATTTAGTTGTGGCATTTAAAGCAGCTTAGGTGACTATTTGTTGTATTGTGCTCGTGCAGTAAGCGTCCCCCGAGTTTCCGCAATAGCTCACGTCTAGCAATTGCATTTCGTAGACGGAAAAGCGTTCGCAGATGCGTAGTCGTGCTGCTGACCGCTGTGCTTGTTCGCCCAGCGCAAAAAAGTGCTTCCCGCACCCTATTTTTACGCTGTACGGTAAAAAATATCAGTTGATTTTATTTCCTTAGTACCTATATTGACTTCGCTGACTCTTCTCCCGCCTTCAAGAGGCCTTATATTTTCCTACGGGCGTACCAGTCAGCGAAGCGTCGCATGTGCGCTTGTGCTGCGCGCGCTTGTGTGAAGCGACCTTGACTTGGAGCTAGATACAGTGTACAAACTAACCAAGTAAAGAAAGGCCCATTCTTCCATTCACAAACGTGTCCTGGCTTCGTTTCAACTGAGCGAACGAATTGCGACGACCCGTCGGCGTCCGGCGGACGAAACGCTGGGCCGACTGACTCTGTCTGAAGGCCGGGGAGCCGTGCAGATAGCTCAGCCAATTGCGAGCTCGGCTCCTCTCGACGTCACACGAAAACGCCGCAGAAAATGGGCGAGCGTAAAGAGAGGAGGACAGCATTTTCGAATTAAGTTTTCTACTAAATAAAAGCGCGTAAACGCGCCCAGAGTGGTCGTAACATGGCCTGGGGACCCCGGACTACAATTTGCGCAAGTAATCCCGCAATGTTTACATATCACTTCAGTGTCCCTTTAAGAAGCCAGCGTAAATTGCCGTGTCTGTCAGGTTTTAAATACCATAGTTTCTCTTCGGCTACTCAAATTCAAGAATTTCGGTCCGTCTGTACTCTGAAAAGATAAATAAAAAAGATAAATTTATCATCGAACAATCTGGTATCAATGATTCAAGGTCACAACCAGAAACAATGAACCAAGTGCAGCGCCCGTTGTACGAAACTAACAGAACCCTACGGCTAGCAGTTAGAGACACTCACAGAAACACATAAAGATTTTGATTTGTAGGGTTTAACGCGCCGACGCAACGCAGGCGATGAGGCGCGCCGTAGTGGAGGGCTCCGGATTAATTTTGACCACCTGCAGGGGATCTTTAACGTGCGCCGAAATCTCGTACACACGGGCGTTTTTGCTTTTCGCCTCCATCAGAAAAGCGGCCGCCGCGGCCGGGAATCGAACCCGCGACCTCGTGCTCAGCAGCGCAACGCCTTAGCCACTGAGCCACCGCGGCGGGTCACATAAAGATTTTAAAGTTGGTTGCAAACAAATGATTAGCACACAAACAATTTAGAGTTGTTTACAAACAAAATATTAATATGCCACGGGACCAAGGCTACGACAGTATTCGCTACAAGAATGCGACAATATACGGCACAAGGGTGGCGGTGTATGCCTGAACCTGGATTCAGCCTTCCATCCACAAGTTGAACCAACTTGTCAAAAAGACGTGCATACAATCAGAACCGCTCCAAACTATTTAAACTGCTGGACTAAGTGATCTCCACATCTCCATTTGTTAGCGCAAAGAAAACCTCGGTTGCATTCAAATCAAAGTGTAAGTCATGCGTTCTTTTAGTTAAGAGCGCGCGTTGGATTTGTATCCTTTTTGCGACAGCAAGTGAAAAAAACTGTGGTTGATTCATCTGTCATAGGAATCAGTAAAACACGGAAGTGAAATGTGTAGCGAAATCTGCAGCTGAGCGTGATTTGCGGTTCGGCGGCCGTCTTGTTGATGGGCTTCGCGAGCGACGTCCTGCTGGCGGGTCGCTTCGGCAAAGGTGTACTGGCGTCATTTCCATGGCGAAAATGACGTCTGTGAAATCTTGGGGTATCGCGCCATAAAACAGTTTCGTGTTAAAATATAAAACCCGAAAACGAACTACCCTAAGTATATCGTACTCTTTGGTACTAAAGGTTGCTTCCCCGCAAGAAGACCCTGTGTGCAAAGGTGCACCATTTACAGGCCGCTTGCTTCGTTATTCAAGCGTCACTTCCGTGACGGATATGACGCCAGCGAAATCATCATGTAGCCGGGAATAAAACAATTTCGCGTTAAAATAACTCGTTAAAAATGGCGCAGATACGCTTCAGCTCGTGCGAGATCAAAGCAAAAAAATCCCCCCACCTCCCCGAAGGGGATCATGCGGAAATGCGAATGCATTGGGTGCACCTCTTCTTTGCGGTATCGTTGCCGTGAGGGATTCGACTTCACCGACTTCCATCGCTATCAAGGCGCCAGTCGGCAAGCAGTCACGGAGAGAGGCGCGCGCTCCCTGCATTTATATGCGCAGCGAGCGGAGAGGGGTACGCGGAGAGGAGAGAGAGACCCGCGCCAGCCCGCGCGCGAGCTATCTGTCCGCCCCGAGCTCCGCGATGCGAGCGCCCTCACACGCCGAGCGCGCTCCTCCTCTCCCCTTGCCCTCCGCTACTCCGCACCTGCTCCGGTTGCTAGGCGCGCGCCACAGCTGTTGCTAGGCGCACGCCGCTCAACGACGCAAGACAACCTGCGGCTAAGAAATGCCTTCGCATTTAAAAGAGAGAGAACGCAGCTGGCGCGCTCTCGCAGTTCCGGGCAGAACAAGAAACAACAAAATAAAGAAAATGATGAGCTCTGTGCCAACAGATGGCGTGCGAGCAGGGCGAAGGCGGGAAAATTGAATTGCGCTGAACAAACGTTAATTCAAGTTCTCAAGATATGAAGGGCGTGAGTGGTGGGAGCGGAAAGCGGAGAAGGAGTCACGTGGCGGAGGCGGCAGATGACTATCGCCTCTCGACGACATTTGCAATTAAGCAAGCAGATACGCGGCCAACTTGTTCTTTTTTTTAGCTGAAGGCGCGTGCTATTTTGGGGCAGCCGCTGCTCACAACGCCCGTTTTTTTCTCCTCATAAGGTACATAATGTCTTCACCTTAAAATGAAATGAAGTACCTTCCTTGAAAAGATAACACCCGCTTCTTCCGAACAGTCAAGCGCAAATGTGATATTACGAGCGTTGTCTAAACATAGCATAATACGCAGCTCGTATAGGGTGACATCACGCCGGATCACTCAGACACCTCCCGCCCCGTTCCAAGCCGCCTGCGTTCACATTTGGTCGCACACGCGGGGCGTCCGAGAGTTACATCCTAACGGCATACACTCCGTTCCGCTATTATTTCACTCCAGCAGCCGGCAGGGACGAAAAAAAAAAGAAAACGCAAGCGGCAGAGGCGAGGATCATTATTGTTCGCCAGGCCGTTTACACAAACAATGTTCCCGCTTTGAACGGCGACAGCGAGTGCGGATATCTTTCGCACGCTCGCCGGGAGACCGTAGCGTAATGGCCTAATGCTCGCACGCGCGTCAATAAGCACGGAGGCGCCGGCAGCTGCGACCATACATGCGTGCCAAGAACGCGCGCCGTCGTGAGTCTGCGATACTCCTTCGACTGCCGTATCCGCGCGTTTTTAAGCAGACGCTGTTTACGCGAACGCGTTGCGGGGAGAAGTTGACTAAAGCGCGCCTCCGACTGGCGTGCGGAAGAGGAGTCCCCCAAAACAGATGTCTGCAGAGCACGGGCTGCGTGACGTAACTAAAAAGAAAGTTTGCCATCCCTTCGTAAAGAAAGTTGAGAGAAGCGCGGAAGCTTCTCACAACAAAATTGCGTCAAAAGTGCGTCCAATCGATCGTCAAACTTTCAGACGCTAATCGCAAACGAAGAATGCGACGATTTTTTGCGCAATAAGTAAACGCGTATACGAACGATCTAAATATATACCGATACATGGTTTACGAGGTAAAGGTATTTTACTCTACTCGTGAACAATGCGTGTAGTGTCTTATCTTGAACCATCCCTTTTTTCGCGACTTTCTCGTAACCATTTTGACACAATGAAAGACCAGTTTCACGCACGCGCCGTGTGTCCAGACATCAGAGCTTTTGGGTCGACCAACCGGTCTATGAGGAAATACAGTAGTTCTTTGACAGAACGCCATTGCTCCCTCTAAGAAAGCTTTCGCTTTAAAAAATTGCGGAAGTTTCCAGAAGGGAACTGTCGGATAAGAGCTTAAGCCACCCTGCTTAAGCCACCCTTGAAGAGCTACATGCCAAGTTCACTTTAAAGTCGGCTTCACTACCACACATAAAAGCTTTGTAGGGGAGGCGATTATTTATAGCTATCGTGCGAAAATATGATATACCTAAAGAAAACGATCTCTGTCGTGAAACGACATATACACCGAGCCCCTTTGGAGTCGCTTCAATACCATGTAGAAATGAATTGTTTCAGGGTACT
This sequence comes from Haemaphysalis longicornis, assembly GCF_048455015.1. Lineage (NCBI taxonomy): Eukaryota > Metazoa > Arthropoda > Arachnida > Ixodida > Ixodidae > Haemaphysalis > Haemaphysalis longicornis. Next base: position 126,110,352 of record NW_027526445.1, on the reverse strand, counting down.
TCCACCGCTCCGCGCCCTCAACCCGACCCAACTCTACTTGACGCGTCTTTACTCGAACACACAGGGACGTATTCGCTTAAGAGTGTCCTAGCACGACCGGTATAATAGCGCCGCACATCGGTGACCCTCGTGCTGTAATTAGCTGTAATTAGCAATGAACACGATTGAGACCACGACGTACGACAGCCTCTACTAATGGAAATCATCAAGACATCAGTGTGATAATTATTTTAAAAAACAATAGTCTTTCTTGGCCTTTTAAACCCACAAATTTTGTTCTGTCTGTCTGTCTGTCTGTCTGTCTGTCTGTCTGTCTGTCTGTCTGTCTGTCTGTGACTCCATTCAGCCACTTAGCCAAAGTGCTACAAAATCAGGGCAATAGTTTTATATGCTCTCAGCGAAATCTAAATGTCTAAATCCCGTGTCAATGTTCATACTTGTCACCATTGTTGAACAAGAACAAGACACTAACTACGCGAACATAGGGCAGAACATCAATACATAAGTGACATTTGCAGTGTGGCTTTATTTAAAAATTCACGGATGCTTGGTTTTTGCGAAACTAAAAAGTACATCCACAGCAGAAAAAAAAATCACTCCGTCGCCTGCTGTCGGCCGTGCCGGTATAGCTTCTGGCGTCATTTTAAGAAATCAATCCGCAACAGTTACGAAATGTTCCGCTAGATAGGGTCCATGTTCTGCTTGGAACGAAGTAGGGCGCCTCGTTCTACGCGCGTCTCCGCAGTACGGCAGCGCTGGCACCGAGGCACCCGGCCTGGAGCAGTGGAACGTGGTAAATTTAAATGAACTTGAGCAAACCTTTAGCGTTTTGAGCGCGACGGAAGAGGAACAGCGTGATAGGTGAGCGGGAAAGCGAAGAGAGGAGTTTACATGGCAAATGTCGACAAAGACTATTGTCTTTTGTCGATATTTGCAACGAAAGGAGCAGATATGCGGCCAATTTTTGCCCTCCATCTCCCAACTTTCTTCGCTTGCCCACGCTCAGACGTCTGGTTATCCTGGCTTAATAAAAGTTTTTCAATCAATCAATCAATCAATCAATCAATCAATCAATCAATCAATCAATATAATCAATCAATCAATCAATCAATCAATATAATCAATCAATCAATCAATCAATATAAGGGTCAGTATAAGGAGTATGGTATCAAAGTGTGTAGGCCCTAGCTCCGTTTATTAGTATCATTTTTGAAACCGTTTCAAGAGTGCGGCATCAACAGTTAAAGCGAACAGACGGTTCCCTCGTTGAGTTCACATAGAAATGCTTAAATGTGGCAGGGAACGCAAAATAACTCAGTGACGTGCACTGACCAGAAAGTGATTTAACCACTTGTCTACACCGACTACTGGTGGAAAACCGTATTCGACATACTTTAAATATTGTCACGTTAACAAGGACAACGCAGGTTTCTTCAAAGAACGGAGTTTATCGTATTGAACTTGTGCTCTCCTGGGAACTGAAAGATTACACAAGCGGCGAAGGAGCAGTCAACGAAGTGACGTGCGCGGGCGAGTGTCGGCGAATCGAAATGTCGCAGCGTTTGCGCTACTAGCATTTGTCTTTCCGCGCGTACATACTGACACCGTCGAAACATCTCTAGAACATTGGCGATCAAAGACAAACATTCTATTACTGACGACGGGTGATACACTCGTCGTATCAAAGAAGGTAGCTTGCGCGGTATACAAAAGAAGGAGACGGTAACGTGCGCCTCACTTCTAAGATAACGTTGGCAGCATAACAACCAAATAAACAGGCCCCCGGCAATATGAACGAACGGGTTTCATAAAGATAAATACGACATTAAGAAAATTCGCGCCCAGTTCGTGGCTCTAACAGTGTGTGTATCAGAAATAACTCGCATAAAGGCGTGGTCCTCTAGTTTTAACCTGTGCTATGCCTCTCTAAGCGATACATAAATGATGCAAGTTAGCCTAAGGCGAGTTTTTTGAACCTGAGGTTGACAACCGCAGCGTGCGATGGGAGTGGTGCCACAGTCAGCGCCGTGGAGAAGTTCGAACGCTCGCAAGCTTTTGCTTTCTCATCTCAAACGGGTATTCTTCGGAAAGATATGCTCCTTTTTCTATCAAAAAACTATATGTAGTTTATTAAAATTGATTTCAAGCTAACAGTGTATTTCCTCCTCTCTCGCTTAGACATGTCGTTGCTGCTGTTTAGCGGACTAGCAATTTGGCTTTTTCAGTCTTCTTTCAAATAACATTCCCACTTAATCCAGGGAGCAATAAAAATTTCAAGATGGTAGGGAACACAAGAAAAACAGAACTTCGAACAAGGTAGTGACCTCGATAGTTGCCCACGTTTGTTCAAAGAAACGTGCCTTCGTCGGGGCTTTTAAAGGAACAGAATTTAGCTACAATGTTAATTTTGTAAACCACGTTTTTCTTTGGTACCTACTCGTGCACCAACAAGTGCCACGCTAAATGCACATACCAAAAATAAAATCTCTAAGGAGCTTCGCATCAAGGCTACAAGCGATATTTCTTACGGGGCCAACCATACAATGGTCCATTGCGTAATGCGGCTATACGTGTAGGTAACGGAGCTGTGCAGTGGACCAAGCGCATTCCTACACCGAAATGAGCAGCAGAACCGATTATACTTCCGAGCGGATGCACGCCTTTTTTCCACAATATCCGGAAGGAAAGTATCCCCGTCTCCCGGTTCCGGAAAATTAATATTGTAACTAAATTATGCTTCTTTAAAAGCTTATTGCTGTCACAGTAAGGGTTTGCATTGGAGCGAAAACGCATTTATAGGGTATGTGTGTTACAAATTTTCACTGTCCCAAGTTTTCCAACATTTCCCAAATTTTCCCGTTGTATAATAAGCGCACTTTATTCCTCTACAACAATCCGAATCCATGTCACGCCCGCGTCGCATGGGCTAGCGAAGTATAATTTTCGATAAAGATGCTCCGTTCGAATGCCGATTAGTTAGGTAACGGTGTCACAATGGAACTAAGAACGCATCTAAAGTGCTGTTGAGACCTCGGTAAACCACTAAACTACGCAAGTGGTTTCCGTCCCAGAGCAGTTATTACATTTTCTTCGTGCTATTTATTTATTTATTTATTTATTTATTTATTTATTTATTTATTTATCTATTTATTTATCCTCCCCTTGAGCACTTAGGCATTGTACAGAAGAGTAAGTGACGCAGCATAAGCAAGCAAGAAATATGTGATAGAAATGCAGCATAAAAACATAAAGAAACATTCACTAATATATTAAACTGAACGCCCACAACGTTCGATAAAGAAAGCAGTACTCATAATGAAATAATAAACAACCTACACAGAAACTAACCTAGTATTACGCAACGGTTGGGGTGTGCGGAGTGGAAAAAGTAGAATGTGGAACACTTCCCTCTCCTCTCACTTCCCCTTCATTACGTTGACTGGCTTTACTAAACGTATTCGTCTGTGCTAAACAGCGGCACAGCACCCCACGTTGCTATAAGAACTGCTTGAGAACTGTAAGACACGATGGTCTAGGTAGCTTCTTAGTTTGTAAACGCTAATTCCAAGTGCGCTTTATCAATGACCGATTGGATCCAGTAATGTGATCGTAATCAACAAAAACAACAAGGCCGGAGGCCTCCCAAAGGGATTACGCATGCAAAGCTGCTTGTATCCGCACAAACGCGGTATGACGGCCCGCGACCTCAGCAGTCGCTACATTTCCCCAGTGAGACGCCACATAGTGTTCTCAAAGTCATCACACTGGGCGGCCGGCTCACGAGTGTTTACGCTTTGCTGCCATTAGGAAGGGGAGAGGGCAGCAAAGAATGGTGGGACGCGGCGGAGTAGCGTCTTCGAGATTATCGCCCGCCGCTCAAGGATCTTCCCCACGGAGGAGATGGCAACCGGACGACGGGGGAGACGGCGTCGCAGCTCGCACACACGCACGCGCGGAATTACATAGGCGCGAACTCCCTCCTGGCCGAGCGTTCACACGGACCATTGTGCGGCGAGCACAACGTCGTTCGCTGGTGACGGACTCAACACCAGGCTCGCTACGAACGCCATGTTGCGAACGTCCCACCTCGCGACCTCGTTCTCTCAGATTTTGTTTTATTCTGCGTGCAGTTGTCTCGCACGGATTACTTTTAGCGGTGTTTTTATTTTGTTTTGTGAAGTACCAGAGGGATTGTGCAATGCTTCACACTCGCGTCTTGAAGCCCATAATCGGCATGCGTCTGTACATAGCCCTACCATTCACGGTGCCTGACAAGGCTGATGTTTGGATGCGGGTAGGCCGACGTAGAAATAGATATCTGCCATTTCGACTTCTAAACTCGGCCGTATACGTTTGTTAAGATAGGTCGTGTGCAGGGACCCCACCCTCGCGGCCTTTTTTGTTTTGTTTTTTGCTTGTGGCTGGTGCAATACTGCAGTAGTTGTGGGGTCATTCATAAAATGGTCGCAAAGCAAAACAAGCGGAACGGTGATAAACAACAGTAACATTCAATGGAACACGAATAAAATTGAGACAATGCTTGGTTCAGTAGATATGTAATGAGAATAGGCGGCGCTTTTCTTTGCACGAAATTTGAAATTAATTGCAAAGGGTTCTTCTAGCCGGACTTGCCGCAAGTTACGGCTAGCTTATAGCATGTTGAATTCCCCAGTTAACCATGAAGGGGGCCTTTTAAACGACCTCCCCCCCGCACATAATGAAAGCGATGGATTGCCCTTGCGTGATGGAGGACTGGCGATATTACTCAGGATTAATGTGACAAGTTCATTAGAGCTAGCAAAAAAAAAAATATCTGGAGAAATTCCGACAAATGCTGTCCAATGCGCAGCGTTCTTATGCCGCTTGTCTAGAGTGCGAGTTTTTTACAGCCAAATATAGCTATGAGTAGCGGAATACGTCAGATTATTTTACTATTTTTAAGTTTTATTTTGTTTCTTTTCGACAATGATGTAAATATATACCATTAGAGCGATGAAGTGCCTTTACTTGGTTAATTATGTTTCCTTTCCGAAGATGCAAGGCGTACTGGAGAGTTTGTCCGTTTATGCTATTGTTTATTCGTATTTCTAACGCTCATTAGCAGATTTTTTTTGTTTAGTCTTCGGTTTTGGGGGAGACGTATAGGATGCATATTTTTGATTTTGTCAAATCATTTTTGTGAAAGTTGATATTTTTTTTGTTTTTCAAACTTTCTCGCCCAATTATCTCCATTTACGCTATTATAACGATTAAAGGTTCTACTCCAGCTAAATCTGCATTTTTTGTGGAAATACAGGGCGTTACACGGTCCCTGCTGCGGGGGTACTCGTCAAAGAATGCTACGCATTGAAAGTGGCAATAAAAGTAGGCTACGAACGTCTCCTTCCTAATCCAATAAAGCCGAACTCGTTCCAAGTTGCCCAACACACGCACGCGTTCACAACTGAGCACGCGGCTCATACGTCACTGAACGGGTGGTTCTTCCGCGTGACATTGAAGCGACCCGCCTCGTACGCCAATCATACCAATTTCGCGACTCGCTCAGCCCCCTTAACCATCAAAGATCGAAGACAAGCAAGGAAGACTCCAATTGAGCCCGGCAACGTAGCACCGGGATGAAGCTATTCAGCGGTGGCTGGCTTGCTGGCTTGCGGGGGTGCAAAGTGGCTTTGACCCGCAACAACGGTACGACCTTCACCCACATGTTCGACAACGCGGCTACTGCATATACGGTACGGAGGGGAGTATAGCCTTAGAAGAAGGACGTTCGGCAGTCGAGGTATGGTAAACTTGGCAAGGGCGCGAGCAGCCTGAAGCAAATGTAATGGCAGAGTGGTAGCCCCATCATCAAAACTGAGAATAAACAGGCCCGAGATTAGAGCCAACTGGGTTAACCAGGTTTATTGCACAAGTAAGAATTAAGCTGTTTGGCGGGATTGTATGGATCTGCCTTCCCAAGGGCGCTTGTCCTTCGAATGACTGCAGAATAAATTGTATTGCGAGGAGTATTGTAGTGACAGTGTTATTGGCGGTGGCGTAGTTCATGGCACACACGAAGGGGGCACGCCTGGAGGCGCCCAGACTTTTAGGACGGGTGTTGGGATTTTTGTAATATCATATTTGGGGATTTGAAAGTTTGCCGCCACAGTGCTCGAACAATCGAAAGGCCATAAAACGGGCAAAATTTTGACAGTACCGTTGAGGGATACTCACGTTGGGTGTGCTGGCACAGTCCGGCAGGAGAACCACATCAACAGCGAAACTTCCCGATCGAGAAGGGGAGTGAGACAATGAGATATTATCCGTGCACAATTGTTCATAATCTGTCTGCAATGGGTATTTTTGGAACTCCACTGGGAGAAGTCCTGTTTACAACTAACTAGAGAATATTTGGGGCGCTTGGTTTTTCCAGTCGACACTCTCTTGTTCCATGAGGTGTGAGGGACCACCTAGGAAAACTCTTTCAGGACCGGCATTCATAAAGCCACTTCATGGTGTTGCCGTTGAATGAGAAACCTTCGCCTTTAGCTACTATGCACGGTAATAGAATTCTTGAAAAAGCGGAGGAAGATAATTATCGTGCACCGGTTTTTAGTGCGATTAAAACCCCCTGCCTAAAATCCGGCGTACCGTGAGTACAGGCAGGAGTAAATTCAAATAAATAAATAAATAAATTAATTAAAAATAAATAAATAAATAAATAAATAAATAAATAAATAAATAAATAAATAAATAAATAAATAGTAAGCGGCAGACTATACTAACAGAAGTTGCCTCTGTGCCTCATCATTGCAGCCGGATATTACCGTATTTACTCGCCTGAACAGGAAGACCAATAAGTGGCTGCTGCTGTCACAGTGGGGGACATCAAGACACGGCTGCCGATGCAGCAAGCCGAGCGCGTTTTTTTATATGTCTCGTGACTACATTATGTGCATTTAGTGAGAGTTCCTTCAACACCAATAATAAGGCGTTTGGATGCTGAGCACGAGGTCACGGGTTCGATACCCGGCCGCGGCTGCCGCTTTTCTGATGGAGGCGAAAAGCAAAAACGCCCGTGTGTACGAGATTTCGGCGCACGTTAAAGATCCCCAGGTGGTCAAAATTAGTCCGAAGCCCTCCACTACGGCGCGCCTCATCGCCTGCGTTGTGTCGGCGCGTTAAACCCCTACAATCAATCAATTCAGCACCAATAATGAACTCATGCTTGCCGATATCGCTGACATCACCAAGTCCGCGGCAATAACGTAGCCGTGCCCGCTTTGAAAGAGGAGGAAACTAAGGTAAGCACTACCACCATCATTAAACTTGGCACACATGCGACATATGGCTGCGGCAAGTTCAGGGTGCGATCATTGCGCGGGAAATGCAAAAAGTCGTATTTGGACGACGAACTTCAGGGGTGCGATCATTACGCGAGTGCGGTCATTATGCGAGTAAATACGGTACTCCGCGCGGCGCAAGTAGGGAGTTACTTGGAATATTTTGAGCTTGGCACCAGCCGTTTTCGTGACTTTTAGGACTTAATATGCTTATAAACGACTGCAGCGACGTTTACGGGAGAAAAGGCAGATGATATCACGCATTCATAGCAATCTCCTTTCAAAATGCGCGCTCCGGTTGACCTATGGGTCCGTCGCTTAGGCGGAGTGATACCGTACACGAGCTATTGCCGTTCTTAACTTGTGCCCGAGTATACCTCCGCCACGGAAAAGGATGCTATGCAACCCAATGCGTACTGCTGGTGAGGGCTTTTAGTGCAGAAACCTGTGAAGGTCGAGTTACTAAAAGAAGGGCGATATCAGTGACACTTAGCCAGTAAGAAACACACGGCTTGGATCAGAGAATAAAACTCGCGTGGAAGACATTATGGCTGGCATTAATTAAGAGAAGGAAGAGAGCCTGGGCTGGGTTTGCAGTGCGGAGAGCAGAGGTGCCAAGGACGATAGAACGAGAAGTGGAAAAATGCAGTGAGCTCGAGGGGTGGTTGAAATAGGAGATCTGGGGGGGTAGATTGGACTCTCGCGTCTCAGGACAGGAGCGATTGGAAGTCTGTGGGACAAGCAGTCCTGGTGAAGGGGACATACATAGCTAAATATTACAGACGTTACGGCGTATATATTTTCACATACCAAATACATGCTACATACAGTCTGGAACTGTATGAGTGCGTCGTCGTCTTTGCGCTTGGAGAGGGTGCAAAAGAGGTTCAGTCTCATCTACTTTCGCCGCCGCTGCACCCCGCATGAAAAATACAACAACGACGTCCTCAAGCTTACAACGACGTCCTCAAGCGGCTTAACCTGGAAGAGTTGACGTTTAGACGCACAAACCACGATTTATTTTTTTCTGTTCAAGTGTATCCATTGGAAATTCCACGATATTAAATTAGTGAGCTCTGCTCGGCTAAGGGCGCCAATGCGAGCACTCCGTCCCCACATGTGCTTTGATGTAACACAGCACAGAGATGCTGTCGCAAGTGTGCTGTGTGCAACGCATGTAAATGGTGATTTTTATGTATCCTTGGACGTCTTTCCTGGCAGTTTAGGTCTTTCAAGCTTGCTCCTAAAAATGCAAGCATTTGAACCTCTTCATTCCCCCTCAGTATGGTATGTACGGGATCCTGAGTTCCTGTTTTTGCTTGCGTGTGTGTGTACTTGTGTTCATGCGCGCGTATGTGTTGAACATACATATCAATGTTCTTTGCGTGTACACCGCGATAACTGCATTTTCTAATAATATACGACCCTTTGAATGTTTAGAACATGAGGGCTTGTAGACGCCCCTGCTTTGTCATGAACCGTGTCTTCGTGCATGCTAAAGTAGCAAGCCATAAAGTAGCTTCAATCGGCGTGCCGACGTTATTGCACCTGATGTATACCCTCGACGACACTTTGCGGAACTCGGCGTAGGCTCGTTCCCCGCGCACCACCGAGCCTGGAATGCGCGTCGTACACGTAGTCGGAAGAAAGGAAGAGAGGTTGTGCTCTCTACGGCGGCCAATTATCCATCAGCGGGTCGGCTGACCCCACGGCGGATGCCGCCGGGTCGCTCGGAACGCCTATTATCGAAATGAGGAAGGACTCTCCCCGACGACCGGCCCGCACATACACGCCGGCATACCCCCGCATAAAAAGGCGAAGCCGTCTGTGTAAGCACGCAGGCGGCGACGAAGTTTCAACTCACCTGCGCGGATCCACCCCTTTCTGTTCGTACAGACAGCAACCGAGTGGTTGTAGTCTGAGAAAGCGGAAAAACGCAGCCGCCCACACTGCGTCGTGACTTAACACGTTTAAGCTCCTGCGCACGAGTCAATGAAACGACTGGAGCTTCCTGTTTCTTTTTTTTTTAGGTGCGGAGTACCTTAGTACCGCAGAATGTCCGTCAGCGTCCAGGCGCATATCATTTACAATCGCAAAAAATCACACAGGCACCGCCAGGATTCGAGCCTGTGTCTGGTAGACCAGACAGAGTTAGTGTCAGTCGTCTTACCCATTGGGCTACGACCGGGGTTTTTTTTTATTACCTTTTGCACACACATAATGCAAGTCACGGATAAATTAAAAACCGCCTGCCAAACTTTGGCTGACGGAAGGACTTAAAATAAACATCAAATGTACACAGATCTTCCAAAGCAGGAAGCCATTCAAGTTCGTGGTCCTGCAACTTGTATACTTCATACACCAGCCTGACATTTTGGGCAAAATGCTTGCTTACAGTGAGCGCATTCGGGTCCGCATGACGCACAGCCATTCTGGACCTCCAAATGGCATGTAAGTCTAGCGCCATGATCAAGTCATACGGGACATCATCTCCGCACTCAACCGAATTGAACGGGATGCCATCCGCTGAAATGGGCAGGTCTTACTTTAACGTTTAACTTTCTTTAACCGTCGGCATCACCAGAAAACTCCCGTGAACAAATAAAAGATATTACTGGCACCGCCAGGAATCGAGCCAGGGCCCGAATAGAGTAACGCAGCAACAGCCCGTCGTCTTGCCGACGCCTCTACGGCCACACGAAGAGACGGGGAGACAGACGGTGCACTCAACGAGCACAGTTGCGGGTCTACCACCTGCGCTCATTCAGAGCCATCATGTGAAGTGCAAACCGCATAATTTATGATAACGGCATTCACGTGGTTTGGATTAGCGGCGAACTGAATAGCGTCTGAGGAAAGTGTCAGTGACCTTGGCGGCGACGTATGAAACAAGAGGAAGGGGAAGGCAGTGAGACAGACTACGCCACAGCCGCGCGTGCCACCCTCCTTCTCTCCCTTCCCCAGACGCTCCTCTCCGCTTTCTTTCTTCGTCGCTTCCCTACTCCCCATCTTCCCCCTCCAGCGACCTTCGGTACTCCCCTTCCTAATAAACGAATTTATCATCATCTTCCATCGCTGTCGCGATTGGTCGTCTCTGGTTTCACTCTTTGTAGAGCCACGTGTGTAAAGTCAAGTGACGCCGCATGGGTAATCGTTGTGGATGTCGTTTACTCCTTTGCAATCCAACCCCCTTCACAGCGTGGATTGAAGCGATTTTTGTTTCTTTTGAGTGACAGAGGTAGCTTACTTTTCGTTATTTTGGAGTGCTTGCTGAGTGCTCCCCAGCCCATACCTATACTTCTCCGGTTTTCTTTCCCGTAGTTGTGGTGAGCACTAACCATCGGTACCAGGAAGTTATATCCTGTTACTTCTTCTAGCTTTTCGCTTCCTAATCACTGAACTTGAGCGTTTAGTGCTTCAGCGCTGGGCATACCTGTGTGCTCCAATTTTTTTCCTCTTTTTTGCCTTGTACCCTTTCCTACGTGCAGGATATCAAACTAGGCTCCAGCCAAGTGAACTTTCTGGACTTTCTTCTACATCCTTCCTTCCTTCCTTCCTTCCTTCCTTCCTTCCTTCCTTCCTTCCTTCCTTCCTTCCTTCCTTCCTTCCTTCCTTCCTTCCTTCCTTCGTTTCTTAAGCTGAAGGAGACGTTCTTGGCATGCTTTTTCCTCATTACTTTCGATTTATTCACATTTTATTTTTAGCCCCACGGCCATGCTTTCTAATTGTAGCCCCTCAAGCATTGTTTGCATGTGTTCTGCATTTTCATTCAACAAGACTATGCGTCCGCAAACCTCAAATGACACAAGTATTCCCCGTTGATTCTTAGTACCATATTTTCCCAGTCAAGCTTTCTAAAGACACCTCCAGACATGCTGTGAAGAGTTTTCGGGAGATGATATTGTCACGAAACCAGAGACGACGCAGTTGTCTTGAAGGAAAGCACGTTTATTGGAGTGAACTTGTGCTCCCCTAACAACTCAAAGAATACACAGGCGGTGAAGCAGCAGTCAACAAAGTGACGTGTGTGAGCGAGCGTCGACGATCGGAATGCCGTGGCGTCTGCTCTGCAGGCTTTTATCTTTCGGCGCGAGTGTTTCTGGAACCTTCGATTTACACCCAGAACATTGTAGATCAGAGAAGATTATTCTGGGCTAGTGACGTTAAAACGAAACAGTCTGCTTATCTGAATGAGATAGCCCGTGCGGCATAAAAATAAAGAATGCAAGACGCGCTTCGCTTGACACAGATAAAAGGGCCGGGCGTGGCCGGGCAGTAAAAACAAACAATAAATAAACAAACAAACGCATACATGGTTCGCGGCAATATATCCCTGTCTTACTCCCTTTCTGATGGGAAATTTATCGCTTTGCTTGGGGGGAGTTATCCTACCCGTGCATCCCTTGTATATGTCTTCTGAAAGTCTTACGTAGGCTTCCCCTATTCCCTGGTCTTTTACTGATTCTAAAACGGCTGCGGTGAGTACAGAATCAAATGCTTTCTCGTAATCTATAAATGGAATATTAAGGGGTTGGGTGTACTCTGCGGATTTTTCTATGACTTGGTTGACGACGTGGACGTGATCCATAGTTGAGTACCCTTTCCTAAACCCAGCCTGCCCTCTGGGTCGATGGGAATCCAGGCTATCGCCTATGCGGCTAACTATAACTTTGGTAAACAGCTTGTACACAAGTGAGAGTAGGCGGATGGGTCTGTAATTCTTGAGGTTCTTGGGAGATCTCAGCTGTGGGGAAATAATTGTCCTAAGCTCAACAACTTCCCAGTAATCTTTCCGGAATAACTGCGATGAATCCGAGATAAGAAGAATAAAACAGGTTTTGGAATCTCTGAGTACGAGTAGGACACGGAAACAGGAGAGAAGGGAGAGCAAAGGTGAGAAGTACCCTGTTCGTTCTGTGATGGGGACAAAAGCATCCGAAACAGTACCAGCCGGAAGGTTGAAAGTGGAACTTTAGGGTAGCTACCTAAACAAATAGAAAGACCCAAAGCGTTGGAAAATGAAAGAAATAGGATTTGATCATAAATGCCACGACCAGAGAGAGAGAGAGATAGAGAGATGAAGAGAAAAAAGAGCATTCTACGCAAGAAAAGGAACAGCAGCAATCTTGAACGACAATCCGTCATCCAGTCGCCGAGTGCTCTTGCATATGAGAGAGAGAGAGAGAGAGAGAGAGAGAGAGAGAGAGAGAGAGAGAGAGAGAGAGAGAGAGAGAGAGAGAGAGAGAGAGAGAGAGAGAGAGAGAGAACTTTTTTACACACGTCCGCATCATGGATGTTCCGGTCTGTGAGTGCTGGCAGTGGAGTCCGGGCTACGACGTGAACGTACTGCACTGGCGGACAACGACGAAGGCGGCTGTCTATCCAACACAAAAGTTATGGGCACACGAGTTGGGGCCATAGCGTCGCCCTGAGAATAGTGGGCGTGGTGCGCTGCCTCTCCCTGGAATAGCGGACGTTAAAGGGGGCATGAGACAAACTACAAATTGTCCACTTTGAGAGAACTAGCCTTTGGTAACTCACTCAGCTCCCTTCCAGTCACGGAAGACGTTTTTCAACCGAGAAAACGCAAGAAAGATGAAAAAAAACTTTCAAGTTTCGCGCCAGAGTGACGTAACATGAGCAGGAGTGACGTAACACGGGCCAGAACTAAAAGTATGCTTATCAGCGTGTTAACTTCACGTTAGCGTTTAAGTGATATGATCAAACTGAACTAGAGGGCCCACTACAACCGTGCAGGCATGCTTCTTTGGTGCGGCTTCGCTCGGTAGCCGCCAATCGAACAAGCGAAATTTTGTGACGTCATTAAGGAACCGTGGGAAAATGGCCGGGGAGGCGCCGCTGCTTTAAACGCTTTCTATGATATCTTGATTTTTTTATCCAAGTTGGCGATACAGTTTGTGTCCTTATTATCTGTGGTTTAGTGCGCGATGGTGGAAAAGGTCGCACGGAAAAATTAGGATCTCTCACGGGACTAGTTAGTGCGTTGTTTGAACGTGTGGAAGGAGCGTTAAGTGGTTGTTTAGTCAACGCCCTGTTTGCGTCACCCGAGTACACGTCCTGTCTTTAGTGGTGTTTCCTCGAGCCCTAAGTTAGTTTGCGGTTGACGGATGTTGAAGGCTTGACGGCGTGAGAGGTGCGCGGCGGGGGGAGGAAGGTCGCGACTACGTCGGGAAATGTGGTTAACGGGCTAGGAGGAAACAGGAAGAGGGAAGCGAACAAAACAATAGCAAGCTGGTTGGTTAGGTATTTTCCCAGTTCTTGTTTTTGTTTCATCAAACAGTGAAAGAACAAGTTACGCGGAACGTTTGAATTTGAAGGCAGCAGCTGCGCAAGAAATAAACACTTACAGCCCTCCCACTATACGGCGAAGACGGAAGTCCAGTGAAGCTGCATTGGTGGATGAGTATACGAAGGGCTTATGGTGCCTTTTTATATGAATCGAATGAAGACACGTGCTCAGATTCCTTAGGCTGAATTCCAAATTAATTCTTGTATAATTTGTTTCGGGATACTTTCGATAAAACATCAGTCACAGCTATTTTCTGCAACCATACTCCCTGCGTAAATGTCGATATATTTTCAGCAGTCGGTAATTTTCTAACCTTTTCAACTCCACTGTGTAAATTAAACTCGGCATAATGATAGAGTAGTCCTAACGGACATTCTCACAATATGAATTTTTCGTGGTACCTATATTGTACTTAGAACATACAGAGCATTTTACACTATTCCTGGATTGAGTGCGGGCTATATTTAAGTGGACGTGGCCCCACAGACGCACGCAATTTTGGTAAGAACCCAGCGCAAGGCAGTTCGCTGTAGAGTTTCGGATCTCAAGTTCGACAGCTACTGCGTCCCGGTTAGAGGCGAAGGAAATCATCCCAGAAGGCCTCAGGCCTAAGAAAATACGCGAAAAGGATCATTCTTGTATTACCGTTGCTGCTTTTTTGTTGTTGCACTCACGATGGTAACCACTCCCCTCTATACTGCCATTGGCCTTGAGGGTATTACTTATAAATAAATAAATAAATAAATAAATAAATAATAACGCTCTTGGTGGCATACACATACACTTAGTGAGAACAGGTTTCATTGTTTTCCGGACCTACCCAAACAACACAAGTGTAACAGAAAGCCAGGAAACGCTGAGCGTAGCAAAAAAATGAGAAGGCCCCCGACACGTGCTGATAAAATACCGTCATGAAGACGCTCGAAGACGACCAGAGTACTGAAGCTCAGTTATTAGAGCACGCGTGCGTTTTATTTTTCCAGGAATATTGCGCACAGTACCGTACAAATGTATATTGAGAACAATAAAATAATTCGAATTGAACTGAGCCCCTTTTATCAGGAACGTGCGAAGATCGCAGGGAATCGCAAATTGAGGGTTGGGAATGTAAGAAATATCATTCGATGAAGCAATAAATGGGATAACTTTCTCTACCACGGTACTTTTGCCGAAAGCTTGTTTGTGTAAAAGTAAGAGAGAGCGAATAAAATTTATTAAACTGAACTTGTCTTCAGTGTAAGAAATAGGTGGTCGTTGGTGTTATTAGCCCAGTGACGACCGAGGTGGCCCTTGCTATCAGGGAGGTCTGCATACCTCTCTATAGTGGGATTCCAGTGCTTCTCCCCACTGCTCAGCCGTGGTGGCACGAGGATACGCATTTTTGTAATGTCGACTTCTTGTTTAGAAGTGCACAATGCGATTCCCCACATTTTTAAAAATACGTATAATACTTCATAATGCCTCTAACTGGGTGCAAAGAGCTATCAGCTGCTCTCGGCGATCACTACGTGGAAGCACAACGTTGAGAAAAGGTTCGTTAATACGGCGATTGTTAAAAAATATACATCCCCGTTACGGCGCATGGTGACCAGTGCAAGGATAAACTGCGAAGAATTAGGAGCCTTTGTTTAACACGGTTTTAACACCGTCAGTATATATATATATATATATATATATATATATATATATATATATATATATATATATATATATATATATATATATATATATATATATATATATGTATATATATATGTGTGTGTGTGTGTGTGTGTGTGTGTGTGTGTGCTATACGTTAAATTCGACATTGAACATTATGAAGGAGACGCTAATGTAGCTGATTATTGCTCACCACCAACCAACACAGACTCTTAGTATTCGTGGTGGCAAAATACCCGCCACTCGCCCTATAACAGCGTTAATATGGTGTCAGTGATTAGGGAGATTTATGTAAAGGCTTTCGTATACTTTACATTATATAGGCGTTATAGAGAGTTATCAAAGTTAAGTCGACAGATTTTTTAAGAACTTAGGCGCTTAGATGTACGTGAAGACCACCGCTTCAGTGAGGTTATGCGCCAAAGCGGACAAACAATGAGGTGGTAAATATTGATTCCGGTGGCTTGTTTAACTAAAATTGAATTAACTTTTTATCAGGCTGCAGGAAGCAGGCACGTTTGCATTGAATAGTTAGACGCAATCTTGTTACTATGCAGTTTTATTTTGCCGAATTCTTCTAGCGCAGTCGTACTCCGAGATATAGAACTGCGAAGTTTAATTGCCGTTCGCATGATCACGCATGCTAGGCAGTAAAGACCGGAGCCAAGCTCCTCCCTTTTGTGACGTGCCTGCTATGTACAGTGTTCAGTGTGACAACAGAGTGGAGGCACCGGCAAAAATGATAACTGGCACCCTTTCAGCCTTGGCTGGCGTTACAACAATCTGCACTACTCGGAACCGCTATCGAAACACAGAACAAACGCGAGGAGCTTTGCGCCGGTCCTCACTGTCTTGCATGCGCAATCATGTGAACGGCAACTAAATTTCGCAGTTCGATATCTCGGAGTACGGATGAGCTAAAAGAATTCTGCCAAATGAAGGTGCGTAGAAACAGGATTACGTCCACATTTCCAATACAAACACGCCTGCTTACTGCAGCCACTAAAAATTTAATTATTCAATTATAGTTAACTAAGATGCCGACATCAATAATTACACCTAATTATGTGTCCCCCTGGGCGCATAACCTCACTGTAGAGGTGGTCTTCAGGTAAATCTAAGCGTCTAATTTTAGAAAAACCCGTCCACTTAATTTTGATCATCCTGTGTATGCGTTCTATATCCATGTGTTGCGGGAAAGTATACTGAGTAGGCACCCCGGTGGTGTGAGCTCCACGTTTAAGCCGCCTGGTTAGCACACGGTAGACTACCGAATGCAACACATCTGCAAACAAGCACACGAACAACTGCAACCTGCGTGCGCTCAATTTCTTTCACTGTGTGTGTGTGTGTGTGTGTGTGTGTGTGTGTGTGTGTGTGTGTGTGTGTGTGTGTGTGTGTGTGTGTGTGTGTGTGTGTGTGTGTGTGTGTGTGTGTGTGTGTGTGTGTGTGTGTGTGTGTGTGTGTGTGTGTGTGTGTGTGTGTGTGTGTGTGTGTGTGTGTGTGTGTGTGTGTGTGTGTGTGTGTGTGTGTGTGTGTGTGTGTGTGTGTGTGTGTGTGTGTGTGTGTGTGTGTGTGTGTGTGTGTGTGTGTGTGTGTGTGTGTGTGTGTGTGTGTGTGTGTGTGTGTGTGTGTGTGTGTGTGTGTGTGTGTGTGTGTGTGTGTGTGTGTGTGTGTGTGTGTGTGTGTGTGTGTGTGTGTGTGTGTGTGTGTGTGTGTGTGTGTGTGTGTGTGTGTGTGTGTGTGTGTGTGTGTGTGTGTGTGTGTGTGTGTGTGTGTGTGTGTGTGTGTGTGTGTGTGTGTGTGTGTGTGTGTGTGTGTGTGTGTGTGTGTGTGTGTGTGTGTGTGTGTGTGTGTGTGTGTGTGTGTGTGTGTGTGTGTGTGTGTGTGTGTGTGTGTGTGTGTGTGTGTGTGTGTGTGTGTGTGTGTGTGTGTGTGTGTGTGTGTGTGTGTGTGTGTGTGTGTGTGTGTGTGTGTGTGTGTGTGTGTGTGTGTGTGTGTGTGTGTGTGTGTGTGTGTGTGTGTGTGTGTGTGTGTGTGTGTGTGTGTGTGTGTGTGTGTGTGTGTGTGTGTGTGTGTGTGTGTGTGTGTGTGTGTGTGTGTGTGTGTGTGTGTGTGTGTGTGTGTGTGTGTGTGTGTGTGTGTGTGTGTGTGTGTGTGTGTGTGTGTGTGTGTGTGTGTGTGTGTGTGTGTGTGTGTGTGTGTGTGTGTGTGTGTGTGTGTGTGTGTGTGTGTGTGTGTGTGTGTGTGTGTGTGTGTGTGTGTGTGTGTGTGTGTGTGTGTGTGTGTGTGTGTGTGTGTGTGTGTGTGTGTGTGTGTGTGTGTGTGTGTGTGTGTGTGTGTGTGTGTGTGTGTGTGTGTGTGTGTGTACAGCCCCCCCCCTCCTTCCCCGGTAGAAACATACGTTAATTAATGCGTCGCAATGAGACGGGAATATGTATTACCTCCCTCCGCCCCCTCCTCCTCTATTATTCCCGTCGCCTCGTAAGAGTGAAGAAAGAAACGGCGGAGACTACGGCAAAACGAGATCTTCATTAGCCCGGAGGTCAACCGCTGGTGCTCCTTTTAAGTCGGTCCCCGCCAGCGTCGGCACGCCCCAACCGGCCTGGCGTGCTCCGTTCTTCGTGAGTCGTTCGAAATGGACTCGCAGGGATACGCCCATGCTCTCCTGCGTGTGTTTGGTTCCGTGGAATTTGTTTCGGATGCTGTGGTTTATGTTTCGTTGCGGCCCCTCCGCTCGCGTGCGTTCTCTTCGCCGCCCTTCCTGACGCGCCGGCCTACTTTCGAGTTTCCTGGGCGCTGCAAAGCATTTGCAAGCGGTTTTCGAAGTCGTAGCAGCGAGTAGGCATACAAAATTACAATTTCCCGCCTAAGCGGCGCCTGTCTTGTTGACTAAACAAACTTTCTCGTGCTTAGTTCAGAAAGGTTCATATCAATGGTAAGCCCTCGTCCCGTGGCCCACGGCAACCCCCGCTGCCCATCCTTTTCTTGTTGTTGTTGTCGTTGTTGTTGTAGTTCACCTCAGAGAGCAGGCGTTATTTTTCAAGTCAGCAGTCCGCGGGAAACGTTTTCTTGCGCGGCACTCCGTGCACAAGCCCCGACGTCACTGCGTCCCAGATATGAATGAACATGCATCTGGGGGGCGAACAGGCAAGATTAATTTTTCGCCTCTTTTTTTTTTTATTATCACTTTCAACATTTGATGCAAAAAAACTTTGAAAAACATTTTTGGTCCCATAGCCTGGCTGGCTAGTGTCGGGACCAATGGTTAGACATACCGCATAACTCAGCAAACGGTAGCAAGCGGCAAGCGGAACAGGTACAAATACATATACTGGATTACACAATGCATTTTGGGGGACAAAGAAAAGCGAAGAATATTAATCAAACTTCAGCATTATCCTGTAACATAAAACGCTTCATGCCCGCAGAAAAAGTTGTGTGCGGCTTTTTCATCTGCCGGTATAGCATTCCAAATAAGAGCACCATGAAATTCTATTAGCCGCCAACCGTATGCATTTTTAGCAACCGGTAAATTAAAGCAATTATTCGTCGCAGCTCTTGTACTGAGCGCCGCTAACTTAAAAGTGCTTAGTGGTAGAGGGTCGCCATGTTTTATTATTCTGTTTATTATATACGGAACGCTTATTACGTGAACAGAGTGCAGCGGAACTACGCGCATGTGTTTGAACAGCAGATTACTGGTATCAGTCCTATCGGAAAATGTAATAATTCTTATTGCCCTATTTTGTAAGCGGCTGAGAGGTTTCAGATATTTTTGTATGTGCTACCAGATGATTCTATACAGTAGCTTGGATGGCTATGCACAAATGCCAAATACGGGTACGCAAGGTGGTTGCGTTGAAACATTAACGGGCTTTTAGTAACGTGTGGCAGCCATACGCCACCTTCGCGCATGTCGTATCTATATGAGATTTCCAGTTCATATCTGAGTCAAACGTGACACCTAAATATTTAAATGTGGTTACTCTCTGCAGCAGCGTAGACGCTAACTGTAAATTAAGGCTACAAATCTCAGGCTGTATCTTACTGGAGTGGAAGACCACATATTTAGTTTTGTCTGTATTAATATTGAAGCTCTTCATTGATTTCCGATTCGATCTGATTTAGGCTGTCTCCAACAAAAATTAGTGCCGTGTCGCCCGCATCCATTAGGGCTTCCGGGTACAGGAACATAGAGGGAAAGTCATTCACGTAGAGTTAAAAAATACTAGGTCCAATAACTGAGCCCTGTGGTACCCTTGCGACCACTGACTCAGTAGAGGACGCAATACCATCTGTCACTACTCATTGCTGTCGGTCGGAAAGGTAGCATTTAAGAAGCTTATGGATTCTGCCTCTAAAGCCATAATCATACAGCTTAGCTAACATCATGTTGTGGTTGATTGATTCAAATGCCTTCGTTATGTCTAAGAGAACTACGACGGCTAGCTTGTTATTGTTTAGGGCCTTATTAACTTGTTGGCTTAATACCAGAACCGTAGAAGACGTGGATCTGTGCGACCGGAAACCACGCTGGTTTCGGCACATTATACTGTGTTTGGAAGCGAATGATTTAATTTGCGCTGAGAGTATCTTTTAAAATATCGTATTAATATATTGGAGTGTAGCTCGAGGGACGGGAGTGGTCACCATATTTGTATATAGGGACGACTTCGCCCAACTTAAGTTCATTTGGGTACGTACCACAGCTTTGCCAGTGGCGAAACATATGCAACTGGTGGACTGCCAAAATGTCAATATTATTTTTTATCAATTTAACTGTAATAGTGTCAAGCCCGGCCGCTTTACTACCATATAAATTCTTCACCGCTGACAAGAGGTGTGGCAGTTCTATTTAGAAACGTTTAATCCTTACCCACCACTTAGAAACGTTTAATCCTTTGTTATCTATGGACCCTATCCATTTCCTGTTCAGTTGCTAGCTCTTGTGCAATGCTCTTTTGTGTGCTGTGTCTATTCTGTCCATCCGCGGGGGCCACACCCAAAACACATTCTTCGTTCATGCCTGTATGGATCCCTCCGAACCAGTCTCCCCACCCACTAAATACCTTATTGTATACTTTTCCTTTCCTTTTGAAACCGCGATTGTCTAGTCTTCTGCACTTGCAGCCCATGCCAGGTACGTTGCCCCGTCGTGGAACAACCTTGACAGCTGCCTTGTAAATACGACCCCTTCCCCTCTCTCTCCCTCTCTCCTTTCTCTCTTTTTTGTTGTTGTTTATGTTGTAACATAAGCTTAGCCTGACTGCATGCATACTCTCCGTTTTACAAACATCTTCCGATCCTTCTCACAGTTTTCTGCAAATCTATATAAGAAATGTGTTCCAAATGTTTGTGACAGCAAAATCATTTAACTGTACTCTGATGAAGGCAAGTCCCGTTGCCGCTACGTAAGTAAACGTTCTTTGTTATTGTTCTTCCTGTGTATCTCACTCTTTACTTATACTATTTCTGCGAGCTTTGGGAGTTTTATCTTTCTCTAAAATTATATATATATATATATATATATATATATATATATATATATATATATGTGTGTGTGTGTGTTTGTGTGTGTGTGTGTGTGTGTGTGTGTGTGTGTGTGTGTGTGTGTGTGTGTGTGTGTGTGTGTGTGTGTGTGTGTGTGTGTGTGTGTGTGTGTGTGTGTGTGTGTGTGTGTGTGTGTGTGTGTGTGTGTGTGTGTGTGTGTGTGTGTGTGTGTGTGTGTGTGTGTGTGTGTGTGTGTGTGTGTGTGTGTGTGTGTGTGTGTGTGTGTGTGTGTGTGTGTGTGTGTGTGTGTGTGTGTGTGTGTGTGTGTGTGTGTGTGTGTAAAAAGTGGGAAATGAGGGGCTCGTTGAATGCAGACAGAAATAAGGGTAAGCAGTCAAGAAAGCCTAGGAAGCCAAACGGGAAAATGCGGTAGGTCAGATATATATTTCTGAAAGAAAAAAAGAAAGTGTAGAAAAAATGCCCGCCGGGTGGGATCCGAACCCACGTCCTCCAGAATACTTTTTCTTTATTTCACAATATATATCTGACCTACCGTATTTTCCCCTTCGGCACCCTAGAATTGATTCCCTGGTGGCGTGTATTTAGGAATATGATTTGGATGTCCTTCTGACGCAGAAATGCACTAATACTGTTCGGTTTCGTGACTCATGGAGGGTCTGCTGCACACACTCACGTGTGAGGGGGGGGGACACGACGAGTGGTGAGCGTGAGCTCGAGTGAGTGCGAGTGGTGACGGCGAATGGTGAGCGTGAGGGAGTGCTGGGGTGACGGCGAGCGGTGAGCGTGAGCACAAGGGTGTCTAGTGGTAACGACGAGCAGTGAGTGTGAGCGTAAGTGGGTGCGAGAGGGGGAGGGCGCGTAGTGAGTATAAGTGCGTGGGAGTGCGAGTGCTAAGGGCGACTGGGGAGCGTGTGAGTGAGGGCGTGAGGAAAAATGTGTTTCGGTGTGAATATGAGTGAGTGAGGGGCGCCAAATTTTGCCGCGGTATGTCCCACATGACGCAGCGTTTGGTGCCAGCTTAAAGTCTGCTGATTTCCCCTTTCCCCATCCCCTCAACCTCCCCCCCCCCCCCCCCCGTTAATAGAAAGAATTCGCGAGCGCAAGCCTTGCGAATGGTGTGAAAATCTCGCATCCCTCCACGTTGTTACCGCACACCTACAGGCCTCAACCACATTTATCCCGGTGCGTAGATGGCGGGGAACTATTGCCCAGGGTCCATGTACCCAATATTGCAACACTGGTCACGTGATGTCAGGGCAAATCATCCTTTAAAAGGAAGTGGCTGCCTTATGACCTCATTCCTGCTTTTTGCTCCGTTCTTCGTCAAGCAGTAGCACCGCAAACTAGGGCGTGCGTGCTTGCGTGCGCCCGCATATAAGGTGTCGTTACCAAATCACTTCATTACTTCTAGACAAAGTGCGGAATGACCCCCCGCAGTCCAATCTTGACTTCCTAAGAATAACAATTCTCGCAGGCTACACGTCTGAGCGAACCTTCTCCACTGAGTGCGCAAGGCAACCGACGACAAGAAGCGCGAGGAAGTCGTCATCGTCTTAAGCACTGTGACAAAACAGCCGAGGAAGCACCAAGTGAAAGCACTGCACAACCACTGTGATGGGCGCACTGCAACGCCAGTATACACCGCGAAGCACAGAGGACGGCCCGTGTTTCCCATCACGGGGCCGTCACTGCACCGGCGGTAGCCTTGTCCACGACGTAGCGCCCGTCACACGCAACTACGGCTGCGAGCCAACGGGTTTCGAAAAAAGAGGGGACAGAGTAGATCCCTGCGGAACGCCACGGGAGTTCCGGCTAATCGGTGCTCGCGGGGCATGTGAGCCAAGCGAACGGCCGGCCATAAAGCCCCGTTTCCCATCCGAACCTCACACAGGCTGCGTGCATACACATCCAGCTGCGCTCAAACGTGTACGCGCGGTGTGGCGTCCTAGACGTCTGTGCGGAGATGGACGCTGAGAAGCACCGCTGCGTTCGCGGTATGTGCGTACGTTCTGTGTGCGTGTGCGACTACGTAAGACGAGGAGGGGACACGCGCGTAAGGGCGCGTGTTTCTTTCACTTCTCCGTGGCCGGAAAGCGACAGGGCGCTTGCGTGAGACTTGTGTGTTTTTGTCGAGAGGGCAGGAGGGCAGCTGTCTGCGGCGGCATGTACGAGTGCAACGTTTATCTTGCTCTTCCAGTATTACGTACGCAAAGACTCGACCTTTTTTTGCAATTTGGCTTAAGTAAAGTGCGCTGGCGAAGAACGGTCGCAAATACACACGTCGCTGAAGAAGGCCCGCGGCTGGCTTCTTTACACGCTCTTTGCTGACTAGAAGCCAGCCAGATAGCGGAGGGCTTCTAGACGTTCCCTTGCAGTGCGGAGTTGAGGTGTCACGATCCTTAGAGGTCGATTCGCGGCATGGAACTCTTAGGAATTGGGAAGTTTGGTCGCTGACTGGTTGAGCATCCTCATATACGAAAGACATTGTGGCAGCTCGGAAGGATGTAGGACGATTAAGGACTAAGGCTGGGGTGATATGGGTGCAGAGCGCGAGATAACCCTCTACGTCAAACGTCTCTACAGCCACGTCTCGGGGGCCGCATTCAAGACTGACTTTTTTTATAACACTTCAATAAATACAGTCAGTCCTTCGAGGCAGTATTTCCAAAGTGTACCAAAACTGTTTTGAAATACAGCCACGAGATTGTGGCGCCCTTGCCACCGTCCCACACTCCATGTGGTCCTGTCCTAAAGACCCCTATCTTCCATTATCTCTTGCGAGCTGTGTGAAGGGCGATTGAGCAGCTCGGACCTAGAGGTCCAAACCTCTAGATGGTATAGCCTGCTGTGAACGCCGCCGCGAGACTAACACTGGCGGCTACCCCTCCATTCTAAACAAGCTCCATTTTAATAAAGTTTCTGTCTCCTCCCCCCTCTCTCTGTTCCTCTCTCTTTTTAATTCCAAATTTTCTAACCAGCATCGGCCCTGCAGAACAATCAACAACCCGCAGTAGTTCGCGTATTTTGTGGCTCCGAATTTTGAGCGTGATAGCTTGAAAGTGTCTTGCTTCGAACAGGCGTGTTTATTTGTAAATTTCTCTAGTGCATTTAAGCGTGCGAAAATATGATGTGCTTGCAGAAATGGTTTGTACTGTCTTGCCACGTTTGAAAACCAAATAAATAATCGGTTTGTTTCGGATTGGCCATTACGTCATTCCATGCGGTGTTGTAAGTTATAACCTTTATCTACCGGATGCGCGAGTAACCCTCGGTGTTTTTCATCATCTACGGCGATTACATTAGGGTGCCTTGAAGAACGCGAAAACGTCGTAAAGTTAACGCCTGTTATTACAAAATCACTTTATTCGAATTGTTTTATTCGGAGCTTTTCACGGCCCCACATACATTGGAGAGAAAAAAATGTATGCCGCTTTTAGCGAAGTACCGCTAATAACGAAGTCGGTTTTGTGTTTCGGAGAATGTTTTCCGGTTAACCTCGAAAACAAAATGTTGCGCAAAAAGAACATTTTGAGGGGTAGGGGGTTAGTAAATTGATTGATTGATTGATTGATTGATTGATTGATTGATTGATTGATTGATTGATTGATTGATTGATTGATTGATTGATTGATTGATTGATTGATTGATTGATTGATTGATTTAACGCGCTGACGTTAAATGGGCGATGAGGCGCGCCGTAGTGAAGGGCTCCGGATTAATTTTGACCACATGGGGATCTTTAACGTGTGCCGAAACCTCGAACACACAAGAGTTTCCGCTTTTTGCCCCCGTCAGAAAAGCGGCCGCCGCGGCCAGTAATCGAACCCGCGTCCTCGGTTTGTAAAATGTGATTTACAGTAGGAGTTTCAGGTTTATACTTTGATCACGTGTGGTTTAATTACGTGTACTTTAAATAAGTGTGTTCGCTCTATTTTGAGATGTTATTGGAAGGGCGTAGATATGATAACCCTTTTCAGTGAATCAGGTAATTAGGCATGACAGAAAATTCAAACTTGCAGACAATTTTCGGCACGCCCTGAGTGGTTTGTTAGCAGAGTTTAGTATTTTGCCGTCAATTGTGGGTTCTTGGGAAAAAACATTGATTCAATCGCTTCGGAACGTTCACATTACGCATGTTTTAATTGCGATGGTTTTGGAGACCTTAATGCTGCATTGAGAAATTGGAATGGAATGGAGGTATACTATAGAAGTACGGCAACTTAGTCCAGTTGGGGTATGTTAATGGTGTAAAGAAACAGCACAAAATACACAATGGCGACAGCAGGAGCAATGGCGGCCCAGCGCTGTGCCAGTGTTCCTTCTTCCATTGTTCTTGTTTGTTTTGCACCTATTTGTACACCATGGGATATTGATTTTGATTGGTTATGAGGTTTAACGCGCCCACGCTGCACAGGAAATGAGGTGCGCTGTATTGGATGGCTCCGGATTAATTCTGACCAGCTGAAGGTATCTGTAACGTGCGCCGAAAGCTCAAACACACGTGCTTTTTTGCATTTCTTCTCCACCAGAAAAGAGGCCGCCGCGGCCGGGTCCTTCGGCTCAGCAGCACAACGCCTTAGCCACTGAGCCACCGCGGGGGGTTCAGAGATGTCAGCTATTGCCCTGTTTGGGGAACAATTCATCCAGTCTTTCCAAACAACTAGGTGTGGTGAAGGTAAAATGTTCAGGGAATCTGTGGCCCTTTATGGGTCGTGTGGTCTCAGGGATTTCGATTTTCGAATAAAAATGCGAATACAAGCATGTTTTAAGGTGCCTCACGAGAGAACAAAATGCTGACAAGTGTTTAAACTTGGAAAAAATAGGAGATATGCCGGAGATGATGTGCGGGCAGACTTTCAAAGTCGTAGGTTAAGGAACCGTTTCGGGGAAAACCACTAAATGTGCTCTTTGGACCCATTTAGGACGCATATGATGCTTGCCCTCTACACCAAATGCACCACAGAGAGAAAATGTGCACGGGATTTGCGTGCAAATTGTCGCATATGAGCGGGCAAAGCTTAAAATTATGGCGCCTAATTGTGGCGTTTGGTAAAAGACGCCTTTAAAAGTCCAGCAAAGCGCTTGACCCATGTTTTGCGGAGCCCACCGACTGCTTTCCCGGTGTCGTCGAAGAACTCGAAGTGGCACCAAGCTTCGATTTGTAGGGGACGGTGATCATGTTGCGGGTTATATGTACGACCATAGTTTAAAGTGTGTATATGTTAATGTAGGCCTTAAGGGTTTCCAGGGTGTCCGGGCGTAATTAAATGTGGAACTGCGTTCACAGTTGGTGCCTGGAGCACACTGCCCTCGGCGGGAAGGTAAGGCTTCAACAAATTCGGCATCGTGTTTGCAAAGCACCTAAAGGTGCTTGGAGGAGTTGCCATTTGCAAGTGATATGTTAGGGCTAGTCGCATTAGCATTGCCGCTGAATATTTATTTTATTTTATTTATAATACCTCAAGGGCCCCAGTCAAGGGGTGTTGCATGAGGGGGTAGACAGTTCACAAACAGATGATTTGTTCGATGGCTTCTTTGAAATGGGCGATGCTGGAGTGGTGCACGATGTCAGCAGGAAGATCGTTCGATTCTATTGATGGTTACACAAAAAATGAAGCGTGATGGGCAGTGATACGCGCACGGGGTGGATAAACCGCTTTAGAATGGCTAATACGGCATGAAAGACGATGAGCTGGAACGATAACATGGTTTAGGTGCAATGCATGATAAAATTTATGAAACAAACACAGTCATGAAATTTTGCGGCGTGAAGCTAAGTTAACCATGTTAGCTTGAGATTTTAGTTCGGTGACGCTACTGTGATAGGAGTAGTCTGAATAAATGAATCTGGCTGCGCGAGTTTGGATGGATTCAAGTGTTTGAATAAGAGTGATTTGATGGGGATTCCAGATGGCACATGCGTATGCTAGCTTCGGGCGAACTAGTGTTAGATAGGTTAAATGTTTAACAGAAGGTGGGGCTAGACGTAAGTTTCTTCGGAGATAGCCAAGAACACGGTTTGCGTCATTAGTGATGTTCATTCTGTGGGATGACCAGGTCAGATCTGAAGTTAGAGTGATAGCGAGGTATTTACATGAATTAGCTGCTGTAATTTCAGAATTAAACAGGAAGTATTTATTGGAGGAATAAGATTGTCGGCGATGGAAAGAAATGACACAAGTTTTCTTTATGTTAAGGGACATCAGCCATTTTTCGCACCATGATTGAATCAAAGAAAGATCAGACTGTAGGATGACAATGTCGCTTGCATTGTGAACAGGACGATAAATGACACAGTCGTCTGCGAATAGACGAATGTTAGAAGCTAAGTTATTGGGAGGTCGTTAATATACATTAGGAATAGTAGAGGACCAAGGACAGTGCCTTGAGGTACGCTGGAGGTTACAGCGGATAAGAAGGAGCGATGGTTGTTAGCACAAACGAACTGCTTACGGTTATTCAAGAAGTCACATATCCAATTAAAAACAAGACAATTAAGGTTAAGACGTGCAAGCTTCAAAAATAATCTATTATGGGGAACTTTGTCAAAGGCTTTTTCGAAATCAATAAAAATGGCGTCTACAGGTATGTTAATATCCAGGCTAGAACTCAGGTCGTTAACGAACAGGGCGAGTTGAGTGCCACATGAAAGTCCTTTTTGAAAACCGTGTTGGTTAGGGTGAAAGAAATGCAATGAACGTAAAAAATGTACTATGTTGGAATAAATTATGTGTTCCAATTACTTAGAGCATACACTTATGATCTAAATGGGGCGATAATTGCTCGGTGAAGATGAAAGACCTTTTTTCGGGACAGGAACAATCTTACCAAGCTTCCAGTCCTCCGGCACCACTCCGCATGAAATGAACTGCTGAAATATGTACGAAAGAATAATGCTTGTTATAGGCATAGTGTTTTTCAGTATTTTGGAATTAATGCTGTCCATTCCCACGGATGACGAAAGTTTCAATCCCTCAATAAGTTTTGCAATTCCGTATGAATCGAATGTAATACCTGGCATGACAGGATAATCAAGGAATGGGGAGTCTTGAAGCGGGCTGCAAGATTCAGGGATAAATACGGAAGAGAAGGCAGAATTTAATACTTCAGGGGTAATATGATCTGGAATAGGATCACCGTGTTCATCAAGTAATGATAATGTTTTTGTGGGGTTGGGGTTCCACGAAATACCGCAAGACTACTGGAATTTTTTTCTTACCTCTGTGCTATAAGTATCCATGCACAAAATTGGAAACCTTAGTTTGGTACTGCCACTGACATTTTGTGCCTAAACGATTCCAAGCGTTACTATGCGTGGCGTCTCGGCCAATTGACGTTTACGGAATTAAATCCTCTCCTATATTATCTCATGCTCCTGCTAATGGTATTATTATCTCATGCTCCTGCTAATGTGTATGTGTGCATGTGTGTGTGCATGTGACTGGGCATCTGTGTTCGCGCATGTGTGTCTGCGTGTGTGTGTGTGCATGTGTGTATGTGTGCGTGTATGTGTGTGTGCATGCGTGTGTGCATGTGTGCGTGTTTGTGTGCATGTGTGTGAATGTGTGTGGGGGTGTGAATACGTATGTGTGCATGCGTGTGCATGTATGTGTGGAAGCGTGTGTGTGTGCATGTGTGTGGGTCTGTGTGTGTATATGCGTGTGTGTGCATGTGTGTGTGGATGTGTGTGCGCATGTGTCTGTGTGCATGTGTGTGCATGTGTGTGGGTGTGGGAATACGTATGTGTGCATGTGTGTGCATGTGTGTGTGTGGATGCGTGTGTGTGTGCATGTGTGTGGGTCTGTGTGTGTATATGCGTGTGTGTGCATGTGTGTGTGCTTGTGTATATCCATGTGTGTGTGCATGAGTGCGTGCATGGGTGCGTGCATTGGACTCTCGTACAGGAACATCGTAGAATCGTTACATAATTTTTGTGTGTTGCATACAATAAGCATTTGCGTTAAGAGCGGGTTCCGGAGCTGAACTTCGTAGAAATCTATAAGGTGTTTGCGCGATTCCCAGCCAAATATTGCAGCCTGTGATGGCTCTGATGCTGGTGGTTCTTTAAAGAATGGTATTACCCTCGTTCAAGCGAATTATTAAAACCAAGAAAAAGTTTCATTGTCAGTGTTAACCGTGAAAAACATCTTTGCGGATCATTTAACAGTTTTTATGCTATTATACGCCGAACTAATTCGGTGCCCACTTACTGCGCATGAGCAGTGGAAAAACCGTGGACGCAGTTCCAGACACATGTTAAATGACCTCAACATAGCATCACGCAAAGAACATACAGTGCCATGATATCGATATGCCTTTAAGCACCACAGTAACTGCCAGAGATGTACTATACGATTGACTTAAAAAGTGCAATGTTATATGTCACTGGTCTTAGACCTATTGCCAGTCCTTGGTCGGGCAGTAATACCGGAAAAATTGAAATAAGGTTTTCGGGGACGTACGCCATCAATGTTCGTCGAGAACTACAACGACGCTGTCTTTCCCGCCTGCCGAACAAAATGGCCCTGACTGCACGCGCGTCTCCAACCACACTTTCTCCCTTTTCCTCTTCCTACTCTTCTACCCCCTGGATTGCACTGCCCCAGTGCAAGATAGCAAATTGGGCACTTCTCCTTGTTAACCCCCAGCCGTTCTCTTTCGCCTTTGACACACTCCTATGCCTGCAGTGAAGCGGCTGCCGTAAGGACACACCTCACAGATTAGCGAGCCGAACTGTCTCGAGTGCGTCGTCAAACCCAAAGATGCATCAGCCACGTCTCCTGTCGCAATATCCGGGCGCAAATAATAGCTCCCTGATCCTCAAGCGAGGATACGACACATTCCTCGTTCATGACAGGCAATACTGCCGAACCAGACGCTGGAAAAAAAGCGCTCTTCCTTCTGAAAGAGCGGTAATACGACACTAAAACAAGGTACTGGTCTAGTTTGGATGTCAAAACTCTGCGAGTGACGAGTAACTAGGCCCACGAGCCGGCGGCCCTATTTTCACCCAAAATAGAGACTCCGCACAAATGTTGCCAATGCGTAAGGAAAATCCGCGCGGACACGACGTCCCTGATGCGCGCTCGGGGAAGCATCAACGGTCGTCGGACGTCCGTCCGCTCCACGCCGGCGGGACAAGAAGGCGCTCGCCGTGAGCCTGCTTGTCTTGGCAGCCGGTACACTTACGCGTCCGGTCGACGTGGAAAGGGAACGGCGGCGCGAGCATGCCAGGGCCCCGGCAGAAGCGCCGCTTTGGAAGGCAGAGGTCAAAGGTCGCAGCCCCATCTCAGTCTCGACCCAGATTTCCGAGGAGCCATTGTGTATGTGTCGTCATTGCTCGCTCACTTTCCTCTCAACGCCCCCCTCTCTCTCCCCTCGCCCTCTTTTGTCTTGTCAGCCCTTTTGCTTTGTGCTTAGCATACACCACCGCTGAGTTCTCCCATGTCCGTCGCCTCTTCCTCCTACTGCGCTGGAAGATCAGCAGACGCCAATGCCTGCCCGTTTCGGATTTTGTCGCCTCCGAAAGACTGCGGTCCTCAGTGCTCAACTCTAAAACCGAAGCCAGGTTCCGACGAAACGAGATTCTTTATCAGTTGGTGTTGGTTAAGCTCACTCCTTGGAGCCTTGTAAGAAGGCAGATAAGATTCCTGGGAAGGGACACGAGTATCGGATGAACCTGCGCCTGTTAAGAGGTCGGAGGTAGGCGACAAAATTTGCCCTGCGGGACGACCAACGTCAGCTATAGCACCGCTCTATTATATGCAAAAGGCTCTCGCGCTGTTTAGTTGAGACTGCGATGCCATAACCGTTGATTTCGAGACGCGCGGCGTATACGACTTGACGGCCCAGTCGAGGTCTGGAATAGTTTGCGACGACCTTCCTCCTGCGCCAGAGGAAGTGAGCCGCTAGATACAGCGTCGTCGTCGGGGAGAGGGGGGCGTATACGTACAGTTGATGCCGTTTTAGTAGCGCACGGTACCTACACGTGTAGTGTGCATACTCGCGCGTACGTACCGAAAGCTAGACGGGTATCGCGCCTGACCGGTGCGCTTGTCGTTGTTAGCCTGCCCACTTGCGTCAGAAAACACAGTCATCGTCATGAACTCCAACCGATTAACATGGAGATGCCCTTAACATGGAGATGCCCGCTCCTGGCTAAAACGTTGATGCCGAGTGATGACCAAGATGGGGATCGTAAGAGGCAGGATCGGTAACCCTCACTAACCCGGATGTAGCGCTAAGAGAGGAAGTGAGATGCTTCTCTTCGCAAGAGAGAATCACGAATGAATAGAGAGATCAGATTAGAACACGTCCCTCTCCTTCTCCCTCCGTGGGCTCACTAAATTATGAATTTGTTCATTTGTGTTTACTAATGTACAAAGATTTGGGAGGAAAGGGTGAACTCAGGAAGCACTCGATAGACGTGGCTGGGGACCCATGGGAGAGGCCTTCGTCCTGCAGTGGGCACGATGACGATGATAATGATGGTGATGAATGTACCTGTCATTATGTTTGTTGTCCTTGCCGTACACGAACGAAAACACAGAGAAACAAGACGTTAGATATAATTGGTGTGAGGCAAAGTTAATCAATAAATGGCTCAACCGCGTATGTTTAGTGCTCTCTTCATGTTCGCGTTGTAAATATTTCAGCTTCTGACATAAAGCTTTTGCCCCGAGTGCAAGAAATTGAGCAAAAACCAAACAGAAAAAAACTTGGCAGGACTGCACACTCGGCTGCGGGTTTCATCGGCAGCTATAGTAATTGATTAAAATTATTGAGCTATTCGAATTTCCGGACTGATTGGATAATTTATTGATTAAAAGTTGTTTGAAACCATTGATTGTGTCCGCTGTCTTATGATGTCCTTCTCTTTCCTGTGACATGTCATTGCTGTTTATAGTATTTCAGCAATTAAATGTGTTAATTTTGCAAATTATGTCTTCTGGCGCAAATATAGGTGTTAGCAGTTGGCACCCCTTCACGATTTTTTATAGGCGAAGCTCCTTAGGGCTCGGCCTGTTGGCGTCTCATGTCGTCGTCGTAACCATCGTCCCATGTAGTCACGGCAATCAAACACCGGGACACTCGTTTACGCCACGCGCTGGCACGCTTCGTAACGCGTACTAAAAAAACACCGGGGCTCTCGTTTAGGCCTTGCGCTAGAACGCTTCGTGCTTCAAAGACGAGAGACTTTTAAAGCGAAGCTGTATACCTCTACTCCCTAACGGGGTCATCTCCGTTGGCGAAAACACCAAGGCGCCAAGAATACACTTATGCACTGCAGGCTTCGCCCCTCCCAAGGTTTCCCGTTAGTGGAGATGGCCCGCGATTTCAATTTTTCCTTCGTAACGTGCGTAAGGAGGGAAAAATGGGAAAAATTGTAAGCCGTCTTAAGCGAAGTTCAAATGTCTGGGGTTTCGTGTATTTCTCCTGTCTCCAGACAAAACCTCCCCGGGCTCGACATGTTTTTGAAGCGCCATTGGTTGGAATATGAACGCCCCGTTGTGTGGGCTATTAGCACGCAGTCACCACCCAAGTCACACGCCGTTCAAAACATGATTTGAACCTTAAAATTCTGCGCTTCATCGCATGGACATGCATCTTGAGTAGATTAGTTATCAATGGGCGCCATTTTCAAAATTGGAAGACTGAAAATAAAACCGTGCGTGTGTGTAATGATGACGACCGTCAACGCGCGATGGAAATAAAATTTCCTGGTACCTTTCACCCAAATTCTATGTCACCTGTATACGGTGTGCTAAAACGTTTTGCTCGTCATTCTCCTTCACAGAATGGAATGATCATGCTCTCTTTCCGCCGTTTTGTTTTTGAAATGGGATAATAGTAGAAGTTGGAACGGTTGAAAAGATCATTCATTATAAACCACATGTCAGAGCGCAGCGATTAGTAGTAATAGCGCCGCCCTTAAAACAGAAAATTACCCAGTCACTAGGAATGGTTGCCGTATCCCCGCTTCCTTTTAAATCTTTCTTGCTTTAAGATCTTTTCCACGGGTCTATGCCATGTTTCGCATGGCCGACGACTTTGATGAGTGACCGCGCGGGCAATGTAGCACACAACGGGACGTTAGTCTTTCTAACAGAAGGCTATTCGAAGTGCTGAGACCGTGAATTAGACCCTAGCAAGATATACCACGTTACTTGTAAGTTGTAAGACGCCGGCCAAAACGTCATTTTAAGAGCCCTTCAAGAAGGCGACACAAAACACAGCTCTGGAGACTAAAAAACCCGTCCTCCGTGATTTTGCCGACGGACACGATATGTGGAAACAGAGACATTAACAACTTCGATGTAAAAGAAATAGCTTATCTGATGATCGACTGAAAGGATAGGTTTAGAAATAATATGTAACGCTCATGTTCATTGCAGAGTTATTTTTTTCGTTTTCGAGCATGCTTTCGGCAGTTGCGACCATCTGTATATGTTGTATCGTTTCCCTAGGAAAAACTTTAGTTAAGATTCAGTTTGAGATTGTTAGCGTTCTTCCCTTGAGTGTTTCCGTTTTGTTTTGCGCTGTAATCACCATGAATACTTACCAAGAATCCGAGCTCACCACACTGCCGCTACAGAGCTCTTGTCTGGTCAGACGGTTGTTCTACGGAAGCGAGGGAATTTTTGAGAAGAGAGATCATTATAGCCATACATGTAGACACCTTTTTTCAATAAAGTCAGCGCAGTTGGTTGTCTGCGCGTGTCAGCACAGTTCCGCTCGTACAGGGGGCATTACCGCATGAATAGATTAGCCGCACATACATACATACATACATACATACATACATACATACATACATACATACACGCATACATACACGCATACATACATACATACATACAAGGAACTTGCATACATACATACATACATACATACATACATACATACATACATACATACATACATACATACATGCATGCATGCATGCATGCATGCATGCATCCACGCATACATACATACATACATACATACATACATACATACATACATGCATGCATGCATACATACATTCATGCATAGATACATGTATACATGCATACATACATACATACATGCATGCATGCATGCATGCATGCATGCATACATACATTCATGCATACATACATGCATAGATGCATACATACATACATACATACATACATACATACATACATACATACATACATACATACATACATACATACATACATACATACGTACATACATACCTGCATGCATGCATGCATGCATACATACATACATGCATGCATGCATGCATACATACATACATACATGCATACATACATGCATACATTCATACATACATACATGCGTACATAAGCACATACACACATACATGCACGCATGCATATAAACTTACGCACATGCATGCATACATAAATGCGTACATACGTACATACATACATACGTACATCATCATCATCATCAGCCTGCTGTGGTCCAATGCAGGACGAATGCCTCTGCCATTGACCTCCAACTGCTCCTCTCCTGCGCTGCTTGAGTCCACACTTTACCCCCCACATTTTACCCCTCCATCGTGCTGTTGGCCTTCCCCTTCTTCTAGTCCCGTCCCTTGGTATCCACTGCGTTATCTTGGTGCCACACCAGTTGTTCTTTCGCCTAACGGCGTGCCCAGCCCAAACCTTTTTTTTTCTTTATTTCAGCTATGATACCCCACACTTTCTATGCGTTCAGGCATCCACATCAATGCCAGTGGCAAGTACCGGCCCTCTTAGGAAAAGAACGTAGGTGACAGCAACAACGAAATAACGCAACCGTTGCTAAAGAACGCGCCAGCAACTGTTTTGCTCGAAATGGCAAAAACGCCGGGTGTCACTGAAACAACCTCACACACGCTCGCAACGATGGATTGCGGCTATTATTTTTATCCCCGTTGTCATTACTATCATTATTATTATTATCACGACCGAGAACCAACGGGGAAGGCGTCCGCAATTTATTTTAACGCCGCACCCGAGAGTTCACCCGCTCCGCGTAACTGAAGGGTTAAGTGGTGGGCCCGCGAAAGAAGGGCTCGCCAATGTGGACAGAACCCTTATAGCCTCGTCCCCAGCGCGCGACCTCCGGCGTCGGCGGGCACGGGGGCACACGGCCACGGCAGCACGCTTCCTCGAGGCTACTTCCGAAGGCGGCTCCTGTCATTTCTCGTCGCCTCGACCTTCCTGGAGCGAAAAAAGGAAGCCGGCATGCTCGACCAGACAACAGGCTCCAAATGGCCGCCGCCGTCTCCACCGCTTATGGCGGCATTCACCGTCATATCGCGTCCCCGTCGCGTCGTCCACGCTTCCCCCTTGAAGTTTCGAGCGAGAGTATGCGAGAGGACAATCCGCGGCTTTGAGAGTAAAGGCGGCGACAAACGGTGCCCCTTCTTCTCCGGCTGCCTCGTTTTGGTGACGGCAGCGCGGGCGCCCTGTTTAAATATAGGCGCAACCTGTCGCCTCCAACGGCATACCGCCGAGGGTGACGGTGGGTCGTTAAGGCGAGCTTCTAAGCGACGGCCTCGCCCGCTTTCGTTGATTGATTTCGGGGAGGCTTCAGGGAACCATACGTCGTGAAAGATGAAGAGGGTACAGAGGGTGAAGTAAAATACGTTAATGAATCCGTAGTAAGAAACGCTAACGGTCGCAACGTCCACCCGGAAAGCTGATGTTCCAAGCATCGTTTTTATTACTTTTATTACTTTAACTGTGGACGAGCAGAGATGGAGTGGATAGGCATAAGACTGACTTGCCTTTTGCGGGGACAGATAATTCGAGTGCACAAAGGACGTAGGGGATAAAAGAGTTTGCTCGTAGTTATGCTTGTAAAACACGCGGGGGCGGAATTCCAAGAGATTGGATGTGGTCCGCGGCTGTGCGAGCCATCGGTAACAATGTCGCCGTCTTTTATAAGCAGTCGCGGACGCCAGCAAGAGGTCTATACAAATGTCGATTTTAAAGTTTCATTTATCCAGACATTCCGGTGCCAGGCAATACGTCTAGAGAATCTAGATAAGTTACTTTATTTAACGACTATATTGCACTCAGCGTCACAGAGTATGGCAATTAGTCGGCATTTTTTCATGGCGTCTGGGATCTGAGGATTATTCCAACTTGTTTTCTACGGGAAGGCATTTTGCTTTTCAAACTTCCCGCGGATCATGACCACCTGGGAGGAAGAAAAGCTGCGTTATTTGATTCATAAAGTTTCTTACATAACATCCAGGAAGAAATATGGCCTTGCGATGGTCCAGCACGATGGGAACGATTGGTAGCGATGAATTCAGTGGCCCTTGAGCCCTACGAAGGATGGCATTGATGGAATTCTTCGGTTTCCAAGGTACATCCACTTTGTCTTCAACGGCAGCGGTTAGAGGTCTTTGACAGTCCTACGCCCTGTATGCACACAGATATGCTGATATGCCATGCTTGTGCAAGAACACGCTATTGTTCGCTGCTAATCTTCCCTTGAGCCGTTCTACACAATACGGGACTATGGCACGACCACAGTAAAAAAAGTTCTACGTCAAATCCTTCGTTCAGTGAATCTATATAACGGTGAGAAATTCGTACGCATACTGCTCAAAAAACAGAAGCGAGATGCCAATGCTGACAGGCGCCTGTGGTTAGTGCGACGTCAGCGCGTCTGTGGATCAGGATTTCGACTCACGCTGAAACTGGCAGCCAAACGTCGCCAATCGCAGAAACGTGCCATCTGCGCTCCGATGTCGCCTCTGGATTGCGCGAACGACGACGACCGGGACCGTTATGACGGTGTACAATTGGTTTCTCAACTGGCCTCGGTAAAATACCATGACAGGTGACGGGTGCATGCACACGCATGGAGACAGACGTATGTTCTTTCTGCACCCGCTCCAACCTGACATGAATAGTTGGGGAAAGGGATTGAGTATCCGTTCGTTTACTGCACTGGACGTTCCATCAGTTTCTCCAACATTGTGTCCATCATTATACCCATTGTTGATTCCACCATGAGACATTGCTGGAGACAAAGGTACCTTTTCTGACCATGGTGCATGTTCAAGAGAAGCGCATGCAATTCTTTTCCATTGATCTACCAATTACCATACGACTATCCACTCACATGGCCACCCCGCTCCCCTAACGTGAATTCAAAGCTGGATGGCCTCTGCTGTCCCTGATTGGGAGCGCGATCGCGATTCCATCCGTAGTAGTTGTTACGGCAGTGAGCAGTGGGACGGGACGTGATGACGATGTTGACGCGGCTGCTGGCAAGTGCAGTCTTCGTCAAAAGCTTCTAGGTTACGCCGAAAGATTCGGGAAACCTTAACGAGCTTCAAGTGTGGCCGAACTATTAGATCACAGAAAGAAAAGAGAGCGCTTTCGCCAACTTGGGCATAAAACATTTCAATCTCATTCGACCAAAAAGCTTTCACGTTGAATTCCTTGTGGCCTATTAATATTTGGCATGGCCCAGAAACTTTCGACAAAGAGTGCACTTTCGTACGAACAGCCCTAATTCTTCCTGGGAAGCCGGCACGTATCATGGTCTACGGCAAAACCAGCGGCAACCATCCTGGTGACGTTGCCAAGATTTTAAGGTGCGTGATGCCGTACGGAATGCTTTGAGGTTTGGTTTCGGCGCCTGTTAAGTTCGGGCTCCTCATTTAATTAATGAAAGCCGCCGGTGGCTCATATATCAGCGTTGCCTCCGCTAGTAGCTGTCATGCAGCGTTCCTTTCATGCAACCGCAGGGACGCGAAGAAGGGGGCCGCTGAGAGCATGCTTTGTGTTCCTTCCTTTTGTAAAAGACGGGGGTGCTTAGCCCGAGTACCTCTGTTGCGTTGGTATGCGGTCAGCTCGACCGGGCGGTCTCAGTGAAGGGCGGATGGGTGCACAGCGGTGAAAACAGTTCCTGCGCGGGGTTCCCTCTCGGACGGCGCGCACGCCGCTATTATGGCTTGCCGACATTGGGAAGTGGCTCGGTCGTTCGTCAAGGTTGACGAGCTGACGGGAAGCGAAAGGATGCCGTCGCTTAGTGTCTAAAAGGTGCGTGGCGTAGACTTTGAGGATTTGCGAAGGCGGAGTAGGTGCTGTTCGTTTATGGGTCATTCGCCTCGAGAATGCTCGCCTGGGTTTGGAGCAGCTCTTACCGCGAGTCACGTGGCGGGCAGCGGCGTCCCTTAGTCTCGGGAAGGGATGAACCCACGACTCCCTCATTGTGCCAGCGCGCGCGGAGACAAATGCCATGCGGCAAGGCGAGGATACTGTAGGATGCTAGCCCCGTGAAGGCCGCTCTCAGCGTTCGGCTTTGGCTTTGAGCAAGTGCCGCCCGCTTAACGTAATGATTCGACCACTCCGCGCGGTCAGTGACTTTAGGTAGCAGATATCTTGTCTTTGCATGTCGGTTGCAATAACGTACGCGGGAAACATACTAGGAGCTGCATGAGAGAGAGTGGTGGGTCATGTGACTGCAGGTGGGGACATGTGTGGGACTGGTTGGTTCTTGTGGCCAATCTGTGCTCCATATGAACCATGTTGAAAAGGGTTTTCGCTCTTTCTTGAACGCCCCCTTCGGAGGCGTTGTTTTTGGGATCAAAATCAGAGTGTGGGGTTTGGTCCAGGGTCGGTCGGTCGGTCGAGAGGCATCTAGTTCAGTATAGATCACGGCCGAACAGGATGCTGCGGGCAGAGTGACCATGTATCCGTCATTCTATCCTCATGTAAATACTTGGAGTAATGTAAATAGTGTAAATAAACCTAAGAACCAGCAAGAAAAGCAATCCTCATCCCTCACCAGCTTCAAGCATCGGACGTCGGTAATCGGAGCGAGTCGAGATCGTCCTCTCGGCTCGAGCATCAAAAGAACCTCACTATTTCGTCTTCATCATTCACCAAGAAGATAGAGAGGCGAAATCTAACTGCGCCCAACGCGGTAACCCGTTCGGCAGGGCCGCAGCCAGTGATGTTGCGTACCTGGGAGAAAAATTCCCATATCTAGGTTCAGAAATTCGCTATTTTTATGATATATTCCACGTAGGTTTCTCCAAGATTCCCTGCAAATTTCCGTGCGTTCTCTTTTTGCTGCAGGTTGATCATTACGTGGTTTCCTGATCGGTTTCGGGCCTTAGCCAGCGCCACTTATGTCTACATTACGTAGCCTTCCGGACGCAGACGCCGTTCAGAGAATAAGAGTTTCAGCGTGCGCTAAATTTCACTACATCTGGCGATCAGTAGCATTCGACTATGCAATTAACGCTTTGTACTACACAGCATGCTTACTACGGATATTATAGTTCTAAGCTAAAACTGCTCGTATGAATAAGAACAATACATTGTTGGGTAATTTCGGCAATTTTAGCTCAGCTCCGGAACTACTGGAGCTATATCTTGTTGACAGAACGCCGACTAAGGCGCACCCGAAATAATTCTTTGCATTTTGCCCAGGAACACATGCGAACAGGCTTCGCCCCTTCAGCCACCGCCGCTTCACGCTTTACTAGCTCGTTCTCATGGAATATTCGTCCCATATATGCTCCCTCCTGCCCTACGAACTGGATTGGAAACGGTCTTGGATGCTTCTGGCTGGCGGGAACACAACTGCGGATATTTGAGCGACGAAGTTTTAGACGGAGTGTTTAGAGAACTGTTTAGAAGAAAACTAATAAATGACGCGAGGTTCGTTTTACTGGCACTAATTTTTCTTTTTACTCCACGACTCCTAAAATTCCTCGCATCTGTTAAAGATTCCTTTTGTTTTTTTTCCTTTTGGCCAAAATTACAGCCGAAAATTTCCCGCAAAGGGGAAAATTCCAGGCTCGGAAAATCACTTGCCGCTGCACGTGGATGACAAACGGACAAAGAAGGAAGCGAGACGGACGACAACGGTAATGCAACGGCAAGACAAACAGACGTGGGGTGAAAGAAAAGAGAAAGAGAGAGCCAGTTGGTGGTGGGAGTCGCACGACACTGCATTCACGAACTGCACACTCAAGATAGACTCCCAATGCGACGGACGTGACCGGCATTCATGCATGGTTCGCCGGAGCCCGTGATGAAGGATGCCGGTCGGGACGTGAACGATGCGTTCCACGTGCTGTCTGTGCGCGTGTGAGAGCGCGTGCACTGTCGTAGAGGAAAAGGAGGAGGGTGAAATGGGCGTGACTGTCGAGAGAGAAAGTCACGGCGGCCGACCAAGACTTTCACCTGTGGCCGACCACGCACGGCCGCAGACGGGTCACGTGATTGCGCAAGGACAAACTGGCGCGGATACTGACGGCAGATGAGCAACGGCTTTATCTCGTTGAGGAGGACGGGAACGATGGGGCAGCGGACACTTACTACCGACCGTTTTTAGTGCGATAGTGCTATAAATTGCATCGTGAGCGAAAAACACGTGCAGTCTGCGAGGCCTCATGAGCGAATCAATGCCGAGCCAGCAAGAAAAAGGAGGGGGAGTCTTTCTTGTTTGCAGAAACGTACCTGGCTGCGCCACGCGTTCGGCGGAACGCGCGCGAAACCCGGGTTGAACCTGAAAATTTAGCGTCGTTTCAAGATAAATGTTAAAACTTGGGGTCGCTCACCTTATATCCCGGTTTTGTTTCAGTAACGAAATTTTCGTCAAGCTCACTCAAGCGTCGTTAGCACCGTTCAACTTTTCTCATATCTGTTCATACATGAGGAACGTGTGCTATAGAAAGCTGTACGCACTAACCTGGAACAGACTCTGTTCTGTATGAATGGCTTTGGAATCCCTGTATGCATAACCACCTTTAACTGTCACAACTATACCCTTGATAAACGACCAACAATCACGAATGAAAAGTGACCTGGTCTCGCGTCATTCTCAAGTCCACCATCTGAATCGAGCCTGATTTTAAGCGTGGGAAAAAATCCACCTCGTAAAGTTGCGTCTATCGGTGGGAAGCCCCCAGTGAAGGTCACAGAGCGGAAGAATGCCACCCGACCAAGAAAGTGCGTTGATTGGCGTTGCTGAGAGGCGTCGGAGTGAGGCGCTGCTGGCGGGAGCTTTGTTTGAAACATTCCAATCGCGTCGTCTGCTAGCTTAGCGGATGCTTGGAACGTGAAGAATGACATTGTTCCCAACTGCGCCGCTGCCCTCTACCGAGCACTGCGACTTCTTTGGACCGTGACTATCATTTAGGGCAGTGCCGGATTAGGAAACTGTGGGGCCCGGGGCTACTGCGTTCTTGGGGCCCTAATGATGGTGATTATGATTATGATGACGATGATGACGATAATGATTCCGCTTTATTATGCGAAAATTTTTGAAGCCCATGTTATGCTCACTGATCAGTTGTAAATTATACATAATTTTACGCTTTCGTGAAACTAATGTCCTGGCTTGATGTCTAGTATTATAAAATGGATTTTATCAGGCGTAAAAGTTGGTATGGTTTGATTGCCAGTTCATCACAGATTCACAATTAATCGAAGCGCCGTGTCGGCCTGCACACGCCATGGTACAGAAGAGTATTTTCTTACAAGAAGCATATTTTATTAAGCCTTTAAGGTTTTAGGTTTATTGTAAAGTTCTACACCTGCATATATGGGAGGGCTCAAAGTCTGCGCAGGCAGCTGTCACTCACAGACATCGGCCAAACAGTTAGCCGCCACGGCTGACGGGCCAAAATCCTGTAGGTTACCCGCGCAGACGAGAAAGCGCGCAGTGGTTAGAACACGCGCCGCCTTTAAAGAAGGTTGGGGGTGGGAGGGCTCAGACGTGTAGCGCAACGCAACCTTCCTGTCACAGCACGATTAGCACAAAGAGGATAAGCAGAAAAATGTCGCTTTTTGGGCTGGGGAGCGGCCCGCTTCGTGCTAGGGTTTGCGCATGGCCGTCGAACTTTCATCGGCGATGAACTCCTGCTGCGCAGCTGTGATGGTCTTGCTAGTCGGAAAGCCGTTACACAACAAAGGTTCCCCTTCGGGTTGGAGAGCGACACGTGAGCACGAGAGATGGCATCAGACAACAGTTTAATAGGGATAGAATGTATCTGCTCACCCCCGCGCTGCTGCTCCCTCGGGGCCGCGCAACAGTTCCCGCAGTCAGTAGTTCGTTGTCGATCGGTCGGGCCGTTGTTCGGTCGTAACTGGCAGTGGAAACACGCTGAAGCGTCTCGTCCCGATTCGGGGTCTACGACGGAGGTGAGCATGGGTGGACCTCTCGTTTTCGAGTCCTCAACACGTCTGCCCCGTCCACTGTTTTTGCCGCGCTTCTTCGGGGGTTCTTCTCCTCCTGCCGCCGCGCCCAAGCGGGACCAGATCTGCGGGCCGCCCTTTGGTCCGCTCCCTCCGCCGGCTCATTCCAAAGAGAAAAGCGCCCACGGGGACAAACAGCTTACCGTCCCCGAGTGGCGGCGGAGGTACGTTTTCAAGACGGCGTCGAAGGGGCCGCACGCAGGATGCATTTTTAAGTGGACACAGCTTTCGTCATCCCGAAAGGAAACAGACGTTGTTGTTGCTTTGTTTGGCGTCCACGCCTGAGCTCTTCACACCGCCTAGGCCTGCTGATTCCCCAGCTCGGAGGGAGCCGCTGTGGTCGGGCTGGCCCGGCCTCTGCGTCCACACGGAGTGACGCTTAGAGAATTACGCCACGAATGGAGTCACGTGGACATGTAGCTTCAGCAACGCTTCTTCCCAGACAGCCTGCAGAGGCTACAGCACAGAGGCGCGGGCTGAAGCCGAATGACCCCGCGAATGGCCTACACAACCTTTAAACATTTAAATAACCATTTATACGATGATCATTCAGCGATAAATATCGAGTCGATATCAATCACGCTTATGCGATTCAACTAATCCGCTTAGCTTTATTGAACGTGTTATCGCAATGAAATTCCTTGTCAAGCGCTATACATTGCCATTTCTGGCAGAAACTGTGTATGAGCCCGTGGGGCAGTGCTTAAGTTGTGTATAATTACTTATAACGTCCGTTAGGCTTAAACAATTTAGAATGTTCTTCAGACATTATTTCATTATTCGCATGCCTGACCCTTTCTTATACTGAAACGTGCGCGCGCCGAAACGTCCGCGTGCTTACATGTTCGTGAACCGAAAAGACTACCGAAACGACCTGTGCCGAAAAAGACTGGAACCGAGATCGGGGCCTTTTTTATGTGGCTTCTTAGGCCCGGTTAAGCTGTGTACCCACGACTTTTGGTCCAAGACGTCTTCTCATAAATCTGGGGAAAACAAGGAAGAGGAGTAGGAATAACTAGATTAAATTGAAGTGGTCTCGAAGGTTGTAAACCATAACGTGAGGGCCCCCCCACTCCTCTCCACCTGTCACGAATTAGTCATCTTCGGTGTGAAGGTGAGGTTGAAGCTCCTACCTTCAACTTTCAATGCGGCAGCGAGCACACTAAAGATTTTTTATATGATCGAGCGGGGCCCCTGACCGCTGCGGGCCCAGGGCTGCAGCCCCCGTAGCCCCCCCCCCCCCCCCCCTTAATCTGGCCCTGATTTAGGGTCCTAGGATTTCGATCTTCAAGCC
Source organism: Haemaphysalis longicornis (assembly GCF_048455015.1). Lineage (NCBI taxonomy): Eukaryota > Metazoa > Arthropoda > Arachnida > Ixodida > Ixodidae > Haemaphysalis > Haemaphysalis longicornis. Next base: position 126,067,032 of record NW_027526445.1, on the reverse strand, counting down.
TGATTATAAAGCACAGTTTAAGTCATGAGAATAGCCATACGACCATGTCGTCACATTGAGCCATCAGCGCATGAGAAAACGTTCAAAACACTCGGCAAGAGCTCTTCTCACGAACCGTCTCGGCGCCGCAAAACAAGTCTCGGCGTCCGTATACCATGAAAACATCCATAGCCTACACATCTGTCACGCTGTCAGCAAAGGCGGCAAGTTCAAACATCCGGCCACGCCGCGTGGGCAGGCGATGACGCCAGCGCCGGTTCCTGCCCTCCACGAAGCAAGTTCGATTTCGATGGCTCAGAAGCCCATACGGCTCGAGAGACCATTTAACAACGATCAGATGACGTGCCGTAGCGAACCTCCTCCTTCCATACAACGATGGTTCGCGCGAATACGCCACCTCAACACCTGATACATAGATTAGAATGCCCGAAAATTTTCCCCAGTGTTCTTACGCCTGTCCAGTAATCAATTAAGCGCGCGATGGTTTGAATTTTCTACACAGAGGCCGTATTTTGCGATTTTCTCTCGACGGAAGCCGTAAAAGCGTCAATAATTACTCAATGCTAAGGCTTTCCACTGATGTTGTAGGTGTTGATGCTACCTACGCTCAGCCCTTTTGGCACGGCAACCTTCGGGCGATCATCACCGCGTCGAATGGAGCAGCGGCTCACGTAACGGCTGCGTCGCAATGATCGCGCTAATGCAACTGACAGGAGGGTCGGCTCAATCGACGTCTCGGTATAATATACAGACACAGCCTAGACACGAGGCTTCCGGCTTACGGCTACACCGCTTTCAACCTCGTTTGTCTTTAGGCAGCGCGTGTTCCAAAATTGCTTAACTGGCATTTCCTTAAACTTCCGTTCTTTTTATCCTTTTACTTCAAATGTCGTGTCACCTCAGTTACGTTTTATTGTTTGAGTACAGCGTAAGCCTTTCGATAGATCGGAGGTGGCAATAGCAGGCGCCGACAGGCCGCGTCGGTAGACCACGCCAAAAACATTTCGGCACGCCCCTTAGCCCCCAAGGACGGAAGAACCGATAGTATTGGGCACTGGTATAGATGTAGTTGACAGCCGTGTCCACGTAATTTATTGCGACAATAATCACGAAGCTGAGAGGCAGGCAGAGAGTATTAAGAAAAGGTGCGTGTGAAAGTATACATAGTATCTACATTGGAAGCTTGGCTTCCGCACCGTAAATGTTGACTTCATCGCGCGAGCTGCTCTCTGAGGTATTTTTCTTAGTGTGTGGGCCACGAAGCTGGCTTTGGAGTGCCGTGTTGACGAAGGAAGATGCTGCGTTCAAAAGATGTAAAATCACCCACTGATATTCCTCATTTTAGTGAAGTAACGTTGATCTTCCAAGCCTTACAGATAAATTTTGTAAAACTTCTTACAAACAAGTACAACTTATACAAATACAACCGAGGCACGGGTTTGTGGGTCGGGGACAGGGGTAAGACTTAAACGCCAAGACCTTACCACCCTTCAACCGTGCACAGACACCCAACGACAGTAACTCAAGGTCACAATCGCAAGCTATCGTGGGTGGTGCAACTTTGTTGGGCTCACATTATTACGAGTTGAAATGCTGTAACCTCACATCGAACGTCACGACCCCGTTTCCGGACTTCTGTCCGTAGATGATAGATCGCACTGTCTCCAAAGACGTAATCTTCAACGCATTGATTACGTTAGTGGAATGTCGTTGGATGTTAGTGGGATGTTCCGTTACTGGGATGTTAGAAAGGAATGACGAAGAAGACGTGTCACGCTTTAGTTTGAAATTAAACGCGTCGAGTCTATACTTGAAAGACGTCCAATCGGAGACCGGTTTCTAGCCGACGTTTCTTACTGCGCGTGAAGCTAGGGGTTCCCGGTTTCGTTCTCATGTCGGCTCAGACAGACGTCAAGCTGCCGCGGGCTGCAGTCGGATACGAAACACCATTCACTCTAGCATAAAATCCTAACACATGCAGCTAACATCAGCATAGAGGTGGGGACCGACAAACGGTGCGTTCAAGGCGCACAAAGTTTTTACGCGGATACAGATTCGTATTACGAACCGGACCAGCCACTCATCTTTTCCAGTGCCTAGTAGCAAACATACAAACGCAAGTTTGCCCTCTAATATTGGAAACTCGCTGGTGACCATGAGCTCTTTGTTTCGGCTTAAGCTAAAAAGTAAACAAAAGAACAAGTTCAAGTTTCGTATTTGAAAGGCACCCACCCTACGATGAAGTGGTACGGGTTACTATGGAGGCACTGGAAATCTCTTACGTGCTCATAGATGTTGCACGCGGGAAACTACATGTCTTTATTGAGCAGGCATTAAAATGTGAGAATTCACGCTTCCCTCAATCTAATGTACGCGTTAAACTGATTCAGGTTAGTTTAATTAAAGGGATCGGCCGCAGTAGATATACCCTATTCTGAAAAATACTTCAGACTGTAAATTGGACCCTTCGAAGTACACGCAGGGGAAGCAGGTTGTGGCGCATGTTATTTTGTAGCTTGAGCTACGCTGGCTGAGGTTGAGCAGTTTCGCGTGGCTCCTGGAAAGCCGTGCTGCGCATGCGCAAGGAGCAGAGACGTCTCACGGTGCACTGATGGAGCGCCGGAGCCGCCGGAGCCGCGACTGGGTTGGACTGGACTGGATTAAATTGGATTGGATTGGATTGGATTGGATTGGAATGAATTGGAAATCGTTTTAGCAGCAGTAAGACTGATAATCAGCTAATCCTAGACAACCAAGAAACCTAAGAATAACCAGGTGAACCTTAGCTCCCGCTATGTATATCCTGCAATAGCCTAGCTCAGCCACTGCTATTTTTTTTTCGTTGTGTATACTTTCTTGTCCGCTGTAATGATAACATCAAACGCGGATCAGGCGATGAGCTCCTCCGCGTAGGAAGCCTTATAACGTTTCCTGCGTTCAGGATTGCACGCATAACGGCGCAGCGTTGTTGCATGTTGCAAGAGGATATCACGGCGTTTATCACATCGCTACAAGGGGTGCGGCGATTCGATTTCACGAAGAGGAGCGCGCCGTTTTATTTGGCATCGTCTCCAAGAGTGTGGTGCAACCACGCGTGTCAAGGAATGAGGAAAGAACTACTCGACCGGGACGGACGTCGCTGCTGCTGCCTTGACCTTTGCCAAGGATGTTTCAAGGACGGCTTCATTAGGCGAGCTGTTTGCTGCGGGAACGCAAACACTTTCGAGTTTAGTTCAGCTTAGCCGCGTAGATCCGGATGACTAACGGTCCTTGATACACAGTTCTGGCCGCTTGGGGCGGGAACGACGTTGAGCAACGTCCCCAACCGAGAAAGAAATAGGCGATCGCGTGAGTTGGACGGAATGCTGGAAATACGGCTTATATGTGCGGAGCATCCCATGAGTACTTATTTGCGATGAGCGATGCAAACAAGGCTAGATGGTTCGGCCCATCTCGACAGCACGCACACTCCTCCACACACGTGACAAATGTCGATGTGCGATTTTAAAGCTATACCCTGCCGATAATTTTGGATAGTCGCGATGGGATAGCGTTGGCTCCGGGACCTACAGTATCAACAAACGTAACCCGGATGCTACAGGAGTCTGAAGCTGTAGGTAAGGAGCATTGTAACCATGCGTGATGAAGACATACATAACCGGGCGTAAACTTGCAGGTAATTTAACATACGCTGCGCATCTTTGATCTCAAAAAGCGCAAATGGTGGATTCAGTACCCAAGGTGATTCATGTATGCCTGGCGCTACGCGGTAACTATTAACTATACTTAGTGGGCTCACTCTTCAACACCATGTCACATATCTGGTGGTTTTGGTTTGCAACACCAGCCAAGTCAGACACGTATACGACGCAGTATGTGCTACGACGGCCTTTGGCGCGATCTGCGCGAACGGGTACATTCCTAAAGCAATAGCATTGAACTTGAATGGGACATTGAGCGAATGGGACATTGAGCGAAAAAGCATCCGTTCGGCGCGCGGCGGCAGCGACACGTCCAAAAGGAGAAGTCTCCGTAGCCTAATATTTCCACGCAACAGTCACCAACGAGTCGGGCAAATAGCGCCTGCAGTAGAATTATCCGCAATATCATCCAGATGATTCCGGTCTACAGCCGTTAGTAGAAACTAAAAAAAAAACTAACCTGCACAAATTTAATTGCAAGACTCGAAAATACGGCCGTCGCAAAACTCGAAAACATGTTACTCGCAGCAGAAAAGTCGAAAGAGCACTCGACGGCGCTCCAACGGACAATTCTGCTTTCGCATTCACAACCGATAGAAAGCGCCTATACGTGTCATGGTATTTTCTGACTTCTTTTCGGTCAGGGAACGTTTCGAATGTTTTCAACATAGTCTTCAGAGCGTCAAAATCGTCCGACAAATATTATTGAGGTAGCTTATTGAACAGCTTCGCAAAACCATGATTTCTGAACTGCCACGCCAACTAAAAAAACTAAGAAAGATTAATAGGTACACGCATGAGCGAGCAGGCAACTTGTATTCCGCTGTGCAAGCCTCACCCTAAAATTTGTGAAAATTCTTCATCAGTACGAATTCCAGTATAAACAAAACCTCCGTGAACATGTAAATAAAAAAAAAAAACGTTTGCTCGTCCGGATACTTCGTCAATAGCGGACCCAAACTCGGTCGTCAGGTCTTAATGGCACTGCCAAGCTGCGAGGAAGCCTAGCTTGCGAAATAACTGTATTTTGAATTTGCCACCATGGATAGGAGCGAGCTATAAGCTCAGGTGTATCTCATGGTATTTTAAACAGCGCCAACGGGCAACAGTCAGAAAAGTGACATGACACCCGCCGCAAGCTAACAGCGCGCTTCTTGACCACTTATCTAACATATCAAACTCGTCTTTTCTCCCTATGACGCTCTTTTAAAGGGACCCTACAACACTTGTTCCAATTTTTTTCTAAATCTCAAATTCTTTCTGAACCTAGTCAACAAGCACGTCCAGTACTTATAATAGGAGGTCACAAAGAACCCCAGCCAAAAATTACTGCTCTATGGTCAGGTAACCTGAAAACCAGCTCAAATGATTTTTCACTCTTTCCCTGCTCTTTGCGTTTTTTGAACGCTTGAATTACGTCATTACAGCAATGTGGCGGCTATCGGCCTCTTCCTTTCTGTTGCAGCAATAAATGCATTCATTTGCCACGTTAGACAAAAATGCCACAAAGAAAAGTAGAATCGAAGGTGGATGGTTCTGCTGCGACGAGGAAATCACGCAGTGCCACTCCGTGCTGTTGGTAACTAAAGCTTTCTCAGTTCTTCCAGAAGAGACGTAAAGAGTGAAAGCGCTCACTGGAAGTGCTGCAGAGTCCCTTTAAACACGATGAATCGATATTAACTCGACAAATTCGCTGTACTGCTGAATATGTATTTCAGGGATTTGCTTTTCCCCACCGAAGAGCGAAAACAGGCCGCAAAAGTTACGGGGCAACCAGGTTTATGCTTTGGAATAACCTTGAAGTATGTCGATTACAGATTACACGCGACTGCTCCCATACCCCAAGACGTCATTCTTTCTTTACTTGGTAATTTGGAAAGACTGGCAGTATGGGCGCAGCCATACTTCGAAACAAAACTTTGCCATCCTATACAAAAAGAAAGTTGAGAGAAGCGCACGTGCAAGCTTTCTCGCATCGAAAGTGCGTCAACCTTCGCTGAACGTGCGTCGAATCTATCGCAAAGCGTACAAAAAACCCAAATCGCAAACGAAGATCGAACCCATGCGACCATTTTTCGCGCACTAAGTAAGCGCATCGTACGAACAACCTAAATGCATACCGGTACGTGGTTTACGAGATAAAGGTAGACTATTGTGCTCCTCCTTCATGATTGGTGCGAATCTTGTCTCGCGTAGAAGCGTTGCTTTTTCGCGATTTTCAAGTAAACCTTTTTCCGCAATGGAACCTCGTTTTCACGCACGCGCTGTGTGTCCAGTGACCCTATCAGATATTTTCGGTTGACCAACCGTGTTCTATGAGAAAATGCGTTAATTTTTTTAACAGGACGCCATGAACTACACATAGAAAGCTTTCTCTTTAAGAATTCAGTGGTCTGGAAGTTCTTTTGCTTTTATTCTCCCGCCCACCTCCCCTTTTCGCGTCGGAAATACGCCCGTCGATGCCACGAATCCTACGAATCGATGCTACGAATGGAAACGGTGTTTTCGCAAGCCGAGGCAGCGTTTTGCAGTTGCGCCGGCACTTCGGCTTCTCCGCGAAGCGAGGCATTCCCTGCATTGACCAAACTGCAGGAAGCCAAAGGTTATTGCCGCAGGTAGCGATGATTTCAAAATGAGGAGAACGGGCGCTGCTTAGCGTGTCTGCATGTACGCCTTTACTGCCAGTCGCAAAAGCAACATTTCTTATCTCTCATTTCTTCGTTTCGCATGTCCACCCAGTAAAAAAACGAAATGGGAATTCCCGAAGAGGCCAGCGAACCTTCAACCCTCATCGCCCGCTCAGTCCGGCAGGAAGTGCAGTGCTCGCAGCAATACACGTCTATAGTTTCACGAACTCTGAAGCCTCGGTATAGGTTAGCTAAACGTCAAACACCGATAAGGGCGTCTCACAAAACGTATCACGTGCTCCACAGCCCGACTTGTTCGACACACAAAACACATACATGCGAACCTTTCGCCCACTGCCCCGCACAGACCTCTCATCTTACCCACGCTCTGTTCGGACAGGGAAGCGCTGTCCTATAAATCTCCGCCAAACGTGCCCGCGGACGCCATTAGGACGAAATTTAATGGCCGCCAAGAGCTCCCGGACGGCACGTCCTCCGCCATGAATCACGCATTATTATCCAACGACGACAAACCGACCGTGCATGCGGAAGACCCAGAGACCGACAGACCCTCCTCCGGCTGGTGAACCCTTTTTTTACGACTTTCGGCAGGCGACCGCCGCTCGCTGAAACAGGGGTGGAATTTCAGACAGACGTCCGGGGGATGCATGGCGCCATGACACGTGATTTCGAAGTGAGACGCAAATTTTTTCCGGCGAAGAGCGAGGTTTATTGGCATCGAAAAACAGAGGGAAATAGACAACTAGGTTTAAGGAACGTCGTGAATCATGCGCTGCCCGCAGCCTCTCGTCCAACCCTTGCCTCAAGCAAGAGCAATCGAGAGTAGTAAAACCCCCGGGGTCAGCGCTAAGCGCTCCAAGAGGGATAATTTATGCGCTTATTCTGACAACAGTGACTCCGTCATTTCCTACGTGTAATGAATCCAATAGGCGGAGTGATTTCACCCTGCCGGAATTTTAACTAAAGCTGGGGATCGGGTTCGTCAGCCTTCGACGCACCCGGACATGGAATGCGAAGCGTATGCGCGCGGCGATAAGGAGGTCGTCATCCTGTATTGCCGATGCCACGCCGGACGCAAGAGGTCAGTGGTTGAGGCGGTGACCTTACTTCCATCAAAACAGAGCGCGCGAGATGTCCAGGAATGCGTGCCCGAAGAATAACATCGCGATGACGGGAATCTTGCTTGACACACCCGGGCCAGATCGTGCGCACAACGCTTTTCTTAATGATTCACCGGGTCGGGTTCATCGTTCAAGCCATTGTGCTGATTCATCAGCCGAAAAAAAAAATTCTTTCACTAAATCGTCTTAACGATTTAAAGTCAGTCGAAAGTATATTAGGGCTGCGAAAGAGATGACTCCATAATTGGCCGAAATTGAAGTATCGTTGCCTGCTGCCTTTGTCTGAGTAAGAAGGGAGCAGTTCAAGGGAGCAGTTGCTTCAATCAACCGATACCCGACAAAGTAAATACAAAAGTCAAAAAAAAAAACATGCCCATACGCTAAACACTATTTTTTTGTGGTGCCCACTCTACTCGCTGCGTAGACACCACGTACGCAGGGCATTGTTTTCTCTTCGCAGCCGTTTAACCCTTCCACTTATCCTTTGTTGCTCCCTAACCATTCACGTGCACGAGAACGGGCCATACCAGTCCCAAGACTCCTTGATCGGCCGACCTCTCCGCATTGTAACAAACCCCTCCTCTCCCTTCCGCAAAGATCGAAGTCAAGAACGGATGCTACCAGTGAAGACCGGGAAGCAACACAAAAAGAAGGTGGAGTACCGCAGGGTGGCATTCTTAGCCCCGTGCTATTACAGTTCCTCTACACAGCTATATGTGCCATTGCGGAGACTCACGGCGCGGCCTTGAGTACGTTCCCATCGCCTGCAGCGCCGCTCCCGAGAGAAATTCATCTATTAATAACGACCGTTGCGGTCGCGCATCCAAGCAATCACGCACCGAGATGGAAGTAAAAGCAAGAACCAAAGGAGATATCGTCGAGGCACGAAGATGGCGGATGAACGGCGGTCGGCCCAACACCTCCTTGACGAGCGTGCCTCTTAACGGTAACTTCATTTACAAATCAAGACAATTTCTTCCTACTTTCGACTTGACTTGGACATCAAAAGGGACTCAGAATAATGATTGAAAGCGCTTGATCATTTAAGCACAAACCCTTGGAGGGGGGGGGGGGGGGGTGAGGTGGAGAGACCATGGCTTTCCGATTTATAAGGTGACTTCGGCTTGGAGCGATGCGCAAAGCGAATTATCGAAGCCCGCACGATCGGCGCACGTTGTCCCTCCTCTTATTTGCCTTGGATGCGGCTAGGCTGCTTTTCCGGTCTCGCCCCTGACACAGATTACGGGGCAGAGGCCGGCAGCCGGAGAGCGCGCCGCGACCACGCCGACGACGACGCTGCGGCCACAAGAAATCGCGGAAAGTCGCCCCCTCCCAGTGTGGGTCACTTCTCTGACCTGCCCGTCCCTTCCTTCTGCTTCTCTTATTATTTGCCGCCTGTCTCTCTGTGGCGAAGATCGTGATGAACCGAACGGGCCATGAGGAACGTTATACGTAGATGAGAGCGGCCGCACACTTATTCTCGCGGTCGTAGATCATAAGCACGACGCCGGACCGTCAAGCGCCGTGAGTGAGAATTAACTGGAGGTGGTTGAGAAAATATTGTCACGGGAAGAAGACGAGAACTGTGGCCCCAACATCCGGTTAAGAAGAAGCTATGCGGGGAAGAAGACGAGTCTGTCGAACACTGCCTCTTGACATGTCGACGTTTTTCACGTCTCAGACGTCAGTTCCTGGAGGTGCCGCTTTGCAGTCTAAGGATACCCCTCTCAGTGCCGGCTCTACTATCATTCGGGGCTTCCGAAGCGGGGTTCTGCCGCCGGGATGTGTGCTCTGCCCTTGTGCGTTTCATTGAAAATTCTAATAGATTCACTTTATGATTGCGATTGGTTACTCTCGCCTGGATTTCTGTTTTTTTTTTCCTCTGTGGTTTATGGAACCAAAACTCTCTCCAACCGGTTTAAATTATCTTTTGTAAGCGCCTCGTAATTAAATAGGAATTCTATTTATTTTCACTGACTTCTGTTGATTGGCCGATCCCCTGAATGGGTATGTGCCGTGCCTAAAGGCGCACCAACAACAACAACAACAGCAGCACAGCTGCTCAGCTGTTTTATGGCCGACATAGCGTAAATAGCGTAAATATGTTTTTTTTCTTGCGTCCTGCCGCCACGTCACAATATAGAAAAAGAAAGAAAGCGAGAGAGAGAGATGGACGGGTGAGAGTAAAGTGTTTGGACTCAATGCGCTGCGCTTCGACTTTCGCATAGTATATGCAGTCTTCGTGCAAATAACGGAAACAGAAAATAGCAGAAACATTCGATTCCTTTTTCCCTGAAGTTTTCCCCGCTGCGACATACTTGCCTGTACGGCTACTGCGCACGTGTGTCCAGAGGTCTACGAAAGTGTGCTGTGAAGTGTGTGCGCGAGAACGAACGCAACGCTAGCCCACTTGCTGTGTGGATGTGAACGATACTCGCTGGAGGCAGACGGTGCAACGAGCCTGCCCGAGGACATTACGTATGCCATGAACTCGGGTGAGCACGAGGTGCAACTACGAACTATCCAGCGGCTCGAGGCTGCTCTCGCAGGGCAGAAGCGCAGGGAAGCGTAGTCGAGGGGTCGGCGGGCCAACACCCGAACACCCACCACGCACCGACCGCGCCGACGCCCGCGAGGCACTGCTTCGGGGACGACCTAATATTCGTCTAGGAAGGGCAGGCCCTGCGTGGCCGAGGCCCCTACCCTCCGCAGGAACCTTCAATAAAGTCATTTTCTCTCTCTCTCTCTCTCTCCGTTTTCAACAATTGTTGCTTTATCCTTTGGTGGTACTCCGGTTGTTGAGTTCCGGCACAGGGATGTAGGAACCATGGCCTTCTTAGACACTGCGGTGCCTGGATGGTTATCTTGCTATAGGTTGGCGTTTTAGGGGAACAAATTTTTTTTAATGCGAAGCACTCTTTGTCTACCAATCCCGGTTCCAAGGCCTGCCTGGCCTCTTGTCGTAACTTCTCTCAAGTACATCATAGCGTGATAAGCACTCTGTACACATAAACACGAGCTCACTCACACACGCACACGTATGCATGCATCAGTGAAAAATTTCAACGAACTTGGGATAATTTTGTTGGTGTTTTATTCTTTCAGACTTCTTAAGATTCCGTTTTCTTTTTTTGCCTTCATGTAAGAGTTCACTTCTTTGCTATATTGATTTCCACCTCCCTCACCGATTTCCCGCGAGGGTATGTCCATTTTTTTTTCGAGGCAGAGAGAGAGAGAGTAAATCTTTATTGAAAAGGAGAAGAGGTCGGTCTGAAAAATTGATCTTGGGCCTGCTACTTCCTTCTGGGCGAAAGGGTACTGGGGACAGAAAGAGAAAGGAATGAATGTGGGAGGCATGGGAAATGACAATGAAAGCCACAAATCAACTATGTACAAGCAGTAAAACCAATAAACGTCTCACATACAACGGGGCGCTGAGAGAGAGAGAGAGAGAAAGGACTTTATTGAGGTACCGGCAGTCGGCGACGGATCAGGCCACGCAGGGCTACACCGTCCCGTAGTCTTCACCGCTCACCGCGGCGTCGGGCCGACCCCGAGGTGTGCATCTGGTCGGCGCGGGCTACTTGGAGTGCCGCCGCTGTCGCCCCTAGCCCTCGCGCCCGCAGGAGGAGGCCGAGGGGAGTGCGGGTTCCCCTTTCGCCTTTGCCTGTCCAGTGCAGCCTCGAGCCGCTGGATGGCCCTTAGCTGATCTTCTCGCCCCGAAGAGCGCACTGAGTCCGCAATGTCCGGTGGGAGGATCGGCCTCCCCGCACTTGAGTCGTGGTCCGCACATCCCCACATCAAGTGGGCCAAGTCTGCGTTCACCCGCGCACACACACTGCACACCTCGTCCTCGTACATGTCCCGCTGAATCAGATGACTACAGTTCGAGGGAACCAGCCAATGAACCAAGCGGGGCGTGAAGCACGAGGTGCGAGCCACGGAGCTCGAGACACCTTCCAGAAGAAGAAGGAGAAGAAGGCCACCACCGAAGCCACCGGCTCGCCCCTGCCCGCCAACGCTCCCCGTAGAACCGTCAACCGACAGCGCCCTGATATGGCGTCCCTTCCGAAGATTGTGCGGCACTGCTGTACCTTCCTGTCGGCCTTCGGGTCGGCCGTGCTCTTCGCCATGGCATTTGTCCTGGCCTTCCTCGTACTCGAAGGTACGTGCTACCCTGCCGCCTGCGTTCCCGTAGTCGCTCATTGCAGTCTAACCTTTAGCGCACTTCGGTTGATTTCACGCGCGATGTCTGTACTGGTGCGGAATCCTGAGATTTGCGTGCTTCAAAGGGTCCACTCTAAGCGAGCTCTGATTGGCTGAGAGGCCAAGCCGCGCATGTGACGCAAGACAAGAAAGGCGGAGCGTTGGTTTTCGGTAGTGTTTATTCTACCGGCAGAGAGAATTTCCCCCGGCAGTCGCCTGGGACTGGGTAAGCCTGCCACCTGAAGAGTTGGGACAAGGCGTACTTGGGATAAGTACTCCGCCGATACGTCGGGTTGTGTTTGGTTTATGATAGGTCAGGTTACGTTATATACGTTGGGCGACCTTGGGTTAATGTCGACCGTCACAAATGAGGTCACTGCCGGAGATCCGCCGTGATAATAACAAAACGCTTATTTTCAAGCGAGATGTCACGTAGTTTTATAAGCCAGTGAGACGAGCACTGGCGTAATTTTGGCTAAGTAATTCTCCCGGATGTCGGCAGAACATACACTGCCTGATTTTTGATGGTACAGGTTAAAGACCTGGGAAGTGCTACCACGGCATATGCTGAAACGTAAAATAGATTGAAATTGTTTTCGAAGCGGGCACAACTGCTTTTTCTGCCCCTTGTGTACCCCTGCCCTACCGTACGGGTTTTCGGCGCCCCATTTTGTGAAACAATGGTCTATTTCCATTCCGGTTTACGGATTTCAATATTTCATCCTCAGCGTCATTTCATTTCGAAAACTGGGGCGAAATTATACGAGCGGGCGGAAGTTTTTTTTTCCGGGTGGGTTCATTTATCAGGCTGTCTCCCGTGATTATTTCAGCGCGCCGTTATCCGTGACGTTTTAAAGCGAAAGCTCTACTACGCCTCGTTTCATTGCGTCACAATGACCTTGAGCCGCCGGAGTGCAAGTGTGGCCGGTACAACGTCACGTCATGCGCTGCAGAGGGCTGTCGCTCCTGCTCTCGCTAATAGCCTCGCCAAGACGGTACCACGTGACTAGGCGAGGTTTCAACGGCTGCTTGGCCGGCGCTTAGCCGCTCAGTCTCGCCATGGCTGGCACACCGCCTGCGCAGTCTACGTGTGCGTCCGCTTCAGCGACAGTGACAGTCTGTCAAACCAAGCCAAGCAGACCTTTTACTCGTGTTCACTAGTGTAGTATCCCGCGTTTCGGTTTTGGTTTCAATGTCGGTGGTTCTACCACCAGGGGGGTAATCCGTGGACATAAATGTGACGCCATCCGGAATAAAGACTCTTTGGCTTGACTCCAACCAGAGCGCGCGTCTGTTGGGCAGTCACACGCGGCTGTAGGGTCGCGTCGGCGACGGCCCCGAAGAGCGAAGCAAGCAGACGTGCGCTCGGGTTGCAGAGTCAAGCCAAAAGAGAGCTTTATTCAGAATAACGTCGCATATATACCCTCGCGTTAGCCGCCTGGTGGTAGAACCAGCGACATCGAAACTGAAACCCCGTATACTACAACTAGGTTTTCAAGTATTAAACCTTGCCCATTTCTTCCGCGCGCAGCCTATCGTGCATGATGAAAAATCAGCCCTGTTGGAAACCTTCCGGCCCCTCCTCGAAGTACGGTGCCCCTATTTTACATATTTCCGATTTATGGCCACGGTACGAGGAAGTTGCAACAACGTTTATAAATGTCGCAATCGTTAACTACGCATCTAAATACAAACCATCGCTATATATTCAAATATATTCACATATACAGCAAAGGGTATACGTACAGCCCCGGAAGGCAGCTACAACTTGTGTTCCCCTCACGCATATCTTAAGACAAGTTAAATACCACAGGTGTTCGCTAAGAAGAATTCGTAACAAAGGAGAGTTTAACCTGATTCATGGCTGTAGATACGAAGCAATTGAATTCCTAAAGCGAATGATGTCACGGAACAATTTAGCGGCCGCATGGGGTCTGGAGAAAAGCCCGCTGGAGCCTGTAGACACCCGTTTTAAAGCGAAGCTTCTTCGGTCTCACTCATGGCGGTGTCAGAACCAAAACGCATTGCAGGAAAGCCAACATTACACAATGAGAGGGCAGGTGATGATGGCGATGATGATGAAACAAGAAAAAAAAACCGCTTCACGTGGTCGCAATTGAACCTGGGTCCCTCGCGCCATGAAGCCAACGTCTATACAATTGCAGCATCATCATCGTCGAGTCGCTCAGCGTCTATTTTGGATCGTCAGCGCATTCTCTCTTCAAACAAACTTCGAATCCCCTCCGGCTAACGACGACGACGAGGGGTGGGGCTCAGATTTTTCGCTTGCTCTTGGCTGAGTTTGGACTTCGACTAGCAGGCAGTTTGCACTTTGATCGTTCACGCCTGGACTTTGATTGTAGTAGCGGCTTTGACTTTGGCACCTCGCCGTTTGATTACAGAATGCAAGAAAGCTTCGCGTTTCAACCATCGTCGTCGTTCGACGGAGGGCAATTTTTTTGCCCCCTGGATGTTGTATCGTCACTTTAGTCATCGCGTTGCACACTGCAATCAGTTGTATTGTAACCGAATCCAAGTGCATCAGTGTACGAGCGACCGTATCAACTCCTCTTTCTCACGTGTTCGTCAGAGCGACATCTTACTTTTTTTCGTTTTCCGACCAGTTTATTTTTTGTGCCCGTTGAAAAATGCACAGGAAACGATTAAGCCTGAACGTTCGCGCAAAGGTTTTCAATAAGGAAGTGCACTGTTAAATAAAGGGGGGAAGGGCGGTTTTCGGATTGATTTGAATCATCCTTGCGCTAGTCCTACAGCCCAGCCGCCATCAAAACCTTGTTGGGGCTAAGGTCGGTGCACAGGACAATTGGCCATCATTCTGTTTATAAATGCGCTGAATTGTGCGGAGTAAGTTACACCGTGTTATTTGTCCGTGTTTTTCTAGTAATTAAGGTTTCGCCCCCTACCTCCCGCCTCCCCGGCTTGCCCCACCTTTGGGAAAGTTACTGCGCAATCCCCGGTGCCTAGTAACCATGAACTCTCCCCGAATTCTTATGCACACGACCATGTACCTCAGCAATGTTAAAACTTGGGCGAGTTGGTGATGCATGTTGAATCACAGCGCAAACGACGATGCAAAGGACGATAGCAAGAGGACACACGAAGCGCTGATCATTCTCATCATCTCTGTCACCGCCTGTAATCGACCCCGAGACATCGCGATCGGTGGCGCAGATGTCTTTGGTTCTGCAGCGTCGTATATTGTATGCACTCAGACCATGAGGAGGTCATCTTCCCGTATCCCGTGCTCTATCGGCTATGAAAGGTAAAAGGTCGCAATTTTGATTCACGGAAATTAGAAGCGCTGCCCGGTATGCAACTGAAATGTCCCTACCCCTAAATCTGATGCATTTTTGTGTTGCCTTTTTTGTTGTTAGCAGGTAGTAGTGTTTATATAAATAAGGTTTCTAATTACTTAATTTTCGTTACAGGAGTGTATTAAAACCTGCTTTCGAATCTACTGCTCTTACGTTGTGTTGTGTAGTTGCTTTTCTCCGATATTGGTCGCATTGTTTTATTTTCCTTGTGTGCGGCTCCGCCATTTCGGTCTTGTAGGGGCTTCTTGGGCCCCTACAAGCTGTGTACAGTAGCTTTTCTCCCAGAAACCCTTCTCAAGAACCACTGAGAAAAGAAAGAACTGAATTGAATTGAATTGAATTGAATTACCCTGGCCACTGAGAAACGCGCAGGCTACCACCGCAAGATCGACTTGGAGATCCACGAGCACGAGCACAACGACGCCGCCGAGTTGTCCTCGGGCAAACTGCACCACCGGCACCGGCAGCACTGGCAGCGCGGCAACGACTCCGCCGCTCGCGCCGGGCGCCCCCGCGTTCCCGTGGCGCTCGTGTCGCGAGTGACGGGCGGCGACGCCGCCGCGGCTGCCCGTGGGACCAGCGGCAAGCCGCGCCTGGACGCGTGCGACGACTTCTACGAGTTCGTCTGCGGCTCCGGTGGAGTCGACGACGCCGGAGAGCAGCTACACGCCCAAGTCGTCCCTCCGCAGCGCCCTTACGTCGCTAGGGTCAGGGCTGAGCGCTTCTTTTAAAAAGCGCGCGCAAAAAATAACACCTTGGGACCACGGCTTCAGTAGAGCCTTCGTGAGAAATGGAAGTTCTGATGATATAACAGACAGACTGACAGACCGACAGAAAAATTGTTTTTTCCTCTTAAAGTACGTACACTGAAGCTTAGGAACGCTAACACCAAGAATTAGTTGTTTTGTACTGGGTAAAGTTCACTCGCGAAGGATAAGCTGTTCGATTACTCCTCCCCCCCCCCCCTTTCCGAAGTCAGAACATTAGCTAGACACATACACTAGGCAGTTAAAACATCGCATAGCAGGAGGAATAAGTACAAAAACCACTCTCATAATTTCAACGTGCACACAGATGGACGAATGGATAGATTTTAAGGTATTCTAAATTTAAACGGTTTCTGATTCAAACTTAGCTGATTTCAATGCAAGAACCTCGGTCAGGCATCATGAGCCTTTGTGAATTAAAGTTGCCTATAGGCAATTTTTATTATAATAAAAATTGACGTCTGGCGCAGACCGCAGCGTTGCTTGAGGCGTTGTGACAAAATCCGCTACTATCATCACTGGCCAAAAGTGCGCAAAACTTTATTGGATTTGAATTTAAACGCAACTAATCCTCTCGCTGCACTTTCCTCTTGTATCCAGGTCGGGGAAACGCTTCTGAACAATCTCCAGAAAGCGTTCGAAGCGTACAAAGCGGCGGACCCGTACCCCGGCTTCCCCAGCATGTTCATCAACCAGGCCGCCTACTTCCTACCCAACTGCACCGCAGTGTACAGCCGCAACGGCCTCGGCTGGGACCCCTTCCAGGACGTCCTCGAGGACGTCGGCCTGGGCCGCTGGCCCACCCAGCTGCCCGACAAGAGCATGTCGACCCTGGCCGCACTCGTTGGCCGGGTGGACGCCGCCCTAGGCGTCTTCCCGCTCGTCGACGTCACCGTCAAGGATGAGTACGAGTCCAAGTACGCCGTGCACCTCGACGTTCCGGCGACGATCCTCAAGAGGCGCCAGACGTGGTACGCGTCTTCCAACCTCACCGAGTACGGAGTCAACATTTCCAACGCACTCAAGGCCCTTGGCATGGCCGCCGGGACGGCAGAGGCACGGGCGAGTGAAATAGTCGGTATAGAAGTCGGACTGGAGGAGGCCATCAGCACGCGTCGGTTCGAGCCCCCGCCGTACAGGACGCGAACCCTAGACCAATTGCCGCATGGCCGTGCCTGGGACTGGAAGAAGTACTTCTCCGCGCTCCTCAAGAACTTCCCAGCTGATGAAGAGCCCTTCGTCAGCGTCGAGGTCCTGGCGCCACTCTACCTCGAGGACCTGGCGAAGGTCTTGGACAACGCGAAAGACGCCTCCAAGTTCGTCCTCTACGTCGGCTACAGGGTTCTCGTACACTTGTCCCCGGTCCTGCCGGACGAAGTCGATCACTTCGTCCCGCTGAGCTCCGAAGGAATAGTGGCCGGGGTGGACGTAAGACAGCAAGCTTGCGCGAGGCTCCTCGAGCTCGTCTACCCTCAAGGCACCCGGACGTTCTTGCGGATGTCCCTGGGACTGCCAGAGAGCACACTTCGCTACGATACGCGCTACGACGGCGAAGTGCAGGAGCTCTTCGACGGCCTCAACCGGCAGCTGCAGACCATAGCGAAGCGGACGCCGTGGTACGACCCCGTCGAGCACGTCGTCGCCGTCGAGAAGCTCAAGGGCGTCCATTTCACTTTCTTCGGGACGACGCAGAACCTGACACCCATCGCCGACTACTACAACCTCAACGTGCCGGCGTTCCGCGGCCAGAGACTGTTGGAGAGCCTCTACAACATGCTCATCAACAGTCGCCAATCGTACTACCACCCGCAGAAGCGGTTCCGGGACTGGGACAACCGCTTCCACGCGTCCAGCCTCTCTCCGGGCCACGAGTACATGCACGGCCGCAACGCGCTCTTCTACCCGTACTCGAACGTGGCCGCGCTCAACCTGACAGCGGCCAACGGGAAGCTTCGGGCCCTGGACATTCCGGTGGTCGGGGCGAACATGCTGCGTGGTCTTGTGGCAGCCATCGACGAACGCGGCTCGTACATCGACCATAAGCGTCGTGTGCGGGGCTGGTGGAGTCGCGAGACGGCGGCCAAGTACCGGGTCATACGCGACTGCTTCTGGGCACAGTACAAGCAGGCGCTGGAGGAGATATTGCGCGATGACGTGGACCTGATACGGACGATTGAGGACGACATCGCCGACAACGCCATAATCTACCCGCTGTTCAGGTTCGTGTGGCCTTAGAGCCTTTATTGAATCTGCACAGTGCGCAAAGTCCTTAAGAACATCGGAGAGTGTAGTCGCTCGTTTAACCCGTGTAAAAAAATGTCGTAGAACGTATACAAACAGAACACTAACCAGTTAGTTGTCCCCGTATTGACTAGGTACTTAGCTGCTTTTAATAGCGGGTCATGCAGGACCTAGTAACAAGCTGCGCGTAACAATGTGGATCTCCTGAGTGCGCAGCGCGACATAGACACATTCGTCACGCACATATCACACGTGGACAATCAACAAATGAATTGAGCAAGAAAGCCAACGGGATGCACGAGGAGAGCGAGTATTACTTAGTTACCTTAGAAGTACATCTGATCTTCTTGCTTTTATAGCCAGCAGCGGAAAGTCCCCTGAGAGAGTCGGTTGGCTTGTCGTAAAAATCAGATATTTTAGCGATAATTTTAGAATTATGCATTTTAATGTGAGCACATACAAGACAGCATGTGGATTTGCAAAAACTTTTAAATCGTCATTTGGTGTGAAAAAAATCTGTAGTTGTTTATGTTCAATAATTCATAGAATTTGTTACTTCAGTGAATTTTAGTATCAAACCAGCAGCAGTTACTAAGTGCACGGTCCACACTTAGTGGTAGGACATACGTGGCAGTTCACACTAAGTCCACTAAGTACTGGGGGGTAGTAAGCTCCGTAAGGAGTTAGTAAATACAGTCCTTACTACCCTTTTACGAGCTTTTTTGTTGAGAGCGAAGGGCTTGGGGACCCGTCTGGGTAGCCCGCCAGGGACAGAAACACGGTGGCACGGAAGATGCCGTCACCGCTCACCGAAGCCCACAGCGTAGCAAAAAACAAACGCAGTTCTCGCACACTATAGTTCCAACGAGACTCTTGCGATTCCATCACCACTCAAACAGATTCCGAACGCTTGGAAAATCTATGAGGATAATGACAGATTGTTTTAAATTGGACAAAGCGGCGGCCTGTCATTCTATTTGAGTGTTTTTGTAGAGCCTAATGTTTACCCGAAACCTAAAGGGGAGCTGGAAAATACGGCCGTGTGAGGCAACTGATGCAGTTGCACGCAAATTGCACGCAAATCACGTGCACCTGTATTGTGCCAACATTATACACCTCACCCTTCACCCGAGGATCTGCCTGTGTGTGAGGGAGAAATAAAAACACGTGAAATATAAAAGTGCGGGGCTGTAACCACTGCTTCAGTGAAAACGACGGCCATATATGCACAAAGCGTGTTACATGCAGTCGGTGAACACCCTTTTCGCCACATGACTATAATCTTTTTAATTTTGAAGGTTCAAGTTGGTGTTTCACGTGCCAAAGCTAAAGAGGTGCACCGCATATGGAAACGAGTGATCATTGCATACGAGCAATTATTATTTTTGCGTTTGAATATTTCTTGCGAGTAGAGAAGTATATGAGGGGATGTCTTGTTCTTTACAGTGCTATTATGCATCCAAGCATGGCCTTATTCAATGAACAGCTGAACTGAACACATTTTCCACACCTTTTCAACACCCTAAGAAAACCCAAGGGTGTTGAAGTTGATCAACACCTTTTTTCTCACATAAAAAGGGTGTAGAGCTAGGAAAAGGGTGTTGAGATTCAAGAAAAAGGGTGTAAAGGCCTCCCAACACCCTTTTCTCACTTATGCTACACCCTTTTTGGCTAAAAGGGTGTAAAAAGGTTTAGTGAGTTATCTTGCGGAGATGCATTTATAGCTCATACATCTTTGGTATGGTTGGGGCGATGGCCTCAGTTCTGACATCAATGGCCCTGCAGTTTGACCAGCAGTTCTGCGCCTGTAGTTGGCAGTCGTTGACGATAAGCTTGTCAACTTTTTACCCGCAGGTACTACGTGCGGGAGGCGAAGCGCACCCTGGCGGTCGGATCGGGCCTAATGCTACAGAGACTGTTCTTCGTGCAGTTTGCGCGTGCGCACTGCTACCGCAGCAACGACACTCGCTACGAAGAGCGCATGGCCTTCTTCGGCGAGACCCCGCCCCGGCTGCGCGTCAACCTGCCGCTCACCAACTTCCCGCAGTTCGCCGAGGTGTACGGCTGCCAGAAAGGGGACGCCATGTACCCGCGCAAGGGACGCTGCTCGCTGTGGTTTACCGATGAAGACTCGCGATAAAAAGAGAAATTGCGGACAGCGAGAAATATCTCACTACCTGGCTCTTTCTCGTCTCTTGCGAACGTCAGACTGTGAACGCTTTCAACAGTCTTGCGAGCCCTAATATGTGAGGCATCGCAAAGACCTGAAGGTGTACTTATAGCGTGCTGCACGGATAATATGTGTAAATATGCAGGAATGCAATTAACGCAGGCTGTGAATGCAGCTGTATTTAGGAGTTAAGCGCTAACCACATGGAGCGATTTTTCCAGCGACGCGACGAGCGACGCGACTAGGATCCGCAGTCGCCGAACCGAAGTCGCTCGCCGAGGCAACCACATGACAGCGACTGCTCGAGCGACTGAGGATGGCGATTTCAATGTTGCCGCACACACTCGCTTGGTACGCTGGTTGTTGGCAAACATTTTTTTGTTCATTTGTCATAAAAAGCATGACTAAAAAGTATTACGCCTTTCTACCTTGCTTTTTGCACTTCATTGCATCTCTAAAACTGGTTTGGGTTAGCGATAGCGCACGCTTTTCATTCTGCGCCTCGTCTCTCGGCTCCAACATGAACGCCGTGAAGAATTCGCTTTCTTGACGTCGTTTTTCCCACACGGGTCTCACCCAGTGTGTGCGGGAGCCTTCTTGCTCCTGCTTCAGCGTGTACACAAGCTTTGCCACGCGAAGCTTTCTTTTCCGCTGCACCGCTGCGGAAAATCCGCTGCTCCGCTGCGTGGGTTTGCAAAGTCACAGAACAGGGGCAAAGTCTTCCCCCCGTTCTCTTCCAAAACCGGAGGTTGCGTGTTACGTAGGGGCTCTCCTATTGGCTAGTCGCTGAGGCCACTTCCGGGAGGCGAGCGACTGTTTCTGGCGGCCCAGAACCGAGCGATTCGATGAGCGACTTGGTCCGCGGCGAAAAGTAGTTCGTCGCTAGTCGCGTCGCGCCCCAAGTCGCGCGCAAAATCGCTCCATGTGGTTGGGGCTTTAGCCTTGGCCGCACCAAGTGTGGCGAAGTCTCGTTTTGCGAAATCGCAGAAAACCTCACAAACTCCTAACACTGGCTCGGCTTTGTAACTGCTGCTTACGGAGGGTACCTATAGAAGAGCTGGTGAAGGAGTGTGCTATTCCAATTGAACAGAACTTTTCGCTGAGTGAGTTGGTTCATGCTTGAATAAAAAAAAAAACGTGGCGCTAAACAGACGTGGACGAAAACTAGAAAGAAACAGGCACCATTTCTGCCGTATCTGTTTGTCGTAACTCGTGGACGTCCACGCCTGTTTGAAGCAACGCTTTTTTATAGGTACTATTGCGGTTCATTGCGGACACTATTGTAAAGAGAATCTTCAATTTACCATGTGCCGTTTGCCCAATCCTATCCCCGTCTGCTTTACCTTTGATGATCCGGTGGACATCGCGAAAGAAGGACGCGGATTCCATTCCCGGCCACGGCGGCCGCTTTTCTGACGGAGGCGAAAAGCAAAAACGCCCGTGTGTACGAGACTTCGGCGCACGTTAAAGATCCCCAGGCGGTCGAAATTAATCCGGAGCCCGCCACTACGGCGTGCCTCATTGCCTGCGTTGCGTCGGCGCGTTAAAGCCCACAATCAATCAATCAATCAATCAATCAATCAATCAATCAATCAATCAATCAATCAATCAATCAATCAATCAATCAATCAATCAGGACATCGGAAGCAGAGTTTATCTCCAAGACTTGCGCTTGAGTTGACTGTGCGCCCTTCAGCCGGAGGCTACCAGCAGGCCGAATGAATCATCTGATAAGTTAGACATATCATGGTCCAAAATGAACATCTTACACCAGGGGCGGTATTCTCGTAACTGTCCCTTTTGAAAACGTCCCTTTTGCGTCCCTTTCATCGTGACGTACTTCCGGTTAAGAATTGGACGTTGGTAGCATGGAGCAAGGTTGGCTGTAGGTTTGCCGCGCTTGCGTTACGTCACTTCCGGTTGTTTGCTTTTAGCCAATCAGGGCTCGCCAAAAGGGACACTTTTGAAAGGGACGCAAAAGGGACAAAACTCGAGAATACCGCCACAGAACGCGCTCGTCGCAAGGTGTCGCCATACGGAAATATCGAGCCAACAGGATGTGGCGATTTGAAGCTTATCTGTGCATGAGGTATTACTGTGCAAGCATTTCTTTGCTTGGTCAAAATCGTCTTCGCTGTGACCATGCAATCGCGCAAGAAATTACCGCGAACCCAAGCAGGATAAACGTAATTGAGGTGAAAGAAACAACGTTAAATTGGGGTCTGGGAATCCAAGCCCGGGACTACAGACTTCAGATGAACGGCGAATTCTAAAAACCACCAATAAAAAACACTTCAGAGCTCTTTGGCGACCACAACACCAACCTTGTGTTATCAAATTTAAGGAATGAAGAGGACAGAGGCATCCTTACTGTTCCGCATCCGGATCAACTCAGCGCGGACACCGGCGTGGCTTCATAAGCTGAACCTTGCCTCCTCACCTCTGTGCGCAACGTGTTGTGTAATAGGTGATATCGGACATTTTCTTATGGACTGCCGAGAGCATGCAACGGAGTGGTTAGCTTTGTTTAAGGAACTTCGAAGGAGAGCCGCTCCGCATGACTCTTCGGATGATATAATTTTTTCTATAGGACATTAGATAGTCAGGAGAGACATTTTGCGCCTGATACTCGGGTTTTTAAGTGACACAACCCTGAGTGACTCCTGGTGATTTCCCGTGCGTAGTGGCAAGAAGGTGTTGATCAGGGGAGCAATTGCCGGCATATCACGCAAGGCTAGATCCACCCGTTAATAAACATCGTCACCACCACTACCACCACTGCCGATCCAAGCAGCAATCCCCAGTACAATGACCGATCCTTAACTCCAGCTGGTCTGAGGGGGATTTAGTAAATGCGTTGTTGCCTTTGACTTGGAAACGTGCGCTACGGATATGTGTTTGGCATACAGAAACAATTGAGGCACAAGGAAGCACTCCCTTATGACACAGAGGCCACGCCGTTCCCTGTTTCAGCTAAAATACCTCGCACCTTGACGCCTACGGGTGGAAATTATGACACTCGACCTGTTTCGGGCAATAAACGCCTCCCTTACATCACGGTGCACAAAACCGCCGTAACACACGCGACCGTAACGACACAGATTGGTGGGCGCTTTTATTCCGAACATGCTTGGTCGTGGGCATGAAATCCGACTCTGTTGCACAATACCTACCCCTACAAACTTAACATTAAACGGCCGCGTGGGAGGACGAACGTCGCACGCCAGGTCAGATTTACATCCACTCCCGAATTCTGGGAGGCCCACACGCACATTCCTGAGACAATTTACCCCGACGTAATAACACCCACTTTGGTTGAATTATACGCCACCCTCCGCAGCCATCAGTCACGAAATTTCGTGTTCATTTGGCCTTTGGTTTTACTCCGAAGGCCAGTGGAGAAAGTCTTCCTCGCAATTAATTATTTCGTCAGCTCGTAACTCTCCGAGGGGCCCGGGGGGAAACGGCAGCAGAGGGTGCGTTAGAGAGGCTGCCTTTAAAATCGACAGGTCGGATGCGAGCGTGATGAATGCTGGCTCCGTAAGTAGGACGCGCAGCAACCTCTGAAGGTCGTTGCTGTTGTTTGGACACCTATGATTACTGGCTTGGATTGGCTCGGCGGGTCTCGGTGCGACGGGGAGCGCCCGACGCCGCAGGAAGATGCGGTGGGCATGCCACAGGAAGGCGGACTGACTGCGGTCGCGATTACTTTGAATTCTCCGTGAAACGGCGTAGTTGCGCGGTGTATATTCGCTCAGATATAGGCAGATCATAAGTCATCGTGGTGCGTGGTTGTAATAAACAAATAAGTTTTGTTTGTGTTGAGAACTGCAGTTGTAGCGTGTGCCTCTGCGTAGAACGGCATATTGATGCTCGAGATGTCTGCATATCAGGGTGTCATTAAAAGTCATGGTGCATGGGGGCACATAAATGAAAAAGATGTGTTTGTTTGCTTGTTTTGTTTATTTGTTTTGAAAACTGCAGTGGTAGCGTTGGTCTCGGCGTGAATATATATATCCTTAGTCGTGGGTGGAAGCGGGGGACACAGTTTGTGAATGTGGGCGTGTTCATTTGTGGGCGTGTTCAAGAGCAGCAGTTTTGTACTTTCGGGGACTGGTACACGGTTGTGGGTACGGTACTATAGCGAAAGGGGTCCCCTACACGTTCGTCGTAGTGTGTACTACTCTTGCAGACACTTTTAAGAAAGGCGGCTCATTATTTGTGTATTCATCGTTCGACGCACACTTTTGAATGCGCAGATATACGCGAAAAAGTCCGCAATCCTGGTACAGTTGCCCTGTTATTTATCTTGGAAGCATCCATCCCCTTTGCATTGTGTGCTGTAAGCAAACACCGCTATTTTCCATTGTTTAACACCCTCTTCAGCGTCATTCAAAAGAAAGGCCTGAGAATTGACTGATTACTATACGGGGTTAAAGTTAGAACTATAGCGATGTCTCTAGCCTCGTTAGCTAATTTATATGCATTTTATTTTTAAAAACTGTGTGCAAACATTTGATTGTCATGTTTTTTTTTTGCCACTTTTTGCAACTATTGTTACTTGCTACTATTGCTGCTATTGCTACCAACTTTCAGACGCCATCACAGCATCGAACCTGCCAAGAGCGACAAAGGAATGCCGCAGAAACATTGAATAAACAGCAGAGTTTTTTTGTAGGGTGATTCCAAAGTTCTCGCAGCGATTTATGGAACGTCTGTCGGCATTGTCTTTCGGATTGGCTTGGATGTCAACAGGGAACGCCTCAACGTCTTCTTCAACGACCGCAAGGCTGCCTCTAAACCGTCAATGGTCGAGCATCGAAGCTTCTATGTATCATTTGGCGCCCGAAAGTGGAAAACGGCGATACGACCTGTTTCTCTTCCTGTCACGTCTGCTTTCGCAATCTTCGGTCTCATGTGAGAGCCTGCGCGCGGTTTAAAGGGGCCCTAAAAGCAAATTACAACCGCGTTAAATTTGAAAGAACTGGCTTTGGTGTCTCACTCAGTTGCATTTCAACCAGGAAAGACGTGTTTTACCGCAAAAACGCAGAAAAAATGGAAAAAGAAGATATCAAATTTCGCGCTTTTAGTGACTTGATATGGGCCACCACTAAAAACCTAATTTTTATTGTGTTATCGCCACTGCTTCATATTGTTTTCTTTGATAGCTCGATTATATGTTTGAAGTTTCATGTAAAAAATGGTATCATTGCTATTGGGACAAATCAGTCTTTTTAATGGAGCAAACATGAATTTTGTCTTCATGGCCCTTTAAACTTTCTTCCTCTCTTTTAAAGACGATAGTCTTTCTTGGGCTACTTAAACGCAGAAATTTCGCTCTGTCTGTCTGTCTGTCTGTCTGTGACTTGATTCAGCCAGCCGGCCAAAGTGAAACAGAAGCTGCACATTAGGTTCATATACCCACAGGCTTATCTAAACGTTTAATTCCGCTGGCAATGTTCATACTTGTCAACATTTTTGAACAAGAACAATACATTACGCAAATATGAGGTAATAAATCAATGCGTAAGTGGTATTCGCATTGTTCCTTTACAAAAAATTTACGGATGCTTGATTTTTTGCGATAGCAGATTCTACATCCACTGAAGAAAAAAAATTCACTGCATCGCCTGCTGTTGCCCGCGCCACAATAGCTTCTGGCGTCATTTTAATAAATCAAACGGCAATAGTTACGAAAGGTTCCACTAGATAGGTTCCACTAGATAGGTTCCACTAGATAGGTTCCACGTTCTGCTTGGAACGCACGTGCAGAAGGGCAGCGTGGTTCTATAATTGTTGAATTAGAGTGCACCAATTCACGCGCGTCTCCGCCGTACGGCAGCGCTGGCATCGAGGCACCCGGCCTGGTGCGGTGGAACGCGGTAAATTTAAATTGACTTGAGCAAACCTCTAGCGTGTTCACCTTGGGAAGAGCGCGACGGGAGAGGAACAGCATGAGAGGTCAGCGGGAAAGCGAATGAAGGCATTTACTTGGCAAATGTCGACGAAAGACTATTGTCTTTTGTCGACATTTGCAACGAAACGAGCAGATACGCGGACAAATTTTTTTCGTGCGTTCATTAAACAGCACTACCGTTTTGGGCGAAACAACTAATCTCCGTCGAGTTGCGCGGAGAAGTCTTCGACTTGAAACGCACCCGACCAAGCCCATACCGCGTTCAGGTTCGTGACAGAGCGGCGACTTTCCCAGAGCGCGGGCGGAAACTCTTCCTTCCGTCAAGTCCGACGAAGCGAACGCGCCTGCGAGCCAAGTCGTCGTCGTCGCATGCCATCGTGAACACCCGGGCCACGCGACGCGTGATCTTGAGTCAATTGTGCGTCCCGACTGCCGAGTAAGCGCGCTTCCCATTGTGTGAGGCCGTGCGACCGACGAGAGAGCTGCGAGAGCGGCTGCTTGGCGTTCCCTCGCTGGGCAGCCCCTGCACGCCCCGGCCGAAGTCCTCGTCGGCGTCGTCGGCGCGGACGCCGGGGTGGCCTCGTATTGTCGCGGCCGCTCTCGATACGCGACGGACAAAGGTCGCGGAAACTGGTGCCCTAGCCGCCGACGCCAATCATCGCAATTATAAAGGCCCGCGTATACGACTCCGCCGCTGCTGCTGTACGGAAGATGGGAGCAGCGCTGCGCGCTCGGCTTCGGAAAAAGGGAACGACGCGGTCCGTGCTGGCCGGTGCACGGCCCAGCCGGACGTTGGGAATTCGGGTTGCATTGCACGAGTTTCTGTGCGCTCGGTGACGGTTTCCGGAGCAACCGTTGAGTTGGAATTGCGATGGAACTGGAGGGAACTTCGAAGAAAGATGATGCACATTTTAAGGCGGAATCTTTAGATGTCTCATCGAAAGCGAAATGTGACCGTAGTCGTAGTCGCCGTCGGCGCAAACACGAATGTTACCAAAATGGCCGCCACTATAGAGGAAAAATTAATTGGTGTCGGGATTTGAGCGCGGGTCGTACGAGCAACAACTCGGTGCGCTAACCACAGCGCTAACGGGTCACCGTGGAAGAATGGAACAAAAGTTAACGTGGTGTGTGCGTCGTGTCAGTTAAACGTGACGGAACGTGGGTGAAACAGGTTCACGCGAAAGATGATGATGATGATTGGTTTTTTAATGGCGCAAGGCAGACTAAGGGCAAGGAGCGCTAAGGAAAAGTTGTTTTATGAGGACAAAGTGACAGTAAATGAAAAACATTTAACTCAAGATATACGTGAAATCACGTAAAAGACCATGCAGATGACTGGTGTACAGGTTTTTGACTGTATAACGCGCCGACACAACGTAGGCGATGAGGCGCGCCGTAGTGGAGGGCTCCGGATTAATTTTGACCACCTGAGGGGGTTCTTTAACGTGCGCCGAAATCCCGTACACACGGGCGTTTTGGCTTTCGCCTCCATCAGAAAATCGGCCGCCGCGGCGGTTAATCGAACCCGCGACCTCGTGCTCAGCAGCGCAGCGCCTTAGCCACTGAGCCACCGCGGCGGGTACTGGTGTAAAGGGCCAGGTTGTTAGCATGCATGGTAAGTAATGTCGTGTAAAAACTTGACATCGCTAAGAAACTTAAAAATACACTTGCGGAGAAAATACGCTTGCATGGGGTCATCACCTGAAAATTCGTTGGGTGTAGTGGAATGTGTTGTCAGTATAGTTGTGAAAAGTGCGCGCGGAAGAGAGCTGTGAGTGTCCGCTAGCTGCTTTTTTAATTGGGGCCAGTCGGTCTATCGAAGCAACATGCGTCAAAACACGAAGAAACGAAAGCGAAGAGAAATCCCGGGCCATCGCCACTATAACGTGAAACCTGTGGAGGGGCGAAGCATGCAGTGTACAAGTGTATTCTTGGCGCCTTGGCGTTTTTGCCCACGGAGAAGAAACCTTTGGTGGGTAGAGGCATACACAGCTTTGCTGTAAAAGTCTCGTGTCTTTAAGCACGAAGCGTTCTAGCGCGAGGCGTTGGAAAACGAGCGTCCCTGTGTTTTAGTACCATGACGACATGAGACGACGACGACGACGGCGACAGGAGAAGCCGACAGCCCAAGCCCCGAAGTGGCTTCTCCCTGTAAAGAGGCAAACACGACGCAGCAGGGGAGAATTCTGATCATTTCGGGCTTTCGCCTTCAAGAGAGAGAGATAGAGGTAGATGAATCTTTACTGGTCATCTTTGCTGAGCGTAACCACCCGAAAGGGGGGTTCCGGGTGGGCGCTTGACGGCCGCAGCTTGTACTTCGGGAATGCAGCTGAGCAGCACGGCCTCCAACTGCTCGGAATTACAGATGTGGAATCCGGGGTTGGCGGACTGGGGTTTGAGAGGGCAGCTGACAGTCCACACCTCTTGCATGTGTCCTGGTACCTACCTGGATACTGTCAATGCCATAGGGCGGGGTGAGGGAAAGTATGTGACTGCAGGCTATGCCACGCTACTGATTGTCCTCTTGTGAGGGATCTGTGAGCTGCCGGAAGTTTAAGGCGACTCAGCCTATAGTGCTGTGTAATTGCCTGATATTACCAGAGCCGATCCCTTTTCCCCGTGTCAGACGGCACCTCTTCGGACTCGGGGTCAGCCTGGTTGCAGAATCCTCGGGCTAACTCATGTGCCATCTCGAACACGTAAAAAGACCGAAGTGCCCTATAGGAACATTTTGAGTTGGAAATGGGGTGAAACTGGAGGATACTCAGAAAAAAAAAAAAAAAACTTTGAGTATATTCACGTTTGAGGCTTGTCAGTGGCACACACCGAGCAGGAAGGAGAACGCAAAATTGACACTAGACATGAAGTTTGAGAGGAGCGTTACCGTCCCCAACCCTTCTTTCCGCTTGTCGGGTTTGTCGCGCCGTGAAAATCATATGCCTAGCAGACATGCTCGCCTTTCGATAGAACGCCTTCTTCGCATTCCAACGCGCAACTCAACAGCGTGCTGTTAAGACCATCGCGGTGGCTTCTTAATAAACGGCCTGCTCCCGTTAAGGACAGCGGCTTCTCGCGAGCTGTACAACGCACCCCCCTGCAATTTTTGCGAGGCGTAAACTTCCTTTAGGTCACCCGTACAAAAGCAGGAGTGAAGCCTCACATTCCGGCCAACCTCCCGTCTGCGAATCTACTCAATCTTGCACCACAACACACGTACACATACGCATCGCTCTTCGAATATGGTTGGGACACCGTGACGCAAATGGGGCGCTCTAGATAGCCACGCGTCCTCCCCCGCGTCTCCTCGCAGCCTGACCGCCTGGTCAGCAAAGAAGTGGCTTAGTTGTCCGTCGGCCACAGGGTCGCTTCTCCTTCGTGCGATTGGCTACCCTTTTACGTTTATTGATGACGTCACTGTGCTTTACCACTCAGGCTTGCGGAATTCGGGCGCGTGCTTACGCAGTGCGCAAGCCGTGTTGTCTGTGTGGTGCGACACGCAGAAGCCGTCGGAAGCAGTTCAGCTCGAGCAGCGGCGAATCGACGAAAACACTTGGGAGAGGACGTGCCGGTGAGCACAGTCGGAGGGCCCCCTTGGCCGAGAAAGAGAAAGCATGCCGCGGCACCATCATCACCGCCAGCGGCCATTGTGACTTCCGATAAACAAATCATCTCGCTGTCACTCCCTCCGAGATGTATTTGTCGAGAGGCAGACGTAGGGCGCTACTTAATCTGCACCCATCTCTACTCCATCTTATCCGTCCGCTCTCGGCACTACTAGTAATGTACTTCTAACGCGCGGGCCTGGCGTCCGTGAGGTCTCTCTCGCTGCTCTTACGTTCTTTCTCAAGATCGATGCGTTATTGTTGTGGATGTGCCGCTGCAGCCGCCTCTAACACTGCTCGCACGCTGCCAGCTCTCTGTATCGCTGAGTAGTAGCCCTCGCGTGTTTTACGCCTTCTGATCTCCTTCCGTCTGCATGGGTGCCGAAGAGCGCGTGGAGCTTCTCCTGTAATTCTAACGTGCGTCGTCCTGGCGGCGTTAGATGCGAGCGTCTGTTGAACGGATGCGGGGCGTTGGGAAACGGACAGCTTTGACAATCTTACAAGACAAGGGCACCAGATGTAATCTATCGGAAACGGAGCAAGGTGATTGGAGGGGGGTGTGGTGTACGTGGAGATCTAAAACGATGCACAAGCAAGGCAACAAATAATCTTGAATCACGATGTACGCTCCCGTTTGCCGAACAATACCTCGACGGCAAGCATGCAGACTTAATCGCACGTTCGCGCTTTCCGCGTCGTTGGCTGTTTGCAGTCACCTTGTTATTTCGCTTTTTTCTTCGCTTTTCGTTTTGTTTCCAACTTTTATTTGTCAAATGCCCCAAAATGCTGACTTGCCCGCATCGAAGCTCCCTTTAAGAAGGTGGAAGAACAGCTCTTGCACGGTTTGGTTTCTCAAATTCCTTCGTCTTCTCGCGTCCTACGCTGTCACCTGTATCTCATGAGATGGAACACCAAAGGGCGTTGCGTTTTCTTCACGGTCTGAGCCGTTTTACGAGCTGATTTTTCCGCGGCCTGCAGCATAAATTGCCCTACTTACGACCTCTTCACTAGTGCGGTTAGGTCACGAGCACCTCAGACGCGTCATATAAGTTGTAAGTGCAATAAGCTGTTATTGGGGCAGCTCACTTTCAGTGGAGAGCGAAACTCGTAGTGATAATAGAGTTTTAGCAGTCCGTACGTTCCGTGTTGTACGTAGTTACCGTGTTGACCGGGACCCGCCTGGGCACTTGGGCATTCGTCGCGGTGGGGGATTAGTTCCGCAGGCCGGCCCTCGCCATGCCCGTGCATTCGTCACGGCGGGGTGCGCCTCCTCGTCCTTCTTCCTCGCCCTTCCGCACGCACAGGCGCAGTCGGGTCCCGGTAAACACGGTAACTACGTAAACGGCGGAACAGGTCGACTGCTAAAACTCCCTAATTTCGGGGCAGGACTACCGGCCGGAAAAATAAACCGGTTTTACGGAAAAGTGGACAAGAGCTTTTCGCTTAAGTGCTGTTGGCTTTACGCTTACTTCCCCGCGAAGGAGCAGTGGGGGGAAAAGAGGGCAAGAGAATTTACTCGATCGGGCTGGTGCGCGACCGTCGCTCGGAGCAGCACAATTGGCGATTTGGAGGCTGTCGCGGAGACAACGCCCCGGCCTGGGTTGGTTGCCGCCGAGGTGAAGTTCGGAACGGGACTTTGACGGAGAGGCGGGCCCATCGGAGTGACCGTGGGGCCACGCGAAACAGGGTCAAACGGTCCCCGAAGCGTCAGCGAAAGTTGGTTCCGCGAGGCGTGCCCGCAAGCGCGAGACTTGCAAAAGACAACGCATCCGCAATTGGCCAATCCTCTAGTGACATGTGCCTAACAAGTTCACTGAGTTTAAATTAAAGTTTGAAGCTCAAGTTAGGGTCTCATGGTTGTATAAGGACAAGTTTAGGTAGCCTGAGTCTTGACCTGCGCCGAAATGTTTTACATATATCTGCCTTTTTTTAAGTGCAATGCACTTCTTAAGCGACCCTGAACCTGCGTCCACCGGCGATGTCCGCGCACGTGGAGATGGGCGCGCGCTGCCTGGCCGCTGACATGGCACATACCCACGTGGGGGATTGGCCAGGAATCTCCTCGTCTTCCTTGGCAACGGGGGGAGATGGGCGCGCGCTGCCTGGCCGCTGACATGGCACATACCCACGTGGGGGATTGGCCAAGAATCGGGCGTGAGAAGGGCTAATGCACCCGCTTAAAGGAGTACTGACACGAAATTTCAAAGCTGAGATCCGCTCTAGCAATCAAGTACAACGACAACCCAAATAGGTGTCTGTGAATAAATGCATCTTTCTTTCTTTGTAGTTGTGTGTGTGTGTGTGTGTGTGATCTCTCTTTCGCGAACATTACCGAACCGCGCAAATTCAACTCGTGCATTCGCACTTTCACATTCTTCCCCTCGGGGAAATGCGGGGAATTTTTCTTCTCCCTGTTTGTAAGCAGGCGCTAAGGCCGGAAATCGAAGGCTACTTTGGTGGAGGGTCTTTGAAGCAAAGAAAGCGAACGGGACAGACAGACAGACAGACAGACAGACAGACAGACAGACAGACAGACAGACAGACAGACAGACAGACAGACAGACAGACAGACAGACAGACAGACAGACAGACAGACAGACAGACAGACAGACAGACAGATGGGTGGATGTATGGACATATGAATGGATAGAAGGGTGGATGGGTACTCTTCTGGATGCTCTATGACTGGCATTGCCTCGATGCGTGTACACTTTGATGATTCTCTTCATCAAATAAAACAGACGCATAGCAAATACGTGAAGCTTGTAGTCCATCACATCTTCTGGAACAGCATCAAGCCAGACAGGAGGAGAGAAGGTGGTTTCTCGGGTTCGCCGCGAACAAGCCATGTCCTCCTGCACCAGCAGCAAGAAATTGATGGTTAGCTTCGGGGTGGACAAATGCCCTTGCGTGACCAACAGAAGCTACGACGGACACAGGTTTACTAAAATCTTGAAATAGCACAGTTATGAAGAACCTTTAATCACCACCATCCTTCCACTCTTTCTTGTTCCCAACTAAACACGTTTGTTATTAACGCAAAGCTTTACATGTCTCACCCGAAGGTGACCTTGGCGCCAACACGCAGGGTACAAAATCTGGTACGAAAAATATCCCGTCACCCAAGCAAGGCCACAAGCGAATCGAAACATGCCAGCCGTGTATTGAAGGTCAATAATGACTACCAACGTGGATTAGCCATTTATTACAGATTGGTAGTGATTATTATTAAGGTTTGATTACGGTGGAATAAGATGGAAAAAGGTGGGTCATGATGAATTAAAATGGATTAAGGCGGATTAATTACGGTGGGTTTTACTGTATTAAGGTGCATAAAGATGAATTAAGGGTTGTTTAGGTGGGTGTGAGTGGGCGTCGATACAGCACTGAGACATTAAAATAAGTATAAATTAAAATAGCATAGCTGCTGGGTATAGACGGGAAGACATGTATGTGAAAGGTGTTCGTCGGAAACGAAACCTCGTCGATGGCGAACGTGAATAAATATCGCTAGCCTTTCTCCTCCAGAGCTCTTAGTCAGACTCCAATGCTCCGAGAATTTTTTTTTTTCCCTGCTACTGAGCCGATTGTAAACTGCACTGTGCTGTAAACTGAACTGTGCCAACCGCAAAAGGCGTCAACGCTGATAGGTGTTAAAAAAACTCGATTTACGCTACCACCACTGTACGTAGCCTCGTCGACTGATGCATGGTACAATAAATAAAATGCAGCAGTAGCCCTCCCCTCAAGCAATAGCTAAAGCGAACAACCGAGTACACGCGCCGAAACAGCGGTTCCTCTTCCTAGTGTGGTCTTTTCTATTGCGTCAGTCGCTCAATTTTCACACGCTAAAATTAGACTCCTAGCTTGGGTCATAGGCCTCAATAAACTCTGGCCCGTGCCCGTAATATTTCATAACAACCTTCCATAAACCTCAAGAGAGACCGTCCGAACGTGTCTGTAAACAATTCTCCGTACCCGCTCCCAAAACGCTCTTAACAGCTCGACTACCGATTGCTTCCGACTTGAGCGTTCTCCCGTCAAAAGCGAAAAAAAAAAAAAAAAAAAGAACACAAGATGGCGGCGGAAAAGGAAATTCGAAAGCAGGCGCAAAAGGAGGTCCTAGCTGTTCAAACACGGCGTACACGAAAGACGACGGAGGAGGTGCCGAGGCCTGGACAACGAGGCTTCACTTCGTCTTTTCAAGACGTCAAGGAAGAGAAGAAAAAAAAGAGCGGCGATGGCGTTTAACATCCTTTCTTTCTTTTCTTTTTTTTTTATTCTTGTTGCTTCAGCCTTCGCTTCCGCGGGTTGAGGTTAAAAAGGTTTACCTCGCGAACGCCTGCAAGGCGTTTTTCATCGAGAGGTGGACCGCGACTCACCGCATACCACAAACGGAAATAACCGTTTTGTTCGACGCTGCATTGCGCGCGCTACACAACAATGCGGCTGGCGAAATCGGGCCATTCCGGTACGCGCAACATTTGTTATGGTAGTTATACGAGACGGGAATAGAGGAAGGATAATAAAATGCGCGCGTTGTATGATTTTTGTTCGCGCGAGTGTAGGTTAATATGTGCCCTCCGTCAGACGTCGTTCCCTTCTTTGTACTCGCACGTACGCGCGCACTTTTAGGCGCATGCGCACAGACAAGCGTGCACATCACGGGCGAACCGCATAGACGTGAGAAGTAGATGGAAGGAGAAACAAAATATCATCGCGCAGGTCTGCGGTTTGGAAATCTTGAGGTTACGCATATATGTGCGCAAGCACATACCTCCAGTTTTTTTTTTTTTTTTTTTACATCGTGTCTTTTACCTTTTCCCTGCCTACTTCCCCTCTCCCCCAACCGCACTTTTTTTTCCTTCGGTGGGGAAGACGCGAAACGTTAAGTGCGTGAACTCTTCTCCCTTGCTGCGAATCGACATTTCACTGTGTAATCGGTGAAAAAGTGCGGTGGCGTGGATTCTTGACCGACATTAGGCGCCTAGCGGCGCCGGAAGAAACCCTCGGCACTTCCTGAGAAAAGGAGAAATAGTTTGATCGAGGGAGAAACTAAGAGGTGTAGTCGTGGCGGGACTCGCAAGTGAGCAAATGGCGGAAAGGGCTGTTGGCTAAAGATGCGAAGAGCGAAGCACCGGAATCCGCTCGCCGTTTATACAAGGGCACCGATTTTCCCGCATCTTTTTTTTTTTTTTTCAAGCGCGCACTTTTTGTTCCGCTCTCTAATGGCGCATGTCAGCGAAGGGCTGGCCGGAGTAGGTCAAAACCCAGCGAGTTTGCGAACACGAATTCCCATAGACCATACAGTGAGTGTACCGCAGTTCGAGTTGGCTGCGTTGGCTGCTCCCGGTTCGATGAAGAGCGGCTTCCGGAAGCGGTGGAGTGATTGAGCAGCTAGACATTAGTGAAGAAACCTCGCCCTAAAAAAAGAAAAAGAAAACAAAGACTTCCTATTTTTGTTTGCTTTCTCGTGCTTCAGTGTTCGAGCTTCCGGAGCAAAACTCTCTCTCTCTCTCTCTCTCTCTCTCTCTCTCTCTCTCTCTCTCTCTCTCTCTCTCTCTTATTCTTTATAGGTTGTCAGCTTCTTCATCGGCATTCGTTTCTTTCAAAGAACGCCCTTCTTAAAATACGTGCTGCTTACATACGATTTAGCAAAGTAACGCGAAGGACGCGAATATAGCATCATACTTCCTAATATTGGATGCTAGGGATCACGGTAGTTCATGCCCCATTTCATGTGTACGCTGAAAACAGTGTAAGACATTTACCGAGAAGCGTAGGGATAATTATGGCCACTCAGCCAAGATTCGCAATTTCAAGGTTTCTTTTTTTATTTAATCGACATTATTGCTCGCTTTGAAAAAAAAAAAAAAGCAACTGCAGAAGCGTTGCTGCGAAGCTGTTACATCGTTGACATTTCCCGCCTACGGAGTCGAGTTGAACCGGACCGTCGTCGGTGTATCTTTGCCCTTTTACGTACTGGTGATGAACTCAGCGGGTACCATGGCGAAGCCGTCTTATTAACGCACGAGAAAAACAAAAATGCTATCTCTTTTTAAAGAAAGTTGAGAGAAGGCAGAATGTGCGTGCAACCTTCGCTGAAGGTGCGTTCAATCGATCGTCGTCGAACCCTCAAAACCCAAACCGCAAACGAAGGACAAACCAATGCATCGACGATTTTTCGCGCACTAAGTTAACGCATCCACGAACAAACTAAATGTATACCGATACGTGGTTTACGAGATGAAAGTATACTATTGTGCTTCTTCTTCGTGACCGATGCGCGTATTGTCTCATCTAGAAGCGTTACTTTTTCGCGATTTCCAAGTAACAGTTTTGGCACAATGGAAGCCCGGAAGTTTCACGCATGCGCGGCGTGTGTCCACAAATGTTTTTATCGGAGCTTTTCGGTCGACCGATCATGGTATAAGGGAAAACACACTAGTTTTCTGACAGAACGCCATCGGTATCACTAAGAATGCTTTCACTTTAAAATGAACACCGGACGAACCCGCGCCTTCAAGCCGGATCCGC
This sequence comes from Haemaphysalis longicornis, assembly GCF_048455015.1. Taxonomy (NCBI): domain Eukaryota; kingdom Metazoa; phylum Arthropoda; class Arachnida; order Ixodida; family Ixodidae; genus Haemaphysalis; species Haemaphysalis longicornis. Next base: position 126,030,784 of record NW_027526445.1, on the reverse strand, counting down.
TCTCATATAACGATGCGCAAACGTTCCAGGTTGAATGCAGCAAAGACCCAGCGGAGAACTGCAGCAGCTGCCTTCGGGGTCGGTTACGTTTCCGCTCAGTGAAGTGGTAGGAAATTTCCCGAGCGCGCTTTTCGGTTTTTTCTAATATGTAACCTTGTAATGCGCTTGGCTCTCTTTCCAATGAACGTAACCAACCGGAGTGCATAATCTGGCTATACAACAGTGAGGAGGATTACTTATATGTGCGCACGTCTCTTGTTGAATCTACGCCCGTTCACTCCCCCGTTTTTCTGCTTCAAGGTGTGATTCCGAAATTATTTGGGAGCAAATCGCAACTGATGATGTTGGTGGCGGTATACCGCCACCAACATCATCAGTTGCGATTTCATCATCATTGCGACTTCACCAACATCATCATCGCGATCATCTTGCGATCATCAAGTAGGCGGTATATTTGAAACGCCCTCGCAGTGATATCGCCTGTTCCTCACACGCCGATCTTGCAGACGGGCACCATATGGCTGTTAATACCAGTTATGTAGCCGGATTTCCTTTATGTAACCCAATAAAAGCTATCGTATGTACATGCCTATGTCGGCGACACAAGTCAGGGTAGTTGGGTCGGGTCCGTGTTGCGCTTGCGGCTTGAGCTATCAGAAGAGCGCGGACTTCACTTCCTGCAACACCATTTTCCTCCATCGATCTCAGATTTACAATCCATTTTTTTAGCTCGACTAGGCGAGGTACAAGCCTACGTCTATTAAACTCTTCCAAAGCGGCCGTCTGCAGCGGCCCGTAGATAGGTTCCTTCGGTTTGCCGCCTGCCGCCACTGAACGCTGCGAGCAATCGTTGTACGAATTCATATTCTTGCACGTTTAGAATGCGCGGCAGAAGTAACCGGGCGCTTTTTACACAACTGCTTTATATAATATATTCGTATGCAAATAAAACATCGCTGATGAGTTGGTGTGCGTAGATGATAGGAGTGCATGTCCATGCTTACTCTCGCACTGTACAAGGATGACATTGCAATTTTACTCTTCGTACTGGAGATGGGAGATGAAGCGCAGGTTTAGTCTTCACTGCTGCGGGAGCAGAACTGGGGCTGCACTCCGCCGCGCACGAGAAGAGTACGCGGTCAGTTTTGCTCTCCTGCTCATGGGGAGCGAACGTTGCATCCAACTCCCCGCAGCTTTCGAGGGGAGTCCGCCAACGCTTACCTGAGTACAATGACTGTTGGACTCTTCAACTACTCCCCCGATTTCTTAGAGTGTAATTCAACCGCATACGCGCACGGAAAAACGTCTTGCTTAGTGAAGGGCACACGCTATAGTGGCCTATGATAAAATGTATAGGGAATATAAAACTCCGGGTAGCTTTTTTTTTGCTTTAAGGACAACACTTGATAAGCAACACTTTTGATAAGCGATTTCACTCGTTCCTTCGCGTCTGGAGGAGCAGCGAAAACTATAGTTACCGCCAGCATGGAGCGGCACTGCGTGATTTGCTCGTCGCATCAGGTACGCCGTCCATTTCTGCTTTGTTTTTGTGGCTTTTTTTTTAGTTGCTATCGAAAAGCGTTCAGTGCTTCAACTGAAGGAAAACCGGCCAACAGCCGCCGCATGGCCTCAGTCACGTAATTGGAGCCGTCGAGCAACGTCAAGACGGGAAAAGAGAGAAAAATCTTTTGGGCGAGTTTACGAGATATCTGATGGGAACAGAGCAGTAATTTTTGGCTGAGGTAGTTGCGACCCCCTAATCTAAGTACTGGGTGTGTTGGGTGGCTACGTTCTGAAAGCTATTAAGATTTTTAAAAAAGTTGAAAAAGTGTTGAAGGGTCCCTTCAATACTTATTGTTATAGTAGCTGCCTTTTATAATGCCGTTGAACATTGCTATCTTCCCATGTATCTACCAGACGTCTCTTCTAGCTCAGTGATATTTAGGTGTTTCTGCTTGCCAACAGTGACACACACCGACGTAGTTGCTCTGTCTGGATCGACCACGCCTGCAGAAACAGACTTGTGGGCAGGAAAGGTTGTCGACTTCTACACGTAGGAGTCGGCCGCAAAAAAGCAAGCGAGCAAGCAAGCAAGCACGCAAGCAGACCGCGTGGGAAGATATTCCGAACGCCGCAGCCACGACGTCCTCCTCCGAGCCGCCGCGACAGCCAAACAATCGACGTAACAGGCTGGAAATGGAAAGGAGAGCGACAACGACCGACGAAGAAGCATTTTTGGTGCTTGTCACTAGCACAAAAACGAGAAAGGGGTGTGTGACGAACACGCCACAACGTGACGCGTTTTCTCTCTTGCTTTTCTGCGGGGCCTTAGTCTGCGTCGTTCGACGAGGCTCGACGGTTGCAGCAATCTAAGCTCCACTTGTCGAACCAAGTGTAAGAGCACGCAATGAAGCCTAACCGCGTCGTCGTCGTGTGACAAGAGCGAAACGTGCGTGATGGTGAGGTAGAGAGAAAGCAGAGTATACTGATGACCGAAAGATGTAACGATCGAACACCCCGCCACGTGAACGACAAGAGAAAAGAGTCACGCGTCTTGGCGTCGTCGTAGGTGGCTTTGAGCCCCCGCCGGAAACAAATAAAGCGAAGCGAGAACTGGGCCCGGTGATGTACCTGCGTCAAGGCGACTCGGAAACGAGCATAACCCGTTCCTGCCATATCCGCTCTCGCACGGTGACGAGCGTGCAACCAGCCGGGGTGGTCGTCTGAAGCTCGGACACGTCGCTTTCTGGACGCCTGCGTCTTCACGACCTCGATGACGGTTATTTTAATGGCGACGACGATGAAATAGTAGTGACAGAAATAATGATAACCAAAACGACGAGGACGACGACGATGGCGATGACGACAACGATTAGAGGAAAAGGAAGTGGAGGAGGAGGAGGAGGTCGTGATTATCGTTTTGGTGGATGTGGCGAGACGTTCGCACAATCACCCGATTGGTAATCTTGTTCATGGAATGCTTGCACGAAAAGTAGTTCAAGCCCTCGACAGTGACAACGCCTATCTCTAGTGGCAGCTAAATACACGCCGACACAGCCATTAGCTTGGGCTCGTATCGACGCGATCGAATCAAGACGATGACGACATTTTAGCTGTCTCCGCGAGTCTCAGTAAATAATTTTAGTGTTCGGGTTTTTTTTAACCGCTGGCGCTGTGCTTTTTTAACTTTCATTGGACAGGTGTGCGTGCCATTTCTGTAAATTCTGCGGATGAAACTTCCATCGAGCTAATGGTCTAATGCACTGTAATAATGGTGTGCTTCGGAGCACAACGATATCGCAAATTATATGCGCAAGGCACGCGGGTGTCGAGAGTGTGAAGTTGGGCTTGTTGGCGACGCAATCTTGTAGACGACGCGCAAAAGTAGACACAGGACGAGACAAGAGATGGGATGAGCTCGTCCCATCTCTTGTTTTGTCCTGCGTATATATACTTTTGCGCGTAGTCTACAAGAACAAACTGGTGTCTTCCAAATCTGGCGTGCGGCACAAATCTAGTTAGACTGTAAGAACCCCCAGGATTTCACTCATCACTGATACCAACCAGACACCTCTGAAATAGGGACGAGCATTACAATATCCAGACGGCATCAACAATCGTTTAGCTACTGCCCACGCCACACACAGTCATTGTCAAAAGTCTCTAGGCCATTCCAAGGGTTAATAGACCCTAAGAATTCAACATACAAACTTTTTTCTTGAGCTAGACTGAAAAGTTCGCTCCTTGTTCTTACTATCACCAAGAAACTCAGCCACACTTGGAGGCAAGGCTTTGCGTTAAGCTTTTGGGACTCCAGAGCTTTTGGCGTGACCTAGAATCTTTTTGCAAACATTGAGCTTCATTCACCTTTTGACTCGATCTAGATAGATAATGAGAGTAAAAGGTTATTGAAGTAGAAGAGGTCAGCCAGAGCAACTGATCCTAGACTTGCTACTTCCCGCTGAGGAAAGGGTACGGGTGGCAAAAAAGAGAAAGGAATGAAGATACAAGATATGAGAAACGACAGTGAAACCGACAAATCGACCATGAATATGCAATGAGACCTATAAACGCCCCACATGCAACGGGGCGCCGAACCATATTATCCCAGTCCCGTTTTCATCGCATGATTATCGTCTATATAAAAAAAAAATATGGGGCATTATTCCGTAGTCCGCGAAATTTTTGCAATCTAGAGCCGAGAATCCAGAGCTCGAGTCTAGGTGAATGAAGTACTGTAATCGAGCATTTAAGAATACATGGATGTTTCACACTGTAACGAACAAATTATTACAAATTATAGTTTATAATATCTCTGAGAGCAATCTCAGTTCTCGAGATACCCCTGACTCTATGGTGTGGGGTGTGAAGTCTAGCTTTGGGCTTCCTAAAGGCCGGTTATTCCCGATTCGATCATGCTCTTTTTCACTGGCATCTTTGTTAACCTGAACCCTTTCACAGTGAATTGCGACCTGCAACAGCAAACCCAGCATCGCGTAGGGCTTACCTCTTCAGTTCCTATAAGGAATCTTTTCTCTCTCTCTCTCTCTCTCTCTCTCTCTCTCTCTCTCTACTCTCGCTTTGGCACAAAACTGGTCACAGTATTTCTTAGCCTGGATAGTTTGTCTGCGAATGATAAATAATAATCAAAAAATAACAAAAACACAATAATGGTAATAATAAAAACCTTAGTCCATCTTCACAACCAGTGGTTCAACTTCCGATTTCCTTCGCATCTGGTCTTCCGGGACCCTGGGGCACCTGTTCTGCTCCTGCCGCCGGCCCGATACCCCGAGGGCAGACCTATACGGGCCGAACAGCATCTCGGGCTGCCCAGCCACACCCTTAGGGACCTGCTCTTCCCGACGGGCCCCAACTCCACCCAGCGGGAAGCCTTCCGACTTGTCCTGGCCTTCCTCGAGGAGAACGACGTCATCAAACGGCTGTATACCCGATGCCTGCCGGCCAGCCTTACGCAATCCTTAGCTCTGTCGTTCTCTCCCCTTCCCCCGGACTGGGTTGTATGCTGGTGAACTCCCAAAATTAGTTCAAAATATCCCCAGTCCACTTCTTTTCCACTTTCTATTTCAATAAATCACTCACCTCCATCATCTCTGGTTTCCAACAGTGGACTCCCTCGTTGATTTCCACACAAACCCGCTCTCATTGAAATGTATATAATCAATGAAATAAACATCATCCGAAGAAATCTGTAAAATAGTGGACGCATCATTCTTGGCGCCCAAAAATTGAAGGGCCGCCTGACCCCTCAAACGCGCGGGGTAGCTAAGGAACAAAAGTGGACGTTCTTTTTTTTTTCTGCAGTTCTAGTGGAAAGGGCCAAAGAGAGTTAAACGTTTTTGTTGAGCAGAGCATTGTTGGGAGTAAAACCCTAATTCAAACAGGTAACAATGCGTCATCCTGGCGCGCTACAACTCTCTCAACCTGCAGGAGCTCATCTCAAAAACTGTATAGCGGGGCAGCGAAGTCGTCAAAAGATGGGGAGTTATAGGTCGAAATTAAGCGACTGTAATGAACATACGCCTTTTAGCTATACGTGCATTTGTCTACCTTGCAGTAATGGTGAACAGGTATGTTTGTAGTCCAGTCTCGAACTCTGTCCACTCGTCGTTGCCAACTGCCAACTTTAGTCATTGGCAGTGCTATCCGATCTATTGAATGTCGGGGATTGGCCCAACAGCTATGGCTCCGACGCGAGCCTTAAGGAAGTTTAACTTCCGGAGGTGCCGTTATTAGTTTCGATTCTGACGTCTCTTCTGGTGCATTCATATAACTATAACATTGGCCTACCTCAAGGATTGGCTTATAATTAACACCACAAATGGGTCGACGCCATTAGTGCAGAGCGCGTCAGATAGGTACAAACAAACGAGAACTGGAGGGAGGAGACGACCCAAATGATCCGAGCGGAAGCAGGCATCGTTTCATTCTCCAAACGGGTCAGGTTACCTTTAAGGGACCAATCGCACCTCGGGAATGCAAGCTGAAGCCCTTGCACAAAAATGTATAAAAGTATATAAAAATTCAGATCGTATTTAACAGCATAATCCTGTAAAACAAAAACAGATACAGTGTATATCTGCTGTCTATAAAATTGTAATTGGAATGGTGGAGGCGACACTAGCGACCATGCTTTAGAAAGACCCCCATGCTCCGTGATTTCGTTTTCTTGTTTGCATTTAAGGGACAACTCATCGCTTTCAACACGAAGTTATTTTTACTGGAGAGCCGTCATAATCGTACAGAAGTGGTATCAACAACCATCGCTGTAGGTCTTCTAACCTAGTTGTAATATTCTGTGAATTATTTTCTTGCTTTGAGGGATGCTTTGCCTTAAATTCTACGCCATAAAACGGCAGGCCTTTAGATCTCAAAGCAAATAGTAGCTCATTGGTGGGGAGCATCGCCGTAATTGAGGAACGTAGAGCCGGAAATCCAGCTGTTTATGAGACACTTTTTACTCCCGCCCTTCATAGCCCTATGAAGCGGACAAGTAGCTAGTGACTCTTCTGCCCGCGTCGCATATCTCTTCGAGCGGACGAGAGAATCGCTAACTCGCACCGCACAAAAACTTCCTCTGGGACCTTGAATGCCTGGCGATACTTATAAACAACTCGTTCTTCGAGGTCATTTCTTTTTCGCAGTGTCTAGAGTGCCGTCCGACGGCACTCTAGCTGATCGTTGCAGGCAAGGCTAGAGTGCCGTCCCACGACATTCGAATATTTAGCACTAGTCTAGCACCTTCCAAAGAGAGAGAGAGAGAGAGAGAGCTCTTTAATGTGGGCTGGAGAGGTCAGCTCTGCTAGCGGCAGTGCTTGCTACGCCAGATGGGGATGATTACAATGCAGTGAAGTGAATGTGAGAAATCGGGAAAGCAGCAATAGAGAGAAAACAAAAGTTAAATAAAAATGGCAGTCGTTGTAGTGTAGAGGATCCGTCTCACCTTATTCGTCCCAGAGTCGGTAGTTCGAAACCGGCTTTTTTTCGAAACCGGGTCGGTTTTTTTTTTGTCATTATTTAATTGAAGTGTAATTTTTGTGTCCTAGGTTATTTTTGGTGTTTTAAAGGATTTCTTTGTGTGCGTTAGGTTAGCTTATGTTATGTTTAGGTTAGGTTGCCTAGCTTTACGTTATCTAGAGCGATGTAGTGCCGAACGCGGCAATTTTGTCATAAAACGCCGGTGGACGTCGATATAGTGGAGTGCTTATAAAACCGTCGGACGGCACTCTAGACACGGCCTTTCTTTTTTAACGGCGAAGCTGCTTAGCAAAGCGTTATTTGTCGTGTCCGCAGTTAAAAATACCAAGAAATTGCCGAACAGTGCGTGTTTCGCGACAACCGCCCAACGTCCCCGGCGCATGTTTGCCAAGCCAAGCATACCCACTTAGGTAGAGTGGTCAAGATTGGCCAAAAAAGAACTCCAGAGTTCGCGGCAATCGTAGCAACACTCCCTCGGGACGAAAAAGACACGTCACAGCGCACGCCCCTCCATGCAAGGGGATGTTCAATGGCAGCATTGAAGAAGAAGCAAATCGATTGAAATTGTGGGCTTGAACCTTCGTGATGGTTGTGATGGTATTGTGCAGCTTCGCTACCTTCAAATATTACGCGTAGGGTGAGCTTCCTTCATTTTTTTTTTTTTTGTCTTCTGGCGCTGATCACTTCGACTAGCCTTTTTTCTTCTACTCACGTGGCGTCACCTTCGGGCGTCACGAGGCACGAACTACCCTACATCTTCACGCTGTCAATTCACAGTTTTGTAAATGTCGTGAAGCGGCCAGATCAGCCCGTCGAAGCTCCCGATTCCTAATCGACTCCTCTAGTAGGCATGTGCCGCAAAGAAAGGGACAAAGACAGAGACAACAACTTTTGTTCTACGGCTGGCAGAGAGTGGAAATAGCCTAGTGGTATCGCATCGGGCTGCAACTGTGGAGACCGGAGCGCAGATCCAATCGTATGACACGGATGTTTTTTTTTTTTTTATTGCCTAATTGAAGCGAAGCTTTCAATGCCTTCCTGATTGTGTTCGATGTCGCGCCAGAATGCACTGCAAGAAAACCAACTTTACGCAATGGGTTTCACAAAACCATGAGGATGATAAGCGAAGGAACATCAAGCGGCTCAAAAAAAAAACCCTTCCCGTGGTCAGAATCTAACCCGGGTGCCACGTGTTGTGAAGCCGATGTCTATCCAATTACGCCATCCCTACGCGGTCGAAGCAGTTTGGATTTTGGACTTTGACTTTGGCTCAGGTTTCGTAGGAGAAAGCTTCGTGTTTTAGGCGTCTCAAATAAGAAAGGGGTTCTAAATTTTCTTCCTTTCACCGGCGGATTTTTCTTGACCTGGCAACAACAACAACAGCGACGGGTTCTTTTCTGAGAATGGGGATCCTAAAGCTTTCGCCCTAAAATTACCTTAAAAGAATAACTGCGCACGCGGAGGATTAATGTCGGCGCCCTGCCGTGTATAGCGACCATCAGCCGCGGCGATGCTGCACTGCCGAGAACATAAACGCCGGTGGGCAAAAGAGAACAAGCCGGTGTCAATCGGCCGCCGCCGGAGATGATGCCGCCGGAGCCGGGAGACGCGGGAGGAGGAGGACGCCGCACGGCGGGAAAGGGTGCAGCAGGAGAAAGGCCTCGACCTCTGAAGGTGAAAGTCGGAAGGAAGAGGACGACGAGGCATGGAGAGAGAGCAGCCCACGGAGGCGAGGGATGACGCGGAGAGAAGATGCGGAGATCAGAGTTGCGGGGATGCGCGCGGAGGGAAGGAGGCGACGGCGGGGGTGTCCGAGGGCTCCGCCCGGCCACGACAAAGGAAGAGAGAGGGGGAAAAAAAACGAAGATGCGCGTAACCCTCTCTCTCTCGCGCTCGGAGGTCCGGAGACGGAGCGAGCACTCTTCTTTTCATTGTTTGTATTTCCTCCCTCTCTTTCTCGTTCCGAGCGCGCGAGTCACGATGGGAAAGCCGTATAAAAAGCCGGCCTCCGCTGTCGCTCATGCCGAGTGTCCAGTGAAAGTCCGAGCCAAGACGTTCCTAAGTTAACGTTCCCTCCTCCTGCCATCTCGTCCCTTGCGAGAACGAATCGAGTGGTGTCGTGTTGCCGGACGTCCGCTTTGGAAAGCGCTGGTCCCCTACCTGCACCTCTTGAGCACCCGGAGCAGAAGTTGTGCTTCGAAGACGTCACCGACGAACCAACAAGGTGCGACCGGCCGCTGTTCTCCCTGTGTTCTCTTTGGCTCCGCGGTCACATTTTTTTTGGCACCCCGCATCGCCGCTGTCAGCCGTGATCCACGTAGTCGATACATCACCCGTCGCTCGGCCCCGATCAAGGTATCCGTGAGTAAAGCCGCCGGCGCCACCCAGGAAGGATATACGTGCTTCGATTACGATGAATTAGCCTGATGAAAGCGCGGTAAAAACCTAAGCTGCCCTCAGCGAAGTGTAGACGTTCTGATGTTCGGAGTGATGTTCCGGTAGAGCGATTCATTGTGGCATTTGATAATTAAGTGCACGTTAAAACGTCGAACCATGAAGTCAGTGTGAAGGATGTTGGGTAGGAACAGGCGGAGCACGGTGATACGTCTTTGATGAACGTTACCGGTGGTTTTTTCGCGCCAACGCTACCAGGATAAACTAAAGATACACCACCGGGTACTAGCCGTGCTGATTCTGATTAATTTAGGACGCTCGGGGTCCTAACCCCGCCCCGAGAATTTGTGCAAACTGGAGTTGTTGCTTTGTCGCCTGTATCGTGAAAAACAACCGCCGTGGCAGAGATTCGAACCCGGCGCTTTGAGCTCATGTGGTGTAACCTTTTAACCACTGAGTTATACCCCTTCACCTCGCGTGTAATGTTGCTCCTTGGGGGAATGGAGGGGTGGGACGTTTGCTAAATTCATATACACTGTTCCTTTCGACGGCTATCAGAAACTACCTTAACCTAAAATCCGTGTCTCGACTGGGAGTAGCAACGGCCAGTACAGCAGTACGGGAGTGGTGACACGAATATTCGCCTTCTATTCCGGAGTGTTCGCCTTCTATTCCGGAGTGTTAGGCACGGGACGGGATACAGTGAGCTCTCGACATAAAGTGCTGGGAACGAGAAACTGTTTTCATTATAAGCGTCATGTCGTTTAAAGCTCGTATGATTTGTTTCGGACGCACTGGAATGCGGGCCATATAAAACAACTTCTGGGATAGCGGGAATGCGAATAAAGCAGTTTCGTTGTAACGAACGTTTTACTACCCTGCCGTTTCCGCATATTGATATCACGTGATTGGGCCAGCTTAGAATGGCAGGCCGAGTCGGTCTACAAATGCAGCTTAATGATTATTGCGGAAATGATAGAGGAGAAGCTTGTATCACACGTTATATTTAAGCAGAAGTGTCTAGTTACCTTTATCGCTAAGAAGATTGCAAATCAGAATTGATTCCTAGCTGAAACAATCGAAATTCATGGCAGCTGTGCTTAACAAACACCCCCAAAAATGTACGTCAGTAAGACTGCAGGATGACCGGTATTATTTGGATAGATACTGTTTTAAACATTTATATCGGTGCAGTCTACGAAAAATCAATGGCGCCATTTTTTATCGAGCTTCTCTTTTTTATTTTGGAAATTTCCGCTTTCCGCTACAGTATACAGAAGTAGTAGCGGATACAGTGTACAGTAGCACTACAGTATACAGTAGCACTACAGTATCCAGTAGTAGTAGCAAAAGTGCTACAGTATACAGTAGCACTTTTGTATGGAACAAGAGGGCCCGCGATCCACGTAAGGTGAATAGTTGATTAGGAACGGGGGTTCGGATTAGTGCATACAAAACATTACAACCTGCTACCATGAGAGTTCCCCAGGGGCACCGTCAATTTGTCCTTTTTTAACTGACGGTTCAGTCTTGGAGAAAGATAAAAAAAAAACAATGACTGTTCGCATTGTACCGTTTCATCGGTTAATGTAAAATAATTGCACCCTAACGTGGCATACGTTGCCAACCGCTTGACGGACATAAAGTGGCCGAGGTGCGGCAGTATGGGCAGCCTTGACGTCCCGTCAGAGTCGGGCGCCTACATCCCGCTGTCATCGGTGACGTCTCGTAATCTCAGCCGTCCATCGGGGTCCGCTCTTTAACCATTTGGGTGATTCCGCAGCACCCTGGTTTGTTTATCTTGGCGTTTTATACAGTTATTCTTATATTTATTTGTTTATTTTGTAACAGCGTGGCTGAAACTGTGTCCTTTTACCCATTATTCCGCGCGCACTGTATCGTTTATCCACTTAGGGCGAGTCTTGTGTCACGGCTTTTCTCGTCAAGATCTTTATCAGCCAGCCATTCAGGCACGCTGATGGATTCTTTTATTTTAACGCGAAAGCATTACGTGGCTTACTGAACAAAAAAGCCGGTGTTCGTTAAACGCGAGAGGTCGTTTCCCAAAGGTAATGTGGCTGTATAGCGCGTGCCGTAGAAATAAAAACACCAACGCCGCGGCTTCCGCAGCCATCGGCTCAGCAGTCACCAGTAAACCAGTGGGCTCTGCGCGGCGCACAACCACACTCGCAGTCTGCGCTGCGGCCTATTCTGCTCCTCCAGGCGCCGAATACCCAGGAGCGCTCAATTACACACTGATGCTTTCGCACGCACTCCACCGTAAGAAGTGCTTATATGTCCTCGTAGTTCCTTTTGTTGAGGTTGTTGTTGTTGTCGTCGGCCACTAGAAGAGCGAGGCGTGGCCAAACATTTCCTATTTTGGGTTGGCGGTGCGTTTCTTTGGGCTCCTTCCTGTGGCAGCGCTGCCCGTAGATCATTTCCGGAAACTGTAAAGCCGGTTTTTCCGCACTGCGTGCCTCCTAAACTCTGCGGCTCCTGCGCTGCTCAAAGCAAACCTGCTGCGTGACACTTGCACGTTTTAGTTCGTGAAAAGCCACAGTCGCAGGCATGTACGCGTTACTTCCCCGCAGTTTTGAGACCAACGTACGTTGCAAGAGAATAGGTACGCCTCCCTATCAGGGGCTCACGGCATTGTACGCGGGTTGTATCGCCTAGCTTCTCACGGACGTTGGAAGTTCGCAACGATCAGATGTCCTGGTATTTGTTTTGCTTTCGTCATGCATTACCTTGTTATTTTGTGATTTTAAAGTCACAGACGAGTCAATGTCGTGGGTCGCCTTCCCCAAAGCCTATTATGTCGACGGTACGTGTTCTTTCGCACCCCCCCCCCCCCAGGTCTCCCTAACGGCAAAAGAGCAATTAAATTTGCCCGACCATCGTTATGCCCCTGAGAAATCCTGTCACTTCGGGTGGACGACAGATAATTTCCGTTTGGTTTCCAATCTCTAAATTGAACTGTTGATACATCTTTCAGGGATAAGTGGGCATAACTTGTGAGTTAATGGCTAATTACTTAATGATTATGAGTTAAAAACTTCGCTACCTTCGATGACTGATTACGCAAAAATTCTTAAAGGTTGCACGAAATTTTCGCTTAGTCATGTGTTTTGGCTTCATAGAAAAATGTTACTGCCACAGTTGTCCGAATGGCAAGACGCGACGGCCGCGGAATAATTTCCTTCGCAGTGACGCTGGAGCAGCTTGCGGTCACACCGTGGTGTCAAGGTAACGTGAAGGTGAAAGAAATCTCGGTCCTAATGATAGCAACTGTCTGTATGCTCGATGTAAGTTAGAAAATGGCTGTGCTAAGCCTCCGAACAATTCGATTTCGTACGAGGGCGCAAGTTTAAACAGGCGGCTTTCATTCGGCACTAGACTTCTGCAGTAAAGTTTTGTTTTTCCTTGCTTCGAAGTGAGCACTTCGCTTCGTCGAGACGTGTCGTTTACAGTGTAGTTCCTCAATTCTTCTGGCAAGCTGCGCCTTTGTCTGAACTTGTTGAGCGCCTTCCTCTCATTGCCTTAAGCAGGTGACGGGTGAAGGCTAATTGACGGCGCCATGTACGGGGTCCAGAGGTCCCGTGGAGTGGAGTCAATAAAGGTTGAGCTGCGTAATTCGGTTTGCATACCAAACACTGAGCATATAAGAAGAAAGCCGTGCAAGCGCCCAGTTTCAAACTAGCGCTCTTTTTATCTAGATTCGTCGTCCCTTCTTTCCCGCGTCGAAATGCCGTTACTGTTACTCAAGTGCTTAAACGTGTAACCTAAGCGCCCACACTATTCAAGTAGGGAGACCTTTTCCCTCGCCTTAGTTAGATGCTGCTCCTGGAAATAACCTAGAGGGCCCACATGAATGCTAGTGCCTCCGTAAGCACTCCCACGACACGCAAACTCGCTTCGTGCACCCACGAGCCCTCCGAGTACATTTACTACTGTGCGTGTGGGTTCATGTGACACAGGTGTTTGTGTGTCAGCGTGCGTGATTCACCCGTTTTTACCTCCACCTGAAAAAGCAGGTCACGCTGACTTTCCTCAACATTTTCCCGCACACTCTTTCACTCGGCTTTCACACCTAGCAACAAGTGAAAAGTATTCCTATAAGGGACCGTGTTTTTTTTTTTTTTAGCCCGGATGATTCCGTAACGGTTTGAAGAAATTCTAAAACAAAGCACTACAGAGGATACCCATTGGCACCCCTGAAACATCGCCGAGAAATGGACGGCACACAATTCATGGTAGCGTTGGGAACAACCGTTGGGGCGGAGCCGCATGATAATGCCGGACGCCTATAAAGGGGTTGCGAAGCATCTATTACAACAACTTATCTGGAATATCAAGCACTGTGCTCAACAACAACATCGCGCGGTTAGTACTAAGGCCGAACCTGGTATTACCTTCTCCGGCCCCGCCTTGCATAAAACAACGGTTACAGAATGTAAATGGCACACTTGCTTGCAAACCCACTCCGGGTCAGCGATACGCCGTACCCTACCTCTACCGAGACTCGACCTTCCTGACTCCGGAAAAGTTGCCCCCTCGCCCGTATACGAACGTCCACAAACGTATGCAAGTGCGTAGAGATGAATTCAGCAACACGCCGCGCTCCGTACTCTGCCTTACTTTCCGATTCCTCCTCTCCCCTATTTCTCATTCGGCGCCATGTTCTGATACAAAGCGGACCGCGCCGGGCGGCGCTGAAGATACACGGGCTATCGGCACTACAAAAGCCGGAGAAAAACGAACGACTCGAAGATGAGCGGCCTACATTTGAAATTCGCAACACAGTCCCTCGGCGGGTGCAGAGACGGAAGCCGCGGTGAAAGGAGAACAGACGACCATTAAACTCGGGACGAACACGGTACCCCCCGCTGAGCGGACGCTTCTTCTAAGCGAGGGTGGCCCGATCGCGAAGCACTGTATCGTTTCGCCCAGACCAACGACGACGACGACTGTATAGGAAGTCGCCGCTGCAAAGACTTGACCGTTGAACGACTTCTCGGTCCAGAGCAGTGCAGGGGTTATTTGTTCACGCGGTTGCCTCCCCCACCCGGAGGACGTCTGCGTTCGTGGCGGGAGTTTCAAATCGTTTCCTTCCAGTCTGAAAAGGGGCGTTTAACAGAGTGTCCGGAACAAGGGTTCACGAATGTGTGGTAAGAGCGGAAGTGGAGCTGCTTCGCTATTGCATCGCGCTACCCAAGTAGAAGTATCGGCAAGATAACCTTGCAGAGGGGGTCACTTTGTGGCCGTGAGAAAACGCATGTGAAGTGAGAGGGGGGAAAGAATCGGCCGCTTGGAAGCAATCTAAAGTATGCAGAATTCTAGGAGGGAATAGTTGAAACTGCACACGCACGCCTCCGTTGGCGAGGCTAGCATCATCAAAGAGGTGCGATTTAAGAGCAGGCAACTAGGTGGTGTGCGAGTTGCACAACTGCTTGGGCGTATGACCACAAGAGAAGGAAACTGTGCTACAAAATATACACTTTTATGCCCTGCCCCCGCCCCCCCTCCCCCTCGACCGGTAAAATATACGCACGCAAAATCAGGCTAATCATTCCGAAATAGCAGTTACTGAGTATCCCTTGCTTTATACGCCGCTATTTATAACTTAGCCGAACTCTAGTTGAATAGGAGGCTTCAGCGTATAAGCGTTTTTTTTTCTTATTCATGTCATAAACATGCACATGTTAAATGGAATAAGTCGAAAGAGTCGATAGCTTGTATATAACCCTTTTTCAACGAATACTTTAAACGTGTGGCGATTACCTCCTGATACTTTATTGTTTTGTGTGCGTGCTGATTTAAGTAAAGGTGCATGTTTACTTTGTACGTTTGGGTAATTTATGTTTCTTAGCTCCCGTCTCAATGCCCTTTCTTAAATGCCGGTATTATATTGTCTTACAGCGAACGTTATGCTGGCGGCTAGAAGGTGCCCTAAGAAACAACCTTTTCTGGATGAGCATTCTTTTTCTTCACATTTAGAGATACCGTCGTTTATTTGGTTGATATGCAGCAGTAATGCAGCGAGAAAAAGGGTGAGAGAGAAGAAACATTTAATAGAGCATACGGTGGTGGTTGAGCCGTCACAAATATAAATTTTTAGCGCGAACGCTTTTACGCACATCAAGTCCTCGTTGTAACGAAATTGTTTTATTCAAATTCCCGCTTCATTCGTAGTTTTTTTTTTTGAGAGCCTACACTCCCTTACACAAGAATAAAATTATATTACCGGTTTTAACGAAATACCCCTTATGAAAAAATCAGTTTCCTATTTCCAGACTTTCTTATAACGAGGGTTCACTACATATAATATCGAAATGACATGGGGGCCAGCCACAAGAGGTATCACGATGCCCGTGTCGGAACTATGCTTCCGTGACGACTGAAGCATTCTCTTTCGAAGTCTTTTACTTCCGGAGTAGTCAAACGTTTCTTTCACGCACTCAGCCCGTGGATCGCTGTCAAGAACTGTGTCTCAAACACGCGTCATGCGACGAACAAGTCTGCAAAGACGAACCGAGAAGGGTGCTGCGCTTGTTCGAGATGTACCTATTTAAAAGCACGGGTAGAAGTAGTGGGAGATGCCGCATTGTTTCAGTGATTGAAGGCTTTGTTAGGAGGCGTTTCGTTTTTCTCGAAAGTGACAATGAGTTTCGCTTTGTTTTTTTGCGCGCCGACACTTACACGCGCTGTCAGGGTGACACTTCCTAGTTTCAATTTTCCTTCACCCCGCGTGCTTCGGACGAAACAATTTCTAAAAGTAGTCGCGGGACTCAAGTGCTGTTTGAACAGAGAAGACTGTTAGAGCTTATTAAAAAAGCGTGACTGATAGGGGTGCGTGCATGCCTGCTAGAATTTCTTGGCAGTCGTGGGGCGGTTCAGTTCCGTAATATTCAATTTGCGTTACTTCGTTCGCCTGGTGTCTTTCCGACGTCTCAAACTGGCAAGATTCCCCAAACGTAATGTGTAACCAACTTTTGACAGGGATAATAAAACTCTACCGTCTCCTAGTCTTGACGCTGTTACAGGCTTGGGAAGGTTGCAACGCGCCGCCTTTTAGCAGCGAAGCTGTTTAGCAAATCGCAATTTTTCGTGTCCGTGTTTAAAAATGCCAAGAAATTGCCGCGCACACGCACGTGAGCACGGGCCTCGTGGCGATCGCCCGGCAGTTAACAAAACCAAGAAAATGCCTAGCGCTCGTCTGTGCGTGCCTCGCGACAACCGCCCAGCGTCCCCTGCGCACGTTTTCCAGGCCCAGCATGCCCACTTGGGGAGATTGGCCAAGATTCGCTAAAAAGAAACTCCAGCGTTCGCCGTAATCGTGGCAACACGTGCGCGGAACGAGAAAGACACGTCATAGCGTACGCTCCTACAAGTTGATTTCCAATGATTATCACTTCCAAAAAACAAAAAAAAAATCGAGGGAGGTCACACTTATAGCTACAAGGATGAAGTAAAGGTCGTTGCGGCAGCGACGAAGCAGCACATCGGCTGCAATCGTGGACTTAAACCATCGTGATGGTCGTGAAGGTTGCGTATACAGCTTCGTACACCTTCAAGTCTTTACGCGTTAGTGCGAGATTTTTTTTTCATTTTTTAAAGACTTCGCCTTCAGTTATCGGCCAGCGGCATTTCTTTTTGCTACATCGTATACAGCTTAAAATTTACTTTCAGTTTAAACGCAGTAGCTCCAAGACTATCCCCTAAACAACGGCTAGGAGGGGATGTCCGTGTAGAACTTCCATCGAAAATAACGAGCCTCTGCTAAAATCTACGCCGGTGCACTTCGACTGCGCAGTTCTTCGTCATTTATTCACGTACAATACCACAAATACATAAGGGTAAGCTAGAGCACACTAACAGGAGGTTGAAAGGAACGGAAAATTATGTCTGTGTTATCAGATTTATCCGCGTTCCGCGTTTTTATTCACCGGATGCTTCTTAGTTCTTGTGTTTGTTCTGAGAAAACAAAAGTGCTTGCTATTATTCTCCACCGCATTCATTGCGACGACTGTCAATGCCATAACCGTCTCGACGCCTCATTTTATATCTGAATCGGTAACACCTGTTCACGGTTACTAAAATAACCATGTGGTAGAGGGTAAAGAGGAACCGTTTTCGTCGAGGTCTGTCCTTTCCACATCATAGTGCCCTGTTTCCAAATAATGTGCAATTCGACTTTCATCGTTGTTGAGGCGGGGTAGTTTTACAAGTGGCTAGCAGAAATTAACACAGGAAACACTTTTATTGTTTCCAAAAGCAAGTGCCTTCGTGTGTTACGGAGGCGTGTTTTGTATAAGGACGTGTTCAAACACGGCCCAGTCTGCCTTGCTTCCGTCTGGAAGACCGGAAAGCGCGCAAGCGGTCTTTTTTATCTTTCAGGCCCAACGCGCATCTCATTAAAAAAAGGCCGCTGCGCGAAGAAATTAACCAAGGACATCCGCAACCTTTGAGGCGCGTAGCACGATAGGTCACTTCGCTTCCGTCTCGAAGCTCCCCGCATGCGTGCACGCCGTCGACGATTCCTCACAACCCGGCGTGTTTCAAAACGCGAACGTTACAAGACGACGCGTGAAGCTTACAACCTAAGTCTCCCTGACGGCCCCCCCTCGCACGTATTTGAAGACGGCGAAACAAACTCCTTGGTGTGATTGAAGACTCTGTCATGGCGAGAAAAAAAAAAAGACAAGCAGGATAGGCGGCTTCTTTAAATAGCGTTCTAAGCTCCGTTATTTCCGGCTGCTCAGCTGTACGGCACCCTCAACGGAGTGTCTATCGCGCAGTTCGGCGTCCGTGCCAAAGCCATTGTCTGAAAGCGAACGGTATTTACCGTGGTCGTATGAACGATGCAAGCCGGGACCGTGCACATCCTGCAGCAGCCGCGGAGCAGACGAGAGTTCACGGAAGCTGCAGCAGACGATCCTTCTTTGAAGAGCCATTACCGAGGCGCGCACAGCCGTTTGTTCGTGCTTGTCTTCTATCTGAGGCCTCGCTAGTAATTGCTTCAGCGGCACCTGTTCGCACAATGCTTGCGCTCAACAGACGAGCAAAGTTTCAGTCCATGAATAAAGCGACGGAGAGTGTATACGGCGCCTTTTCCGATGCATCGGGGTCTCGTTTATTAAGCGCTGTTCACGTTTCTGAGAACTTCAGCGCGCAAAGCTGAGTGTGTTGTGCCATTGAGAGCTTCAGGTGTCTGGCTTGTCGGCGAGAAACTAGTGAAAAGTGAGAATAGGAGAGAAAGGCGAAATTTGAGGCAAAGAAGACGATGAGAGAGTACACGCTGAAAACGATAAATACGTACCGTGTTGTGTTCTCCATTTCACGTTCTGTTTTTTTACCCTATAAAACTAGTTCCGTTACCTTGTGTTTTCGCACCTACTAATTGCACTACATGCGCCGCTTACTAAAATAATTGCCCCTGTCCTCTTAATGCGCCACCCCTACCAGTAACTGCACTGCACTGTGTTTCGTATACGATTGGGAGGGACACTTAATGTAAAGCTCCGCCACATGCTGGATAGATGACATATCACAAGTTACGTGCTCTTTCAACTGCCAGGAATCAGAATTCTGTGCATGGCCACGCTCTACCTTCCACAAAGAGCATCTTGACATCAGCGCTAGAGGGCATCGTGTAAGGGTACGTTTTTTACCGGTGACAGTCACGATAAACTGTTGTATGTTTGTATGTAAAGAAATAGGATATTTACCACCGGGTAAATGGTTCGTTGTCTTACTATCGCCAAGCTTTGAACTAAACCAGTGTGTACACAATACCAAGCAGCGCGTATAAGTAATAAGAACAACCTGTGGAGGGCAGCGTTATCTTTCTGTAAGAAGATATCTGTTGGATAATGCAGAAACAAAAAATTAATGACATTCACAATATCCCCGCGTACGGGAGGTTGTTCGCAGTGTAACATGTAGAGCAGGTTGATGAAATAAACATTATGAGACTAAAAAAAAATCAGTGCTGGGTACTTTACACTTTGGTCTGTGCCCTCCTCCGCCGCACCTCGGAATTTCTTGCACAAAATTAATACATAGAATGTTTAGATGATTCAGGATTGAATGCAAGCCCGGGTGTCGAATCTTTGCCCAGACCGCTACTCGCAAGAGTCCCTCCTGCAGCTGCGGGACCAACATTCGCGCAGCAAACACCACTCTTTTAGCCTGTGGCTCGTCTCGTGGATTGTGGCTTAGCTTGTGGCTTAGCTTGGCTTGGTTCGTAGCATGTGTTCCCCGAAGAGCTTCTTCCTCTACTTTGGATGCCGGTGGATTGCGCCCCGGGAATACTTCAATCATGGAAGAAACAAAAGGTCAGGAGAGGTCCCGGCGGTCACCGGTGCATTGGGAAAAGTGTAGAGGAGGTCACGTGATTTTATCACGCTCATGGGGGGTCACGCTCATCGCGTGTCCTAGCAATAGCGCCGGAGGCCGGCCCACGGAGGCCCTACGTCACTGCGCGGCCCGACGGGTACCCAATTGTCGCCACACTCTTAATCTGGTTCCACGTAAGATCCACTTAGTAACTGGAACTTTTTTGCAAAAAAGTTCCAGTTATATATTTGGAACCGTGTTCCACATATCCTGAAAATTAAGTGGAACAGTTCCCCACATATTTTTGCAACTAAATTATGTGGATCGGTGTTCCAAATAAAAGTATGCGGATCACTGTTCCAAATAAAAGGGTAGTTTGAGTTACTGGAACATTGATCCATGTAAAATGATTATGGAATTTATCCGGTGCGCCGTTCCAGGTACCTTCAGGCCAGCTGTTTATATAAAACGGTGTTCCTATAGGCATTGGGAAGCTGTCTATGGGACTCCACTTTTCCAATATTTCTGCTTTCCTGTCGGTATACACCGAGGCCATATGCCAGGCTGGCGGATGCATTGGTATCAGCAGGAAACCGCAAGCACCATTTTAACACAGCCTTGATATATGACCCGCAGTGATACCAACAATTGGAAAGCAGAAACCACCGCAGCAGTGGGGTCCCTGGCAGTTCCCAACAGTTGCCTATCGGAGCACAGTTCTATATAAAAGTTGGTCTGAGGCACCTAGAGCGGCACACAGTCTTTGGCTTCACCCGCAGAATCCTGTGCTGGGTTTCAGCTGCATATAAAAGAAACAATATACTTGCATTAAAATACACACAAAACAAACTATTATGACTCATAGACTGCTTTTCAACATACTATACAACTTTATTGGGTGTTAGTATGCATACATTTCAGATTTGAATAGCTGTCTATTTTAAATTGCACAGAAAATGACCAACGTACAAGGAATAAATACCATAACGATAACACTAGGCTCCAAGTGGCATTTTCACATATTCACCTTTACTCAAAAACATGGTTAATAAAGACGGTATTAGGGGCAACTGCTTCACAAATAAATAGACGTGTGCGTCTACCGCGGCACTGACACATACATTATACAACAGTGAGCATCAAATATGCTGTCTTAACAGATAAACCAAGGTAATTCAAAGGCGGAATGACTCATTGCGCTTGCCATACTATGTTTACGCATAACTGTTTGGGAAAATGCAGTTTGCTATTAAATTGTAGGGAAAGGCCTAAAAACAAGCCATAACCGGTTGTATTATCACAAACCTACAACAGTGCAGTGCAAGAGTTTAGGAAAACAACGCTCGAGCCAAGATTAACGATAAAACATTTTGACACGAGAGGTCACATGTGGCAGTATGCCACCATTAAAACATCGTTATTAAAGATAGTAGTTTCCTGACACCAGACGTAAGTGGAACATCAAGCTATTTGTAGGCAAAATAGACTTTATGAGCGTCCTGAAAAGGCCTGACATAAGGCACGTTACTTGCCCAAACAATTTGTAGTTGTTACAATAATTCATCCCAAGAAATCTCACAAAAGCCAGCGTGAATCACATAATTTTGCAAACCAGGTAGCTGGAAGCATGTTACACATATTAAAATTTAACAAGCAGACTAATGATATACGTCATCAATTCAAGCGGGAACAAGTCAGACATCCGTAAGAAGCAAACAAGCCAGCGTCGAATCATACAGGTGACCAGTTTTACAAAGCAGACTTGAAAGCATTTTTTCCAGCCTCAACATTTTACCTTAGGTGAAACTCACAGTTGCGTGCTATAAAAACCCTCCCGTCTTGCTACCAGTGTAATTGTGACCAAAGCCCTGCTTCTGCCAAACAAGAAATGCAGCTTTGTTCAAAAAAGAAAACTTGTTCAAGCCAAATGCGCACATTTTAAATTCTTCTCGGTCATGGGTGTCAGCTCATATCCTGTACTAAAATTTATCAATGAAGGCGGAAGCCATCTGCGTAAATAATCACTGTCACTTTTGCATCAGCAGTAGCACTGCCATGAAAAAAAAATCTCATGAGCTACACTTGAATAATAAGGACGTTACAATGAGGTGCAATGAACTACATTAACACCCACTATAGATTCAAAGGCAGCCAGCGCATTGTGCCAATGATGAAAAATAAGGCACGACTTCAGTGTTCAGCTGACATGAAACTTGCATGTGCCAGTAACCTAAACCTCTTCATCTGATTTCACCCCCTTCATGCCTTTCATCTGACCTCCTTCATGCCTTTCAAGAGATACTTTAACCTTTACCAATAATTTAAAATCCCAAGTGGAGCTGAACACTTCAAGTATTTCAACAGAGATTCCAACTTAAATGACACCAGGCCACTGTCAAACTTCTCATGCTTTCCAAGAAATCCCTGCAAAACTCCCAAGAACTCTCCAAAGGCACACAACCATATGAACATGATGACACGATAAAAAAGATGACATATGGGGCGAAGAGGATGACCACATCCTGAAGTGACAATGCAGGCGGCGAATCCGTGATGTGTTTCTTGCGGGCAATATTGATGCCGCCAGTCCCTTCTCTCAGAATAACCGGGCCTCGAGAAGACTTACTGCTCACCTCATGTACCTTCAAGGAAACAAGAAAATTTTGTTACATGGTTGCTTTAAATGAGTGAGTTGCTTAGTCCCTTTCATAACACAGTAATTTATTTAAAATCAGTGATTTCTTGGGTTTTTTCTGGGAGTGCTGCTAAAGGTGAAAGTGCGCTAAACAATATCACCACAGACAATCAATGAAATTGCCGTGATTCTGGAAGGTATCCAACTTTGCTGCCTCGGTATCCTGAATATAAGGTTTTTTTATCTTTGAAAGGTTTCGTTTATTAATCAAATAATAATTACTATAATCACCTTTGGGCATTATATTTTGCACACCTTCTCTCTGCAAAAAATGTTCTCTGTACTGTATAATGTGCTCCCTAGAATGCTGTAGTGAAACTGGCTTATTATAACTTACAGCTAAACGATGTTTCTACCGCAAAGAAATAAATGGCCAATCATAGGAAATCATAAATATCGCACTGTGGCAAAAATTTTTTTTGGAATTAGTTCCCCCTAAAATATTTCCCTCCTCGATATCTATTACCTCCATGGTTCGTAGTGGTATGAGGCCGAAGTTCAGCTGACTAATGCTGAACTAGGCTGTTGCACAATTTTCTTATAAATCGCAACTGTAGCACATTTTCTTGCAGACGTCACTTTCTGCACTCTAAACAATTCCCTTTAAAAAAATTACCTCTTATTTAACCACCTGTCAAAATCCAATGCAAGCATTACTCATGCTACGCCTGTATTTGGAGTATTATTGGTGCTACGGGCGTATTAACAGCGGGAAGTTTAAATTGTCAGTTGCCACCATATTGTTGTAGCAGCAACCACGTTGGGCGTGTCCGTGGTGCTGGCAAATCACAACTCTCAAGGTGTAAAAGCTAAATATTTACAAAACTAAAATACAAAATAGTGGGGTTTTTTTGGCCACTGTTGGAGGTCCGTAATAGGCGGAATGTGAACACAATGGCCAATATTGGCGTTCACGATAACTTCTTAACACTGAGATTTTATTCGGACGAACAGATGCAGAAATTGAGTCTCGCAAAAACAAAATGCCAGCTTACCCAACCAAAATTAAGACCCAGGTGTTTCTGCCAGGGCCTTCTCAAAGTGCACTTCCAGGAAAGTTTCGCTAACGTGTTCCGAAAAGCTCCGACTGTCACCTTGAGCCACAGGCCAAGCTGTCACTAAAAAGAAGTTTCAAACCATTAGTTACAAAGAAACTACCTAAAAACGCGCCATGAAAGACCCAAAAATGGCAGTGCGTACTTACTTGTAGAATGCAATGATTTCATCCCGTGCAAGAGCTTTAATGTGTTGCCTTCTGATGATACACTTCCAAGAAGAGGTCCAAATACAAATAAAATGGCCATACGCATTCCTTGTACCACTGTTCTAGGTCTATCTTCGCCCTATTGCCTAGAAAATAAACAGTACAAAAATATCAGATAATAAATTTTTGCCTCGCTTTACCCAGGGAGCACGAGAAAATATTGAACAATGTCTGATTCGTTCCACGAAAGTATAATGTCTTTTTTACAGCGGAAGCCCTGGTAATCTTTCCTTGCTAAACAATTTGAGATATGAAAATATTTGAATATACTTTAAGCTCACCTGTCCTTGGTCTATGCGAACTGGTGAATATCTGCACAATATGCACGACTCAAAAAGTACTCTTTTGTGGCTTATGAGCTCCACAGAGCATTCATAATCCGCCACACTCTCCCCGACGACCCTTCAGCATGCCAAAGATATCCTCAGCCAGTGAATGCCACAGTCATGACTTCGCAGGAACATGTAAAGAGAGGAAATAATTTGTTTTCATTTTTTTTTTTTTTTTTTGCAGAGGAACAAAAACGTTTGTCACAACCTATCAATGGAGGGCCAAATGTCTCCACAGTCAGCCATATACTCTTTCTGAACAGGTCATAGAGTATGAATACAGAATGTAGCAATCTGCTTTTGCAGTATAATTTCTACGTTCAAAGTAGAATAGAAACGGATTAATGTTTGCTGCACATCATGATGCAACAACTTTGCACCCGAGCGTTTTGAAAATTATTCCAACTCTCGAGCTGCCACTGACATTGATAGCATAAAATGGCACGAATGGATTATTTTTAAACTTACTTTGTGACGTTACAACTTCTAATAGTCCACACGTGAGT
Organism: Haemaphysalis longicornis; assembly: GCF_048455015.1. NCBI lineage: Eukaryota > Metazoa > Arthropoda > Arachnida > Ixodida > Ixodidae > Haemaphysalis > Haemaphysalis longicornis. Next base: position 126,006,259 of record NW_027526445.1, on the reverse strand, counting down.
TTTATGGGTAATTATTCTGAGGTCTCAGGTTACCACTGACATTGACAGCATAGAAACGGCACCACACTTTCTGCGTGTTTCCACCTGCCGCCCCCTCCACAAAAGGAACGTTTTGTTACTACGCTACTGCTCAGACAACCACTTTCCCTTGCATTTCACTACACGTCAGGGAGCCAACTAACGTTGACTTGTGTAAATAGACCATCTAAATTCATCGAAGGCATTGGAAGAAACAAGGAACAACTACACACACAGCACAGATAAACGTAAGCAGTGCTGCCGCCAACGCCTTGAACGCACATCAACTTTAGGCGGAATAGCGTGATTAGCACAGTAAATTTATGGCTCTCAGAAGACCAACACAACGCAATTAACAAGGAAGTTTGAAAATACCGATAAGTCTAAAGACAGACGCTCCGACAAACATGTTGTGCAGTGTGTGCGCGTGAGACAATAGCGTGCGACTAACCCGAGAAGATTCAGTACCGCTGACAGGTACAGCAACCGTCAATATACAACTAAGCAACACCACACCGTAAGGGGACATGCAGACTCCAGAAATGCGCGCACCAGCCATGTGCACTTTCTAACTAGCACTAGCTAACGTACGCAGTCAGAAATGTCAAGCCGACTCCGACCCACAAACACACAAGCTTTTAATTAAAATAACGGCCGCAAACGTTTCTCGCTTCGAACAGGAAGCAGAGCGGCACGTTTATCGGACGCAGTGATGAACAAGTCAATGAACAACAACCGTTACCAGAACATAAATAAGCAGCACTGACCTTTTTTGCGCCGCCCGGCAAAACTTCACTTCGTCGAACAGTAAATACAGCCTGAGGACATGAAGAAATCCGCAGTTTCACGCCACAACCAAACCAACCAAACTGGTAACCGTTCCCGCCAGTCTGACCGACAGTTCATTTAGTACATCAGGCGCATAACGCGAGCAATCGAGAAAACCGCTACAGAAGGCCACTGGTGGCGCTGCATGCGGACGAACAAAAACTAGCTTCTACATAAACGTTGAGACGTAGGGGCGCTGCTGTCATTAAAAGTGTTCACGCAGTCCCGTTTTTCCGTCATCGTCGTTGTACCCGTTGCCGTCCCACTATACCATGCATCAACGCAAGCGGCGCTGCCTTGTATTCTTTCCTGCATGCTGTCAACGCATGCGCACGGCATGCCGCACTGAAGTGGCGGTCGTTTCGTAATCGTTTCGGCCAACTTTTTCTCCCTCCGTGCCTTTGGGGATGCACGCCGACGCCGTGGCCAGTGACCAGTCCGCGGAAGAGATCACAAACTCGGCACCCTTGATCGCTTATATTTGCTTCGGAAAATGGGAGTAGGCCTTTAAGCGGACGTCTACGCTGCTCTGAGGCTGGAACAAAGAGCTCAGATATTAGCCAATTTAACACGTTAGTTGGGCTAAAGTTGTTTCTCTACGCGGTCCGTGAGCGCGTGAGGTATGTGTGCATAAACTTTGATGACAGCTTTATTTCTTTCTTTGCAGTGAAAACAAAACGACGCTTCTTTATTGACTGCGTTCTCTTGACAAGTCTTTCCAATACCAATTATATATACTGCGACACTCTTTGATACCCACGTTATAGATAACTACTACCGCATAGTGAATCCAGTGTGATTACTCGCTAATTAGCGATTAATAATACATCTGCCCGTTTTCCAGCAGTTTTTCTTCATGAACACCAATAGTGCAGGGGGGACCAGCAGGAGAAGGCAGGTCATTCGGTGAACTTGAATTACTACGGCAAGTAACAACATTAGGGTAACACTGCGAATTTTCGCGATACTGCAATGCATAATTTGAAATAAGAATGCCATTTCAGTATAAATATATAGAATGTAAGGCAGATGTCGCGGGGTAGATTTAGTTCTCCGGGTTTTGTGTCATTCTCCTCCTGCAAAGAGGCTTGCGTTTTTGCTTGTGAAAATTACTAGCCGGGACGAGACAAAATACAAAAACTAACTACTAAGCATATAACTGCATGCGTAGCATGATGTGTGTGGTGTAAAATGTGACGCAGTCGGTTACCATTATGTATGTACCCCATCACAACATAAGTAACGTGCACTAAGTACCATTGAGCGCGTACTACATCACAGCGAGATGATGACTGAGTGTTGAACAAAAACTGCCGTTTCTGCGACGCTTTGTAAACCAAATGCATAAAATGTAATGGCCTCAACAAGTATTTCGTAATGAAGATGTTCACAAAAGCACCAGGAATTCTTCAGCGCTATAGCAGCTATGGCTTTGCCCGAACGGCATATGGGGAAAGGGAAGACGTTTAGTCCTTCTCAAATTGAAGTCACTGGTAATTTTGTACTTGACGCCTCAAATTAGAAAAATACAATGTTCACGAAGCGGTTTGGGTGCCGCAGAACACCTGGAAATGGGTTCCTGCAATTTCTTCTTTTGCCTGAGATATTCTCCTCTCGACATTTTTAATGCTTTGTACGGCGTTGACAAAAAAGTGGGATTTCGTTTTCTGTGAAAGGACATCACTAAAACTGCAGCTTAGCCGTATAATGAAAGTTAACTGCTGCAAGGCAGTATCATAGATGTCGGCGAAGTTCATTAAATTTTATGTGCGATGTGCGCGTGTATATTAAACGCGCACGTGAATCTTGGGTCAAGAAGCACCTAATATATATGCGGTTCATTGTTCCAGTTGATGCATGAAAGAGTGCATACTTCACTGCCGTGCACGAGTTATGTGGAACAAGACACGAGCAAAAAATATCCAAACGCACTCTCCCCAACCGTTTACTGGGACATAAGTGGAACAGTAACCGGAACCGCCGACATCGCATGACCCCATTTCTTCGGTTCCAGATAAAAACCACGAACATAAACAAAACAAGCTGACGGTTCCAGATAAGATCCACCTATATGCCTCGTTCCAGCTATTCTTTCGTTCGGATCCACATAAAATATATGGATCACCCTTTTTAACTGGAACTTATATGGAACCAGATTAAGAGTGCAGGCGGAGACGAAGCAGACGACGTGGAGCGAGCGATGGCGGACCAGGTAGCCTGTGCGCGCAAAACACAAGTAACAAGGGGCTACCCCCAATTGTGGTTGTTCCGGAGATGACGTCAGGGCATCTCGTAAGCTTTTTTTTTTCCTCCATGAATGCAATGCTTGAAATCTAAGCATCAATTTGGAAAATCAGTTACGTACAGGAATGAACCCGGTTATTCTTTTCTTTATCCCCTCGCAGGACACCCGCAGCCTCCGCACCGAGAGGAAAGCTACCCCACGGGATAACGTCTACGCGTGCGGACTCCTACCACCACCCAGCTAAGATGATGAAGACCGCCCTGATCGCCTTCGGTAAGTCGTTGCGCGTTTCGAAAACCGTTCGTCACGCACGATTAAGAGCAAGATTCGATCCGATGCCAAGGCTTCCATTCCTCGTGAGCCAAGCGCGTCCTCAATCACGTCCACAGCTGTTCCGCGAACCCCGCCCGTAAGCTTCTCGCAAGAAGAAAAAAACCGTGCGTATAGTTAGTTACATGATGCACTTCAGTGGTTACACCGCTTAAATTGATTTAGACGTGCGTGTTTTAGATATTGGATGTGACGTGACTTAAGGTAGATTACGAGAAAGTCTATATCCGGGCTCTTTTGCCCGTGGACGATCCTAGAAGACGAAAGAAAGACTTCTCATCCACACGTTGAATTCTTGCCGCATAGGCATGCAACTTGTAGTTCGTTGTCCGGCTGAAGGAGAAGAGAAAAGAGAAAATTAAAACCCGGAAAAATAGGAGGCGGGAAGCAGTGTTAGTCGATGGAGCAAAAGTTTCAATGACGCCAAACTGAGCCAAAGCGCCATCAAAAGGCGGCGCCGAAGAATCATCCATTAAAACACATCGATGGTGATTACGAACGCAATAACACAACGCTCAAATCTTTAAATGCTATCCCCATTCCGCTTCTCTAAAAATTATCATGCCTTCCCGTCAAAATTACCGCCCCCCCCCCCCCCTCCCTCTGCCTTGAAGGAATAGTGTGGTGCTTAAGTTTAGCACCTTATCCTGTGTCATCACTAGCAGCCCAAGAGAAGTATTGTGAGGAGAAATACTGCGCCCTACGCGACAATGTTCTTTTCTCTTTTCTACTTTCGCCAAGGGAAAATATAACTCCGCATTGAAATCCCTCCAACTGAAAACAGTACGGCACTCCTACGCATGCACTTCGCTATGCAACCTTCGCACAAACGGGCGTCTGCAAACGCAAAAATTGTTACGGGGCAACACCGAGAACACTTAACAGGCTACTGATAGTTTCGGTCTCCTTCACCCGCAGTATTACTTGACAGCAAATGCCTACGTCAGCAATTGCGTCGCGTGAATACGTACAGAAAATGCTCTGTATAACACAATCTCCTCATTCGAAATGTTTCATCCTTCCCACTGAAGAGCACAAAGATAATATCATTCCAGCTTTTAACGAATTGTAGCTTATAACGTTATAACGATGCCAGTTCGTTAGACCGATGGTGTACTTTGTTTTACGATTCAATCGACCCGGTAGGCGACATTCGGCGATCACACTATTGCAATCAATCCATAGCGTAGGCCTTGCTATCTAAGCGTGATCGGGAGTAACATCCTTAATTTCACAACACCACTCACCCGCATTGCTCCTGTGCAGCGTGCTAGTGACATGCCGCACAACACAACGCTTATGCAGTGAAGCTAACAGTCTTGCCTGCGGGGTTGGGAAGGAGCAAATCTCCCAGACAGATGACGTTACCTATATCTACAGAGACAATAAGTATTTGAGAAAGTGCCTTCAGCTCACTCTTCCTCAGGGCGTGACCCTCGCAGCCACATAAGCACGCACTGTGCCACGAAAATTCTTTCCGCATGTACCCGGCCTACTTAGACATATACAAGCCCTCTTCCACACGCGTATCTCAGTGAACCCCACTGTTGATGTCTTGGGTGCATTACAAACCAAATGTTATTTCGGTGCGCGTTTCGACGGGATTGCAGGAGCCGCCGTGTCAAAATTAGAAGTTAATGGGGCCCGTCAACGTCTCCATAAGAAGGCAGGCGCACTTGCGTGCGCTGTTCGATTAACGTATGCCCGCCCGTCAGCGGCTAGACGATATCAGAACTTCCTTCCTCGCACCTCGAAGCGCGCCGCAGCGACGCGCACTTCCAGCCTGTTCTCGCCGCCAGCCGCGCAAAAGAGCGCGGGAGTAGTACGGGGCCCTGCGGGGTACCACACTCTTTCCCGTACCCGGAGTAAAGAGAGAGAGAAAGAGAGACAAAGGGCAACAGAAGCGTCCGCAAAACGTCCCAGAAACGCTCTCGCGGAGAGTGCGGCGGGGGTCAAAATTACCGCGGGCTCAATCCGCGGCGCACGTATACTCTACGAGCGCAATTCACTTTCTCTAATGACCGACGCTGACCGCTTCTCTACGCGGAAGGGTACGTAGCGCGGTGGAAAATGGCGGGAAGGTTTGAGAGGAGGCGAGCACCACGCTTCGCTAGTAGGTTAAGCTTGAATTGAACGGAGAACTCACACAACAACTGAGTGAACTAGAAGAGCGCGGAGGGAGAGGGTAAACAATGGTCAATGGGAACGACGCACATGGAGGGTACGCGACGCAATTAGATGGGGTGCCTAGCGGCGCGTCGGTGGCGCAAGTGATGACGGCGACTGCGCGGAGTGCGTGTGTGTGCTTTGGAGAAAGAGCGATTTGGCAGGAATGGCGTGTCGTCAGCGCGAGCACGCGCAAGGCAACAAGGGGACGAGCTCGTCGTGACTGGCAATGACGGATGCGAACTCTTTCACCCGCATGATGGAAGGTGACGACGCGAGTTTTCGAGTTGAGTAACAACGGGAGCCGACTCCCTGTTAAAATGATCGAATGTTTATGCACGGTCGAAGGTTCGTTGCGACACCTGTTAAGATTGCGGAATGGCGGAAGCCAATTGAAGGGTTTGATGGAACCCCGCAGTGTGCTGCAACAAATGAACGACGTCGGCAGCAACACGACCTTTTAAAAAAAACCTGTTAAAAAGTTAATCGAAAAACTGGAACACTCGATAGATCGATCGTCGGATTAACTCGTTCTTTCGTCGCTTGGTTTGAGGGTTATAGTTGAACTACTCAAGATAAGTGTTGGGTTTTTGTGGCCACACACACCGAGAGAGAAAAGGTGAGGCTGTGGTGCTCACAAGAGGCCGTCTCATTAAGCTTCACAACGTTTCATAAAGCTTCAAGTATACATGTAGCCCTGAAGGCAGAAGAACGGAGAGTTGGGCTGGTTGGTAGGTGTTGATCTTGGTGGAAAACAAAAGCGCTCAAAAAACAGGGACGAAGGAAGACGTAGACAGCCCTGAATGCCCTGCAGCATTCGGGCCTGTAGCACTGAATGCCCTGTAGCATTGAATGAACGCACTGAATGCCTGTAGCATTGAATGCCCTGAAGGCATTCAATGCTGCAGGCGGGAATGAACGATTTGGAGGTTAAAAACGCGTATTTAGTTCTATGGCGACCGATCAAGTTACGACCACTACATCAAGAGAATTATGGTGCTTAAAGCTCTACGGTTTCGCTCGCCATTGCATTGCTGCCACATCTATAATACGCTGATAATCTGGCAAGTGGACTTAGCGAGCATGCGCTATATGTACAATTATGACAGCTTTTACGCAAATTACCCTTCTCGTTGTAATTCGGGTGAATCTATAGACAATTAAATTGCAGAGTCTACACACTTATGGAGGAATGAAATGCCCACACACACACACATTAGCCACGTCAACACGCCAGATCAAATACCGTGGTTTCTGGAGTGAAATAACGTCACGCTTCCGGTGCGCGTAGACGGTTTCTGCCATTTATTATTGCGGCTAATTAAAAACGCACCTAATGGATAGCCAATGCGCCACTCAATAGAAAACTGGTTCAAAGGCCTTCTAGGCCCTTGAAACGGCCCCGTAGCACAGATATAACGCACGGAATCATTTTACGCACGAAATTGCCCAGTCCGTGCGCGGTTCATATTTCCGGCCCGCGACTGATTTGTCCGTAACGGTGGATAAACGATAAGCGAAACTGTATGTAGATTCTATTATCAGCAAGAACCGTAAAAAAACCAAGAGAGCATGTTCAGCTTCGATGGTTCTACCAACATGTGCCACTCTGCGTACATGATACATTTTTTTTTTCAACCACTATAAGGGTTTTCTGGGCATTTGTACCACCAGCATCAACTTACACATCTGTATTTTGGGAAATAGCCGGAATCGCGTGATAAATGAACACGCATTTCATGCGTGTATTGGGTTAATATTCAGCGCTTCGAGATAAACGCGTAGTTTGAAACGTGGCAGGGTTAACGTGGTCGCCTGTTCCGTTTCTTTTTCTGTAGTCCCGCTTACTGCTTTCGACAAAACGAACTTGTGAAAACTAGGAAGGTCCGTTACTCTAAGCAAGCAGAGGAGCTCCGTCCGTGGCTCGAAAAGCTTCCGATAAAAATTACTCGCACTTAGGTCGCCTCATATATAGTGACTCTCTTCGCGTCAACGTTATGCTGTTCTTCTCGGACTTCGAAACTAGGGGTATTACGAATTTCATACCGGGAAATGCTAATCTGGCTCCAACCGAAGCCAAACAGAAGCCAAGACTTTTTTTTTTTTTTTTTTTTTTTTTGCGGTAGTAGAAGCAGGTACGTCATGGCGGCCGAAACGAAACGCGACACGGCTCTAAAGCATACAACCCTTGTAGTAACTGTAATACTGGCGTCTGGCTAAGGCATTGTGCTGCTGAGCACGAGGACGCGGGTTCGATTCCCGGCCGCGACGGCCGCTTTCTGATGGAGGCGAAAAGCAAGAAGGCCCGTTTGTACAAGATTTGGGCGCACATTAAAGATCCCCAGGTGGTCAAACCTAATCCTGAGCCCTCCACAACGGCGCGCCTCATCTTTTGCGTTGCGTCGGCGCGTTAAATGCTACAAATCAATCAATAATGCTGGCGTCTACGCAGAGCATGTGTTTGGGATCTCTGTAGGGTAAGTACTCTGCGATAACAATAACAACTTTAATTAATAACACTGCGGAAGTACTAGAGAGAGAGAGAGAGAGAGAGAGAGAGAGAGAGAGAGAGAGAGAGAGAGAGAGAGAGAGAGAGAGAGAGAGAGAGAGAGAAGCAAACTAATAAAAACACAGAGAGGAAGATCGTCCTGCGGATGCTGTCTGGCCAGCTACCCTGCGTCTGGAGGGGGACAGGGGACACAAAGGCGGGCAAAGTAGGGCAAACTTTCGGGTCGGTGCGAAAAACTACAAAAATGTGGCCACACCGTCTATACCAAAACTGCTCAGATATCAAAAAGAAAACGCGATGGGTGAAGCGACGGGTCAGTCGCGGAAAGGACAAATAGGTGACCGCATCAACACATGAATTAATGATTCGCGTTTATTTTTTTTTTTTCACTCATCGGCGCTAAAGCCATTGATTTTAGGGGGTGGGCGTTCGTTGGGGTCTTTCGGTAACTTGAATATCTCACCCCTAAAGGGGACTGGGCGATGTTTCGGGTGTGGGCGTTCACTCGTAACCTTACGGTACATGTGTCGCAAAGCCCGTTTTGTTCTCATTCCGTGCTGGAAGAACGCTCCCGAACGGAGGTGGCTCCGTAAAATGACGCCGGTCCGTGTAACCACTTTTCGGGAGTACGGAACCCTTTCCGTTAGTGCCCGTTCTTGCAACAAAGAGACAGAAGAAAACCGGCTTGGAAGAGCTACCGCTTACAAGCCAGGTAACAGGTCTTTGGAGATCCCGGGTGATAAATTGCAACGGCTCTCGTGTATTATGCAGGAGCGCCCCTTAATTGCCCATTAGCGTCCGTTTACGAGTGATAAGGTAGTGGAAGGAGCGCTTCAGAAAGCAGGAAAGCAACATCGTGGTCTTGCTCTCAGTGCTTGATTGACCAAGCGGAAACGCTGGGGACGCCAAATTCTCAGCCACCGTTTTTATTGATTGCGCAAAACCTAAATCTGCCACACGCGCGCAAGGGAGGCCGCGTACTTTCCTTGGAAGAAACGGCGAGATTTGTGCCGCACCGTTAATTGCTTCCTGGCCAATTCGCGAGCTGACGTCACTTACATTTCTCTAAATGACTAACACCGAAGCTATTCATGCCCATCTTGTATTGTTGTTGCTATGCTGCCGTGACCCCGGATATAACACCGGCCATGCAAAGGGATATGATAATCACTAAGAGGCTTCATAATCGTTCAATATCACGACAGTTTATAACCATTCAACATAACGCCAGTTTAGACGGGTTTAAATGAAGAGAACACCTGGTGCAAAAAAAATTCCGTATTATGCCGTGAACGGTTCTTGTACCAGCCTGTATGTTCATGGTGAAGCTGGTAATATCTTTGTGCAGAACGACCGATTCCTTCATGGTGTGAGGTTTCAGTACTGCCCAAAGTGATTTGATTGATTCATTGTGGGGTTTAACGCGCCGACGCAACGCAGGCGATGAGGCGCGCCGTAGTGGAGGGCTCCGGATTAATTTTGACCACCTGGGGATCTTTATCGTGCGCCGAAATCTCGCACACACGGGCGTTTTTGCTTTTCGCCTCCATCAGAAAAGCGGCCGCCGCGGCCGGGAATCGAACCCGCGACCTCGTGCTCAGCAGCGCAACGCCTTAGCCACTGAGCCACCGCGGCGGGTAGTATACTGCCCAAAGTGGCACTGACACCAGCATTAAATAAATCCTGCCCCTCGCAAACACCCACCTAACCAACTTTCCGAAATTTTTAAAGTTAAGCGTTCTATGCCTCACTGATGGCGTTAAATGACGCTACATAACGCAGTGCAGGAAAGCTAACTTCACACAATGGATTTCACAAAACGATGGTCATGATAAGCGAAGGCGCATTAAGCGCCTTAAAGGAGCCATGAAGAGAAAATACAACTTCGTTTAATTCGAAAGAACTAGGATTCAGTATCTCATTCAGCTCAATTAGAGCCACAAAATATGTTTTTAACGAAAAAAAAAAGCCAGAAGTGTTTAAAAACTTTCAAATTTTGCGCCACAGTGACGTGTTATGAGCAAGAATGACGTCATACGGGCCAGAAATAAAACATAATTTTCAGTGCTAACTGCACGTTAGCATTCAAGCGATGCGGTCAAATGGAACTAGAGGCCCCATTACAGACGTCCAGTCACGTGTCGTCGCGACAGGTCAGTTAGGCAGGCGGCCGCCAATCGCACAAACAAGGTTCCGTGACGTCATAGAAAAGTTGCGAAAAATTGGCTAGGGTGTCTCCACGGCTTCAAGCGTTTTCTTTAATATCTCCGTTACTTGTTCGAAGATTGCGATGATATTGATATCATTGTTATTGGGACTAAGCAGTCTTTCTAATAAACTCATCTTGTATTTTGTCTTCATGGCTCCTTTAAGAAGAAAACACTTCCCATGGTCAGAATCGAATCTGCAGGTCCGTCGCATTGTGAAACCGACGCCTATGCCATTTCGCCGTTCCGACATGGTTGAAGCAGTTCGCATTTCGGACTTGACTTTGACTCAGGTTGCATCCCAGAAAGCTGCTGCGCGTTTTAATAACCTTTATCTTAAAAAAGAGGTTCCGTTTTTTTTTATCTCTCGTTTCTGAGGTCCCCATTTTGTCCAATTTGAAAGCGAAGAACTTTCTTCAGATTGTTTCGTCGGCACTTCATCAAAGTGCCACACATTTTTGTGCGCGGTTTGGGAGCGAATGTAAGTAAAGTTTTAGACAAACGCTTAAAACCAAGATCATAACCGACGCGATGGTTATTAAATATAACGGCGCAAACGCATTTGTCATACGAGTATACAGTCATGGACAAATGAAATAACAACTCCAAAATATGAGACCTAGAACACGCAAAATCAAAGAATATATGGGCCGTGGATATAAAGCAATGACTCGCAAGTGGTACATTTTCAAAGACACGTTTTCAAACTTCGTTTCGGTAATTAAGCCCCACAACAGTGTTACTTGCACGGAAATAAATCGCGCTACTTGCGCGTTCTGGCTCATATTTTAGTGTTCGCGTATCATTTGTACCAGCCTGTAACATTTTAGCACAACAATAGTCGTTCTGGATCATGCCATTGGAATCGCTGTTGTACCCGCCGCGGTGGCTCAGTGTCTAAGGCGTTGTGCTGCTGAGCACGAAGACGCGGGTTCGATTCCCGGCCGTGGCGGCCGCTTTTCTGACGGAGGCGAGAAGCAAAAAACGCCCGTGTGTTCGAGATTTCGGCGCACGTTAAAGATCCCCTGCAGGTGGTCAAAACGAATCCGGAGCCCTCCACTACGGCGCGCCTCATCGCCTGCGTTGCGTCGGCGCGTAAAAAACCGCACTAACAAAAAACGAAATTTCTGTTGTGCCGGCGAGCCCACTTCAGCCTCAAGGTTGTCTATGTGTCGCCGCCACCTGCAAATCGTTCCGTACACAACAAATGGCGAACACCTTTTTAATCGCAACACTTGCACGATCGGAATTCTTATCGTGTGCGCAACTTGCCAAGACGTCGAAGAAAAGCGACAACAAGCTCCCACGTTGTGGAGAAAGGATGGGGGAAAAAGCGCGAAGGCTTACCGCCCGGCCTTGACATTGCTGCGCCCGGAGCTCCGTCTGTCCTGTGTTTTGGACGAAAAAGGCGCACAGATGAGGCAAAGGGGCGGCAAACGGGTTTGGCGCGTGCAGAGTCTATAGAACGCCTCTCAGTTAAGACAGCTTGGGTGCGACAGTCTGCTTAAAGGGGTCCTGAAACAAAGCGCTGCTCGACGCAATTTTAACGAACAAGACTTTAGAAACTCACTCAGCTCTTATTGCGGCCGCGGAATTCGGCTTTTAAACCAATAAAACGCAAGAAATATTGCAAAACGTGCAAAATTTGCGCTACAGTGACGCAATATGGGCAGCAATGGCGTCATATGGGAGAGCACTATAGTTATCAGTGTATGAACTCCACGATAGCATTCAAGTGATGCGATCGAATGGCGCTAGGGGAAATTGCCGAGTCATGTTTGTTGGCAATCGTTTATGCCGGCGGCTACCAACCGCACAAACATTTTGTGACGTCATAGAAAAGTTGCAGAAAAGTGAGTGGGGAGTCGCCACTGCTTCACATGTTTTCTTTGATATCTCGGTTATTCGTTTGAAGCTTGTGATTAAACTAGTAGGATTATTATTGGAACAATGCAGTCTTTTTTAATTAACCAAGCTCGTATATTTGTCTTCAGAACCCCTTTAAGCGTACTAACGAAAATTAGGAACACAAACTACGAAAAACTTGTACCATTCTCTGTCCACTTCACCATATCGCCTTCCGCTCTGTCAAATGTTCTTCTTGTTCTTGTTCTTGTTGTTCTTCTTCTTATACTTCTGCTACTACTACTACTACTACTACTACTACTACTACTACTACAACAACAACTAATACTACTACTATTACTACTACTACTACTATTACTACTACTACTACTACTACTACTACTACTACTACTACTACTACTACTACTACTACTACTACTACTACTACTACTGCTACTACTATTACAACAAGGTAAATATTAGGGCTGGTTGGTACATATTCAAGAATAGCACAAAAAGCGCAAAGGACGGGACAATGACGGGTCTTTTGTGCTGCTTTTGCTATTCTTGAGTACTACTATTACTTCACTAACCAGTTACTGCGCATTGCAGTTGTTATCTTAACTACAACTGGAGACAATGCATGACACCGTACTATATCTTCAAAGCGATGTATCGTTTCTCTTGATGTTACCAGCAATACCCCATTTCAAAGTGTCGTGGCCTAATGATTTCGTGTTAGCGTCCGACATGAGACGACAGCATCTGCGCAGTCTGGCAACACTGTCTCAGTTGCATTCCTTGAACGTACTATAGCTTCGCTTTCAATGACTTCTTTCCTGCTTTGCTCGAACGATTACAGTTACAATTTGTTTTTGTTTTTTATTCCAGCTGCCCTCTGCCTAGCCATCGCAGTAGCTGTTCCAAAGGTGAGTGCTTACGTACTTTGCACGAGTAGTTAGTGAGACCCTGGTTAGGTTTAGCTCGTTGCTAACAGCGTACAAACTCAGTGGTAAGGAAGGCATCGAAAAATATAACGCCGGCTATTTAAAACCAGCGAGCAAACTGAGTACGTGCGAACACAAATACTTCCACATGCTTGAATTCAAACTAAAATCGAAGCCTTGTTTTTACACGGACACTTATTCCGAATTAGAAGACGTTTCAAAAAGCCATGTTGTGTATGTTTCTTTAGGAGCCCTGTGCAAAGATATTCCCTTAACTTGTATTCTCTCGACATTTCGAACTTAAGCCACTTCCTCTGTCCCCGCACTAGGAAAAAAAATGCCCTGGCAATGCTAGCCGTTTTAGATCGGTTTCGGAGCCCCCAAAACGAGGTTTACGTTTCGAACGTTAATACAGCGCCTAGCAACGTCACAAGAAACAATCATCTGCCAGCATTCACCCAGCCTTAACTCATTGGAGAGCTTGGGCCACATAATTTAAAATTTTGAAATTAGGCCAATTTCAGCCAAATAATAGAACCAAACTCCGTAGAGCTTGGCGCTGCTTTGACGGACGAATCCATGGTCCTAAAACCATTCTGAGAACAAAAATATGCATGTAAGTCCGCTACCGCACCAAGTCCACGACAGTTCTTTTTTTGTTTTCTTTTTCTTTCCTGCCCAGCTCTTCCTTGGGCCTTTTCTTACCACATCCCCAAACCAACAGCAGAGAAGCATGCAGGCGTCTGTAAATGCCGGCAAACCTCTCTGCTTTTCCAATAAAGAGCCTTCTCTCTCTCTCTCTCTCTCTCTCTCTCTCTCTCTCTCTCTCTCTCTCTCTCTCTCTCTCTCTCTCTCTCTCTCTCTCTCTCTCTCTCTCTCAATAGAGAGAATCCACCAGCTCTGCTGTTTCTCCAGCTTTGCACCAATAGTGCATGCGGCGCCAATTTTTTTGTTTGTTTGACCGAGGCGTCCAAAGAAGCACACCGACGTCCTCCCGCTCAGCGCCTCTCAATATTAAGGCAAATTAAAGCCTCGGATGTCTCATTGAACGCGAAAGGTGACCGCCGTGGTGACTAACACGAATGGGGCCAGACAGGCCGCCCTTGTAAAGATAAAATAAATAAATAATAGCACACTCGGGTTCGTGTGGGATTTGAACCCGCGTCGCCAGAGCAGCAGCCAAGAGCAGCAGCCAAGCAGCCAAGACGAAAAAACAAAAGCGAAGAGACAGACGCAAACATGATCGGCAGCAATGGAGATGTACTATCGGCGTCAAATGAAACGCGAACACGAAAATATGAACCAGAACGTGCAGAATTGAAAAATACTGTTCGTAGAGTTCGTATAATGGCACGCTATTGGTATATTTGGAAAACCAATTTTCCCAACACTGTTTTTGTAACTAAGCCACGCGTCATTTTGGCTTGCATGGAAAGAAATCGCGCTATTTGTGCGCTCAGGTTCATATTTTCATGTTCGCGTTTCATTTGACGCCGATAGTACGTATTTGATAATCACTGGCTTTCGTCTTACAATTACGTCAGCAGACTTAAGTGTCCCATGAATGTTTCTTCTAGAACTCAAAAGTAGGCCGCATACTTGGCTCAATGCGACAGAAAGACGACGTGTCCATAAAAGCGAAAAACGGGAGCTGTGGGGAGGGGGACGTTGTTATAAAACGAGAAGGAGGAGGAGGAGGAGGAGAGGGAGGTCGAGTTTGAAAACACGTAAGGGCAAACAGCGGCGGCGCTATCGACGCGGAAACGAGTTGGCGCGGCCGATGCGAACACGGAGAAGGAAAACACGCGACAGCGCGCCAACCTTGGAGGTCGTGCAAACGATGTCGTCCCTTCCACCTTCTATTACGGGCCGAGGACCCAGCGGGCTGGGCCAACCAACGCCTTATAGAGAAGAAAGGCGGTCATATCAATCGCCTCACCATCGCCACTGCTCTCCTGTAAGATAGTTGGCCTAATTCATCTTCTTCTTGTACCGCTGCCTTTTTAAACAGATAGGAAGTTGAGTAGGATTAGGATAGCATCTTTGGTTCTTTGGTGCAACGCAATGACGTAATGTGGCGGCTTTCTATTCGTGTAGGTGTTGATTTAGCATTGCGGCATAGAAGCACGCTGAGCTCGATTTTCGTCACTGAGAGTACGTACGGACAGTGACGCCAAGAAAGGACGCGGGATTTTCTGTGTGTTATCCAAGGAGGTGGAGCTAGTTACCAGGACTCACCTTTTGCTAGCAGTAGGCGTGGGAGCTTAAGTATACCGACCCCCTTTCGAGTACATTGGACATAGGGGATTGCGAGAGCCTCTTTGAGTTAAGTGAGGGAGGTTACGCAATGCAACGCACGCTACCACTGACCAATACATGGATGACCGTGGATATACTTTCATAGGATCGAGACGCAGCGAAGAAACACGTTACAAGGACTAGCCTTCGGTTGAATCCGAACGCGGTGTAAGTTTTCTGGGTGCTTTTGGCTGCGCGTTAAGCCTCAGATTTCATGTTGGCGTGCTGTCGACTAAGCCGTACCGTTCGAGCGCTCTCAGTTGGCCTTGCTCGTCCATGAGGTCAAATTTTTTTTTGGTTCTGTCCAAAAATTTTTGTCTTTTTTTATTCTTTTATTCATCATCATCAGCATCATAAAAAATGAATTCACATTTTCCCCACAATGACCAACAGTTGTAATGATCTTTTTCATTATTGAACATACGAGAATAGGATGGGATAGGAAGTGTCGATCGTCGTGTACTGACAACCTCGGTTATAAAGCTCCGCATCGTGAGGAGGATTTTGGTTCGAACCATTCTTAATTTTAGAGGCAACCGAACTTTTAAAAAATCCTTGCAAGGCTACATGCTGCATGGATTTTTTTAGAGAGAGAGAGAGAGGAGAGAGAGAGAGAGAGAGAGAGAGAGAGAGAGAGAGAGAGAGAGAGAGAGAGAGAGAGAGAGAGAGAGAGAGAGAGAGAGAGAGAGAGAGAGAGAGACTTCGCAAGCAGCCGGAGTTCTTCCAGAGAAGAACGTTTTCAAATGTATAGTCACGCCGAGTCACCAACAGTCCCGAAGGTATGAGTTCCTAAAAGACCGAAGAACTATAGCCCCTCGAGATATCCAGCTGGGGAATCGAATGGTCACTTTGGTATATAACATCATCTGAAAGGGCACGCGGGGCGGCTCGCATACGAAGTTTTTCAAACAAAGCCGACCACATCGTCGCAGGATATGGGAATTTCAAGGTACATCATCAGATATCACCCGTGACACGACTCGTTGAACGCAGTGAAGATGGCGTTGAAATCGCATATCAGGCCACACTAGTTTTCCTCTGCAATTTGTGCGCGCATGGAACAGCACTCAGACATATGTGCTTTCGTTACTACAGTCAAACAAGGTGGTAACGCGGACGCCGCATTGACCTAAAATGCTCGATAAGAACCTGCTTTAAAATGCGCCAATCTTTTGGCAGCACTCTCACCAGGCGAGTGCTTCAGGTTGGGTTCTGACCAACTTGACAGCGGCTTCGTCTCCTACTACGTCCACGTGTGAAGGGAAGCCACACGAAGCGCACATTAGTACTCCTTTGTAGCGCACATGCCAGACTTGAAGGAAATTGCCACCCACGACACAAACTAAACAAATTATCTCATTCTCGCGTCAGCGAAATGGGACACAAAGGAATAACCTAATCCGCCGCTGAGGTGTTACAAGCCGCCCGGTACCACATCGCGCATATACACGTCCGTGTTAAGGACATTCGGCCGAAATAACCTGCGACCTGCTGCTGCGGAACCCCACAAGGAAGTACTCTTGTTCCTTCCCTTTTCCTTTCGTTGATACGCGGTATCTATACGCGTCTCGGCTCCATACGGTAGCGTGCGAAATGTATACACGCACGCTATCGTATACTTCGTGCAGGACCCCCCCAAGTGTCGCATTTGACGCGATATTCCTGAGGGAACGCGCACTCTTGCATTCTCAGTGCGCCCTGGGAATGGAGAGCCAGGCTTCCGTTCCGTCCGCCTTCTCTTTTTATAATTGGATAATCACTCTGTAGAGAGGTGACCCTCGCAGCTATTATGAAGGCTTAGGTTACACCCCGTCTTGCGTGCACCGTTGAAAAGTTCCCACTTCGCAGTTTGTCCAAAGAGGAAGGAAGGCATATACGACCGTGTGTTTTATTCGCTTGGCCCCTTCGCTCATGCACACAACAATCCATTGTTCCTCATGGCTTGACGAGCCACGCAATTCTTGCCGCTTCTTTAAAGACAGCTGCTTGGCAGGTGAGAAGATCGCGCACCTAGTCGGTGTACATCTTGCTGTCTGACCATAGATTTCAGAAATCTATACCGCCACTCGTTCTGTTCAGTTTGATCCCTATGTCATCGACAGCCATTCTGCAGCCGTGTCTTGAGATCCACCGGTTTCGCGGGGAATGCTGCAGCCGATTCTGATGAAGAATTGAACAGAAGAAACAGAAGATTGCGGACGAAAATCTCCAGGTTCTTGGTGCGGAGCAACTCCCTCCAAAGAAAACTTTCGCGTATACGCGACTGCATACCCTGAGCCGACATACGTCTAAACACTCAAAAGTTTATAAACCAAAAAATGGGTGGTACTTGCAAGGCTGTGGCTACACAAGCAAAATGGTTCCACCGCTTATTACGAAGTCAGTTCCCTGTCGCGATGTCTTCGTTATTACTACGGTTTATCGCAGTTTGCATGGAACATGCGAACACGCCGTAAGGAGTTATAACATGGCCAGCTTGTGCTGCTTTGCAGAGGCTAAGCTACTGTGTATCCGTTCACCATGCGTGCCGCGTGAACGGGTTTGCGGAGGACACGAGCGGTAATTATATAAGGCTGCCTTGTGACGGTACATGTCCTCGCACAAGGCCGGGAGTGCTTCTTCGTCTACGCGCCCTCCGTCTTTGACGCCGCCGCGTCGTGCGACGCCAAGGTGTCCGTCCGCGGCTTCTTCGTCCAACCCGCCCGCCCCTACATGTAACAGCGGGTCGAGGTCACGGAAGAAGAATGGCGTCCGGGAAAAAGACGCGGCGATCTTCCTTTCCCATGCGTCACTGGCCTCGAAGGGGGGCAGCCAGGGTAATTAATCGGAAAACAAAGCTAATGCGCTTACCTCCGGCGGCTCTCCTCTTGCTTCCGACCTCGACGATGTCGCAGCGCGGAGATGGCGTGCCTATAACGACGGTGGGATGCCATTGCTTTGTCGAGCGCTGTCCGACGAGGTTGCTGTTCATTGTTCGAGAATCTCAATTACCAATTGGTGCGACGCCAGTTCGCAGGACACTTGTTGTGCAGCGTGGGTGATCACAGCGCTGATTAGCACCGGCATTGTAACCAGAGGTTACGAGGATGACGGAGCTCAAGTCAGAATGGCGCCAACCAGTTTGCGAAGCTTGTGTTCTCACTAGCGCAGAAGCTGCAATCAGAAAGATGATTAATGGTACACTTGTTAACGGGACCCTGAAACGGGACAGACCGGGTGACTTTCTCTTAACTTTGTGATTGGACACACAGTGACAGCTATGCCCATACCGGTCAGGATACTCTGCCTGTGGTTCACCGCAGCCTACATGTGATGCGTCCTGATTCTTTAAAAATGATGTTCTCTAATGATAGCAACAGTGACAGCGTTAACTTTTAAAGTGACTTGTCGTTTGTCACAATACGTTGAACGTTTTGTCTTCAGGAAGGTTCTCAAGATTGTTAACGGCATGATTGTCATTGTGGGAGGAGGAGGAGGAGGAGGTGGAAAAACTTTATTGTGAGCCAGGTGATGTGGGAGTGGCTCCTCAGTCCAGGAGACCATGGGACGACCTTGCTGTCTCAGCCCTGGACACCAGGAGTTGCTGTGCATCCAAGCTGGCGCTGGTCGTCAGGTTCTCCCACAGCTCAGGAAGGGGAAGGGAAGTGGGTAAAGGAGGGAGGGCTGGGTGACTTGTGGCAGATTACCCAGAGCGCTGGGCTTATATGCGTTGCAGATTAAAGCTGAAGTTGACCCTCAGCAGAGACTTACCCAGTGTTTTCAAAGCCGGACAGGGCTATCGCATGTTACTTGGGGTGTATACCTCCGATTTCTCTCAAAACTTGCGAGAATTTCTGTAACAACACCGGAAAACACACCGCCACCCTTCTTTTCTTTTTTTGTTGCGCTCATCTAAGCTTCAACATTTTCCAGCTTATTCTGTTCGCTCTTCACTCCGCCTTCTCGGAACAACTTTTTTGAAAGCGGATGTTTGGTAACTGCTTCAGTGGACCCTCACATGCCCGCTACCTTTACTCGCGCATGCGCAGAAGGACGCCAATCGGCGGTCCAAGCGTGCCGCCTACGAGCTGCCTGCCGACGCGGAGCTGATCGTGGGCAGCTACCAGACGACCTTCAACTGCGCGGGTCTCCGGTACGGCTACTACGCAGACACGGACAACGACTGCAAGATCTTCCACATCTGCCATGAAGTGGAGCTCGCCGACGGAAGCAAGCAGGTAGGTAATCGGTTTGGCTATGGATGTGGGATTTTGTTCAGTGAGGATTTAAACAGAAAAATGTGGTTGATTCACCTTTCATAGGAATCGGTAAAACACGAAAGTGAAATGTGCCTTCCCAGCAGCATTTATTGTGCATCCATATGAACTTGCACATCGCTATTTATATGACGTGGGTACGGCACCGTTAGACGCATCAACGTTAGACACTGGATTGTACGCGCCAGAACATTGCGTAAATCCAACTGAAACCACAGCCTTTTGAAAACCATGCGACAAAAACGGAACCGAAACCGAAACCAAAAGCAGTAGGTGGTGCAGGGTGATTCACCCGCGTCCGCGTACACGAAGACGCTAGCATCAAGGCGCCAACTGTTGGCGCTCATTAGTGTCATGATGAACTACTTTGCTTCACTTCTCCTATGCGGCAGCATCTCCTAGGCGGAATCTGAATGAAGAAAGTAGTGGGAAAGATATAAGGCGTGTTCGTATACCTATTTGCGCTCGCATTCACAGAGCAGTGGGCAGACGCTGTGTACCTCCCGTTGCGGCGAGAGAGTTCGTGGCTGAATCCCGACGCAGCCGTGTCAGTGGAACTTTTTCTGGCGACGTCATTTCCGTTACAGATATGACGCCAGTCAAATCTTCATGTACCCGGGCATAAAACACTTTCGAGTTAAATAAGGAGGAGATAACTCAGAAGGCGAAAAATGTTGTAACTGTGACATTTCGTGGAAGAAAAAAATTTGTGAATGAAAACAAAAAACAAAAACGAGCCCCAACTCAGCGTCTTACTGAGGAGTACCAAGATGTTCGCTCTCATTGGCTTTCGTGGAAGGGAACGCTGTGATCATATGTGGTAGCGGTAGGGTCACATACGCCGTCTCCACAGATACTTGCGCACATGTGCTGCAGGGGTACAGCCAGAGGAGAAGGGGGCGCCTATGGGCCTTGAGCCGTTACAGAGAGAGAGAGAGAGAGAGAGAGAGAGAGAGAGAGAGAGAGAGAGAGAGAGAGAGAGAGAGAGAGAGAGAGAGAGAGAGAGAGAGAGAGAGAGAGAGAGAGAGAGAGAGAGTAAAAGTTTATTTAAATCAACAGGGGGGATTGTACTAAAGCTTGAAGGAAGCGTCCTCAGTCCAGGATGCCTTGAGCGCGGGCAGCATCGACAACCCTTTGTGCCATCCGAAGCTGGTCGTCGAGGCCGGTGCTCGCCAAGGCGCTCTCCCAAAGCTCGGCAGTAGAAAGTTAGTTGCAGGTTGGCGTAGACTCGAAATGTAGGCCAGTGTATGAAAGCAGAACGCAGGTCCATTTTTGTGTGTCTCTTTGGAATTATTTAGATCACAGTGGCGGGGCAGAGGTGAAGACGAAGGTTGTCGAACAGAAACCGCTACTGTATAAATATTGCTTTATTCGTCTTGTTTGATAGCCCTCGCTGCAGCGCACAGTAACAAAATCGTACCCGCCTTGAACGAAGTGTCGCTTATAACGAGGCCAGTTTCTTGTCTTTACGGCTTCCACATAACGAGGGTTCACTGCATATATATTCTGCTGCCGTCCTATACCCCCTAACCACGCGAAGTGTACGGTGCGCAGCCGTAAATTCCCTCTAAGAAAGAGGTGGCCCTGAATTCTGCGGCCCAATTGTCACACCTTCAATGGCATTTAAGGAAAAATACAACGTGCAAATATACCGGACATAATGAAGAGGCACAACACAACCGCTGCAATGTGACTCTTCCATGCTTTGCGGTCCGTTTGCGCGCTTTGTTTTGCCTACGATGTTATTCTAACTCGCCCAACCTTCCGTTTTGCTCCAACGGCAGCCAGAATGAGCTCTGACCTCTCTTTTCGCCCTTCCCGTGTGTTTCCGTCGCAGCTGAACCACTGGAGTTTCTTCTGCGGGAACCAGACCATCTTCAACCAGCTGACGCTCACCTGCTCCTACCCGGAGGAGTCGGTGCCGTGCGCGAACGCCCGGGACTTCTACTACGTCAACGACAACATCGGCGTCCAGGATGCGCCCTTCCTCACCGACGACGACGTGTCCCGGGGACAGGCGCTCTACGAGGGCTTCGGCGCCAGGCTTAGCGGTCGTGCTGCCAGCAAGAAATAAACGCCGCCCCACCACCCGGAAAGGAAAGACACGTGGAAGAAGACGCCACAAAAGGAACGACGACACGTTGCATACTCACGATTTCAAAAGGACAGCGAAAGCGTGGCTTGAGACCGGAAGGGGACAATGAGAGTGACTAGGACGGCACATCCACGTGACGTCGGGGCGAGGGAAGGAAAGTTGGAAATCTTCTGGCAGATGCTAGTAGGTGTCTTCCGGTCTCATGCCACTTTTTCTAGAGTCCGTTCAGGGCTAGTGGATTAAAAACCTTAGGAAAAGTAGGCGTTGCAGTCGACATTCTACCTAGTTCTTGTTTCATTGAGAACAATTGAGACTCGCTTGAATGTCCATTGATCAACGTCTATTTTTCAAAGGAGGGGACGCCCAGAAGCCCAGGTACTGCTACGGGCATGATGATTAATAGCGAGGTTTCAAAGTGCGCTCACCTTGTATTGCTTAGGTGGGGTCATAGTGCGTTTTCTGTCGGAGTCTTTGTGGTTTCTATACGCCGCATCACAGTGCCGGTGTAGGTGCAAAGCAGAAATTCCTGGCAAGTTCAATCTAAGCTGCGGCGATGGTCCCTCGCATAGGTCAAAACGATTTAGCTCGTTTTATCTTGCTAAGCGTATCTGCATCTTTTTTTTTTTTTTGCTTCAAAGATCGCTAGGACAGAAACTGTGCGAATCAATTTGGAGAGTTTCCGCTTAAGCATTATGTTTTTCTCATGGCCTCATCCTCAGTCCAGCGTCAAAAGTCTCGACCACAGGTTTGAGACCTTTTCGCTAACACTAGGTAACTTCGCCCTTCATCCAATTACTTCGACCAAGAGTACATTAACGCAAATTAATGATATGAAGGGCTCAACATGTTCGTTGCCAACTAGGGGTTTCAATCAGGTTTCAGATCTCCATTGCTACACTGCCACCGTGTTACACAAAACTGAGTGCCAATGTCTCTGTTTAAGGACGTCCAGAGGACGTTGCTTGCGGTTCAGTGCACAGAGCTGAGTATACCCTTCACAAACGTCACGCTAACGTGTTAGCATGAGCTCTCACAAATGAAGTTTACTCCAATCCAATCCGTCTTGAAGGTGCCTTAGAACAACACGTTTAAGAAGCGTGTTCGAGGTGGAGGCGGCTTCTTGTTCTTTAATAATTTTTCAGTTGGGATGATAGCGACAAACTTTCTCTCAGCTGTTTATCCCAATCTCTTATCGCGAGCCCGTGTCAAACGTAGTGGTTAAACTGGTTGTTACTGCTTGCCGTCTTCGAGGCGGATATGATATGGATAAGGACAAGTGAAGTTGCTTCTCAAACTCTGTTTCATTCTAGCATACTTATTAAATATTAAACTACTCTGTGTTGGGAAAACTAACTCGTTAGGAACTTTTCTTCTGTGTTACTACCTTGATAGTTGCGAGTTGTTCTCCAAGCGTAGCGTTTAACCCCATATCAAGCCATGTTCAAAAGATGTTGCACTGATAAGCCGCGGTGCGTCCATGTGCCAGTTCTTCCCTCACCCATCTCGTCTTAATTATTGTTCGTTTTATGTGAACGTCTGAGGCTTCTTTGTTCATGCTACATGTGGGTTTATGTTGTTACGAGATACGCGTCGATAGATGCGATGGGCCTTATCTACAACCTGATTTGCAACGCGGGATTTATCTGATGCTTTTTAGTGAGCAAGGCAGGGCGAATCTTTCTCCGCTGTTTTAGTAGACTGCCGAAAATAGCGCGAAGTTCCGGAATCCAGAATGGTAGTTGAAACAATTCCCCTTGGATTCGATTATTCACACCTACTTTTTCTTCTGGCAGGAGTAACCATACAGTGGCAGCGCCATGCATTGAAATCGCACTAGAAATTATTTTGACCTCTATTGCTTCAAGTGCCGTTCACAAAGCAGTTTCTTAACCTCTGCCAAAGTGCCTGTGATATGATGGTTTAGAAATTTAGGGCGCTTTTCACAGAACACCCCAGGTTGGAACCGGAAATTGCCCGAGACAAGCCTTTAGAAAGTGGAAGCTCGGATTTGATCGATCGTTTTACAAAGTGGGTCGAATACACAAAATATCAGTTCGTGAGTAATTAACACCCACTTTTGGAATAACTAGCAC
The DNA here is from genome assembly GCF_048455015.1 of Haemaphysalis longicornis. Classification (NCBI taxonomy): domain Eukaryota; kingdom Metazoa; phylum Arthropoda; class Arachnida; order Ixodida; family Ixodidae; genus Haemaphysalis; species Haemaphysalis longicornis. Next base: position 125,982,422 of record NW_027526445.1, on the reverse strand, counting down.
ACGTGGACGCTTTTTGTCTTTATCTTTAAAGGCCAACCTCGGCACACCTTCCCCCCCCGCCACTCCTGGTTGAGGCCATAACTGTCAACTGCCTTAACACATGTCATTGTCCACCTATGCAAAAAAAAGAAACGTCTCGCTGGCTGAGATTGTTTGTGTACGCAATTCCAAGCTACCTTACTCGCTGCGCTTATCTTTTATCTGCAATGTGTTTGTCCTGGTTAAGTGCTTTAGCGGAGCGAGCCATCGTTGTCATGCTGTTGTGACGTTCTCACGCATACTAACACACGCAACGTTCAACGTATTGTTTTGTTGTCCGCTCAGAACCAATTGCTTTGAGTGAGTGCGTACCCGTCCTGTACGGCGTGTGTTCTAACTGTTAATTGTGAGATAAAACGGTGACGTCAGTATTGTGAAGTGTTCTGTTCTCTCGTTTCTGCCAAACGTTCACTTAGGCTACAGTCGCTTGTGTCAAATGTCTTTGTTGATCGAGTTATGTCAAAGTGAGTTCGTCTCCCTCCTTTCTTTCATCCTTATCACGCAATTTTGCGTTGTGTTATGCTGCGAGCGTTAGACGCGAAACAATTGTTTTGTCCTTTGTCACTGTTTTTTTTTTCATACCCTGTTGTTGCCATGCTGTTACGTTTCTTGTTTTGAGCGGCCTGAACCATTTCTTTACACGCGTGTACAGACCATGGAAACGGATGCAATAAAGACGCACAAGCACTTCCTTTTCCTGTTTCTGTGCAAGAAACTCTGTCCCGCACGACTATCAGCAGGGTCAGCAGCTCAGTGGCTGCGATCTGCTCGCAAGGAAGTCGGACAAATACTCCACCTAACACGGTGCATCTCGCATAAGAGGTCTGGGTTCTGCTGAAAGAATTCCGGTCTCTTAGTGCACTTCGTACTGCGCTCAGAGCTTGTGCAGAAAGAAAATTTGACATTCTCTAAAAAAAGCAACGGTGCGGCTACAAAGGAAACCCGTGCAGCTGTCTCAGAAACTTCGTAATGTTTGTCCTAGTCCAGTATTTCTCTTGTATACATTACCTTGTCGTGCTACTCAAAATTCGTTCTGGTACACCGCCTTGGGGTTTCCTCTCAACTCGTCGACTAACCCCCGGCTTGTGTGTCAAGACACAGTTACCGCACGTGACGCGAGCGAGTTTGGTTCCGCCTGAGGCGATAAACATGGCGCCTACGCGCACAATTACTGGCCTCCGTTGCACAACGTCAATCCCACCCTTGGTTGGCCAGGAAGACACGCTAGATGATAGCATCCTTCAGCTCCTCGTCCTGCTCGGACCTCTGGACCCTGCGCATGGTGATAGCGACGGCAACGAGCAGCCAGCGAGTACCAGGCCATCCCGATCTGGAGGCCCACGCACACAGGGCCAGTGTTTTCGCCGTCAAACACCAATCGACTCGTAATTACGTAATTAAAGATGTTTATTCTCTCTCTATCTGTCTCTGCTCACCTGTAGATGTGTGAGTTTGTTCCAGAGGCTGCAGCTCTCGCCTTGCATACGGGCATGTCGCCTGATATGATACCAGCCTTTTACGTTACAAGAACACCCCGGCTTTGCGTTCAAGTGACGGACATGACGCTTCTGAAAATAGTCAATGTGCGAACCCCTGTTTGGCTGCAAATACCTCCAGGACGCAAACGTAGTTGATGACACTGACTCGACGTCAGCGAGGCCACCCCGAGTAGTGCAGGCTTTCTTGGAAGCTAGGGCGGTTTGCAGTCTCATAACTACGGCATTAACGAGTCCCGCCCAACTAAAGTTAAGCCAGAGCTGCTTCCAAGAGAGCTTCCCTTTAGTAACAAGCTTGTTGGCAAAACGTGTCGCCATTTGGGGCGGTCTCCAGGCCCTTGCGTCAGCAACTTCACTTGGGGGCAACTTCACTTTCACGCTCATTGAACGACAGCGATACGTGATTTACGACGACTCCTCTACGCGTATCTCCTGTATTCACAGGAACACGATTCCTAGCAACATTGCGGCGGATAGAGCTTCAATTCTTCAACCCCTCCCGCGGCGGCCGCTCCCACTTTCATCGGTGTCAACACGAGAAGAACTGCTAGTGGCAAAGCAGAACCCCCGGCACGCCACGGATATGCGTGGCGTGCCCTACTTCCACCGTAACGAACCGCCCTAGTGAGCTCCCACGCTGGGTCGGGAGGTCTTGCCGCAGAGGTTTGAGTTGAGGTGGTCATATACCTAGCAATGGCCAGACCACACGCTCAACCTTCCCGGTTTCGTGCTCGGATTGCGGACACTTGTCCGTTTTAGACGCTCCCTTTGAAAGGTTGACGTGGACCAATTATTATTAACCTGATTGCATATCAGCCCAGAACACTTGCAACAGCTCCGGGCAACAAGGCTCCATACTGGGAGACCAGATGATCTCAAACAGTGTATATTACGCCCACCATCATCTGTCTCTTATTGTTTCTATGCGCGAAACGGGTGTAATTGTGCGCCTGTAAGAACCCCTACCTCGTTGAAAAATCTCTCGCAATAAAATGCCAAGCACAACTAAAAAACTAGAACTGCTCCTCGAAAAGCGTTTAACTGCAGCCAATGAATACTGTAAAGCTGGTGAAAAAACCCACCATAAGGCCTAAAGAATGTCCTCCGATGGGCGTTTTCAATAGGTATTCTCATTCGAAAGCTTATACTGCACTCTGCTTTGGGAGGACGCAGGAAGACGGGCACACAACTTCTATTTTGGCTCATATCTGGTCATCGTGAATTGTAAAAAAAAAAAAAAAAACTCGTAACATATTACGTACAATATGCTACGCAACTGACTGGATGGACCAAGTTTTCCCAATATTCCATGTTCGGTTTGACAGGGGCCTGACATGGCGGAGACCCAGGCAAGTTGCACTCATCTCCTAAAATTATTTAACTTATGCTCACTCACCGAAAGCTGCGGTTCGCAGTGTTACGCTGATGTTCACTCCAGAGTTGACCGATTTCGATACACGAGGAGTCGTCGAACTTCTGTGTACTATAGATTGGGACACTTAGGTGAAACAGTGAGTCAAAGAAAAGAACATTTGGCATGGCTTGTAAATTCGCCAGTAATATTGGCGCTGCCATAAAGAAATTAATTCGCATTCCACTCTCAAGTTATTTACGAAATACATTAAGCGTGAACAAAGGTATACCAGCAAGGTGAACAAATGAGCATAAGAAAGCCTGGGTAGATGCATTTTTCCCCTTGCCTTGCTAGTGCCCTTCTAACGCTATGCACAGTCACAGACAAATAAAAAGCGCGCACAAAAATATAAACCAGAACCCGCAACAACGAACAATATGACTCGTAGAGATCAGGTAATGGCGGGTTTGTGATAGATTTGGGTAATTACCTATTTCAACTTTGTTCTCGTTAGAGCCGCGCGTAAAGTTGGCTTGTATGAAAAGGAATCGCGCCTTTTGCGTGTTCTTGCTCATATTTACGCGTTCGGATTTCATTTACCCAAGACTGTACGCATGCTCTGTAATGAAACATTTTACAAGTAGACCCTCAACACCTTCAGTACGTTGATCTTGAGTTTCACCCTGAATCAGGGGCCGTCAAATGACTGCCAAATTGTTTTTGTGGTTGTCGAGTTCTAGGTTGTGGCATACGTAGCATGATTTTCAAATTTGGGAATCCTGGAACGACAATATGTAGCAAATTTATTCAGAAGACGCAACCACTCGGTTTTCGATGCACACGCGGGCTCCTTCAGGACCCTGCACTCCATCATTCGCCTTTGTGCCCTGCGACGTCTTCTCCCATTCAAGTACGTCCATGGCGACTTGGGCCTTGCAGTAGAGGCCGAGTAACACCGGCAGCAGAGGCACCGGAAAAGCTGAAGCAAAAGAGGAATCGTGGACAAAGGAAAAAAACAAAAGTGACTTTTCTTCGACACAGTCTATGGGAGTTGAAAATTTTTCTAAACACGAAAACAAAGAAAATCGAAGCGTTTGACCACCCTTGAGCCCGTTATTCGAGCTGATTCAGTCACAACAGAAAACACACGAGAGCGGACATATTAACGTGAACATAACCCGTCATAGATTCGCAGTAACAGCCAATACTTTCGAAGGTCTGTGCCACAAACGCGCACTTTTTTTTATAGGAAAGGTCCAAGACAGATGTGCTTCGAAAATGCGATAGCCCGTACTATCGGGCATACAGCCTGCGGGCGCTATCGGAGGTTTCTGTTTTGGGGAAGGAAGGCAGTGAAGTGCAGGTCCGTCCTCGCCCTCCCCTGTGCCTTTTCTGCTTATTTCTGTTAGTGAGAATGGGAGGAGTTCCTTCTTGTGAAGAGTCATACTTTGCCCGCGTATACCGAACCTGTTGAGGTCCAACCATGCACTATACCAAGTTTTTGCGATTCTAATCATCCCCCGATTCTAAGCATTCTCCTCTATTTTCGGAGGAAAAAATTGAAAGAAGAAAATATTTGCATGCGAATCTAAGCACCCCTTTTTTTAAACAACCGTCGCAAGAAGGATTTCCGAGACGTGGAAGCGGGCCCGAGTTGACGTTGTGGCCAAGTCATTTATGAAGTGTACAAGTACAAACCACTTCAACGGAACAGAAGACGACCTGCTGGGGGATGCTGAGAGCGGCGGCCTAAGCGGCACAACGAACTCATGAGACTTAGCACTAGGACTTCATTCGCAGGCCCCAAAGAAGTTTTTCCAATCCAATCCAATCCAATCGAATGGTAGGGAGGGTGACTGAGTATGAGACGTAAGCAGGTGGGTTCCCTTCACGTGCTTATTTTTCTTTTGAATATTTGCCAGATAAAACATTCCTTTCGCCCGTCTCGTCGAGGTACGGCCGCGAAAAAAAGGTGTCGGGGTAGGGGTGGCGGACGGGGGGTACTTTAAACTGTTCGAATCTAAGCCCCCTCCCCCCTTACTTTGGGCATCGTGGTCTTCGAAAGAAGGGGGATGCTTAGAATCGCGTAAATACGATAGTTTCCCTGGACTTTGCAGTGCACGGTCCTGGATACGAAGGCATCTTTCAGGTCAGTGTGGTTGTACCTTTACATTATGGGACTTACCGAGCTAATTTTGGGAAAAGGGGCCCTACAAATGCAGCGCAGAATCCGGAGGATGCAGCGGTACCAGAGCGAGCTTCGCTATTGCGACGATTAATCGTTCAATACAGTCGTCGTCGAAGCAGGGGTCGTGGTCTAGAGGAACAGTTGTCGACTTCATTGCCTAACCCTTCGTTGCCTTCTGGAGACCAAGGCCAAAGTCTGATCTAATTACTATTAGTGCTGGTAAATCGAAACACGCATTCCTTTTCACTTCTGGTTCTATGTTTCTATCGCGCTCTGGTTTGCTCTGAGATTATTGTGTACGATCCGATTATCCCATTGAATTTGGTGCACGAATGTTGCCAGCCTGCGAAAGCCTTATCAAAGTGAAAGCCTATCTCTGATGGCGCGCCGTCGTACAGGAGACCAAAAGTTTCTATTTTAACATCGCACTCCACAAATACGGCAGTTGTAAATTCACTCTTCTCGTGGTCATCATCATCATCATCTTCGTAATCACCGCCGTCATCATCGTCATCAACATATTGATGTCCACAGTAGGGACATTTTCTCCCACATGCTTCCCACCGCTTTTGTCCTGCGATGTCCGAATCCATTCTTCTCCCCAAGTTACGTTATTTTCATCGAGATCATTGTCTTGTCTTTTGGAGACAGGGCGATCTTTAATCAAGTATGGCATTGTCAAAAGAGCTGAAATGCTGATCTTGCTACGCCAGATGAATGCGGTGATAACGATAAAGAAAATAGTGATGGCGTTGAAGTTGACGCGTAGTACAGGCCTACAGATGCATTCAGTTATTTACCGTATCTGGTCAAGCCCTGTGTTTACCAGGCACGTAATCAAAGCTGTTATCAAGCATGAGGCACGTTTGGGACATGACTATGGACCTACTACATCCCAGAGTTAAAGACCCATGCTAAGAGGCAGTCCAAAAGACGCTGCGAGGGCCACTTTTACGCAATATAGTTTTATCTCTCATTATCCACTATGTTGCTCGGCGTAGATTAATATTTCCTCTGCTGGAACTGAGACCAGAGAAGGCCCTTCAAAATTCGAGCACTTTTCAGCAGCAGTAGTTTCAGCATTGACACCCCTCACATGACTCGTCATTTTGCAGCACATCTTGCGACATCTTCGATTTTGCTGTAAGTGGTTCGCGAAGCAAGCAAGCTGCACTTCGCTCTTGATTGTGTGGTTTAACGCGCCGACGCAACGCAGGCGATGAGGCGCGCCATAGTGGGGGGCTCCGGATTAATTTTGACCACCTGGGGATCTTTAACGTGCGCCGAAATCTCGCACACACGGACGTTTTCGCTTTTCGCCTCCATCAGAAAAGCGGCCGCCGCGGCCGGGAATCGAACCCGCGACCTCGTGCTCAGCAGCGCAACTCCTTGAGCCACCGCGGCGGGTGCACTTGGCTCTCACTCACCTAGTAGCTTTGCGAGGGAGCCACGGGCGATGGTAACGTCCGTCAGGTAGAAGAAGCTGCTTGCGATGACTCCGACCAGACTGAGGGCACATAAGACGCCTCGCAACACCTGCTCAGTGGGTGGACTTAGGTACAGCGCCTGCAGTAAGAGAGAGAGAGAGAGAGAGAGAGAGAGAGTGAGTGGTCGTCATCCCCAATTCTTGGGAGTCACGTTTAACAAGCTCGTGAGGCGGTCACTGTCCTGCCCATCACGCCAGCATTTTCGAATGCTTCCCTTCACACGAGTGTTGACTGTTGGGTTGACAATCTTCGAGCACAGCGCGCAGCAACAGGGCGCAAAAACTAGACTGTGTGCGCGTTCCCTCTTTGTGTCATTGTTCATGTGCGCTGTGCGTGAAGACTCTCCATCGGGGAAGGAGCATGATCTGTCGACGCACTGCAGAGGCTCTAAATGGCATCTTGGGGGAGATAGGTCCGTTACCGTCTTCGCCTCTGGCTTCACTTTCCGAGACAAACGCAGAGCTGCCAAAAAGGCTGCCGGTACGGGCTTTGCGGGTCTGTTTTCGCCCAAAGACTACATTCATCTTCGGAACCCTTGAAGAGACCATACGAGTTTTATTTAAGCACCTACCACCTCGCATATCCCTATGCCGTTCAAATCGGCAACCAAGTCGTTCAGCGCCCTGGGAAGTTCTCCCGCTGACAACTCTGGTCTTCCTAAGCATTGCGCTGAAAGACCTGTACGCAGCAGTATACGTGTCACCAGAACATATGGCGCTTATGTCCCTTCCACCCCAGTTAACGCTGAACGAGTTCGGGAACCCCCCCCCCCCCCCCCCCCCCCGGTTCAGGAAGTCCCCCTGCAGTCATTGACTTCTGGACCTCCTCCTGTATATACCTTTTGTATGTTGTTTTTTTTTTGTGATAAATAAACCACCATCGAATCGAATCGAACCATCAGTCGGAATGGCCGTGTAGGTTTACCGCACCTACGTAAACATTTCAGGCAAAATGCATATTCCGTGATTGGGTTTAGATGCGAAGCATTATTCGGTTTGGGAAAATCACTCGCTGCTGCATCACAGGCATCCATAGACAAAATTTGCTGGATCCTTACAAGGAAAAAAATCCCCATCCAAAAGAAAGTGGAGAGAAGCTCTAAAGCTAGGAGTGCGTGCAACCTCCTTCGCTGAAGGTGCGTCTAATCGATTGTCAAACCTTCGAAGACCGAAATCGCAAACGAAGAGACGAACCCGTGCGACGATCCGTTGCGCACTAAATATACGCATCTGCGAACGATCTAAATGTATACCGATACATGGTTTATGAGATAAAGGTACTCCTTCTTGTATGAAGGTACTCCATAAAGGTACTCCATAAAGGTACTCCATAGGTATCCCTTCTTGGATAAAGGTACTCCTTCTTGAATAAAGGTACTCCTTCTTAAAGGTACTAAAGATAAAGGTACTCCAAAGGTACTCCTTCTTGGATAAATGTACTCCAAAGCTAAAGGTACTCCAAAGGTACTCCTTCTTGGATAAAGGTACTCCATAAAGGTACTCCATAAAGGTACTCCTTCATTGTACTCATTCTTCAAGCTCGATGAGTAGTCTTATCTTCTTATCCGGAGCCGTTCCTTCTTCGCGGTTTTCAAGTAACCATTTTGACACAATGGAAGCCGCCCAGTTTCACGCACGCACCGTGTGTCCATGATCTTATCAGAGCTTTTCTCTTGACCAACCGGTCTATGGGGAAATGCATTAGTTGTCTGACAGGACGGCATCGGTCCCACTAAGGAAGCTTCCGCCTTAAAGGGGCACTGACACAAAATTTTGAAGGCGAGATAACTTCGGAGATAGATTGGTGGGAACACACATACATGATCTGCAAAATATCAGCGGCGAATACAGCCTAGAACATATTTAAAATCAGTTTTGAAGTGTGCGAAACGCAACCGAGCAGCCAGCAGAGGACCACGCGCAGTTGTAAATAAACAACATCCAAACACGTCACGAGTTTGTGTTTGCCGCTTCCGCACTACCGGCGTTTTGCGCCGGCTCGCGCGGTTCGCCGCTCCAATCGGAGGGCCGGAGGGCGGAGCTTCTGCTCTCGAGAACGAACGACCCGATCGTTGGCGGCGGAGGCGCCGTGATTTCGTCAGCTAATCGGGCAGCTGGCCGCGACCAAAGTTCTACAGCGATTCCAGGCACTCTGTTTCTATTACTGTTTATTACCATTGGATGCGAAAACGCGCCGGAGGCACGAAAAGCTCACTGAGCTAGCCGCACGGTCGCTGTGCAGGCGGCGGCCACGGCCGCGAAGTGGCCCAGGCCGGCGCAGGTAGCTCGAGTGATAGCTTGTTACCGCTGCACGAAATTGTCCCCAAGTCCCGACCATGGTGGCTTGCGCGAGAAAGGAGTTAATGATGCGATGGCGGGTTGCATTAAAAATTGTCATCTGCACCGCTTACGAGAGCGGCACTCGAATATCCGCCGCAGTGCTGAGCCGAACACATCTGTAGGCGGACCTGTAGGCAGACCGGCCGGCTGCTCCCAGCGCGCGTCTTGCCACCCACCGTCTCGAGCGTCGCGCGTCGTTCTTTAGCCGCGGTAGCATTTGCACTCGCAGCGCCTGCGTCACATCCACGGTCACTTTTTAATTAAGCGCCTCACGAGATCAGTACGTGAGGGCATTCGCAGAAACTGCCGTCGATGCGGATTCGACAGTGCTACGGCGGCTCTGCTCTGTGATATCCCTCCGACGGTCACGTAGTCAGCTTTGTTCACACAAAATCCACAAAATCCATCGTTTCGCGGCACTCGCTGAAACCGAAACTGCGACTGGCCGCATGGAAAATGCCTCTAATTAAACAACCGTCGCACGCTGAAGCAAATGAGGTTTCTACAGGTTATAAGTAGGTCACTAGCTACTTATCGCAACAAAAAAAAAAAAAAACAAGATGCAAAATTTTTGTGTCAGTGCCCCTTTAATAGATCTTGTAGTGCGAGTACTGCGAGTTCGATTAGTGCGAGTAGTCAAAAGCAGATGATGCTTGGCGCTTATTAACGTTGGCTTCACCGCCATACTATATATGCTGCTGTGGTGCCCCCTTTACAGGCAAACCGGTCGTACATGGCTTGGCGTAAAATATTCGATAGTCTCGTACACAGCAAGCCGGATTTTAAAAGATGTAGGATAAACGTGAGAACTACATGCCTCGTAAAGCTGGACAAATTGGACACGTTAATGCTGGATGCTTGGTCAATTGGCCAAGTTGATGCATGCTTTGCAGCGTCAATATCGGCGTCGTTCAGGCCTCAGAGCTTCCGCTATGTACGAAAGTGAACGACCAACACATTTGACAGCGTATTTCTGGAGCGATAGCTCTGGCGGTGTCTTCTGTACCACGAAGATGATGCCGCAGTGAAAAGTGATTACTGAATGTCGCGCGTCACGGGCATTGAGCGAACGACAGCACCGCGTCATTGCGAGTGATGAACCGTGTATTGTTGCAGCATGCGCCAATCGGGTCGCTCACGGGTGCGTTATCACAATTAGGCCTCCTCCACAAGAGAATGCCATGCTGCATAAAGTTTGTCGATCGCCGGAGTCAGAATCCCTATTCTCTCGAGGGTCGCTGCGCGCCACGTGGGGAAAGATTCAGGAGGAGTGTGGTTATGGCGTGTGTACGCACATGTCATCACTAGCCTCGGTCATCCCTTCTGAATAAATCTTTTCCCTCCCTCCCTCCCTCCCTCCCTCCCTTTCTTTCACCTCATCCCGTCTGAATAAAGCTCCTCCCTCCCTTCCTCTTTCCCTCCCATCCCTCTCTCCCTCCCTCCATTTCTTTCGCCTCATCCCTTCTAAATAAAGCTCCTCCCTCACTCCATTTCTTTCACCTCATCCCTTCTGAATAAAGCCCCTCCCTCCCTCCCTCCCTCCCTCCCTCCCTCCCTCCCTCCCTCCCTCCCTTCATTTCTTTCACCTCATCCCTTCTGAATAAAGCTCCCCCCTCTTTCCATTTCTTTCACCTCATCCCTTCTGAATACAGCTCCTCCTTCTTTCCATTTCTTTCACCTCAACCCTTCTGAATAAAGCTCCTCCCTCCCTCCCTCCCTCCCTCGATTTCTTTCACCGGTCACCGTCTCTTGCATTTCTACCAATTCGTTCAAAAGATTAATTAATTCTGAATTGCTTTTGCCTTGGCGCTGTAGCCTGCAGGGCCTGGGAGATGTACAATAAATTCATTCATTCATTCTCTTGGCGCTAGGCAAGTACCATACCGTATGGCAAAACCGGTATAGTACTGGGTGTCCAAGCACACTTACCCGCCAATACGCCCAGGGCACAGAGTTGATCACCGATGTGCAGGCCATCTCCGCTAGCACGAGGAGGAAGTTGAGTCCCGCCCAGACTAGCATGTTCGGTCTCACCGAGTGCCAGATGAGCACGAAGGAAAACGAGGCGCAGGTGCCCAAAAAGCGTCTCCACATATTCCAGCGATGGCTGACCACCGGTTTGTAGATGTATCTGCGCGCAAAGTAAGGGGAAAATGCCAATCCCAACACTCATAAACAGTACATCAAGTTTTATAGCGTAAGCTACACTGGCCGAGGTTGAGCAGTTTCGCGTGGACCTTGAACGGCCGTGCTGCGCAAGCGTGAGGAGCATTGGATTGGAATGGATTAAATTGGATTGTATTTGGATTGGTTTGAATTGGATTGGATTGGATTGAATTAGATTAAATCGGATCGGTTTAGATTTGATTGGATTGGAAATCCAATCTAATTGGAGTACGGGTGTGTAGAGAATTGGGTCTGCACATTCGCCGGTCTGCGCATTCCAGAGGAGTGACGACGTAGCGCGGCAGATGCACTGGCGCCGGCGCGTGACCTGCTGTGCGCCTCCGTTGCGCAGTAGCCAAGTCTGACGCTGCGCCGGAGCCGCTTGACAACCGTTTCGCGTGGCTCCTGGAGAGCAGTGCTGCGCATGCGCGAGGACCAGTGACTGGACTGGATTGGATTAAATTGGATTGGATTGGAAATCGTTTTAGCAGCTGTAAACATGATAATCAGCTAATCCTAGACAACCAGGAAACGTAAGAATAACTAGCTGAACCTTAGCTCATGCTACGTATATCCTGGCATAGCCGAGCTAAGCCACTGCTAATTTTTTAGCCTAGACCGCCTGCCTCGAGTCTACGCTGGTATGTCCAGACCAATGAAGAGGGCGTTACACTGGCTGCACCAGTGCAGTCCTAGTGTCACTCCAGTGGTGGTGTACCCTGCTCCCCACACGCACAAAGAATAGACTTGTTGTTGTTTGTTCGTTTATTTAATAGCCTCAAGGCTTAGTGGACACTAAGCGGGTCCGATCTATATCCAGGAAACTAGGTTGGCCTCCCGTATATAGTCCAGTAGGGAATGGTAGGCAGGACCATGGAGCCACCGATGGTAATGCGTATCTTGCTGCAAGACTTAAAAGCTGCCCGTACACCCCTGAACGCAGACGCGTCGGAGTCTGATACATTCCCTGGTTATGCCTTAAGCATTATGAAAGTCAAGGTGGAAATTCACTCACGTTTGGTGCCATTTGCAGTCAGACCGACGGGAACAAATAGGCGAAATTTCGGTTTGATGTAGACAATGCATTGCGCTCATTTATTTTTTTTTACAGCGGAGCTGCTAACCTCTAGTTTGACGGAAAATTTCGTGCCGTAAACAAAAAACCAGGGCAAGGACCCAACAGTTCTCGCCTAAGACGCCCAGCGCATGCGTCAGGCTACTCAGGCATACAGCATAGAGCCCAGTATTTGTGCAAAGAAAAAAACCTCAAAACAAGCATCGAAACCGCCTTATGGATGATATAAGGCGCCTGTAAACATTGGGACACCCTACCACGTGTTCTTGGTAAAGATTATGTCTGCAGATTATGTTTGAAGGCTAGGCAGGATTAGTGTCACTAAATATAGCAGTTCTTGCCCAAGACACCCAGCGCACGCGTCAGGCTAGGCAGGACCCAGCATTTTCCGCCAGAGAAGCCGAGCACAAGCGTTAAGCCCGCGGAGACGGCGAGAAACATTTCATACCTTCCCCCATCAGAATTTTTAGTTGTTAACAACAGCTTTGGTGGACATCTACTTTCACAGGGCGGGATGGGGACCATTTTAGATGCAACGCATCTCATGCTCGCCCCTCTGTACTTCCTGCGTCTGACCGGCGTTGTCCGCACAGCTGCGCCTCTCCTCCTCTCCTCTCTCCGGTAGCGAACACTCTTTCCCAAACAGCTGGGGGTTGGCGCAGCGCGCTCTCACGCCGTTGCTAGGCGCCGCTGGGCGGCGCTGCGCATGTGCAGTACTCTCTCTCTCTCCGCGCTCTCCTCTCCATCGGGCGCTGTGAATATAAAGCGGCATGCCGCGCTCCGACGGTCTCAGTCGACGGTCGTCCGCGTAACGCTTGCACTCTCTCGCAGTACTCGACGATTGCTTGATGCAATCGTCGAGCCCCTAACTGTGCACTTTACAGACCACAAGGCACTCATTCTCGTCTGCAATAAAGACCGTACCTGAGCATACGTGTACTGCATGTACATTGCATGGTGAAAATGGAAAATTACGCCAACCTCCCCTTCGCGTGAGAATCCCTGCTATAAGCGTAATCAATACGATGGAAAACACCAATGGAACCCCTCATGAGATGCGTTGCATCACACCAGGGTTCCCGCGAGGGGAGGTGGGCGTAATTTTTTTTCTGCCGCTTTCCCCTCCTAGACGTTGACAACTGCTTACTCAATGGTTCAAGTATCGGATACAGTTTGCCCTCCCACAATTTATGTTGGTTCTATACGAGAAATACAATACGAGTACGCCCTTTCGTGGTGCACCTCGGTGGTAATACAAAACGGCTCACCTGAGAATCCACCTGTACAGCCCTATGTCAAAATACCTGGAACAAACATACATACCGCGCTGTAATTTACGGGAAATGATCAAGAGAAGCACATAAAAAACCCGATAATTCCCCCTGCCAGAAATCATACGCAGTCAAATTCACGCTTTCTCCTCTCAGCGATAAGTTGCCAACATCGTGAGCAACGTTGCCGCAGAGTATTGGAGGCTCGTCTCCTCACAGTCGCTTAAAGAATTCCCGCTCAACCATTTTTGTCAATTATGTGCGCGGCTTGTGACAGACAGTCATGTTCATAATGTTTATCAACAACTTTGACGCCTCATCTCTCTAATAAAATCTATTATTTTCTACAGTGCTAAGATGTACTCGGGCGATTAAGGGCGCAGCACTTTGGCGGCCGCTACTGTGGTTTGGCGGCGGCGACGGCGCTGTAACTGACTGAACGATGGGAAGACCGAAGACTGAAAGAAAGCGGTGGAGGAGAGTGTCGCGAAATTTTGAGGTGGAGGGCGGTTTGCCGAGGCGGCGCGAGACGCTCCTCCGAAAGTGTGAGGCAGAGGCAGCTGCCGAGCCGCCGTAGGACACGTATGTAAAAACCGCCCTCGGACTCTAGTGGCACCATAGAAAGGAAACGCATAACCGGGCATCCATGAAAGCAAGCATCTTGTTCTTTCAAGATCACAAAATGCGCAGAAACCCAGCAGGCACTGCGTGCTGCACGTTCATCTGTACTTCAAGTTTTTCGGCGTCCTCCTCGTTGTGTGGCTTATCCGAACCACGTGACATTTGAGCGGGAAGTTCAAACACGATTCTAAGCAACATGCTCGCCGGTGGCGACGTGCTGCGAGATAACCGTACAGTATCGCGCACCGCCGTACGTTCCCTGATCACGCGATCACTTCCCGAGACACAGTAGCAGCTATGCGCCTGAAGCGAGATAACTGCAGTCAGTTCGCACAGCGCACAAATTTCGCATTACGGTGTATGGTAATCGTCAGACATTTTCTCTCCCTTCAGTCGCTGCTCGACCATCTACAGCCTTTCAAGAGCCGTCGACTGGCGGTATACACCCTTACGCTACCTTTCGGCCCCAAGGGCGCCAGAACCAAGGCCCACATTACGCTTTTATCTTTGTGGGATTCGGAATGAGGTGCTTGCTGGACGAACACAGAGAGCCGTCAGCCTACCACGCAAAGCAAAAGATGGGGACAGCAGGTAATGAAGGTAACCATTTTTTCATACGTTACGAAAGAAAGGAAAAAAAAAACATATGCCCAGTGTGGGGACCGAACCCGGATAAGAACAGGCAGCGTAAGAGGACGCAGCGAGGTAGCCTCACAGCAATGTCTCCAAGTGCAGCACACGTCCACGCAACTCGAAACTGCTTCAATTAAGTACCACACTCAAAAGATATCCGCATCCTCCCCTTCAGTGGCCTCCAAGACGTCATAGTGGATCTTCCTCTCTTTCCAGACTAGCCCACGAGCTTTACCTTCCCCACGGTCGCGGCAAATTAAAACAGCCTGTAGTGTGGTATAAAGCACAAACATGACGAGAAGTACATCCACCTCCAGGTGTTGCTGGCCGTGCTGATGCGCAGGCTGCAGCGGGGCCTGAGGTCGTGCCTCTCGTAGACGCCGTCCAGCCAGAAGAACAACGAGGACAGGCCGTAGCAGAAGTTGTACTTGAGGTAGAAGTGCACGGTGGTGAAGTAGACGATGCCGGCCAGCGGCCAGCCCGACTGCGACAGCAACCACTGGGGACACAGGGCAGCGCCCCGGACGTACGCCAGCCGCACGAATCCCTCTGTCAGTAGGAATCCGAGGGCCAGGCGACCGGACCTCACGAGGAACTCCAGGAGCCGCTTGGCGCTCCACAGAGGGGGACGGAAAGGCTGCTCTTTGAGGGAGACCAGAGAGAGGCAGGGAGGGAGAGAAAGAGAAGATAGAGAGAATAAACATAATCGTCATCATCATCATCATCATCCCGTCTACGCCGAGTGCAGGGCAAAGGCCTCTCCCATAGATCTCCAATTACCCTGCCCATGTGCTAACTGCGACCCATTTACCCCCGCAAGCTTCTTGACCTCATCTGCCCACCTAACTTACTGCCGCCCCCAGCCCCGCTTGCCTTCGCTAGGGATTTATTCTGTTACCCTTAATGACCAACGGTTATCTTGCCTTCGCAATACATGCTCTGCCCACGCCCGTTCTTTCTTAATTTCTACTCATATGTCCTTAACACGCGTTTGTTCCCTGACCCACTCCGCTCTCTTTTTGTCCTTTAACGTCACCCCTATCATCTTCCGTTCTATTGCTCGCTGAGTCGACCTCAATTTAAGGGACAATGGTAGGCTGCCATTCCTTATCTGAGAGTACCTGCTGAATGTACTCCACCCTATTCTTATCTGAACCAATAAACATGTTTATTGTTAAAAGCAATGGAGAGGAGTCTTGAGTTCTGCATACCTTAGCTTTGCGAGGATCCGTACCCTGTTGGTAGAAGCCCGCCACTTTCTGTACGTACCCAGCTCCATCTACTGGTGCGCTTCGTACACTCCTTCTAGTGCTTTGAGCAGGTGCCTCGGGGTGGAATCACGGATTTTGGCGCGAATGACCTGGGTTCGATCCCAAGCAGTGCTAACGTTTTTCCGTAAGACCCGTGATATGTTTACTCTAAAATGTGCTTTTGGCTCAGTCCTATGCATTCTGTCCGTTAATAAGGTGGTCTGGTATCTTTTAGGTCGGATACTTGTCATGGCGCGGGACATCAAAACATTTAATTACTTTCTGGATCGCATCGGAAGCACCTGGCTTGTACTTATCTCATAACGGAATATGACGCCACGATAACTGCCACCGCCCTTTCCACTGCTCCGCCGCATTTTTTTAGCACGGCGTACTGTCGCAGAAGACCGGGTCTGTCTGTGGTTCTGACTGAGGCGCCGTTTTGTGGCGTGAGCTACACTGGCCGAGGTTGAGCAGTTTCGCGTGGCTTCTTAAAAGCCGTGCTGCGCATGCGTGAGGAGCAGTGACGTCACACGGAGCATACAACGTTGCTTGTTGCCCGGCGTTTCTCATCGACCTCCTCCGTTCCGCACGTGGCGGCCCGGTCCACTTGATGATCGTGCGAGGGGTGGCCGGGTGGGGAACCGATGGCTCGTGCGTCGCAGCAACACCGGCGTGTGCCTGTGGAACCAGCTCAACTCTGGGGCTATTGCTGACGGTGCGCCGGAGCCGCATGACAAATACACACGTGTCACATAATGCGTATACCGTGTGTGTGTCATTGAAGCAACAGTAAGCATGATAACCAAGTTAATCCTAGACAACTAGGAAAGCTTGATTGATTGATTGTGGGGTTTAACGCGCCGACGCAACGCAGGCGATGAGGCGCGCCGTAGTGGAGGGCTCCGGATTAATTTTGACCACCTGGGGATCTTTAACGTGCGCCGAAATCTCGTACACACGGGCGTTTTTGCTTTTCGCCTCCATCAGAAAAGCGGCCGCCGCGGCCGGGAATCGAACCCGCGACCTCGTGCACAGCAGCGCAACGCCTTAGCCACTGAGCCACCGCGGCGGGTCAACTAGGAAAGCTAAGAATAACCAGCTGAACCTTAGCTCACGCTACGTGTATCCAGGCATAGCCGAGCTAAGCCGCTGCTAATTTTTTGCCCTCGTTTATCAGGAAACCGGCGCCAGGTGTCACGCAGGCCACGTACCTCCTTCATGAAGTCGGCGCAGTTAGTGATGGGGCCCGTCATGAGGCTCGGGAAGTACAGCAGGTAGGCCAGCTCTCGCAGGAACATGCTGCGCGAAGGGCGGGTGCGTCCCTCCCGGTTAGCGTCGATGAGGTCGGCGGCGACGCTGACGCAGCGCAGCACGTTCCAGCCGGTGAAGAAGACGGCCGCCTCGAACGACAAGGAGCCGTTGATAAGGCACGGTGGTATCTAGGGGCAGGCCCAGAGAATAGCGACAAGCGGATGAAATTTGGGTTAATTTCTCTTTGCAAGGAATCGGTAACAGCAAGGAATACGGTGGCACTTTTAGGGGGTGCATTCACACAGCTCTATTCAAATTGGCGACAGGTGGGTTTGCCGCACGACTGTCGGGGGCTCTCTTTTTACAGCGAAGCTGTTACAGGCTAGCTAGAGTGAATAAAGAATACGTAATATTGATTGATTGATTGATTGATTGATTGATTGATTGATTGATTGATTGATTGATTGATTGATTGATTGACTGATTGACTGATTGATTGATTGATTGATTGATTGATTGATTGATTGATTGATTGATTGATTGATTGATTGATTGATTGATTGATTGATTGATTGATTGATTGATTGATTGATTGATTGTAGGGTTTAACGCGCCGACGCAACGCAGGCGACGAGGCGCGCCGTAGTGGAGGGCTCCGGATTAATTTTGACCACCTGGGGATCTTTAACGTGCGCCGAAATCTCGTACACACGGGCGTTTTTGTTTTTAGCGCCCATCAAATACGCAATATAGGAAAGCCAGCTTAAAAAGCGTCTTACGGACGCAAAAAAAAAAATACCAGGCGATTAGCCCATAACCGATCAACTGTAAAAAGTGTCAAGAAACCAAGAAGTCAGCCCGCTAGTGGTCTCGCTTACCATTTGCGATGTGGGTGGAAAATGAGATGTATCATTCCCACAGGCGTACTACATATCTCCCACCTCCTTCACAAGCAGTCCTCTGCTCTATCGGCAGAAGCCCAGGGCTGAGCTTTGTCGACTGGTGCCTTCGCTCGAGCACTCCGGAATACAGAATACAGTAAGTCTCTAAGGTTGGCTAAAAATCCCCACAAATAGAGGTAAGCAATAAGAGTCCTCATTGCCAGCGCGGTACCATCGATACCCGCCGCGGTGGCTCAGTGGCTAAGGCGTTGCGCTGCTGAGTACGAGGTGGCGGGTTCGATTCCCGGCCGCAGCGGCCGCTTTTCTGATGGAGGCGAAAAGCAAGAACGCCCGTGTGTACGAGATTTCGGCGCACGTTAAAGATCCTCAGGTGGTCAAAATTAATCCGGAGCCCTCCAATACGGCGCGCCTCAACGCCTGCGTTGCGTCGGCGCGTTAAAGGAGAAATGAAGAGAAAATACAAGTTCGTGTAATTTGAAAGAACTAGGATTCAGAATCTCACTCAGCTCCATTACAGCCCCAAAAGATGTTTTTTAACGAAAAAAAAGCAAGAAGTATTTAAAAACTTTCAAACTTTGCACCACAGTGACGTGTTATGAGCAAGAATAACGTCATACGGGCCAACAATAAAACATAATTTTCAGTGCGTTAGCATTAAAGTTATGGGGTCAAATGGAACTAGAGGCCCAATTACAGACGTCCAGTCATGTGTCGTCGCGACAGGTCAGTTAGGCGGCCGCCAATCACACAAACAAGGTTCCGTGACGTCATAGAAAAGTTGCGGGAAATTGGCTAGGGGGTCGCGACTGCGTCACACGTTTTCTTTAATATCTCCGTTATTTTTTTCGAAGATTGCGATGATATTGGTATCATTGTTATCGGAACTAACCAGTCTTTCTAATACACCCAACTTGTATTTTGTCTTCATGGCTCCTTTAAACCCCACAATCAATCAGCACTACATTCGATGATTTAATGGCCAAAAAAGTCAGTCACACGGATAAATCCTGCGTAATGCGGTACGTAGTATAGCGGTCATCCAAGTGCCGTTTTCGCAAGGTCAGAAGTCGCTCGAGTGCCCATAGCATGATGCGCGATTTCATCACGCACATCAAAGACTGAACTGTAAGGAATGAGGGAGACAACCGCGGGAAGAGTTAGGATCCATTTAGTCTCCCTCAATCCGACAAAACGCAGTAGCCAAACGTGAACACGCGCACGTGCCTATACACCTTATCAACTTCGTCGCCTGTGAATCTGATGATGCTATTGAGCACCTGCTTTCTCGTTGCCCCAAATTTTAACCGGGTGGAAGCGTGCTGGCTACTGAGCCCAGCCGATTGGAAGATCGGCCGTTCACGGATATGTCCTAGGATTGTCTCTATCGCGAACGGTAGAGACAATTCTACTCCTACTCCTAATGTCCTAGAATTGCCTCTACCGTTCACGATAGAGACAATCCTAGGACATTAATCCGCTCCATAAAATTCGCAGAAGGTGGCAAAAGCCCTTCTTCGTCTCTTGAATGACGCGCGTCTTTACACAAACGTATTTTGCGCCAACATGGACTTTGAGCGCGCGTTACCGTTTTTGTCTCCTCTTTTTCGACCTCCTCCTCCTTTATCCCCTTAACCTCACTTCCCCACTGCAGGGTAGCAAACCGGGAATTACATTTGTTTAACTCTCCTGCCTATCCACTCGTTTTAAAGCGAAGCTTTAGTGCTCCCACTGATGCTGTTTTACGCCAATACCCCCTGAAGGAAAGCCAACTTTCTCCGATGAATGATCGTAGGTGAAGCGTAATAAAAACAAAATGCTGTGGTTTAGCTTTGGTTAACCGTAGTTGGTAACAGACGCTTCGCCCGTCTCCGTTACCTGCTCGTCTACCTCTCCTCTGCCGCCTATCTATCCTCGTCATCGGGCCGCCGCTGCGTGCTGGGCTCTTGAGGAACAGAAGCTCTGCGCAACGTCACCTCTAGGTGGCGTCGCTCTGCGCCGCACGATTCACACGACGGAGAAACCCTCTCTTTTTGGACCGCGGGACCCGCTCACGTGACCGGTTTTAGGCTCCGCCCCTCGGTGGGGATAGCCCGCGGTGGCTCCGGGAAAGAAAATGCCTCCGCATGTTTTCGCTCGACGGCGGTGGCCCTCGGCGGGGAATGGAACCTGTTCCTCGGCGCTGTCGTCTGCTAGTCACTCCGCGTAGCTCCGCACGTGTGGATGCGCCGCCAGGCCGGATAATCCAGTCACGTGTTGTTGACGTCACATATCCGTCCGCCTCCCTCCGTGAGAGGGTTTCTCCGTGGTGTGAAAACCTTCCAGCGGCCTTCTCGGCTATCTCTCCACTGCCGCCTATCTCTCCCCGCCATTGAGCTGCTGCTTCTCTAGCTCTCAAGGGAAAAACTGGTCACCCTGCGAAGACTGCCCGGGGTAGCGTAGTGTAGCTTTCGCTACAAAAACGCTTCCCGAGGCCGGCGTCAAATTTAAGGTCTCTCGCGTTATTGCTCCATTTCGGCATTGTCAAAGTGACCGCCAAGCAGCAGGTACCGATTCGCGCCGTACACCCCAAAGCCAAACGTTAGGGCTACAGGTGCACACGCGAGAGTTGCTGTGGATCATGCTCAGCTTTCCCGCTCATGGCAGTTCTTTCAACAGTTCTTTAACAATGTAGTTATTTAGCGAAATGGAAAGTTGGAAAGTTCTTTCCCGCAGCTAATATTGGGGGTGAAAACTTGCTTAGTGCACAGTTCCAAGTCTAGCACGTTGCACGACTAAGTTTCACAGCCATGGAAACTATCCTATATACAAATGCATGGGGTGTAAGATTTGACAGAGAATTACACACAAAAAAAAATATTCAGAATACTAGAAAGTTCTTTTAGAGTTTTCTTCTCCACGTTGACTTCCTTTCTGCCAAATACCACTTTCCTGAAGTGGTTTCGCAATGTTTCTGAGAGGTAGGAATTTTGAGCCAGAAAGCTGGGGATGATTCCAAAAGAGTGGTGTGCAGCACATATACTCGCATTGTGGGATTGGTCAACCAGAGAATTCATACCGAGAACGCTTCGCGTTCAACGTCTTGTTGGCCTTTTTAGCAGTCTCTGTCATGTCGTCAAGAACATCTTGCAAGATGTCTTGCTACGCTCAGGCATAGCGTCGCGTTAGTTGAGTTACAGAATGGCTACATCACGTCTTGACAATGTCTATGAAAATCTCGATCAGGTTTTGTGTAGATATCTCGGAGGTCTTGCCAAGATGTCGTATACAAGTGTGGTAGCTGTCTTAATGTAAAGGTCAAGATGACTGGAACAAGTAAACAAGATAATTTTAGACGTCTACAAGACGTGCTTTCGTTTACTGGGCTTCGTACAGTCAAGTACCATAGCCAGGCGGCGTTATGCACTTTATTGTCCGCCAAAAATCACGTAATCCAAATAGCACGTGCAAATGTTCCACTTTAAACCATGCAAAAGGTTGTCCATAAATCACTCGAGAGTGGCAGGCAAGTTACAAAGTCCAAATGGCATTAGGTTTAATTTGTAAAGGCCCTGTGGCATAACAAAGGCTGTCTTTGCTTTGTCTGCTGGACGAACGGAATTTTTCAATAACCCGATTGTAAGTATACAGACAAAAAATTGGAAGCGGAGTGCAAGAAGTCAATGGTGGCTTCAACCCGTGGAAGCGGGTAAACATTTTTCTTGCTGAGATCCCTCAATCGGCGATAATTAACCCAAAACCTCCATGATCCATCTTTTTTTCTAGCCAACATGATTGGAGCCGCCCATGAACTACACTATTCCTATATGACGCCTTTTGCCAATATCTCTTGAACTTGTTTACCATCGTCGTCGTTAGACGCAGGGGGGCGAGATTTTTTTTCCCCACCTCCCTCCGTGTGCTTAGGAGTAGCCACTTTATCAGTGGGGTTTGCTAGCAGCAGCATAATTAGTTATATATAATAAAGCACCATAAAAAGTTACATATAACACTCACCGGATAGTGAGGCACGAACGGAATGTTGATGGTCGTGTACGCCACCATGGCGGCGCCGGCAGCGTAGACAACGGCCTTGCGACGCAGCTGGACGGATGCCCACAACGCCAGCAGCATGATGCCGATTCGGAGCCACACGACTGCCGGGAAGTGGAGCCCCATGAAGAGGACCGAGTACCCCGCGTAGAAGCACTGCAGAAGCTGCCGAAAAGTCGAGCAAGGGCAATAATGTGTTGAACGTGCGGGACAGTCTGGAGCGCCATGCTGGACAGCTTGCCATGGGCGATGTTCCGTCCCGAGATAGGTATACAAGCCAGGCACTCCCGGTACAATGCAGAACCTTAACTCATCATCAACAACCTACTCAGGTCCACTGCAGTATGAAAGTCTTTCCTATTCACCTCCAATCACTCTTGTCCTGCGCTGCTCGAGTCCACAGCTTACCCCCGAATTTCCCCATTTAATCCCTCTATCGGGTTAATGGCATTCCCATTCTTCTAGACCGGTATCTCGGTGTCCACCGGTTGTCCTTTCGCCTCGCTACGTAGCCTGCCCTAGTACATTCCTTTCTATTTATTTGAACTGTGATATCCTCCACCCGAGTTTGTTCTCTGATCCTGGAAGCTCGTTTCCTGTTTATTAGTTAATTGAATGCTGCACCCGCCGCGGTGGCTCAGTGGCTAAGGCGTTGCGCTGCTGAGCACAAGGTCGCGGGTTCGATTCCCTGCCGCGGCGGCCGTTTTTCTTATGGAGGCGAAAAGCAAAAACGCCCGTGTGTACGAGATTTCGGCGCACGATAAAGATCCCCAGGTGGTCAAAATTAATCCGGAGCCCTCCACTACGGTGGGCCTCATCGCATGCGTTGCGTCGGCGCGTTAAACCCTACAATCAATCAGTTAATTGAATGCTAATTAATTTAACATTAATTACCAGTGTTGAAATGCCTCACCAACCACGATAACACATCGTGGTCTTACGCGCTACGATAACACATCGCGATAAATGCACATTCCAATTCTTCATAACGCGCGCGGTGCCAGCTCACCCAGCTTCGCGCGGCGCGGCACGCAGGCGCAGCGTTTTGAAGCCATGGCATGTAGCACCCCTATGGCGCCGCCAAGAACCACACACTGAAGGGCTGTCTGCCGGATGCTGACAGCATGCGTCACGAATGCTCTCACCCTCACCGTATACCACAGTGCGTCAGCTCACTTTCACAAGCGCTCACCTGTGGCGCAACAAGCACCGGCAGCCACGCGCTCCGAGTATCGCGTTTCAATCGCTGAGCACTGTACGTACACAACTAACGTGACAAAGAATGCGTTGGCGGATGTCGAGTGACAAAGCGAACAATAGCGTATCAAAAAGGAGCACGGACAGGTTTACTCGAAATAGGAAAGGTTTAGAACCTGCCTCTAACTCGGTAGCATTAAAACCAGGCATACCTGGTGAGAACTTTACTTTACTTTATGTGAACGTCATTGGACCGATGCGCATAGTGAGTATCTGTGTAGCGAGAGCCAGGGTAACCGTACAAAGAAACTGCGGTTGATTCCTCTGTCATAGGAATCAGAAAAAATACGATAGTGAAATGTGCAGCGAAATCAGCAGCTGAGCATTATTTGCGGGTCGGCGGCTGTCTTGTGGGTGTGCTTGGCGAGCGACGTTCTGCTGGCGGGTCGCTTCGGCAAAGGTGTACTGGCGTCATTTCCGTGACGGATATGACGTCAGTGAAATACTGGTGTATCCCGGCGTAAAATGCTTCCGTGTTAAAATATAAAACCCGAAAACGAACCCTAAGTATAACGTACTCTTAGCGCCCAAGGTTGCTTCCCCGCACGAAGACACTGTGTGCAGGGGTGCACCCTTTTCAGGCCGCTTGCTTCGTTGTACTGGCGTCCCTTCCGTGACGGATATGACGTCACCGAAATCTTTGTGTGTGCCCCGGAATAAAACACTTTCGTATTAAAAAGACGCCTCACTTTCCTAGCTGAGGCCCTCGAAGGGTGGAATGAAACTTTAGCTGAGTTGTACGCACTTGAGTAAGACGCCATCGTTTTGTTGACGCGTCACGGAGACTTTCCTTCCAGCGTCGCAGGTGCAAAGCCCCACTCGCGTGCGCCGTAGATGTAGAGAGAGAGAGAGAGAGAACTGTTTAATGTGGGCTGGAGAGGTCAGCTCTGCTAGCGGCAGTGCTTGCTACGCCAGATGGGGATGATTACAATGCAGTGAAGTGAATGTGAGAAATCGGGAAAGCAGCAATAGAGAGAAAACAAAAGTTAAATAAAAATGGCACGCAATGTAGTGCAAGGAAAAAACTCGAAATAAAATTAAGCAAAAGAAAAGAAAAATTGAGCGAATGGAGCCCAAGGAATCAAAGGAATGGAGCCCAATGGAGCCCAAGGAAGCCCAAGGAAGAAAAAGGAATCAAAGCGTACACAATGACGCAAACGCGTACAGACGTAGCCATGCGCACAATGGAAGAATTACAAAGTTTTGTCTAGTCCTGAATCTCGCAGAAAACGCAGAAGAATCTTTGTTCCTAAATATGAGTCATTGTTGTTGTCCCAGGGTCCAAGAAAGTGACACAACTGAAGGCTTGCTCCGCGTCGAACACGAGACAGGCAGCTCGCCGCTGTAACTCGCGCAGCGGAAAATCGCGGGCATATACACAACAAGTGCTCGGTAGTCTCGCGCACAGCGCATGTGGGGCACAGTGGTGAATCCTCCCACCCTATTCTGAACTTGAAGCTTCGGGTGTAAGCCACGTTGAGACGCAAACGATGCAGTACATCTTCAGACGCTTTGCTTAGGTCGGGTGGAACACGGAATTTACAGAAAGGGTCAATTCCATGTAGAGGTGGATATCCGCTGCGAGGGTGCTGCCACTTCAACATTTGCTCTCTCCAACCAGTTCGATAGATAAGGGCACAACCATCCTCTCGAGAGAAAGGAAGCTGTGTCGTGTTACGCAGAGAGTGGCCAGCGCTGGCGGCTGCATCAGATATTATATTTCCTTCTATTCCCGAATGACCAGGAAGCCATTGAAGCGCGATGTAGTGGCCCGCGCGCACTACCGCTGTAGACGGCTGTCTACCTGCTGGCTCTCTTTACGAAGACTGTATCTTTATCCCAGTATATATAGAGCGATGACACCGCTTGAAAACCGAAACCAAAAGCGAGATGAAAACGAAAACTCCCACCTCCCCTCGCGGGAACCGTGCAGCGTTGGACAGTGGAGGAACGGCGCTGGAACCATGGAGCGGAGCGGCGCAGGCACCGCGTTTTATAGCGCGCATAACGGTGAGGGGACGCGCCGGCGCCAGTGCGTCTTCCGCGGCTATGACGCAACACAATCCAACACAATCCACTTTAATCCAATCCAAATCCAATCCAATCTAATCCAAGCCAGGCCAAGCCAAGCCAAGCCAATCCATTCGAATCCAACTCAATGCCCCTCGCGAGAGAGGGGCATCGGAGAGGAGAGGGGGTGAGCGGCGGAGAGCGCAGCTCGCACGACGAGGAGAATGGGGGAGGGGCGGACGCCGACGACGACGACGCCGGATGCAGGGACAAGGCGAGTGAATGAGATGCAGTCGCATCTAAAAGCAAAAGGATGTTATACTGTTCAGCTTAAAATTGCACAACTTTCGTTGGCCTACTGGTAACGACCCTGATTTTATAGTGCAGCAAATTCAATACGGTGGCCCGCCGAAATTAAACGGAAGCAGCCTGTATCGGCCGGGTGAAGAATGATGAGCGCTGGAAAGCTAGGGGACACAAATTTTGACTAAAACTCATCTCTTCGAACTTCCCTTTACATTGCCTATTTCTCGAAAAGCTCACAGACAACGAGGGTTTACAACTGAAAGTCTTCCTCGCAGCAGTGCTCGGTGAACCTCAGTTCACATCGTCTTCCTGTTTTACTCCTTGTAAAAAAGCTTTTCTCCCGCCAGTTGGCACGTCAAATTGCTCGCCCCATTTATTGTTAGTTCATTTGATTATCCCAGTCCTTGCCTCACTGCATACCATTCAATTCGTCCAAGTCTTGACAGTTTTTGCCGACATCTGCGCCCAGCTTTTCATAGGTCTTAGTTTAGAGCTCCTGGGTTCTCTCCTTAACGAAGAATCATGTGTGCAAGCTAGTTACGTTTAAACTATTATAGGACAGACAGAGTCAAGTCTTTTCCTCCAACGTGTACGCCTTTCTTCTCCAAACCAGCTTTTCCAATGTGCCAAATACCTATTCCTCAAAGTTTTTAGCAACTCTGGTAAATGCAAGAGACCTGCTTAGTTATAAAAGCGCGAATAAATTGTACAGTTGAACCTCGTTATCACGAACACGGATATAGCGAATTATCGTCTATGGGGAACTAAATACAAACTTCGGTTGGTCACGCTTTATTTCAATGACACTTATTCTTTCATAACGAAACTCAAACTATGAGAGCCCCGCGCGATATCAGGTATAACAAAAAACTATTTGACCAGGAGTCTGAAAAGCTACACGAAAAAAAACCTCCCGGCGCACGAAACTACGCTAGTACGTATAAAGGCCCTTTGTTCGTGGACACCGTGGAAAACTTCATCCTGCTTAGTGCTACGAGTAGCCACCAGACGAAGATCACATCCTTTATCAAATAAATAAGGACGCAGGCCTGCTTTGTCAAGTGAACTCTGTTCTGTTGTAATTTCAAGCACTCATGTTCCGGTTCATTGATGTTGACATACAACAAGGAGAAAGGTGAGGGTTACCTTGTTTTTAGTGGATTCTAAGCCTGAAAAAGCGCATTTTTGTATCAAGTATTTTTGCGCGAGCCAGATTATTGATTGGGCCGAGCCGATTTTTACCTCTACCTGCCGCGGTGGCTCAGTGCTGCTGAGCACGAGAGCGCGGCATCGATTCCCGGCCGCGGTGGCCGATTTTTCGATGAAGGCGAAAAGCAAAAACGCACGTGTGTACGAGATTTCGGCGTACGTTAAAGATCCCCAGATGGTCAAAATTATCCGGATCCCTCCACTACAGCGCGTTTCATTGCCTGCGTTGCGTCGGCACGTTAAACCCTACAATCAATCAATCAATCAATCAATCAATCAATCAATCAATCAATCAATCAATCAATCAATCAATCAATCAATCAATCAATCAATCAATCAATCAATCAACTAACCCACCAATCAATCAATCAAGCGATCGATGAATCAATCGATTTGTACCTCTACTGTTACAACGAATATCGGGTTTAACGAACTAATTTGCTGTCCCGATACTACTTCGCTATAACGAGGTTCGACTGTATATAGACTGAAAACACACACCCTTTTTAAGCAACTCACCTGTGGTTGAAACTTTGCTATCAGCTGCGCAGCGACGAGGTGTCCGAGGAACCAGTACCTCGCCGACCAAGCGATATTGACTATGCCGTCCCATTCAATATCGCCGAAGTCCTGAAAGTAGCGGTGTGTACAGATTCACTTGTTAAACCTTAATTCGCAAGGTCTAAACACAACCTCTAGAGTCGCTTCGTAACTTTGCCTACTTTACGTCGCATGAATATGCTCCATTTGACGCAAACTTCTCGAAGTTCGGTACAAGTTGCTAGGTGCGATGAGGCACTCCTGACAATATGCGCGGACGAAAGCTAGCCCCAAAGATCGTCTTGTTTCCTGCCTGATTAGAGCAAGTGACCTTGACACGAAGGGAACTTTAGACTGTGGAATTTGTTTTCATTGGCTGATGCCGCTGCGTTCAAAATGATGACGATGATGTTCGGATGTTAATGGCGCAAGGCCAACTATAGGGCAAAAAGCGCCAAGAAAGTATACATAACTTATTTGAAACGGTGAATAGTAAAATTGGTTAGCAAAACATAAGTAAAATCAGTTAATGATGATGAGCATGGCTAGTGTAAAGGGCCAGGTTGTGATCATGCGTGATACGATACGAAGCGCAGAAATTTAACTTCTGATAAAAAATTAAGGACACGTTGGAGAGAAAATTGCCCCCGAAAAAGTATGCTGGGTGAAGTAAAATGTGGTGTCTGCAGACTCGGGAAAGTGTTTTTGTCGTGTTTTGTCGAGTGCCTGGCATGAGATTAGGATGCGGACTACGGATAGGTCCTCCCCACACCTGCCACACAGAGGTTACAGTGTACTATAGAAGACAGGTGTGTCGTTCAGGGCCGATTAGGGAGGTCCTTTATGCGATGAAAATTTCTGCTGAGGAGCTCCTGTTGTAAGCAGCGCCCCTGGCGGCCGCTGCTTAACAGTTTGTTTCAGAAGTTTTGTTTGTTAAATTAATCCTGAGACAGCTACTTACAAAAAAAATTTCCTTCGCAGTAAATAAATCCTCATTTATTGCCCTAAATAGTCTTATTTCTTTATTTAATGCCACAAAGTTTTATTAAACCCGTCAAATAACTGTTTAGTTTGATTCAAAAACGTATAGTGGCGCTGGCTGCAACAAGAGTTCTCTGGGGAACGCCAGCGCTCCATACAATTTTCTCATCGCAAAAGGGACCCGCCCGCCTTCTCCATTGGTTTTTCCCCCGAACGAATCTTCTGGTACACTGTACCATCGCCTCCTGTATTTTACAATGTCAAACGCATCGTCCGCTTCCCAGTGGGAGTGAGTGGTACGCCTGCAGTGCCAATATGTTGCAAGGTGGGGCCCCGAACTGAACCGGGATCACACAACCTTAACTAAAAATTCGAGAGCGGCTAGTGCCTGGTTGCCAAGGCAACCAATGTTTGAGATTGCCCAAGGAAGGGCGCTCCCACCAGTGTCAGAAAACTCAGATTCGCGGCGGAGCCCGTCTCGCCAATGTTGCCGCTTTCCACCACGCGTCGCCCCAGAATGAACCGATCACGTGTCCAAAGCGCTGGGAAGGCTAGCGATTGGGAGAGAGTGGCAGGAGTAGAAGGAGAGGGCTTGGTTGGCCGGTCCGCGGGCTGATGCGTTTGGCATTGTAAAAATACAGGAGGCGATGACTGTACACGGTCTTGAAGACCCACCGCTGCGTCCATACTGCCTAGTCGTAAGTTCGTTTGTAGTGGCGACACTGTGAGAAACTACAACGATGATCCCTATCGAGGCTCGCGTAGCAGCTTCCCATTTCTGCATTGGTCGTTGCCGCGTGAAATCGACGTGTTTCGCCTTAGCGGAGGGCGCTGTAGTACTAGCAATATAGTCTCCCCGTCTTGATCTGCGTGCGCAGCGTATACATGTTAAAATGCCGAAGTCGCCCTTGTGTACACGCAGATATCAGTGGTGGCTTGGGAACCACATATTCTTGTGTAAGCCCGACGTTGTATAAGGACAGCATCCTTCGGTTGGGCTGTGCAAGCACCCCTGTACAGCGCTCATCCACAGCTGTTGCAAGTCTACGGACGAATTTGACAATTGCCAACTCCGAGTGTAGTGCAGGAATGCAATAAAATTTCATTGTGGGCCAGTATGTATAGAAAATGTGAGAACGAAACCATTCTGAATGAGGGCTGAAAAACAAGTGCAGCATCTTTAGTTTAATGGGTTTTTTTTTTCGTTCTTGTATCCCTGTGATTGCAAGAGCGGGTTGCTTTTTTTCTCGTATACCTGACACCTTGCCCATATATCAATTGAGTATACGTACTACATGTTACGGGTACTCACCTACGGGGCAGAAACTTGGAGACTCACTAAAAGGGCTGAACTTAAATTGAGGACGACGTAGAGAGCAATGGAACGGAAGATGATAGGCATAACGTTAAGGGACAGACGAGATTGGGGTGGGTTAGGGAAAAAATGCGTGTTAAGGGTATATTAGTAGAAATTAAGAAAAAAATGGGTGTGGGCAGGGCATGTAATGCGAAGGCAAGATAACCGTTGTTCATTAAGGGCAACAGAGTGGATCCCTAGAGAAGGCAAGCGTGGCAGGGGGCGGCAGAAAGTGAGGTGGGCGGATGAGATCAAGAGGTTTGCGGGGATAAATTGGTCGCAGCTAGCACAGGAGTAGAATAATTGAGTCTATGGGTGAGGTCTTTGCCACGACCTATGGGTGAGGCCTTTGCCCTGCAGTGGGCGTAGACAGGCTGATGATGATGGCTACAACTTCTAAATTACCACGTGTTGGAAATAATGGTTTGGGAAATAAATAACGCGCTACTCAAGTTCAGTTAGGCCCATGTCTATGGCGCCATCTGAATTTATCCCATTACCGTGATTCCGCCTAATTTATCCACACTTGTTTTCATATTCACACACACCCCTCTCTCCCCGATGGTCCAGAGGCTAAGCCATTGCGCTACTTAGCACGAGGTCATGGTTTCAGCGGCTGCTTTTAGGGAACAAAGACAAAAAAAAATGTCCTTGAATGTACGAGACTTTGGCATGTTTCAATCCCCCCTCGGTGATCTAAATTATTCCGTAGCCCTGACACTAGGGCGTGCCTCGTAGTCCCGGGTGCACATTAACGCGTTATATTCTAGTTCGGCTTTTTATGCGCGGTTCCCATACCTGCCGATAATTGAGGGCCATTGTGGACGTTCAGTGCATATAAAAGCTTCTTTCCAGGGAGCTACCGCACTACAGCAGCGCACTTATGTCTCACGCCCGCGTACTCAACGTAAATAGCAACCCCGCCCGTACGCACGACTTAAGCATGACAGAGCCAGTATACCGTGGGTGGTAACTACCCACCCTTTAATTAACATTTTACCTTTTACAATGCACATTTTATTAACTGACGCAAAAACTCGGGCGCAGGCGATTAAACAAATACAGGAGGTTCCCTACCACTTCTACCACTGTATTATTTAAGAAACAGCGCTTTGTACCGTTCTTAGCAACCTGACTTAACGTTGCTATAAGCGTTACCCGGAGTTTTGTAGCTTCGCAACGTGGTGGTACGTGTTGATCGGTAATCCACGCCGTTCACTGTGCGTGCCGTTTTAAGGTCTTTTCCGTTTTTAAGGTCTTTTCTGCGGAAAAGATACAAACTATGCGGCACATAGTGTTAGAATGCGAGGGTATCCATCCAAATCTACATGAGGGAAATATTCGGCTTCCAGAAGCCCTGGGATTTAAGGGTAGCGATGCTGTCGAGGCGACGAAGAGAAGATTAGAATGCTGGTGGACGAAAAGCAGGGAGGGGAATATTGCCTAGGACAGCTACCACCTGTAACAGGAAAAATGAGCATTCCATGCCTAATAAGTTCTTTTGTTCCTGCCCTAAGAGCAGCGCTAGCATTAACGAGGAGTGTAAAACATAGGTATATTAGTTCTTTTTTTGGTAAGATGACACGTCATCACCCCACTACAAAGGAGATACCACTATCAATCGTCAATCATCATCATCATCACATCGTGTGTTAACCGATGACACGATCACTAAGGCATGCGGTTAGCACGTCCATCTATGTCATATATGCAAACAAAGCGCGCATTGGAGTAGCAATACCTGAAGAATAAAAGTGTTCTGTGACCATGCATACATGCATGCCTGAAATTCTTTGCTTCAGCATATCTTGCAAATCGAAACAGTTTGACAAGTGTGCTCAAATTTCGTACGAGGGAGTATCTTAATCATCACCCAATATTTGTACGCTCTTCCCGTGTTGATTTTCCGTCTAAAAGGAAACTAGGCGAAAGGAAAATAAGACGGTCCCGTGTACGCAGATAACTCCTCCGGCGCAAGACCATGTGGGATAAACCCATGTTGGAGAGGAGTTAAAATTAAGGGGAAAGAGATTAGCTGAGTTTATTGACGAAGAGCGCGCGAACAGCCATCTACGGTCTGAAGCACATCACTATAGCGAGGATGGCCGACAAGGGCAGTGGCGGTGCGGACGGAGCAATGTCAACG
This sequence comes from Haemaphysalis longicornis, assembly GCF_048455015.1. Lineage (NCBI taxonomy): Eukaryota > Metazoa > Arthropoda > Arachnida > Ixodida > Ixodidae > Haemaphysalis > Haemaphysalis longicornis. The sequence goes on along the minus strand of NW_027526445.1, from coordinate 125,950,512 downwards.
CGGAAATAAAAAAATGGCTGCGGCTTTGCTCAGCTAACATTGGATATGCAAAGCAAAAGCCTGGCTGAGTCTGTTTGAGTCTTGGTTTCGCTTGGTTAATCTTTGATGTAGCTGTATTGCCGACCACGGCTCAATGCCGTTAGCTCCCGTGCAACGCTTACAGAAGGAGGCCCTCCTCGCTTTCATTCGCGGCGAACGCGGCGTTCCTCTTCGCCGGGCGCAAGATGAGTCACGTGGCCCGAGACGACCCGGCGGCGCATGCGTGGGAGGTGGCAGGGTTGGTCGGCTGCTGATCGGCTGAGCGGCCGCAACCGCGCGAGCTCAGCAGATCAGTTGAGCAGACCGACTGAAAACGGGGCCTTTTGCGCGCAGCTCCGAAAGCGGCCCCGGCGAATCACGCAATGCGCTTCAAGGGGTGTGTCGCAGGGGGTGTGTCTGAGGTCAAAAGGTGTACTTGCGCATTCGCGGCGACACCGTGGACGCAAGTAGTAAAGCTTTGCTTTTAAAAACCCCGGCCTCACGTTACCTCGAAAGGGGTAGGCCACGCGACATCGGTAAAGCACCGGTCGCTACAGCTCCGCTGCTTAGCCACCTGTGAGGAGTGTGCGGGCACATTCTTTTCACTATTATGTATTCGTGGTGTGGAAGTGTAGCGCCGCCTCTCTTAACATTTGTGATTGTCACTCGCGCAAGAAACAGCGATTGGTGGAAGGAGCCGGCCGTCTGGTTTTGGAGAGAGTTGTGTACTCGTGTTGTTCTCTTCGATCATTATTATTATTAGCCAGACTTTTTCCCTCGCGGATTTTTCTGTTAGCATTTTACAGCGAAGCTGTCTACCGCTAGGATCCAGCAGGTCGTTCTTCGGCGACACGTAGAGCGACAATTTCGCGGGTGGAAAAATCATAAAAGTCAAACAAGTCCTAGGGCCTCCATATTTTGATATCAGACAACTTATAATTCCCCGATAAAGCGGCTTCCCATCAATGCAATGGTGTTTTGAGGTGAAGCCGGCTTTGCTCGGATCCGGGGTAAGCTTGGTTTTTTGTAAACTGACTTTGCCACACCGCGAGTTGCACAGTGAAGTACGGCCATCTCCGGAGGAGTAAGGTTATAGCCCCACTTTATACCCCTCTCCACAGCCGCTGCCGCCGCTTTCCCGAGTCGCATACATCTCGTTTCTCGTCCCCCCCAACATTGCGCAATGCCGCGTGCTCTTCAGAGGCCACCTTGTGTGGCGTACTAGAGCGTGCGATGTGATTGGCGCATCCCTGAAGCAATAAAACTGCAGTGGTTCTACCCACCAATCATGTGTGCTCTTAGTCAGTGACGCAGAGATTGCTTTCATCATAATCATCATCATATTAATATTCATCAGCCTGTATACGAACACAGCAGAACAAAGGCATCTGCCATGGATCTCCACTTAAACCGGCCCTGTGTCAACTGCGACCAATTTATCCCCGCAAACTTCTTGACCTCATCTGCCCACCTAACTTTCTGCCGCCCCCTGCCACACTTGCCTTTTCTGGGGATCCACTCTTTTACCTTTGATGACCAGCGATGATCTTGCCTTCGCATATACATGCCCTGCCCATTTCTCCTTCTTAATTTCTACTAATATGTCCTTGACAAGCGTTTGTTCCCTGACCCACTCCGCGCTCTCTTTTTGCCCCTCAACGTTACACCTATAACCTTCCGTTCCATTGCTCGCTGAGTCGTCCTCAACTCAGGTTGAACCCTCTTAGTGAGCCTCCAAATTTTTGCCCCGTAGGTGAGTACCGGAAAGATGCAGCTGTCATACACTTTTCTCTTCAGTGACAACGGTAGGCTGCCATTCATTACCTGAAAATGCCTGCCGAATGCACTCCACCCCATTCTTATCCTTCTAATTATCTCCACCTCATGGTTGCGCTACTGTCCTTATAATTCAACACAGCAATCCCCAATATAGCTACACCCCAACCATAGCGAATCCCACCAGAGCGCCAGCTTCGTTGGACTTCCATCTTCACAAGTCGGAACTATTCTGATTTTTTAAAAATATATTGCAGTGTATACTTCTGTCCCCTTTAGACGGCGTCGTTATAAATACGCGTTCGAGCCACCTGAATTTCGCCTTGCGAAAGGTCGGCTTCCGACCGATGTTTTCTTCAGATTTTCCGCCTTCTTGCCCAATCACTTGCCAAAACGTATAGGAAGTAACTCTGCAGTTTTTTTAAGCCCCCAAACAAACGCGTTTCGAGCTGCTGTTACAGCTCAAAAACCATGCTTACCCTTTCATTGCAGTCATAGACTTCACAAAAGCCTTCGGCTTCTTGGGACATCGCGGAGATAATTTCGGCTGTTACGAAAAAAAAAGATAAAAATAAGCCAGACTGCTGCATTTGCTGTGTTTGTGCGAAGTGTTCGTGATGTCCTATAAACAAACGATTGTTTCGCAACTTCTAATTTTAAGATGTCTCTGAATGACTTCCTACACAAAGCTGCATGCGTGCACTATACCAGCCAGACTCTTTTAATGCTGGAGTACAATTAGGATAAGTATAATGAAAAACTAGGTGCACTTTCGCTTCAACTTTCAGGGAGGGATTGCTAACATTGAATGGAATTCAGGGATCAATTTAATATTTTTACCACTTCACACAGACACACACGCGCACGCACACACACAGAAGAGACAATGACGCGCCTTACGTATCCGCCATTGAGCTACTGGGGCGATTGTATCCGTACTTCAACACTTTCTAGTGCATATATGTTAATGTGTACTGCCCTTTCGGGTGGTACGGGCTCTAATTTCGGACAGAGAATGACGACCCTCTGCGCGTTCACTTATTGACCAAGTCCTGACACTTGTTTACCAGCTGGAGTGTGGACTCTCGACAAGCGGAGCCGACGGAAGTGAGAAATTCTGCTTATCGGAAGTTCTGTTTAACGAGAGAATTCGCTTGAAGTGTTAAATGCTGCCCCAGATTCTGTGTCAGCGTCACTTCCGAAATAAGAGAAAAGTTCCGGAAAGTGGTACTAAAGGCAGAAGACACAGACCCGATATGCCTTTCACATCCACCCACGCACTCACAGTGGAACTGGTGTCGCTGCATATCGCTGCGTCGTGATAATTAGTTTTTGACTGTTTAAGCCTTTGCATATGTTTTGTTGTGGGTGTGGCAGTACGACAACTTCATTGGTGCCCACCAACCTTGCTTTCTATCATGGCGCAAGGGTACAAAGAAATAATTTTAGCCTCCGTGGCGTTCAACAAACAAAAAGACATCCTATAACATATAAAAATCCCGGGTACCTCCACTAACGTAAAACCTTCGGAGGAACGAAGCATGAGTGTAAAGTGTATTCTTGGCGCCTTGATGTTTTTGCCAACGGAAATGAAACCGTTGGGGGGTACTGGTATACAGCTTTGCCGTAAAAGTATATTGTCTTTATAGCACGAAGCTCTCCAGCGCGAGGCGCTAACGAGTGTCCCGTTTTTTTTTTTTTTTTTTTTTGTGGTACGCGTTATGAAGCGCTCCAACGCGAGGCGTTAACGAGTGACCCGGTATTTTAATACCGTGACTACATAAGACGACGCTTACGACGCCGACATGAGACGCCGACAGCCCCAGCCCCTAAGGGGCTTCGCCCTTAAAATGTTTGCAAATCCGGGTCGTGACCGTTCAGTGCTCAGAACTACCTAGATGATTTCGTTCATCTGAGGTATATATATATATATATATATATATATATATATATATATATATATATATATATATATATATATATATATATATATATATATATATATATATATTCACGTCGCGTAAATTAAAAAAAATAAACACCTCCGCTTCAGCTGTTCCATTTGAGCAGAAATTCCCTGCAAGCAATTTCCCTTTCCCCTGGCGCTCCTGACGTTTCCACAGGTACAGGGCTTCGGATGTTGTTACTGCGTGTGTCCGTAAACGTTCAGCTGAACACGAAAGAACCAGACGCTTACCCTTTTTCTCGAACACCCTGTAAAAGGCGTAGAGGAGAATTCCAATCCAACAAGTCCAGTGAGCGATGCGCAAACTGTTGCACGCGCTCCAGTTCAGGACCTGGCGTCCTGGTGACATTGCTAGATTGATGCGGAAAAGTGGAAACCAGCGAAGCCGTTTCTTCGGTTTCAGAGCAATCACTTTCTAACATGACCGGGGCGGCTTATACGCGTCTAACTTCGCTCTGAGGCAGTGGTCACGCGCGGCTGGTAGTGTATACCGTTACGGTATCTCGCCTGAATACGTTACAGCTGTCCTGTAGAGAGAAGGATAAAAGGGCAGACAAAGCGGATGCTGCTTCATTTCGAGAAAAAAGGTCGCTCGTGCACGCACTATTATTTCCGCAGCTGCGTATAGAACAAGTGTTAATTCCGTCTTAGCCATACAGCTATAAACGGCCTGTCCGGCCCGATATGCAACTAGCCTATACGCAGTTACTCGGCGAAACAGGGGCTTTAATCACAAAATAGCCTATAAAGTCAATTTAGGCACAGCTTTGTTTTATTGCTATAATATTTGAAATGCAGTTTTCCTGCTCTAAAGCCAGGCGTACGCGTTGTTGTCCATGTGAAGGCTCGGCGAAAGTGCATAGAAGGTTAGAACAGCATAGAGAGTGGTATACTCGGTGACAACTTAAGAACGGCCCCGGAAGTTGCCGCTGTGCCTTATCACCGTAGCCGCATGTTTCTCCGCGCGGCGCAAGTAGGGCGTTAGTGGGAATATTTTTAGCATGGCGTGAGCCCTTCTCGCGATTTTTTGGACTTAATATGCTTATAAACGACTCCAGTGACGACAAACAAACTGCGTGAGACAAGGCAGACGATATCACGCATTCATAGCAAACCCCTTCCAAAACGCGCCTGCACTGACGTCACGGGTCCGGCGCTTTGGCGGAGTGATACACTACATGAGGTGGTGCCGTTCTTGAGTTGTAACCGAGTATAGGAGGTGGTAGAGAAAGGCGAGAGGGGTAGGGGGCGGAGTGAATTCAGTTCGTGGACAAAAGGCTGTAATCGCACTGATAGTGCCCACCTCACCGCCATGTATCAGAATGACCACCACCCGTGCTTTTTAAAGGGCCACGAAGACAAAATATGTTTGGTTCATTAGAAAGATTTCTTTGTTTCGCTAACGATCATGCCAATTTAATCGCAAAATTTGCAGAAATAATGGAGGTATTAAAAAATTTGGCCGCGTATCTGCTCCTTTCGTTGCAAATGTCGTCAAAAGACGATAGTCTTTGTAGACATTTGCCAAGCAAATGCCCCCCTTTGCTTTCCCGCTCGCCTCTCATGCTGTTCCTGTACCGTCGCGCTCATCCCAAGGTAAACACACTAAAGGTTTGCGCAAGGTGATTTGAATTTACCGCGTTCCACTGCTACAGGCCGGGTTCCTCGATGCCAGCGCTGAAGTACGGCGGAGACGCGCGTGAATGGAGGCGGCCGACTACTAGAAGGTTTATAGAGCCGCGTGGCCGTGCTCCACGCGCGTTCCAAGCAGAACGTGGAACCTAGCTAGTGGAACCTTTCGTTGCCGTTGCCGCGTGATTTTTCATATGTCGCTAGGAGGCGGCGGTTTTCTTCAGTAGATGTAGAATATCATTTGCTGTCAAAAAACCAAGCATCCAAGAATTTTTTAATAAAGGAACACTGTAATTATTCCTTGTGTACTAATTTCCTGTCTTATATTTACGTAATATCTTGTCCTTGTTCAACAAAGTTGACAAGTATGAACATATAAACCGGGCTCACACGTTTACATGTGGCTGTGAGTATATAAGACTATTGTGCAATGTGAATTTTACTTTAGCCGGGTGGCTGAATCGAGTCACAGACAGACAGACGGACAGACAGACATACAGACAGACCAAAATTTCTGGGTTTAAGTAGCCCAAGAAAGACTATCGTCTTTAAAAAATCGCGTGAGACTGTGGCGACTCTCTAGCCACTTCCCGGCAACTTTTCTATAACGTCACAGAATCTTCTTTGTTTCATTGGTGGCCGACGACATAAACCATCGCTAAGACACGTGACTGGACGATAGTCGAGGGGTCTCTGGTTCCGTTTGATCGCATCAATTGAATGCTAAAAGGCAGTTAACACGATTAAAATTAGGTTTTTAGTGCTGGCCTATATGACGTCACTGCTATTCATAATACGTCGCTGTAGCGCGAAATTAGAAAGTTTTTCGATACTGCTCGAGTTTTTTCAGTTAAAAAACGTTTTTCTGTGATTTTAATGGAGCCGAGTGCCGTACCGAAGCCTAGTTGATTCATGTTAAACTGTTGTATTTTGTTTTTACGGCTCCTTTAAGGCTTTTTTTTCATTGAACACGTGAGGTACAGAAAAAAAATCCCGGGTCCTCTCCACGAACATGAAACCTGGGGAGGGGCGAAGCATGCCGTGTATAAGTGTATGCTTTGCGCCTTGGAGTTTTTGCCCACGTAGATGAAACTGTTGGGGGTAGAGGTATACAGCTTTGCTGTAAAAGTCTCGTCTTTGAAGCACGAAGCTCTCTAGCGCGAGGCGTAAACGAGTTTCCCGGTGTTTTAGCACCGTGACTACATGAGACGACGACGACGACGACGGCGACGGTGGCGACAGGAGATGCCAACAGCCCCAGCCCCTATTCGCCCCTAATAATCGTTGTGTGGGACACAGAATCGCACAGAAAATCGCAGCGCCAGACGGGGATGACGCGCCAGAAAAGGGTAACAGCAGTTCGGGAGGAGGGCTCTAAGAAAGAACGGCGCAGTGCGCGCCGGGAAAGGGAAACAAACGCGCTGGAGGAGGGGCGCACAAGCAATGACGGCCGCCTTGAGAGGTTAAAGTGCCGAGCGATGGAGGCGAACGTTAGGAGGCTCCAAGCGATGACTAGTGGGGCAACAGTTCATAAGTTCTACCGAAAGTCCAACAGCAGATCAACAGATGTTTTAACTAGGCTTTGAAGTTGAAGTTTATTTTCTTTCCTAGAGGAGGCCCCCCCCGGGCGGGCGTCCAACCATCAGCGCCTGAAGCTCGTCTACATAAAGTTTATCCACTCCACCACTTTCCCCATACAGGGCGAGATGACGCAAAGACGGAGGGAAAAGCAAAAGGCTAGAAGCCTGGCAGAGGATTTCCCTCCGACAGCAGTCTTGCACGGCTATGCATTTACATGAACAATACAATATGAAAAGTTACGCAGCACACATCTTTGATGTACACCGAAATACTATCTCAGAATGGCACACACGTACAAAAAAACTGGTTGATTCCTCTTTCATAGGAATCGGTAAAACACGAAAGTGAAATGTACAGCGAAATCTGCAGCTGAGCATGATTTGCGGGTCGGCGGTTGTCTTGTGGGTGTGCTTGGAGAGCGACGTCCTGCTGGCAGGTCGCTTCGGCAAAGGTGTACTGGCGTCATTTCCGTGACGGATATGACGTCAGTGAAATCTCGGTGTATCCAGGCGTAAAATGCTTCCGTGTTAAAATATAAAACCCGAAAACGAACAACCCTAAGTATAACGTACTCTGTAGTTCTAAAGGTTGCTTCTCCGCAAGGACACCTTGCGTGCAGGGGTACACCCTTTGCTGGCCGCTTGCTTCGTTGTACTGGCGTCATCTCCATGACGTCGTTACGACGTTAGTAAAATCTTTGCGTATCCCGGAATAAAACACTTTCGTGTTAAAAACGAATTCCTTAAAAAAGCATACATACCGTAATAAATCAAAACATACAATGTAAGCATGGCACATAAAAGCAAACAAAAAATACCCATTTCGCCCAAAAGCAAAGCATTTGGAAAAAAAAAAGACAAGTTCGTGCATGCTATTCGCAGGTACAGTCTGAAACATTGCGAGAATTGTATGTCATTTTTTATAATCAGTGTTTTATATTTCTTCTTTGACCTTATATAACTAAGGTCCATGAGGTGGCCCACTTTATTTAGAAGGGTGGGAACTTGGCAGTTTACGCGTTGCTTACCATAGTTAGTTCTAATGATTGGTCTGTTTACTTGCGGTTTACGGAAAGTATAATGCAGACTTTGGGCACAAGTGTCGCTGACGTATAGTTTGTTGCTGCTGGTGTGATGTAATGTAATAACTTGAGATGGTAAATTCGGGTGGCTCGCAGTATATCATGTTTTTTAAACAGTACTTTTAAACACGATAGTCTTTCTATGGCTACTTAAACGCGAAATTTCTTGTCTGTATGTCTGTCTGTCTGCCCGATCTTCGATTCCGCCGCCAGACCAAAAGTTCAAACTAAATCTTTAAGGAGAAGATTATATAAGCGAAGCTTTACCAAATTACCCAGTCTAGAGACACTGCGTTCTTGTCAACATTATTCAGCAAAAAGAAAACATTAGGTGCATTTTAGGCAAAACATCAATACGCAAATGGTATCTTTAGTGTTCTTTTGAATAAAAATACGTGGCTGCATGGTTGATTTTCGCGAAAGCAAACAAAAAAAATGCGCGTTGAAAACAATATTTTGACCCCCAAATACAAATACAGCATGCGACGAGTTGGGACCTCGTAGCGACGTGGTGGTAACACGCATTTGTTTTATTTACAAATGATACAAAGACGCCATGTTACGCGTTAGCGAATATTGGTGTCAAGGGTAGACGGGATAGGTTATGGGAATTAGGGAAAAAATTATGCAGATCCACTGGGGTAGGAAACTAATCGAAGTGGTGGAGGCCGGATGTCTCAAGGAAGCTCCGTAGAGCGGTGAGCAGACGCCGTTCTTCGCTTCCATTAAGAAGACTTGGGTAAAGCCAATCATTAAGACTGGGTGGGCTTGCGAATCCTGCAATTTTAAGGCTTGTTGTCGACAGTCCGCAAAGCAAGGGCATGCCCCACGGAATGTGTGCAGTGCCGTTATTGGCTGAGCAACGCGAACACTCGGGATCATCTAAACTATACCGTATCGCGTAGCGCGAAAATGTGGTGTCCTTGCCGGACGAGTTCTCATCCTGTGGATGATATAGGGTGCCATTTTCTGGGCCAGAGCTGAGGACAATCTGGACGCTTCAGACCTAGAGCCACTTTGAGACAAGTGTAAAATTCCGAGCTCGTAATAGGTGAAGGTTTCTTAGCTGAGTTCTCAAAGTTCTCATCCGTCTGCTCGTCCTGAGATCCAGATGATGGTGCTATGACCAAAGGAAGGTCCAAGTGTTTCAAGTTCAACAGTAACAAGAGGTTTCAGTAGAGGGCTCGAGCAGTGGAACGCGCGAAAATTGAATGGACTTTAGCAAACCTCCTCCGTGTTTGTAGTGGGAGGAGTGAAGTGTGAGGGGTAAGAGCGTGAGAGGTGGACGGGGAAGAGGAGAGACGAATTTATGTGGCAGGGGTGGCAGAAGTCTATCGTCTTCGACGACTTTTGCAGGGAGGTGAGCATGCAGACGCCCTGCCAATTTTAACAGCAGAGATGTTTAAGCTCTCGCCTCGGCTCCAGCAAGTGCGACGTAAGAGGAAGCACAAAAAGCACACAGGTTCCGCTCGCGCTGTTCCAGCCAGAACAAGAATCAAAAGATAAAGAAAAAAATCCGGGGCCAACGTGAAACCTGGGGAGGGGCGAAGCATGGCGTTTTTGCCAACGGAGATGAAACCGTTGGGAGGTGGCGGTATACAGCTTTGCTGCAAAAGTCTCTTGTCTTTTCAGCGCGAAGCGTAAACGAGTTTCGCGGTGTTTTTTTTTAGTACGCGTTGCGAAGTGTTCTAGCGCGAGGCATAAACGAGCGTCCCGGTGTTTTTAGTACGCGTGAAGAAGCGTTCCAGTGCGAGGCGTAAACGGGCCCGTCCCGGTGTTCTTTTTAAGGACGCGTTACGTTCTAGCGCGAGGCGTAAATCAGTGTCCCGGTGTTTTAGTACCATGACCACATGAGACGACGGTTACGACGACGACATGAGACGCCAACAGCCCGAGCCCCTATACGACGCGCGCTAGAAAACTCCGCTCGGCGAACTGGCAAGAGAGGGGGGGGGGTGGGGGGGGGGGGGGGTAGTGGCATGCAACGAATGACGCATGAGGAGTGGCCGGGACGCGGAGGGACAGCTTTGTATGAGCGCGCGGCGTGGTGCTGCTGCCGTGTAGATGAGGAGCGTCGTACGCGATTGGCTGAGCCTGGTGATGACGTAAGATGTGGCGTGCAGGTGCTCTCCTGGAACAGATGTGTGTGTCCCAATTAACCACAGTCCTTTGAACAAGGCGCACACATAAGATGTAATGAGCAGTGGAAGGTTGCATCGTTCAGCTCTCTTTCCGGAATACAGGCTGCTGTCATCCAACACGCAGAGGACGTCGCCAGGGACGACGGGTTACTGAGTGCCGCCTGATGGGACGAAGACAGAAACAAAAAAATTAGCAGTGGCTTATTTCGGCTCTGCCAGGATATACGTAGCGTGAGCTAATGTTCAACAATCCAATCCAATCCAATCCAGTTCAGTCCAGTCCAGCTAGTCCAATGCAATCCAGTCCAGTCCAGTCCAGTCACATGAAGACAGCAAAAGCGCAGGGCGCTTGTGCTGTCTTCATTGTTCTTGTTTCAGTTAATTTGTGCACAGCTTGTTTTTTTGAGATGCACCCTCCAACATATAATTCTGGAATGCATATTTAATTCAGCCGTTCCTTTGCTAAGCTCTGGGAGGCACTGCTGACCAACTGCCCAGTGGAGGACCAGACTTACTTGGTGAAACGGGTGAAGACATGGATTCGTGGACTAGGGTTTCCTCATCAAGAAGTTTTCTCTCACTTTCACCTAATTCCGTTCACATGGTGCTTGCCTTCATGTGGGTACTCGGGCAGGATCTAGCATTTTCAGTTTTGCCCAATTAACTGCTACAGTCGAACACGGGTATATCGAATCATTGTCTATATCGAACTCATAAATTATCCCCTTGAAAATTCTGTGTAAAAGTATAGGAATTGGTACGTTTATATCGAACCGTATTTTTCCCGAGATTGGGTATATCGAACGCCGCACGAGCTGGAAGGTGCTCTTCGGCGGTCGCTGCACCCCTGATTGAGGTTGAGGAGGATGTGGAGGAATGCGCGGGCATGGCGAAGACTGGCTCGCAGAACTAATCCCCCCTACTGGAACGAATTTGCGCTTGCCCAGTCGGGCCCCGCTACCGGCCACCGTAGCGTTAGCGGACGGAGCCCGGTATGCTAAATCTCTCTAGGCACACAAGCCCGAACGCTCAGAAAATGTGACAGTGCGAGGTAGGGATGCCCCGACTGCGCACGTCCTTTTTTTTTTTTTTTTTTTTTCGGCTGCGTACGTTCCCGGCTTGCCGAAAAAGAGTTTTTTTTTCTCTCTCTGTCTGGGTCTGTCTTCCCCCAACACCAACTAGATACGAAATCTGGTGTTGCTTCCCCCGATGTCGTCTCGGGAAAGGGAAGAGGGAACGAAGGCGCTGACGGCATTCTCCTTCTTTTGCATTTTGCTGCTGTTGCTGCTGTTTGGCGAGTTGTCCCGCACCTTTCGGAGATCACTGTTTCTCTCGGAGATGACCATCGCGAGCGCTTTGTTGGAGTCCGTTCAGAGAGTCAAAGTTCTTGTGGTACGTGCGCGCTGTTCTTCTTTTGCGTGCGTGTTGTGCATGGTGTGCGAAGGCGCAGCGTACTGCTGGAATTTTCTAGTTGCGCAGCCTCGAGAAGATCGAGATCAGCGTCTTTAATTTCATTTCCAGGACGAAGAAGCAGGCCAAGATGAGCGATTTTTTTTTTTCACGGAAATAAAGAGTCCTGTTGCGTCGTGAGTGCGGAATTAGTTGTCATTCTTGAATGCGACGATCGGTAAGTGATTGTCCGCCATAGGTGAGGTCTCAGAGCCCATATTTTTATATCGAATTTTTCATATATCGAACTATTTCGCGATCCCCTTGGAGTTCGATATATCCGTGTTCGACTGTATACTGTCGATAAGTCAAAGTCCAAATTCCATGTTGTGCCTCTGACAAAAACGTGGCACTTTCTCCTTTAAAGCCTACGTGTTTACGTATTGGTTTCAGGCATGGTAACAGCCGGTACAGAAACTTTCCACAAAGGCTGTAAATGCAAATGCGTCGTTTCACCCAAAGCCAGGCTGAATAATTCAGTTGCGACACTGGGGAGGCTACGTTGTGAAAACAACAAATAAACGAAATTACGGTTCAAAACAAGCCTTTTAACCCTTTTAACAGCATCGGATGACGGTAATCCTTGTCCAGGGAAATTATTATGCTTTATTTATAGTAATCATTTATCAACAACAACAATCCAGAGCAATCACACGCCATCACCAACTTAGACACAGTCAACAAAATGTAAGCTGTTCCCTCATAGTCTCTAATCTATTTGCTGTCACTCACTAATAAAAAAAAAACACGTCAATTTTCAAAATTCCATTTATTTTTGCCTCTGATAACAAGTAATAAGTTAAAACAATTGCATTATGGGAACAAGCAGAACAGCAATGCCAACAACGTGAGAAGCGCGACAAAACAAGGGCTGCGCAAAAGACGCAAATCTGACCCTGTCAGTGATGCGTGCATGCCACCCATATTATTAACAGCTATTGAATCACATTCACTTCTGCATAACCTTCAATCCCTTCATTGCCAAGATCTGTGTTCTAGGTTACTGTAAATGTTGATGTGGAAAGCAGTGAGCACATGCTAAGGTTTCGGTGCAAGGAAATGGCAGTCATCTTGCAGGTTTCATATTAACCGCTTTTGTGTTGTTTGGAAGACTTTGGCCACGTCTAGTCACTTGAAAGGTGAAGCCAAAACTGCTTCCCGCTTTCATCCAAGTGCCTGACCAATGTAAATCTATGGCAAAGGTACAACTACGAAGGTCACCAATTCTTTTCACTTGAAGGCTTCGGACGGAGAAGACTAAGTGGTATTGCAGTTGAACTACCCCCCCCCCCCTCTTTTTAATCCCCTATTAGTAGTAGATATACAAGGAGGGCGGGTGGGTGCAGATATCCATTTTTAAATGCCCAGTTGAAGAAAACTATTAAAATGAGAGATTGCCAATGTGTTCTTGCAGAACACAAATACTTTCAGTTTCGGTGCGTGCGAAACACACGTGCAGGACGAAATTATCTCCGAGCGAATGCACCGACATAAATGTGAATTCCACCAGGTAGTTAGTTACTCGACAAATGGTGTGTTTGCACGCTTCCAGACCATAAAAAGAAAAAGGCCAGCACAGGACAAGACATACGAGAAAGTGGAGTTGATGAACGCTCGTTGGATTTTAAATTAAACAAAACTACCAGAGGTTCACGCTCTTTTGTGTCTGTGATGTAGAAGATTTCTGACAATTCTCCCCCAGTTTGCCTGAATGTCTTTTTTTGTGCTAGCCCACTAGGTTTGTGTTTTGTATTTGTTAGTTTTCCATTGCCCCGTTTGACTTGATGGTCTATGGTGCATTATTTTACATTAGTGTCTACTAGAGTTGTGTTCTGTCGTTCTGCATTGCCTCATTTGACGTGATGGTCAATGGTGCGTCGTTCTACACCACTATTTACCTGTTCATCACTCTATCTTTAATGAGGAGTTCATTACTCTCTTAAGTCAGCATGGAGATGGATGACTTGCCACTACATCTTACCATCTGTCTACTGAATTTTTTAAATTCTCGATCTAATGATAGTCAGCTGGACATTTGGAGATCGATGTGAACTGTTTTTGTCTTTCCTTGCTTGCGCACTACTTGTCATGTGTTTTTCTCTTTTGTGAAGCTTTGGCGGCATGCAGCGAGACTGAAGTTAGGAGTCATACCTTGCGACAAAGCAATATTTGGTTCACAGTAACACCTCGGTAACATTTAAGAGCTAAAAAAGCACCAGAATGTTCGAGAGATTAAATAAAAGTGTACTGTGGAACACCGCCCGTGCACTGTTTGAAGTTTCCAAATATTTGCACACTAGGTTAGAAATATTTCCTAAAATCCAATACACATGCTGAAAAGGTGCTTTCACTTAAAGCATGTGTTTTACGTGTGCGTGGGAGGGGTGACAAAAAGCAAGCACTCTTGTGAAATAAAATCTTCGCTATGCTATCCCAGCCTCAACGTTATCGCTGGGGTTAGCGATGACGGCCAACGTGCTTGCAAAATTACCAGATTCAGCACTACAGGATTCATTCCACATCGAAGTCAGCATCCAGAAATTTTTCATCCAAAATTTGATTTTTTGTACGGTAGGCGGAGGGGCTTGAGCCAGAAGTTTGATAAAGTGACACAAATGGTGCAAATTTAGGACACACCCGAGTTCCACTTGTCCAGTAATCATATGCTAGCTGGTATGCGGTTAATTTACCACCTGAAGAAAGCACTTTGGCTCGCTTTATTTTCTTGACAACAATATTGGTTGTGACCACTCTACATTAAATAAGACTAGATTAGACCATTAGATTCGCAATAATTATTCAGGTGGTGTCCTCAGCAGTAGCAGCTTGTACCTCTGATGATCTTGCCTAGGACACCATTTGCTTTGGGTGGTCTCAGCTACAACAAAACACATTGCCTTCACACTTTTATTCATGAAATACCGAGCAATTTTAGCCCTTTTATTACTGTTTTAAGCCCGCCACATGGTAGCCTCTTTCGCAAACTCACCTTAAAATAGATAGTTTAATAATTACTCGCTGCCGGTAACAGCACCAAATCTCAAAACAAGCTAGTACGTACTGTGCAAAAGACAGCAGCACCTATGAATGAGTTTGCCTCAAAAAGACTGACACCGTTTTATAAACAACACAGAGCAAAAGTTTGTACAGTCAAACCTCCTCACAACTGCCTCCGCTTGTGAACTAACAGCTATAAATAAGTAAGTACAACAATAATTAGAGTATATTTTGGGTGATAAAAGACCACGTGCTATGGGCATCAGTTGTGACCGCAGGACCATCAAGGCTGTTAGTACAACTCAACTCAACTGTACAATATGAAACCACTCTGTAGGGCCACCACTAAAAGAAGAACCATTGTGACCGTTCGAAACACCGTTACAACAGTTTTGTAAACCGCTCAGGCCTTTGAAATCTATCTCACCAGAATTGGATTGGCAAAAAAAAAGCGAGAATATGTTCAGGGCAGTGATGCTAGAAAGGTGACTGAGAAAGAAATTCTGTACGTTCAATCCATCTTCATTACAAGCACTCCAAAACATTTGAACATCACCATAATCGAATTAATAAAGGTAATATAAAAATTCACACGCATCTATAAACGCACTTTCAGTGTGTCTTGGGTTCCATAAATACGTCAACAATACAATTTGAACTCTGGCAGCTATATGTGTAGTTAAAGGCCATCAGCGTGCACTAACCAACAGAGTATCACTTTACGATACTACACATCACCACGACCGGTTCAAAGCGCAAAGAAGATGAGGCAAACGCTAGGATTGCTTCTTCTTTGATTCCCAGTCCATGACGTCCATCGAGACGTGGCAACCGCAGTACATGACGAGTAGCGTTGGCACCAAGGGAAGTGGAAAGCCTGGAACACACACATGCAAAAATGAAAGCCAGCTTTAAAAACTTTTGAGATTGTGTTGTTGTGCTTTTGTATACTTGCACTATAGCGTGTTTTCGTGCGTATAACCCACACCAAAAATGAGAAAATGTCAGAGGTGAACTAGAGGTGCGGATTATATGTGAGGTATTATTTCCTTTGGTGCAGTTTCCCCGCAATGCACGTTGGACCGTGATGCCCCTGCAGCAGTAATAGCGACTAGGCCACTGTTATCCCATTGACAGCGCTTATTTTGCACACGCAACTCAACAATATACCAACCTGAAAAAATGTATGCGGCAAGTCCTCTAGTTACGTAGTCAGATCGGTAAGTTCTTTTGCATACACAAATGTGTAATGTTGCTTGAGTGGTAGATTTGGTCCATCTTCTTATGTACAAAATATGCAGGCAATACGAGGGGATGTACTTTTTTATTCGTCAATGGAAAGTGGGGGTGCGGGTTATACGTGCGAAAATACTGCCGCGAACCATGCATTGGGTTTGTTTATTTGTGTTTTGCTTTTACCGTCCGGCTGCGCCGGTCTGTGTTATCTCCGTGCCAAGGGAAGCGCGTGTTCCATTCTTTCTTTCTGTGCCGCATGTGTTATCTGTTCAGATAGGGAGAGCATTCCGATCTAACGTGAACATCCCGGAATAATCTTCTTGCATCTACAATGTTCTCGATGCGAATCGACGGTTCCAGAACCACGCGCGCCGAAAGATAAAAAGCCTGCAGAGCAGACGCCGGGGCATTCGATTCTGCGACGCTCGCCGACGCACGTACGTCACTTTGTTGACCACTGCTTCGCCGCCTCTGTATTCTTTTCAGTTGTTAGGGGAGCACAAGTTCGCTCCAATAAACTTGTTTCTTTTCCAAACAACTGCTTCGTCCTTGGCTACGTGACAATACGGTACTTACACTGTACAGGATGTACAGTATCACTACATTGCAGTGCATTATAAAAATTAAATTCATGTTGTTCGTACTGGAAAAGGTACCCAGAAGCAACTGCAAAGCGGGGATTATATTGCCATGTCATTAAAAGGCGGGCAGTTTAAAAGTAGACCATTTTTTCATGCCTTGCACTTCCCTATGCACACAGTTTCCTTCCTACAACTGATATGAACACCTACGGAACAGTGGTTTACATTGTTTTTTATTTTTGTTAATCTCAGCTTATCAGTTATCAGGATATATACTCCCATTAAACTAAAACTGAAGCAATGTGGTACGGCACCCCGTAAGGTAAAAGTTACCCCCACCTAAAATTTAATCGTGTCATGAAAGCTAGAAGCAACACCGCAACTTCTGTGCATTTATTTTATGCCACAGAGAAATATCGCAAAGCCTTTTGAACAAGCCTTTTATTTTTCTACAGGCTATTCTTACTGAAGCATGCTTGAGAGATTGTAAATTTCAGTTTTCTCATTGCAAAAACGCCAACTGTTCGCTTCGATTTACAACTACACGAACACAATCATTTTTTGCTTCACACTCACTTTGAAACCAAACACACTTTTGAACATTTGTTACAGTAGACACAAGTACATAAAATTATACTTTGTAGAGAAGAAAAAAAAAATCAGAACAGCCCCTTTCTTAAGACGAAGATGGTTAAAACGCGAAGCTGCTTCGACTGTGTCGGACTGACCCAGGTTCGCTTCCGACCAGGGGAGGCGTTTCTTTCTTGAGACATCCGATGTGCCTTCACTTATCATCATCATCGTCGTCATTTTGTGAAACCAGCTGTGTAAAGTTGGCTTTCCTGCGGTGCATTTTGGTAACGGGACGGTGAGGCGTAGAAAAGCTCCGCTTTAAAAATGAACCCTCGAAAAACAAATAAAAATTTACTGTTTGCCACAAACAAGATATAGTTGGCCATTGAATGTATCACGCCTTGAGTGTTTGCGCCTGCCTGCCATACACGTGCACTGGCTTCCTACCCCCTAACGGCAGCAGGCTTTCCCGCAATACATCGGTGTCGTGCGGCTAAACACGGCAAAAGGAAGGTGCTTTCGGAGTGCCCCTTATCTCCTCAGCATTTATTTTTCAGAAAATGGCACACAATTGCTACCGTTAGCTCCGCTCATGCGCAATTTCTCCTTCTAGATCTTCGCTACGATGTTTGTTGATAAACGTGAGTATGACTATTTTTTTAAACGTTCATTAAAGCAACAGCTCAACTTTTTGAGGCGCGCCTCAGTTGCTCTTTGTGCCTGGAACCAACCAAGTGAACCGAAACGCATTAAGCACTCACCTACACATAAGATTTATGCACATTCGTGCCCATTAGAAGCTTGCCCAAAGTGGCCAGGAATTGAACTTTGCGACATTTTCACCAGCAGCAAAATGTCCTGGCCCCGTCACCACCAACGGTAACTGATCATCATCAACAGCAGCAGCAGCAGCAGCTGCCCACTGCTGGACGAAGGCCTCTACCATGAACTTCTGACCACTTCACTTTTTTATGCAACAAACTTTGCCCCACATTTTCTTATCTTGTCTCTCAAACGAGCTGTCTCTCTTCCTTAACTAGTATTGGTCTTTCGTACCTCAGTAGCCAGACAGTCCACAGGATAGTCCCTTTACATCACATGCCCAGCCAAACTCCACTTTTCTTTTCTTCGTTTAATTAAGCGAGAGTATGTCCTGCATAAATTTGTTCCACAATTCAAAGCACTTGTTCGCTACCTGTAAGCATTACATCTACCATTCTCCTTTGCATAGGTTAACCTAGTAGGGCCAAATTTCGAAGTATGTACTAACCGTAACAACAAAGAGTACAAGAACATGCAACAAATTTTTACAATTAAGGTAACAAAAATGGAGCAGCAAAGAGATTAAAAAGAAAAAGAAAAGGCACGCATGTCGGCCGAATGCTCCCTCAAGAGATGTGAGTGATGTGCCAAAGAGGTCTCCATAACCAAACACTGCCAAACGTTTGTTCCTCTTTCAGAGCAACTTACTCCTGCCTCTCAGGGAAAATGACTTACGAGGTCCACAGGTGTGCGATCTATTCTCCACATGAGCAGGAATTGATTCAGCAAGGCCATGGATGTACGATTACACCCATTATACGTCATCCCTTTTCTCCCGAAAGAGGAATGAGCCACACTTTGCTTCCCGTATCCACGAGTAAGTACTACGTCCTACTCAGTACCAAGCACGAGTTTCCTCACCACATACGACTTTTCTGAAGAAGACCAGTCCGACGTCCACGTTGCTCAAGAAGAATACGCAGGAGAACATGGAGAAGAGGAAATGCGGAGCCGAAACGGCGGCCCTGAGACATCGCAGACGCATTCCCGACAAGTACTTCTCCTGGAAGAAGATGAAGGTAGTGATGTCGGGTATATATAAGAACACACTTGAGACACTTAAGTAGGCTTACGTGCTTCAAAGGCGAAGAAAGCCTTGCAGTACTTCTCAAAGACTTCCACGCTGCTAATCTTTTAATGTGAATCACTTTTACCGGAACACTGCTGACACCTCGGATGCGGTTGCAAACTCCTCAACAATACATTGTGTCTCTAGGGTTGGCTCTTCAACTGTGAGTTTCGGACTGACCACAGAGTGACCGAGGCACAGCCAGATATCTGTTTCTCACATACATCCCAGCAACAAGCAGAACCCTTGGATTACTTGTGCACTATCTGCGGCGAGCCCAAGAGAGACAGTCTCTTGGGTACTGCTCAGATAATATGAGCTTGGCTGACAACCTCACATGATAAATGCACGTTAAACCGCATTACGATCACTCTGGGTCGACAGCTGATGACACAAATTCAGCCAATCAGTCAATGACAATAGCACTTGCACCAAGCTGGTAGTGGATAGCTGCAGCCGTTTTCAAGTCTCGTCACAACAGCGCAAGAAAAGTCCTTCAAAGAGAAGGCACGCCGTCCAGTGATGAAGGAGACAAGTAGGGGTGTCCGAATACAGTTAATAAACCTCGCGATAACGAAATCCTTCTATAGTCAAACTCCGCTACAACGAACTCCGCTACAACGAAATTCCCGCTTCAACGAAGGTTTTTCGATTCCCCGCCCGCATCCCATAGGCCCCAATGTATTAAAACTCCCTCCACAACGAACCACTTTTTTTATTGTTCTCCCTGTTCAACGAAATTTTCCCGGGACACAAGTCACTCGATCTGCAACGGACTGAACCACTCTAACTAATTTTGATAAGTTATAACAATGTAAATTATTAGTAGCAACATTTTCTTCGAACATCCGGACATCGAGAAGCTGCCGCTTCTCGATGTCTGGATTACCGGTGCCGACGGCGCTCAAAAGCGGCGGCGGCTAAGGTCCCTTAGCGGCGGCGGCGGCGGCGGAGGAGGAGGAAACTGCTTCTCGCCCTTTCTCGCGCTCACCCGGCACCCGCCGGCGGGGCCCGCCGGCGAGAGCACTGATCTTGCGGCTCACGTGACCGGGGCCCCCTGAATGGATAGCCGTTTGCGCAAAGCGGCGCCTTAGAGTTAGCTCGGTACTCCTGCACGCTTCGCTTCATCAGCTACGACCCGTGCTTTTTTTTTCTCGGTCTCGTCTGCGGTTGCCTATGGCGGTGCCACACTTTAGCAAACCTCCTCCGTGTTTGTAGTGGGAGGAGTGAAGTGTGAGGGGTAAGAGCGTGAGAGGTGGACGGGGAAGAGGAGAGACGAATTTATGTGGCAGGGGTGGCAGAAGTCTATCGTCTTCGACGACTTTTGCAGGGAGGTGAGCATGCAGACGCCCTGCCAATTTTAACAGCAGAGATGTTTAAGCTCTCGCCTCGGCTCCAGCAAGTGCGACGTAAGAGGAAGCACAAAAAGCACACAGGTTCCGCTCGCGCTGTTCCAGCCAGAACAAGAATCAAAAGATAAAGAAAAAAATCCGGGGCCAACGTGAAACCTGGGGAGGGGCGAAGCATGGCGTTTTTGCCAACGGAGATGAAACCGTTGGGAGGTGGCGGTATACAGCTTTGCTGCAAAAGTCTCTTGTCTTTTCAGCGCGAAGCGTAAACGAGTTTCGCGGTGTTTTTTTTTAGTACGCGTTGCGAAGTGTTCTAGCGCGAGGCATAAACGAGCGTCCCGGTGTTTTTAGTACGCGTGAAGAAGCGTTCCAGTGCGAGGCGTAAACGGGCCCGTCCCGGTGTTCTTTTTAAGGACGCGTTACGTTCTAGCGCGAGGCGTAAATCAGTGTCCCGGTGTTTTAGTACCATGACCACATGAGACGACGGTTACGACGACGACATGAGACGCCAACAGCCCGAGCCCCTATACGACGCGCGCTAGAAAACTCCGCTCGGCGAACTGGCAAGAGAGGGGGGGGGGGTGGGGGGGGGGGGGGGTAGTGGCATGCAACGAATGACGCATGAGGAGTGGCCGGGACGCGGAGGGACAGCTTTGTATGAGCGCGCGGCGTGGTGCTGCTGCCGTGTAGATGAGGAGCGTCGTACGCGATTGGCTGAGCCTGGTGATGACGTAAGATGTGGCGTGCAGGTGCTCTCCTGGAACAGATGTGTGTGTCCCAATTAACCACAGTCCTTTGAACAAGGCGCACACATAAGATGTAATGAGCAGTGGAAGGTTGCATCGTTCAGCTCTCTTTCCGGAATACAGGCTGCTGTCATCCAACACGCAGAGGACGTCGCCAGGGACGACGGGTTACTGAGTGCCGCCTGATGGGACGAAGACAGAAACAAAAAAATTAGCAGTGGCTTATTTCGGCTCTGCCAGGATATACGTAGCGTGAGCTAATGTTCAACAATCCAATCCAATCCAATCCAGTTCAGTCCAGTCCAGCTAGTCCAATGCAATCCAGTCCAGTCCAGTCCAGTCACATGAAGACAGCAAAAGCGCAGGGCGCTTGTGCTGTCTTCATTGTTCTTGTTTCAGTTAATTTGTGCACAGCTTGTTTTTTTGAGATGCACCCTCCAACATATAATTCTGGAATGCATATTTAATTCAGCCGTTCCTTTGCTAAGCTCTGGGAGGCACTGCTGACCAACTGCCCAGTGGAGGACCAGACTTACTTGGTGAAACGGGTGAAGACATGGATTCGTGGACTAGGGTTTCCTCATCAAGAAGTTTTCTCTCACTTTCACCTAATTCCGTTCACATGGTGCTTGCCTTCATGTGGGTACTCGGGCAGGATCTAGCATTTTCAGTTTTGCCCAATTAACTGCTACAGTCGAACACGGGTATATCGAATCATTGTCTATATCGAACTCATAAATTATCCCCTTGAAAATTCTGTGTAAAAGTATAGGAATTGGTACGTTTATATCGAACCGTATTTTTCCCGAGATTGGGTATATCGAACGCCGCACGAGCTGGAAGGTGCTCTTCGGCGGTCGCTGCACCCCTGATTGAGGTTGAGGAGGATGTGGAGGAATGCGCGGGCATGGCGAAGACTGGCTCGCAGAACTAATCCCCCCTACTGGAACGAATTTGCGCTTGCCCAGTCGGGCCCCGCTACCGGCCACCGTAGCGTTAGCGGACGGAGCCCGGTATGCTAAATCTCTCTAGGCACACAAGCCCGAACGCTCAGAAAATGTGACAGTGCGAGGTAGGGATGCCCCGACTGCGCACGTCCTTTTTTTTTTTTTTTTTTTTCGGCTGCGTACGTTCCCGGCTTGCCGAAAAAGAGTTTTTTTTTCTCTCTCTGTCTGGGTCTGTCTTCCCCCAACACCAACTAGATACGAAATCTGGTGTTGCTTCCCCCGATGTCGTCTCGGGAAAGGGAAGAGGGAACGAAGGCGCTGACGGCATTCTCCTTCTTTTGCATTTTGCTGCTGTTGCTGCTGTTTGGCGAGTTGTCCCGCACCTTTCGGAGATCACTGTTTCTCTCGGAGATGACCATCGCGAGCGCTTTGTTGGAGTCCGTTCAGAGAGTCAAAGTTCTTGTGGTACGTGCGCGCTGTTCTTCTTTTGCGTGCGTGTTGTGCATGGTGTGCGAAGGCGCAGCGTACTGCTGGAATTTTCTAGTTGCGCAGCCTCGAGAAGATCGAGATCAGCGTCTTTAATTTCATTTCCAGGACGAAGAAGCAGGCCAAGATGAGCGATTTTTTTTTTTCACGGAAATAAAGAGTCCTGTTGCGTCGTGAGTGCGGAATTAGTTGTCATTCTTGAATGCGACGATCGGTAAGTGATTGTCCGCCATAGGTGAGGTCTCAGAGCCCATATTTTTATATCGAATTTTTCATATATCGAACTATTTCGCGATCCCCTTGGAGTTCGATATATCCGTGTTCGACTGTATACTGTCGATAAGTCAAAGTCCAAATTCCATGTTGTGCCTCTGACAAAAACGTGGCACTTTCTCCTTTAAAGCCTACGTGTTTACGTATTGGTTTCAGGCATGGTAACAGCCGGTACAGAAACTTTCCACAAAGGCTGTAAATGCAAATGCGTCGTTTCACCCAAAGCCAGGCTGAATAATTCAGTTGCGACACTGGGGAGGCTACGTTGTGAAAACAACAAATAAACGAAATTACGGTTCAAAACAAGCCTTTTAACCCTTTTAACAGCATCGGATGACGGTAATCCTTGTCCAGGGAAATTATTATGCTTTATTTATAGTAATCATTTATCAACAACAACAATCCAGAGCAATCACACGCCATCACCAACTTAGACACAGTCAACAAAATGTAAGCTGTTCCCTCATAGTCTCTAATCTATTTGCTGTCACTCACTAATAAAAAAAAAACACGTCAATTTTCAAAATTCCATTTATTTTTGCCTCTGATAACAAGTAATAAGTTAAAACAATTGCATTATGGGAACAAGCAGAACAGCAATGCCAACAACGTGAGAAGCGCGACAAAACAAGGGCTGCGCAAAAGACGCAAATCTGACCCTGTCAGTGATGCGTGCATGCCACCCATATTATTAACAGCTATTGAATCACATTCACTTCTGCATAACCTTCAATCCCTTCATTGCCAAGATCTGTGTTCTAGGTTACTGTAAATGTTGATGTGGAAAGCAGTGAGCACATGCTAAGGTTTCGGTGCAAGGAAATGGCAGTCATCTTGCAGGTTTCATATTAACCGCTTTTGTGTTGTTTGGAAGACTTTGGCCACGTCTAGTCACTTGAAAGGTGAAGCCAAAACTGCTTCCCGCTTTCATCCAAGTGCCTGACCAATGTAAATCTATGGCAAAGGTACAACTACGAAGGTCACCAATTCTTTTCACTTGAAGGCTTCGGACGGAGAAGACTAAGTGGTATTGCAGTTGAACTACCCCCCCCCCCCTCTTTTTAATCCCCTATTAGTAGTAGATATACAAGGAGGGCGGGTGGGTGCAGATATCCATTTTTAAATGCCCAGTTGAAGAAAACTATTAAAATGAGAGATTGCCAATGTGTTCTTGCAGAACACAAATACTTTCAGTTTCGGTGCGTGCGAAACACACGTGCAGGACGAAATTATCTCCGAGCGAATGCACCGACATAAATGTGAATTCCACCAGGTAGTTAGTTACTCGACAAATGGTGTGTTTGCACGCTTCCAGACCATAAAAAGAAAAAGGCCAGCACAGGACAAGACATACGAGAAAGTGGAGTTGATGAACGCTCGTTGGATTTTAAATTAAACAAAACTACCAGAGGTTCACGCTCTTTTGTGTCTGTGATGTAGAAGATTTCTGACAATTCTCCCCCAGTTTGCCTGAATGTCTTTTTTTGTGCTAGCCCACTAGGTTTGTGTTTTGTATTTGTTAGTTTTCCATTGCCCCGTTTGACTTGATGGTCTATGGTGCATTATTTTACATTAGTGTCTACTAGAGTTGTGTTCTGTCGTTCTGCATTGCCTCATTTGACGTGATGGTCAATGGTGCGTCGTTCTACACCACTATTTACCTGTTCATCACTCTATCTTTAATGAGGAGTTCATTACTCTCTTAAGTCAGCATGGAGATGGATGACTTGCCACTACATCTTACCATCTGTCTACTGAATTTTTTAAATTCTCGATCTAATGATAGTCAGCTGGACATTTGGAGATCGATGTGAACTGTTTTTGTCTTTCCTTGCTTGCGCACTACTTGTCATGTGTTTTTCTCTTTTGTGAAGCTTTGGCGGCATGCAGCGAGACTGAAGTTAGGAGTCATACCTTGCGACAAAGCAATATTTGGTTCACAGTAACACCTCGGTAACATTTAAGAGCTAAAAAAGCACCAGAATGTTCGAGAGATTAAATAAAAGTGTACTGTGGAACACCGCCCGTGCACTGTTTGAAGTTTCCAAATATTTGCACACTAGGTTAGAAATATTTCCTAAAATCCAATACACATGCTGAAAAGGTGCTTTCACTTAAAGCATGTGTTTTACGTGTGCGTGGGAGGGGTGACAAAAAGCAAGCACTCTTGTGAAATAAAATCTTCGCTATGCTATCCCAGCCTCAACGTTATCGCTGGGGTTAGCGATGACGGCCAACGTGCTTGCAAAATTACCAGATTCAGCACTACAGGATTCATTCCACATCGAAGTCAGCATCCAGAAATTTTTCATCCAAAATTTGATTTTTTGTACGGTAGGCGGAGGGGCTTGAGCCAGAAGTTTGATAAAGTGACACAAATGGTGCAAATTTAGGACACACCCGAGTTCCACTTGTCCAGTAATCATATGCTAGCTGGTATGCGGTTAATTTACCACCTGAAGAAAGCACTTTGGCTCGCTTTATTTTCTTGACAACAATATTGGTTGTGACCACTCTACATTAAATAAGACTAGATTAGACCATTAGATTCGCAATAATTATTCAGGTGGTGTCCTCAGCAGTAGCAGCTTGTACCTCTGATGATCTTGCCTAGGACACCATTTGCTTTGGGTGGTCTCAGCTACAACAAAACACATTGCCTTCACACTTTTATTCATGAAATACCGAGCAATTTTAGCCCTTTTATTACTGTTTTAAGCCCGCCACATGGTAGCCTCTTTCGCAAACTCACCTTAAAATAGATAGTTTAATAATTACTCGCTGCCGGTAACAGCACCAAATCTCAAAACAAGCTAGTACGTACTGTGCAAAAGACAGCAGCACCTATGAATGAGTTTGCCTCAAAAAGACTGACACCGTTTTATAAACAACACAGAGCAAAAGTTTGTACAGTCAAACCTCCTCACAACTGCCTCCGCTTGTGAACTAACAGCTATAAATAAGTAAGTACAACAATAATTAGAGTATATTTTGGGTGATAAAAGACCACGTGCTATGGGCATCAGTTGTGACCGCAGGACCATCAAGGCTGTTAGTACAACTCAACTCAACTGTACAATATGAAACCACTCTGTAGGGCCACCACTAAAAGAAGAACCATTGTGACCGTTCGAAACACCGTTACAACAGTTTTGTAAACCGCTCAGGCCTTTGAAATCTATCTCACCAGAATTGGATTGGCAAAAAAAAAGCGAGAATATGTTCAGGGCAGTGATGCTAGAAAGGTGACTGAGAAAGAAATTCTGTACGTTCAATCCATCTTCATTACAAGCACTCCAAAACATTTGAACATCACCATAATCGAATTAATAAAGGTAATATAAAAATTCACACGCATCTATAAACGCACTTTCAGTGTGTCTTGGGTTCCATAAATACGTCAACAATACAATTTGAACTCTGGCAGCTATATGTGTAGTTAAAGGCCATCAGCGTGCACTAACCAACAGAGTATCACTTTACGATACTACACATCACCACGACCGGTTCAAAGCGCAAAGAAGATGAGGCAAACGCTAGGATTGCTTCTTCTTTGATTCCCAGTCCATGACGTCCATCGAGACGTGGCAACCGCAGTACATGACGAGTAGCGTTGGCACCAAGGGAAGTGGAAAGCCTGGAACACACACATGCAAAAATGAAAGCCAGCTTTAAAAACTTTTGAGATTGTGTTGTTGTGCTTTTGTATACTTGCACTATAGCGTGTTTTCGTGCGTATAACCCACACCAAAAATGAGAAAATGTCAGAGGTGAACTAGAGGTGCGGATTATATGTGAGGTATTATTTCCTTTGGTGCAGTTTCCCCGCAATGCACGTTGGACCGTGATGCCCCTGCAGCAGTAATAGCGACTAGGCCACTGTTATCCCATTGACAGCGCTTATTTTGCACACGCAACTCAACAATATACCAACCTGAAAAAATGTATGCGGCAAGTCCTCTAGTTACGTAGTCAGATCGGTAAGTTCTTTTGCATACACAAATGTGTAATGTTGCTTGAGTGGTAGATTTGGTCCATCTTCTTATGTACAAAATATGCAGGCAATACGAGGGGATGTACTTTTTTATTCGTCAATGGAAAGTGGGGGTGCGGGTTATACGTGCGAAAATACTGCCGCGAACCATGCATTGGGTTTGTTTATTTGTGTTTTGCTTTTACCGTCCGGCTGCGCCGGTCTGTGTTATCTCCGTGCCAAGGGAAGCGCGTGTTCCATTCTTTCTTTCTGTGCCGCATGTGTTATCTGTTCAGATAGGGAGAGCATTCCGATCTAACGTGAACATCCCGGAATAATCTTCTTGCATCTACAATGTTCTCGATGCGAATCGACGGTTCCAGAACCACGCGCGCCGAAAGATAAAAAGCCTGCAGAGCAGACGCCGGGGCATTCGATTCTGCGACGCTCGCCGACGCACGTACGTCACTTTGTTGACCACTGCTTCGCCGCCTCTGTATTCTTTTCAGTTGTTAGGGGAGCACAAGTTCGCTCCAATAAACTTGTTTCTTTTCCAAACAACTGCTTCGTCCTTGGCTACGTGACAATACGGTACTTACACTGTACAGGATGTACAGTATCACTACATTGCAGTGCATTATAAAAATTAAATTCATGTTGTTCGTACTGGAAAAGGTACCCAGAAGCAACTGCAAAGCGGGGATTATATTGCCATGTCATTAAAAGGCGGGCAGTTTAAAAGTAGACCATTTTTTCATGCCTTGCACTTCCCTATGCACACAGTTTCCTTCCTACAACTGATATGAACACCTACGGAACAGTGGTTTACATTGTTTTTTATTTTTGTTAATCTCAGCTTATCAGTTATCAGGATATATACTCCCATTAAACTAAAACTGAAGCAATGTGGTACGGCACCCCGTAAGGTAAAAGTTACCCCCACCTAAAATTTAATCGTGTCATGAAAGCTAGAAGCAACACCGCAACTTCTGTGCATTTATTTTATGCCACAGAGAAATATCGCAAAGCCTTTTGAACAAGCCTTTTATTTTTCTACAGGCTATTCTTACTGAAGCATGCTTGAGAGATTGTAAATTTCAGTTTTCTCATTGCAAAAACGCCAACTGTTCGCTTCGATTTACAACTACACGAACACAATCATTTTTTGCTTCACACTCACTTTGAAACCAAACACACTTTTGAACATTTGTTACAGTAGACACAAGTACATAAAATTATACTTTGTAGAGAAGAAAAAAAAAATCAGAACAGCCCCTTTCTTAAGACGAAGATGGTTAAAACGCGAAGCTGCTTCGACTGTGTCGGACTGACCCAGGTTCGCTTCCGACCAGGGGAGGCGTTTCTTTCTTGAGACATCCGATGTGCCTTCACTTATCATCATCATCGTCGTCATTTTGTGAAACCAGCTGTGTAAAGTTGGCTTTCCTGCGGTGCATTTTGGTAACGGGACGGTGAGGCGTAGAAAAGCTCCGCTTTAAAAATGAACCCTCGAAAAACAAATAAAAATTTACTGTTTGCCACAAACAAGATATAGTTGGCCATTGAATGTATCATGCCTTGAGTGTTTGCGCCTGCCTGCCATACACGTGCACTGGCTTCCTACCCCCTAACGGCAGCAGGCTTTCCCGCAATACATCGGTGTCGTGCGGCTAAACACGGCAAAAGGAAGGTGCTTTCGGAGTGCCCCTTATCTCCTCAGCATTTATTTTTCAGAAAATGGCACACAATTGCTACCGTTAGCTCCGCTCATGCGCAATTTCTCCTTCTAGATCTTCGCTACGATGTTTGTTGATAAACGTGAGTATGACTATTTTTTTAAACGTTCATTAAAGCAACAGCTCAACTTTTTGAGGCGCGCCTCAGTTGCTCTTTGTGCCTGGAACCAACCAAGTGAACCGAAACGCATTAAGCACTCACCTACACATAAGATTTATGCACATTCGTGCCCATTAGAAGCTTGCCCAAAGTGGCCAGGAATTGAACTTTGCGACATTTTCACCAGCAGCAAAATGTCCTGGCCCCGTCACCACCAACGGTAACTGATCATCATCAACAGCAGCAGCAGCAGCAGCTGCCCACTGCTGGACGAAGGCCTCTACCATGAACTTCTGACCACTTCACTTTTTTATGCAACAAACTTTGCCCCACATTTTCTTATCTTGTCTCTCAAACGAGCTGTCTCTCTTCCTTAACTAGTATTGGTCTTTCGTACCTCAGTAGCCAGACAGTCCACAGGATAGTCCCTTTACATCACATGCCCAGCCAAACTCCACTTTTCTTTTCTTCGTTTAATTAAGCGAGAGTATGTCCTGCATAAATTTGTTCCACAATTCAAAGCACTTGTTCGCTACCTGTAAGCATTACATCTACCATTCTCCTTTGCATAGGTTAACCTAGTAGGGCCAAATTTCGAAGTATGTACTAACCGTAACAACAAAGAGTACAAGAACATGCAACAAATTTTTACAATTAAGGTAACAAAAATGGAGCAGCAAAGAGATTAAAAAGAAAAAGAAAAGGCACGCATGTCGGCCGAATGCTCCCTCAAGAGATGTGAGTGATGTGCCAAAGAGGTCTCCATAACCAAACACTGCCAAACGTTTGTTCCTCTTTCAGAGCAACTTACTCCTGCCTCTCAGGGAAAATGACTTACGAGGTCCACAGGTGTGCGATCTATTCTCCACATGAGCAGGAATTGATTCAGCAAGGCCATGGATGTACGATTACACCCATTATACGTCATCCCTTTTCTCCCGAAAGAGGAATGAGCCACACTTTGCTTCCCGTATCCACGAGTAAGTACTACGTCCTACTCAGTACCAAGCACGAGTTTCCTCACCACATACGACTTTTCTGAAGAAGACCAGTCCGACGTCCACGTTGCTCAAGAAG
The DNA here is from genome assembly GCF_048455015.1 of Haemaphysalis longicornis. Taxonomy (NCBI): domain Eukaryota; kingdom Metazoa; phylum Arthropoda; class Arachnida; order Ixodida; family Ixodidae; genus Haemaphysalis; species Haemaphysalis longicornis. The sequence goes on along the minus strand of NW_027526445.1, from coordinate 125,920,903 downwards.
AATACGCAGGAGAACATGGAGAAGAGGAAATGCGGAGCCGAAACGGCGGCCCTGAGACATCGCAGACGCATTCCCGACAAGTACTTCTCCTGGAAGAAGATGAAGGTAGTGATGTCGGGTATATATAAGAACACACTTGAGACACTTAAGTAGGCTTACGTGCTTCAAAGGCGAAGAAAGCCTTGCAGTACTTCTCAAAGACTTCCACGCTGCTAATCTTTTAATGTGAATCACTTTTACCGGAACACTGCTGACACCTCGGATGCGGTTGCAAACTCCTCAACAATACATTGTGTCTCTAGGGTTGGCTCTTCAACTGTGAGTTTCGGACTGACCACAGAGTGACCGAGGCACAGCCAGATATCTGTTTCTCACATACATCCCAGCAACAAGCAGAACCCTTGGATTACTTGTGCACTATCTGCGGCGAGCCCAAGAGAGACAGTCTCTTGGGTACTGCTCAGATAATATGAGCTTGGCTGACAACCTCACATGATAAATGCACGTTAAACCGCATTACGATCACTCTGGGTCGACAGCTGATGACACAAATTCAGCCAATCAGTCAATGACAATAGCACTTGCACCAAGCTGGTAGTGGATAGCTGCAGCCGTTTTCAAGTCTCGTCACAACAGCGCAAGAAAAGTCCTTCAAAGAGAAGGCACGCCGTCCAGTGATGAAGGAGACAAGTAGGGGTGTCCGAATACAGTTAATAAACCTCGCGATAACGAAATCCTTCTATAGTCAAACTCCGCTACAACGAACTCCGCTACAACGAAATTCCCGCTTCAACGAAGGTTTTTCGATTCCCCGCCCGCATCCCATAGGCCCCAATGTATTAAAACTCCCTCCACAACGAACCACTTTTTTTATTGTTCTCCCTGTTCAACGAAATTTTCCCGGGACACAAGTCACTCGATCTGCAACGGACTGAACCACTCTAACTAATTTTGATAAGTTATAACAATGTAAATTATTAGTAGCAACATTTTCTTCGAACATCCGGACATCGAGAAGCTGCCGCTTCTCGATGTCTGGATTACCGGTGCCGACGGCGCTCAAAAGCGGCGGCGGCTAAGGTCCCTTAGCGGCGGCGGCGGCGGCGGAGGAGGAGGAAACTGCTTCTCGCCCTTTCTCGCGCTCACCCGGCACCCGCCGGCGGGGCCCGCCGGCGAGAGCACTGATCTTGCGGCTCACGTGACCGGGGCCCCCTGAATGGATAGCCGTTTGCGCAAAGCGGCGCCTTAGAGTTAGCTCGGTACTCCTGCACGCTTCGCTTCATCAGCTACGACCCGTGCTTTTTTTTTCTCGGTCTCGTCTGCGGTTGCCTATGGCGGTGCCACACTTTAGCAAACCTCCTCCGTGTTTGTAGTGGGAGGAGTGAAGTGTGAGGGGTAAGAGCGTGAGAGGTGGACGGGGAAGAGGAGAGACGAATTTATGTGGCAGGGGTGGCAGAAGTCTATCGTCTTCGACGACTTTTGCAGGGAGGTGAGCATGCAGACGCCCTGCCAATTTTAACAGCAGAGATGTTTAAGCTCTCGCCTCGGCTCCAGCAAGTGCGACGTAAGAGGAAGCACAAAAAGCACACAGGTTCCGCTCGCGCTGTTCCAGCCAGAACAAGAATCAAAAGATAAAGAAAAAAATCCGGGGCCAACGTGAAACCTGGGGAGGGGCGAAGCATGGCGTTTTTGCCAACGGAGATGAAACCGTTGGGAGGTGGCGGTATACAGCTTTGCTGCAAAAGTCTCTTGTCTTTTCAGCGCGAAGCGTAAACGAGTTTCGCGGTGTTTTTTTTTAGTACGCGTTGCGAAGTGTTCTAGCGCGAGGCATAAACGAGCGTCCCGGTGTTTTTAGTACGCGTGAAGAAGCGTTCCAGTGCGAGGCGTAAACGGGCCCGTCCCGGTGTTCTTTTTAAGGACGCGTTACGTTCTAGCGCGAGGCGTAAATCAGTGTCCCGGTGTTTTAGTACCATGACCACATGAGACGACGGTTACGACGACGACATGAGACGCCAACAGCCCGAGCCCCTATACGACGCGCGCTAGAAAACTCCGCTCGGCGAACTGGCAAGAGAGGGGGGGGGGTGGGGGGGGGGGGGGGGTAGTGGCATGCAACGAATGACGCATGAGGAGTGGCCGGGACGCGGAGGGACAGCTTTGTATGAGCGCGCGGCGTGGTGCTGCTGCCGTGTAGATGAGGAGCGTCGTACGCGATTGGCTGAGCCTGGTGATGACGTAAGATGTGGCGTGCAGGTGCTCTCCTGGAACAGATGTGTGTGTCCCAATTAACCACAGTCCTTTGAACAAGGCGCACACATAAGATGTAATGAGCAGTGGAAGGTTGCATCGTTCAGCTCTCTTTCCGGAATACAGGCTGCTGTCATCCAACACGCAGAGGACGTCGCCAGGGACGACGGGTTACTGAGTGCCGCCTGATGGGACGAAGACAGAAACAAAAAAATTAGCAGTGGCTTATTTCGGCTCTGCCAGGATATACGTAGCGTGAGCTAATGTTCAACAATCCAATCCAATCCAATCCAGTTCAGTCCAGTCCAGCTAGTCCAATGCAATCCAGTCCAGTCCAGTCCAGTCACATGAAGACAGCAAAAGCGCAGGGCGCTTGTGCTGTCTTCATTGTTCTTGTTTCAGTTAATTTGTGCACAGCTTGTTTTTTTGAGATGCACCCTCCAACATATAATTCTGGAATGCATATTTAATTCAGCCGTTCCTTTGCTAAGCTCTGGGAGGCACTGCTGACCAACTGCCCAGTGGAGGACCAGACTTACTTGGTGAAACGGGTGAAGACATGGATTCGTGGACTAGGGTTTCCTCATCAAGAAGTTTTCTCTCACTTTCACCTAATTCCGTTCACATGGTGCTTGCCTTCATGTGGGTACTCGGGCAGGATCTAGCATTTTCAGTTTTGCCCAATTAACTGCTACAGTCGAACACGGGTATATCGAATCATTGTCTATATCGAACTCATAAATTATCCCCTTGAAAATTCTGTGTAAAAGTATAGGAATTGGTACGTTTATATCGAACCGTATTTTTCCCGAGATTGGGTATATCGAACGCCGCACGAGCTGGAAGGTGCTCTTCGGCGGTCGCTGCACCCCTGATTGAGGTTGAGGAGGATGTGGAGGAATGCGCGGGCATGGCGAAGACTGGCTCGCAGAACTAATCCCCCCTACTGGAACGAATTTGCGCTTGCCCAGTCGGGCCCCGCTACCGGCCACCGTAGCGTTAGCGGACGGAGCCCGGTATGCTAAATCTCTCTAGGCACACAAGCCCGAACGCTCAGAAAATGTGACAGTGCGAGGTAGGGATGCCCCGACTGCGCACGTCCTTTTTTTTTTTTTTTTTTTTCGGCTGCGTACGTTCCCGGCTTGCCGAAAAAGAGTTTTTTTTTCTCTCTCTGTCTGGGTCTGTCTTCCCCCAACACCAACTAGATACGAAATCTGGTGTTGCTTCCCCCGATGTCGTCTCGGGAAAGGGAAGAGGGAACGAAGGCGCTGACGGCATTCTCCTTCTTTTGCATTTTGCTGCTGTTGCTGCTGTTTGGCGAGTTGTCCCGCACCTTTCGGAGATCACTGTTTCTCTCGGAGATGACCATCGCGAGCGCTTTGTTGGAGTCCGTTCAGAGAGTCAAAGTTCTTGTGGTACGTGCGCGCTGTTCTTCTTTTGCGTGCGTGTTGTGCATGGTGTGCGAAGGCGCAGCGTACTGCTGGAATTTTCTAGTTGCGCAGCCTCGAGAAGATCGAGATCAGCGTCTTTAATTTCATTTCCAGGACGAAGAAGCAGGCCAAGATGAGCGATTTTTTTTTTTCACGGAAATAAAGAGTCCTGTTGCGTCGTGAGTGCGGAATTAGTTGTCATTCTTGAATGCGACGATCGGTAAGTGATTGTCCGCCATAGGTGAGGTCTCAGAGCCCATATTTTTATATCGAATTTTTCATATATCGAACTATTTCGCGATCCCCTTGGAGTTCGATATATCCGTGTTCGACTGTATACTGTCGATAAGTCAAAGTCCAAATTCCATGTTGTGCCTCTGACAAAAACGTGGCACTTTCTCCTTTAAAGCCTACGTGTTTACGTATTGGTTTCAGGCATGGTAACAGCCGGTACAGAAACTTTCCACAAAGGCTGTAAATGCAAATGCGTCGTTTCACCCAAAGCCAGGCTGAATAATTCAGTTGCGACACTGGGGAGGCTACGTTGTGAAAACAACAAATAAACGAAATTACGGTTCAAAACAAGCCTTTTAACCCTTTTAACAGCATCGGATGACGGTAATCCTTGTCCAGGGAAATTATTATGCTTTATTTATAGTAATCATTTATCAACAACAACAATCCAGAGCAATCACACGCCATCACCAACTTAGACACAGTCAACAAAATGTAAGCTGTTCCCTCATAGTCTCTAATCTATTTGCTGTCACTCACTAATAAAAAAAAAACACGTCAATTTTCAAAATTCCATTTATTTTTGCCTCTGATAACAAGTAATAAGTTAAAACAATTGCATTATGGGAACAAGCAGAACAGCAATGCCAACAACGTGAGAAGCGCGACAAAACAAGGGCTGCGCAAAAGACGCAAATCTGACCCTGTCAGTGATGCGTGCATGCCACCCATATTATTAACAGCTATTGAATCACATTCACTTCTGCATAACCTTCAATCCCTTCATTGCCAAGATCTGTGTTCTAGGTTACTGTAAATGTTGATGTGGAAAGCAGTGAGCACATGCTAAGGTTTCGGTGCAAGGAAATGGCAGTCATCTTGCAGGTTTCATATTAACCGCTTTTGTGTTGTTTGGAAGACTTTGGCCACGTCTAGTCACTTGAAAGGTGAAGCCAAAACTGCTTCCCGCTTTCATCCAAGTGCCTGACCAATGTAAATCTATGGCAAAGGTACAACTACGAAGGTCACCAATTCTTTTCACTTGAAGGCTTCGGACGGAGAAGACTAAGTGGTATTGCAGTTGAACTACCCCCCCCCCCCCTCTTTTTAATCCCCTATTAGTAGTAGATATACAAGGAGGGCGGGTGGGTGCAGATATCCATTTTTAAATGCCCAGTTGAAGAAAACTATTAAAATGAGAGATTGCCAATGTGTTCTTGCAGAACACAAATACTTTCAGTTTCGGTGCGTGCGAAACACACGTGCAGGACGAAATTATCTCCGAGCGAATGCACCGACATAAATGTGAATTCCACCAGGTAGTTAGTTACTCGACAAATGGTGTGTTTGCACGCTTCCAGACCATAAAAAGAAAAAGGCCAGCACAGGACAAGACATACGAGAAAGTGGAGTTGATGAACGCTCGTTGGATTTTAAATTAAACAAAACTACCAGAGGTTCACGCTCTTTTGTGTCTGTGATGTAGAAGATTTCTGACAATTCTCCCCCAGTTTGCCTGAATGTCTTTTTTTGTGCTAGCCCACTAGGTTTGTGTTTTGTATTTGTTAGTTTTCCATTGCCCCGTTTGACTTGATGGTCTATGGTGCATTATTTTACATTAGTGTCTACTAGAGTTGTGTTCTGTCGTTCTGCATTGCCTCATTTGACGTGATGGTCAATGGTGCGTCGTTCTACACCACTATTTACCTGTTCATCACTCTATCTTTAATGAGGAGTTCATTACTCTCTTAAGTCAGCATGGAGATGGATGACTTGCCACTACATCTTACCATCTGTCTACTGAATTTTTTAAATTCTCGATCTAATGATAGTCAGCTGGACATTTGGAGATCGATGTGAACTGTTTTTGTCTTTCCTTGCTTGCGCACTACTTGTCATGTGTTTTTCTCTTTTGTGAAGCTTTGGCGGCATGCAGCGAGACTGAAGTTGGGAGTCATACCTTGCGACAAAGCAATATTTGGTTCACAGTAACACCTCGGTAACATTTAAGAGCTAAAAAAGCACCAGAATGTTCGAGAGATTAAATAAAAGTGTACTGTGGAACACCGCCCGTGCACTGTTTGAAGTTTCCAAATATTTGCACACTAGGTTAGAAATATTTCCTAAAATCCAATACACATGCTGAAAAGGTGCTTTCACTTAAAGCATGTGTTTTACGTGTGCGTGGGAGGGGTGACAAAAAGCAAGCACTCTTGTGAAATAAAATCTTCGCTATGCTATCCCAGCCTCAACGTTATCGCTGGGGTTAGCGATGACGGCCAACGTGCTTGCAAAATTACCAGATTCAGCACTACAGGATTCATTCCACATCGAAGTCAGCATCCAGAAATTTTTCATCCAAAATTTGATTTTTTGTACGGTAGGCGGAGGGGCTTGAGCCAGAAGTTTGATAAAGTGACACAAATGGTGCAAATTTAGGACACACCCGAGTTCCACTTGTCCAGTAATCATATGCTAGCTGGTATGCGGTTAATTTACCACCTGAAGAAAGCACTTTGGCTCGCTTTATTTTCTTGACAACAATATTGGTTGTGACCACTCTACATTAAATAAGACTAGATTAGACCATTAGATTCGCAATAATTATTCAGGTGGTGTCCTCAGCAGTAGCAGCTTGTACCTCTGATGATCTTGCCTAGGACACCATTTGCTTTGGGTGGTCTCAGCTACAACAAAACACATTGCCTTCACACTTTTATTCATGAAATACCGAGCAATTTTAGCCCTTTTATTACTGTTTTAAGCCCGCCACATGGTAGCCTCTTTCGCAAACTCACCTTAAAATAGATAGTTTAATAATTACTCGCTGCCGGTAACAGCACCAAATCTCAAAACAAGCTAGTACGTACTGTGCAAAAGACAGCAGCACCTATGAATGAGTTTGCCTCAAAAAGACTGACACCGTTTTATAAACAACACAGAGCAAAAGTTTGTACAGTCAAACCTCCTCACAACTGCCTCCGCTTGTGAACTAACAGCTATAAATAAGTAAGTACAACAATAATTAGAGTATATTTTGGGTGATAAAAGACCACGTGCTATGGGCATCAGTTGTGACCGCAGGACCATCAAGGCTGTTAGTACAACTCAACTCAACTGTACAATATGAAACCACTCTGTAGGGCCACCACTAAAAGAAGAACCATTGTGACCGTTCGAAACACCGTTACAACAGTTTTGTAAACCGCTCAGGCCTTTGAAATCTATCTCACCAGAATTGGATTGGCAAAAAAAAAGCGAGAATATGTTCAGGGCAGTGATGCTAGAAAGGTGACTGAGAAAGAAATTCTGTACGTTCAATCCATCTTCATTACAAGCACTCCAAAACATTTGAACATCACCATAATCGAATTAATAAAGGTAATATAAAAATTCACACGCATCTATAAACGCACTTTCAGTGTGTCTTGGGTTCCATAAATACGTCAACAATACAATTTGAACTCTGGCAGCTATATGTGTAGTTAAAGGCCATCAGCGTGCACTAACCAACAGAGTATCACTTTACGATACTACACATCACCACGACCGGTTCAAAGCGCAAAGAAGATGAGGCAAACGCTAGGATTGCTTCTTCTTTGATTCCCAGTCCATGACGTCCATCGAGACGTGGCAACCGCAGTACATGACGAGTAGCGTTGGCACCAAGGGAAGTGGAAAGCCTGGAACACACACATGCAAAAATGAAAGCCAGCTTTAAAAACTTTTGAGATTGTGTTGTTGTGCTTTTGTATACTTGCACTATAGCGTGTTTTCGTGCGTATAACCCACACCAAAAATGAGAAAATGTCAGAGGTGAACTAGAGGTGCGGATTATATGTGAGGTATTATTTCCTTTGGTGCAGTTTCCCCGCAATGCACGTTGGACCGTGATGCCCCTGCAGCAGTAATAGCGACTAGGCCACTGTTATCCCATTGACAGCGCTTATTTTGCACACGCAACTCAACAATATACCAACCTGAAAAAATGTATGCGGCAAGTCCTCTAGTTACGTAGTCAGATCGGTAAGTTCTTTTGCATACACAAATGTGTAATGTTGCTTGAGTGGTAGATTTGGTCCATCTTCTTATGTACAAAATATGCGGGCAATACGAGGGGATGTACTTTTTTATTCGTCAATGGAAAGTGGGGGTGCGGGTTATACGTGCGAAAATACTGCCGCGAACCATGCATTGGGTTTGTTTATTTGTGTTTTGCTTTTACCGTCCGGCTGCGCCGGTCTGTGTTATCTCCGTGCCAAGGGAAGCGCGTGTTCCATTCTTTCTTTCTGTGCCGCATGTGTTATCTGTTCAGATAGGGAGAGCATTCCGATCTAACGTGAACATCCCGGAATAATCTTCTTGCATCTACAATGTTCTCGATGCGAATCGACGGTTCCAGAACCACGCGCGCCGAAAGATAAAAAGCCTGCAGAGCAGACGCCGGGGCATTCGATTCTGCGACGCTCGCCGACGCACGTACGTCACTTTGTTGACCACTGCTTCGCCGCCTCTGTATTCTTTTCAGTTGTTAGGGGAGCACAAGTTCGCTCCAATAAACTTGTTTCTTTTCCAAACAACTGCTTCGTCCTTGGCTACGTGACAATACGGTACTTACACTGTACAGGATGTACAGTATCACTACATTGCAGTGCATTATAAAAATTAAATTCATGTTGTTCGTACTGGAAAAGGTACCCAGAAGCAACTGCAAAGCGGGGATTATATTGCCATGTCATTAAAAGGCGGGCAGTTTAAAAGTAGACCATTTTTTCATGCCTTGCACTTCCCTATGCACACAGTTTCCTTCCTACAACTGATATGAACACCTACGGAACAGTGGTTTACATTGTTTTTTATTTTTGTTAATCTCAGCTTATCAGTTATCAGGATATATACTCCCATTAAACTAAAACTGAAGCAATGTGGTACGGCACCCCGTAAGGTAAAAGTTACCCCCACCTAAAATTTAATCGTGTCATGAAAGCTAGAAGCAACACCGCAACTTCTGTGCATTTATTTTATGCCACAGAGAAATATCGCAAAGCCTTTTGAACAAGCCTTTTATTTTTCTACAGGCTATTCTTACTGAAGCATGCTTGAGAGATTGTAAATTTCAGTTTTCTCATTGCAAAAACGCCAACTGTTCGCTTCGATTTACAACTACACGAACACAATCATTTTTTGCTTCACACTCACTTTGAAACCAAACACACTTTTGAACATTTGTTACAGTAGACACAAGTACATAAAATTATACTTTGTAGAGAAGAAAAAAAAAATCAGAACAGCCCCTTTCTTAAGACGAAGATGGTTAAAACGCGAAGCTGCTTCGACTGTGTCGGACTGACCCAGGTTCGCTTCCGACCAGGGGAGGCGTTTCTTTCTTGAGACATCCGATGTGCCTTCACTTATCATCATCATCGTCGTCATTTTGTGAAACCAGCTGTGTAAAGTTGGCTTTCCTGCGGTGCATTTTGGTAACGGGACGGTGAGGCGTAGAAAAGCTCCGCTTTAAAAATGAACCCTCGAAAAACAAATAAAAATTTACTGTTTGCCACAAACAAGATATAGTTGGCCATTGAATGTATCACGCCTTGAGTGTTTGCGCCTGCCTGCCATACACGTGCACTGGCTTCCTACCCCCTAACGGCAGCAGGCTTTCCCGCAATACATCGGTGTCGTGCGGCTAAACACGGCAAAAGGAAGGTGCTTTCGGAGTGCCCCTTATCTCCTCAGCATTTATTTTTCAGAAAATGGCACACAATTGCTACCGTTAGCTCCGCTCATGCGCAATTTCTCCTTCTAGATCTTCGCTACGATGTTTGTTGATAAACGTGAGTATGACTATTTTTTTAAACGTTCATTAAAGCAACAGCTCAACTTTTTGAGGCGCGCCTCAGTTGCTCTCTGTGCCTGGAACCAACCAAGTGAACCGAAACGCATTAAGCACTCACCTACACATAAGATTTATGCACATTCGTGCCCATTAGAAGCTTGCCCAAAGTGGCCAGGAATTGAACTTTGCGACATTTTCACCAGCAGCAAAATGTCCTGGCCCCGTCACCACCAACGGTAACTGATCATCATCAACAGCAGCAGCAGCAGCAGCCGCCCACTGCTGGACGAAGGCCTCTACCATGAACTTCTGACCACTTCACTTTTTTATGCAACAAACTTTGCCCCACATTTTCTTATCTTGTCTCTCAAACGAGCTGTCTCTCTTCCTTAACTAGTATTGGTCTTTCGTACCTCAGTAGCCAGACAGTCCACAGGATAGTCCCTTTACATCACATGCCCAGCCAAACTCCACTTTTCTTTTCTTCGTTTAATTAAGCGAGAGTATGTCCTGCATAAATTTGTTCCACAATTCAAAGCACTTGTTCGCTACCTGTAAGCATTACATCTACCATTCTCCTTTGCATAGGTTAACCTAGTAGGGCCAAATTTCGAAGTATGTACTAACCGTAACAACAAAGAGTACAAGAACATGCAACAAATTTTTACAATTAAGGTAACAAAAATGGAGCAGCAAAGAGATTAAAAAGAAAAAGAAAAGGCACGCATGTCGGCCGAATGCTCCCTCAAGAGATGTGAGTGATGTGCCAAAGAGGTCTCCATAACCAAACACTGCCAAACGTTTGTTCCTCTTTCAGAGCAACTTACTCCTGCCTCTCAGGGAAAGTGACTTACGAGGTCCACAGGTGTGCGATCTATTCTCCACATGAGCAGGAATTGATTCAGCAAGGCCATGGATGTACGATTACACCCATTATACGTCATCCCTTTTCTCCCGAAAGAGGAATGAGCCACACTTTGCTTCCCGTATCCACGAGTAAGTACTACGTCCTACTCAGTACCAAGCACGAGTTTCCTCACCACATACGACTTTTCTGAAGAAGACCAGTCCGACGTCCACGTTGCTCAAGAAGAATACGCAGGAGAACATGGAGAAGAGGAAATGCGGAGCCGAAACGGCGGCCCTGAGACATCGCAGACGCATTCCCGACAAGTACTTCTCCTGGAAGAAGATGAAGGTAGTGATGTCGGGTATATATAAGAACACACTTGAGACACTTAAGTAGGCTTACGTGCTTCAAAGGCGAAGAAAGCCTTGCAGTACTTCTCAAAGACTTCCACGCTGCTAATCTTTTAATGTGAATCACTTTTACCGGAACACTGCTGACACCTCGGATGCGGTTGCAAACTCCTCAACAATACATTGTGTCTCTAGGGTTGGCTCTTCAACTGTGAGTTTCGGACTGACCACAGAGTGACCGAGGCACAGCCAGATATCTGTTTCTCACATACATCCCAGCAACAAGCAGAACCCTTGGATTACTTGTGCACTATCTGCGGCGAGCCCAAGAGAGACAGTCTCTTGGGTACTGCTCAGATAATATGAGCTTGGCTGACAACCTCACATGATAAATGCACGTTAAACCGCATTACGATCACTCTGGGTCGACAGCTGATGACACAAATTCAGCCAATCAGTCAATGACAATAGCACTTGCACCAAGCTGGTAGTGGATAGCTGCAGCCGTTTTCAAGTCTCGTCACAACAGCGCAAGAAAAGTCCTTCAAAGAGAAGGCACGCCGTCCAGTGATGAAGGAGACAAGTAGGGGTGTCCGAATACAGTTAATAAACCTCGCGATAACGAAATCCTTCTATAGTCAAACTCCGCTACAACGAACTCCGCTACAACGAAATTCCCGCTTCAACGAAGGTTTTTCGATTCCCCGCCCGCATCCCATAGGCCCCAATGTATTAAAACTCCCTCCACAACGAACCACTTTTTTTATTGTTCTCCCTGTTCAACGAAATTTTCCCGGGACACAAGTCACTCGATCTGCAACGGACTGAACCACTCTAACTAATTTTGATAAGTTATAACAATGTAAATTATTAGTAGCAACATTTTCTTCGAACATCCGGACATCGAGAAGCTGCCGCTTCTCGATGTCTGGATTACCGGTGCCGACGGCGCTCAAAAGCGGCGGCGGCTAAGGTCCCTTAGCGGCGGCGGCGGCGGCGGAGGAGGAGGAAACTGCTTCTCGCCCTTTCTCGCGCTCACCCGGCACCCGCCGGCGGGGCCCGCCGGCGAGAGCACTGATCTTGCGGCTCACGTGACCGGGGCCCCCTGAATGGATAGCCGTTTGCGCAAAGCGGCGCCTTAGAGTTAGCTCGGTACTCCTGCACGCTTCGCTTCATCAGCTACGACCCGTGCTTTTTTTTTCTCGGTCTCGTCTGCGGTTGCCTATGGCGGTGCCACACAGCAAGAAACGGAAGTTTATCCGTGACCGCAAATATCCGTGACCGCAAATTAAAATATAAACTCCGCGCTGTGATTTCACGACGCCTGCTTTTGCGCGGATCTCCACGAGTACGACGCGCATATTACAACGCTGGTCTAAGCGCCGCGAGACGCGTTGTGACCTCAAATTACGATATAAACTCCGTGCTATAAGAAGGGTGCTATTTTTGGCGGAGCGAGCTCCAAGCAAGTTGGCAACATTGGGGCGAAAAGGTAGGTGGGAGATTTCACGACGCCAGATAGACGCCTGCCCTGTTTTCTTTATTTACTGATTTTTCCGCGACAACGAAATTCTCGCTACAACGAAATTTTTCGCGATCCCCGTGAATTTCGTTGTAGCGGAGTTTGACTGTAGTACGAAATTCTTGCAGCAACAAAATATTTTCGAATCCCCGGCAAACGTCCGTACAAGCCCATGTATTTCATATCTCGCGGCAACAAAATGTTTTTGGAAAGCTATCCTGCGTAAACAAGTCCGGTTGGAATTTTATCTACCCATTTGAAGCTGACAGTGTCCAAAAAGTGCTAAAATGCGTTTTTTTTCCCCCCGACTCAAAGTGCATAAATGTCTGCCACAGCATGCTTGCATGGCTGCTGCCATATTTGTTTACATAAAAGACCATGCAACAACTGTGAAGGCAGCCTCGCAGCGACACCACCAGGGGGAGACACATGGTCACTCACAGTGCGTCTTGCTTGGGCTACGCTAGCCAGCTACCGCAGAACAGCGTGTGTGTGTTCGTTGTGTGTGCGGTAATCGGCACGTCTGCTCTTGATGATGATGATGATGCTAGGTTTTCTTGGTGCAAGGGCATCAAGGCCAAAGAGCGCCAGTACTACGATGAGGATTTGCCTTGTTTCTCTAAAGACCACTGGTTGGCCTCCACATAAAGGCTTAAAATAGGACTAGTTCGGAATGCCAGTTGTAGGCCTAGGTGGTACACAGGATCTAACATCCTTAGTGCTGTCTTTGGCGCGTACTGATACACAAGACATTTGTAATCCATGCGTGATCTTACAAGACTTGTAAATAAGGCCAGTAGACACTTCGTGTCAGTACCCCATTACTGGTGTGAGAGGACTTTCAGAATGTTGACAGCGCCCAGGCATTTCATTCGGAGGCGCTTGATGCGTGCGATAAACGAGAGTTTGTCATCAAGTACAGCACCTAGGAACTTGTGCTCTTTTTTTACAGTTATGGGTGTCTCATTAAGTGTAATGACAGGGTCTGGGCAAATCCCCCGTTGTCTAGAGAAAACCACGCATGAGCTTTTGTCCGGATTGAAACAGATACCATTTTCATCTGCCCATTTCATAAGTTTGTCTGTAGCTAGTTGGATCTGCCTCTCACAGATGGACATATTGCATGACTTACAAGGCAATGTGAGCATCGTCAACATACAGTGAGTAGGAGACAGAGCACAGAAGTGAAGTTCCTAAAGAGTTCATCTTCACAATAAACAGAGTGCAGCTCAGCACGCAACCCTGTGGCACTCCGTTTTTTTGAATAAACTTCTTGGATAGTACATTCCCAACTCTAACTTGAAAGGTCCGCTCCGAGAGGTAGTCTCTTAAGCAGGTCAGCATGTTCCTGCAAACACCAATACGCTACAGATCCCGAAGAATACCATAACACCATGCTGTGTCACAGGCTTTCTGCAGATCAAAGAAAATGCTCCGTCGTGGACCTCCCAGAGCGAAACCCCACCTGGCGATTTTCAATAATACCATTGTACTCAAGAAAGTACATGAGGCGGCGGTTAATCATTTTTTTCCAAGACTTTGCATAAGCAACTGGTCAAAGCGACTGGGTTAAAACTTGTTGCAAGTGCTGGGTCTTTCCCCTCCTTCAGAACCGGCACCACAATAGCTTCTTCCCACGCTTTTGGAAATTGTCCTTCATGGCGTATCCTGTCAAACAACAGCAAAAGTGATTCAAGCGTGGCATCGTGAAGGTGCTTAATCATAGTATATGTTATTTGGTCTGCATCTGGTGCTGATTTCCCGCAAGTGGCAAGGGAAACTTTCAGCTGGTAAAGGGCAATTATACTCGACATCAGACTGCCTTTTTGTCACGTATGATCTTTCGTTCTTCTGACTGTTTTTGTCTCAGGAAATTACTTGAATAGTGAGCTGAGCCTGATAATAATACTCAAAATGCTCACCTAAAGCATTCGCTTGGTTTTGTAAAGTGTCTCCACCTGTGCTGACCAGAGGGTGCGTAACTGTGTTGCTTCCTCGGAGTGCTGCTTTAATTCTTCTCCATACTTTCCGCGTATCAGTATATGATGTGAGATTGACAACACAAACTTATTCCAGCTTTCTCTTTTTGCAATACGACCAATCTGCCTGCCATTGGCCTTTGCCCGCTTGAAAAGTAACAGGTTTTTGGTCGTCGGGTACCTACGCAAGACACCCCACGCCTTATTCTGTTCCTTACGGGCCTTCCTGCAATCATCCTTCCGCCAAGGATTTGGCTTAGTCGCCCTACGAGAAGAAGTCTGTGGAATGGAGTTAAGTGCTGCTTCGATTATGTGGTTAGGCTATTGTTAGGCCACATTTGAGCAGGAGGTTGCGAGAGAGTGCTGTACTGAGATAAAAAGGCGTTCACACCAAAACAGCCTGCTCTTGGCCCATCATAGCCAAACACAACAGAGGTGGTGTTAAAGTGGCCTTGTGTGTTGGGCCGTGATGGCCCTACAGCAGTAATAGCAACTAAGCCACTGTTATCCCATTGACAGTGCTTATTTTGCACACACCGCTCAACAACATACCAAATGAAAAAAATGTACGCGGCAAATCGTCTAGTTACATAGTCGGCTAGGTAAGTTCTTTTGCATAAACAAATGTGTAATGTTTAGGGATGGGCGAATATAGATTTTGAGGTTCGAAGCGAATTCGAAGCGAATAGTGATTTGGTCGAATAATTTCGAATCGAATAGTTCGAATAGTACATATTGCAAATCACAGACAAATGAGCAACTTGTGACCTGACTAATGTACACAGTTTTTTCTAATAATTAGAACTCACGTAGGCACAGCATTGTGTAAAATTATTACCAGTTGAACATTTATTGCAAAGTCTTACACACAGCTTTCCTTTGCTGTATTCACAAGTTTTCATGAAGAAATGCCTGTTGCGCCACATGCTCTGGTGCATCAGTTTCCGCCGGCTGCTCATTCACAAGTTTAAGCGCCACCTAGAAACTCGCAGAGTTAAGCGCCGCCTAGAAGCTCCGCTAAAAAAAAAAGTATTGTAGCCACTAGTATCCTCGGCCGTAGCCGAGTAAAGCGCAAGTGGCAACGTTTTTAGATTAATCTAAAAACGTTGGCAAGTGGCTGGCCGCCATTTTGAATAGGCTCGCTTAGTGCGGCGTCACTATGTGCGGCGTACTGCCGCACTGAGCGAGCCTATTCAAAATGACGGCATGCCTATTCAAAATGGCGGTCTGCTGGCTTGGTGCCGCTATGTTCGGAGCGGTGTCGTTTCAGTGCCGCCTTTTTTTTTAACCTAAAGTGTGCTGGCGGCCGAGAGCTTCGTCGAACCTCTAGGCAAGGCAGCAACTCGGCAGTGCCGGCACTGATAATAGAAATGTCCGCGTTGGTGGGTCTTGAGCCAAGCCTGGGGTAACTCTCGGAAAGCTTGACCAAAAAGCTTGGCTTTTAGCTGCCTATTCGGGAGCATCGAATAATTCGAAAATATCGAATACCTGCATTCGGATCGAAGCGAATAACAAATAGAGAGCTATTCGATCGAATATTCGACAATACCGAATATTCGCCCATCCCTAGTAATGTTGCTTGACTAGTAGCTGTGGTCCATCCTTTTATGTATAAGATATGCGGGCAATATGCGGGGATATATTTTTTTTTATTCACCAATGGAAAGTGGGGTGTGTGAGTTAATGCAGAGGCGGGTTATTCGCGCGAAAATTCGGTAACTCTGCACTTGTCAGTGCTATCTTCCCTTCCTCGACAAGGGCCACTGATTCGTACAATGATGGCTGCTTTATGTTGTGATGATAAAAAAAACTTCCGCTTTTGGGCTGCCAGAGGCATCTTATAGGGGCCCGAACGTGGGACAGGTGGCGCTGCTGGCGCCGTTCAACAGCGCCACCAGCGGAAGAAAATCGCAAAACTGAACTGGGTATTTCCTGGCGTGTGAATGTGGAGCACCGTGTTTACGTGCAGTTTAAAAGTGCAACCGCTCGTTACCGTGATGATGTTGGTCACGTGACACGCACATTTTTTGCCAGAAACTGGGTCCGGGCGACGCGCGTTCATTTTAATTACGTAAAATTTGGTTAATTAATTAATTAGTGGTCATTGACTGGGTAAAGTCAAATTGATGTCATTAGGGCATGTGAGGTATCAAATTGAAGGTCTTAATGAGTGGAATCACGTGGGACAAGTTAAAAATTGCTTCCTGGTCATAGTCATGAGATAGTCATGTGAGTCATAGATTGGGTTAAAAGTCAAAGTGGTGCCACTAGGGCTTTTGGGGTATCGAATTAAAGGTCTCGATTAGGGGAATCATGGGGCACAAATTAAAATTAGCTTCCTGGTCATAGTCATGAGACAGTTATGTGAGTCATTGATTGGGTTAAAAGTCACAGTGGTGCCACTAGGGCTTGTGGGGTATCAAATTAAAGGTCTCGATGAGTGGAATCGCGTGGGACAAGTTAAAAATTGCTTCCTGGTCATAGTCATGAGACAGTCATGTGAGTCATGGATTAGGTTAAAAGTCAATGTGAGGCCACTACGGGTTGTGAGGTATCAAATTAAAGGTCTTAATGAGTGGAATCGCGTGGGACAAGTTAAAAATTGCTTCCTGGTCATAGTCATGAGACAGTCATGTGAGTCATAGATTGGGTTAAAAGTCAAAATGGTGCCACTAGGGCTTGTGAGGTATCAAATTAAAGGTCTCGATGAGTGTAATCATGGGACACAAAGTAAAATTCGCTTCGTGGTCATGGTCATGAGACAGTCATGCGAGTCATTGATTGGGTTAACAGTCAATGTGAGGCCACTAGGGCTTGTGAGGTATCAAATTAATGGTCTTAATGAGTGGAATCACGTGGGACAAGTTAAAAATTGCTTCCTGGTCATAGTCATGAGACAGTCATGTGAGTCATTGATTGGGTTAACAGTCAATGTGAGGCCACTAGGGCTTGTGAGGTATCAAATTAATGGTCTTAATGAGTGGAATCACGTGGGACAAGTTAAAAATTGCTTCCTGGTCATAGTCATGAGACAGTCATGTGAGTCATAGATTGGGTTAAAAGTCAAAGTGGTGCCACTAGGGCTTGTGGGGTATCATATTAAAGGTCTCGATGAGTATAATCGCATGGGACAAGTTAAAAATTGCTTCCTGGTCATAGTCATGAGAGTCATGTGAGTCATGGAATAGGTTAAAAGTCAATGTGAGGCCACTAGGGGTTGTGAGGTATCAAATTAAAGGTCTTAATGAGTGGAATCACGTGGGACAAGTTAAAAATTGCTTCCTGGTCATAGTCATGAGACAGTCATATGAGTCATAGATTGGGTTAAAAGTCAAAATGGTGCCACTAGGGCTTGTGAGGTATCAAATTAAATGTCTCGATGAGTGGAATCATGGGGCACAAAGTAAAATTGGCGTCCTGGTCATAGTCATGAGACAGTCATGTGAGTCATGGATTAGGTTAAAAGTCAAAATGGTGCCACTAGGGCTTGTGAGGTATCAAATTAAAGCTCTTAATGAGTGGAATCACGTGGGATAAGTTAAAAATTGTTTCCTGGTCATAGTCATGAGACAGTCATATGAGTCATAGAGTGGGTTAAAAGTCAAAGTGGTGCCACTAGGGCTTGTGAGGTATCAAATTAAAGGTCTCGATGAGGGGAATCACGTGAGACAAGTTAAAAATTGCTTTCTTGTTATAGTCATGAGACAGTCACGTGAGTCACAAATTGGGTAAAAGTCAATGTGAGGCCACTAGGGGTTGTGAGGTATCAAATTAAAGGTCTTAATGAGTGGAATCACGTGGGACAAGTTAAAAATTGCTTCCTGGTCATAGTCATGAGACAGTCATATGAGTCATAGATTGGGTTAAAAGTCGAAATGGTGCCACTAGGGCTTGTGAGGTATCAAATTAAAGGTCTCGATGAGTGGAATCATGGGGCACAAAGTAAAATTCGCTTCCTGGTCATAGTCATGAGACAGTCATGTGAGTCATGGATTAGGTTAAAAGTCAAAATGGTGCCACTAGGGCTTGTGAGGTATCAAATTAAAGCTCTTAATGAGTGGAATCACGTGGGACAAGTTAAAAATTGCTTCCTGGTCATAGTCATGAGACAGTCATGTGAGTCATGGATTGGGTTAAAAGTCAAAGTGGTGCCACTAGGGCTTGTGAGGTATCAAATTAAAGGTCTCGATGAGGGGAATCACGTGAGACAAGTTAAAAATTGCTTTCTTGTTATAGTCATGAGACAGTCACGTGAGTCACAAATTGGGTAAAAGTCAATGTGAGGCCACTAGGGGTTGTGAGGTATCAAATTAAAGGTCTTAATGAGTGGAATCACGTGGGACAAGTTAAAAATTGCTTCCTGGTCATAGTCATGAGACAGTCATATGAGTCATAGATTGGGTTAAAAGTCGAAATGGTGCCACTAGGGCTTGTGAGGTATCAAATTAAAGGTCTCGATGAGTGGAATCATGGGGCACAAAGTAAAATTCGCTTCCTGGTCATAGTCATGAGACAGTCATGTGAGTCATGGATTAGGTTAAAAGTCAAAATGGTGCCACTAGGGCTTGTGAGGTATCAAATTAAAGCTCTTAATGAGTGGAATCACGTGGGACAAGTTAAAAATTGCTTCCTGGTCATAGTCATGAGACAGTCATATGAGTCATAGATTGGGTTAAAAGTCAAAGTGGTGCCACTAGGGCTTGTGAGGTATCAAATTAAAGGTCTCGATGAGGGGAATCACGTGGGACAAATTAAAAATTGCTTTCTTGTTATAGTCATGAGATAGTCACGTGAGTCACAAATTGGGTAAAAGTCAAAGTGGTTCCACTAGGGCTCGTGAGGTATCAAAATAAAGGCCTCGATGAGGGGAATCATGGACAAATTAAAAGTCGCTTACTGGTTATAGTCATGAGATGGTAACGTGAGTCACAAATTGGTTTAAAAGTCAAAGTGGTGCCAGTAGGGGTTGTGAGGTATCAAATTAAAGGTCTCGATGAGGAGAATCACATGTGACAAATTAAAAATTGCTTCCTAGTTATACTCATGAGATAGTCACGTGAGTCATAGGTTGGGTTAAACGTGAGTGTGACGCTACTGGGGCTTGGGGGAGATCAAATGAAAGGTCTCCATCTAGAATGTTTTCATACAATCTATTTTTTGAAAAGATAACGAAGGAATATCTTTAAATAAAGTTAGAAAGATCACCAGGTTAGGTGACATCAGTTGATATTACAAGCCGACATAAGTCCGCGAAGAATCCGTATTAGGGTACAGCGCACATTGTGGGCGCGATTTTATCTTTACATAGTACTTGTTTGCCTTTCTTTATTTTAAACACAATATGAAGGGGAAATATGTTTGGTGACACTTTTTAGAAACCGTATTTTTTGGTGTATTAGTGAACTTTCTTCACTGTTGATGCGGCACTGCTGTCGAGGCCACTCTATTCGCCGCTGAATGAGCTCCCGAACCACGGTTCGCCGCTAAATATCATTCATCTCAAACGTCCTTCGGTGTTGTGGTGTAGCGCTGAAACATTGACATAAAGCAAATGTCATTCGCTCGAAAGATAATTTGATCTGCCGTCTGGGAGTTGTATAACATATGCTACACAGTTTCGATCGTAATCCATATTATTGCTCATAAAATAAAATAATATTGATAAGGTGCAGCATTTCTATGGCAGCCGCTTGTGTAACCAAGGTAATGCGGCCTTCGCAGAACACCTCGTGCCAATACACGGCTTGCACACCGTCCGCGCTGGCCGGTTGCATAATGTAGTTGGCCCAAGCGGGGCGCGATGGTGAAGTAACACAAGGGTGAGGAGGGAACGCAGTGGGAACTTCACATGTGTTGCTGTCAGCCCACCCCGGAAAATATTTGTACGGGGTTCTTTCTAAATGCGGGCTGATTTTTCTGAGCCACTGCAAAAACTGTTACTCGGATTTGGGCATATATACTGTAACAGTCGAATGAAGTGAGCCTCAAAGCTAAGCTATGTGATGAGGTACAAGATGTCTAGCGGAGCTGCAGAAGGATGATCGTTACAATGATAATCATAGCCACTTCTTTGTCTGCGCCACGAATTGATACGGTATTGGAATGACAGTGGGCGGATGAGTATTCATGTTCTGGAACCACACTTGTGGCAAAAATGGATCTATTGCCCTAAGCGTAAATGCAAGTAGGGTGCCATAAGCCCGCTCTATATGGTGCGAATTGACAAACGAATTCGCAGCTGCGGTGTCGCTAGTGCGGCAATATGTCGTTTTGCGGGACAAGCTGAAACAATCCAAGTGATCAATTTTCGTTGCTGCCGAAGCTACAAAATTGCTTCCACAGGAGAAGACGAAGCGAGAAGCGACTTAAGGAGAACCAAAGGGAGAATGGGCTCAAAATACAGGAACAAGTGAACACTCCTAAAGATGGCGTTACCGGTTGCACGAAAGAGGTGGTCACAGCCTCTCCTAAACTTTCCTTATTTTTATGGTGGAATAGTTTACAAATCGTGGTGCCAGTGTTCAGATAGTTGTGAATAGTTGTACCGAGACGACACAAACAGGTATCTGTATATTGGAATACATGCATGTCGATTTATTCATTACACTTTTAAGGAGCAGAAAAGACATATAGTGCTGTCACGTTAAAAGAGTAACCCTTCGAAACGTCTTGCAGGGCGCATCATGGCGCTGTTGCGCCGCGCATTCCCTAAGAAGTGGGTGACGTCGCCACGAGTATTCTTGGGGACAGTCATTCTGGACGGCGCATCACGTGACTGGCGTTACTCGTTCTGTCGGTGGCTTGCAACATACTCTCTAGAGCATGAAGTCGTTTATAACAAATTTCACTACAGGAAAGTCTGGCGCTGCAATCAGGTGCCGTCATGGGACTGCTGGAAAATATTATATTTTTACTTCACCGGCCTTTCAAATTCATCAGCTTCATGATTGACAACTCTTTTCCCGACGGTGGCTCGAGTTTCTTTTCCCCCTAGCAGCACGACGCTCCCTATCCCCTACTTTGGAGCAAGCACTGCTTGCTTTCTTGAGGCGCTGTGTGTTGCTTTTTGGGGGGGCTGTTAATTCGCGCCAAAGAGCCATAGAAAAAAGAGCTCTGAACAGATGCAGCGAACGAAGGAGAGTAGGATCAAATTGAGCAAACTTCGACTGCATCTATGGTGCTGGAGGGGGAGCGGAAGAGACCAGGGTGGGGGGGACACAGGGGGGTTTTACAGGCTCGGATGGCAGACGACTACTGTCTTTCGATGGCATTTGCACCAAAGGACGGAGATATAGGGCCTTTTTAAATTCAAGTTATGAGAGTTTACGCGCCGCGGCTGTGCACCTGGGCCACGAGGGCTCTGGATTACTTTTGAGCACCTGCGCACCTTTAACGCGCGACGAAATCTCGACATACGATCGCCTTTTTTTCTCCTCCATAAGAAAAGCAGAGATCGCGAACGGGATCATACCCGCGTCCTTGGGCTCAGCAGCATAACTGAGCCACTGCAGCGGGTGCTATTTTCAGTTACTGCTGTAAGACTGCCAGGGGATGTAAAAGGCTTCCGAAGCGCGCTGGTTCGTCATGTGTATATTTGTTTACTACCATAAAAAAGTAAAGCACCATAGATATGTTTACCATCCTGGTACATTATTGTGTTGGTGCTACGTACGTTGCTTCACATGGCATATCAGCCACAAGTAACAAAGTAGCAATAAACAAACAAAACAAATGAATATATTTATTTTTTATATATAAGACAAAAGCTTCATTTCAAATTGCAAGGAGATGCCACCACAGTAGAGTTGTAATTTCCATCAAATAGTGAAGGGCGTGAAAAAAATTTTCTTTTCATGTTTTTTTAGAAAAATATCGGAAATAGAAAAAACACGATTCCAAACATATTAAAAGCTCGACATGCTTTTAAAGGGCTGCTGAAGAGCTTTTCAAAACATTTGTTGGTAGCATTCCTTTATAGTTTTCTTGACGCTAAATCAGGAAAAGGTGTTTATTGATTGTGAAAATACACCCAAACAGCATTTTTTTTTCGCGAAAGCAAATGACCCCTGCCCAATGTGCGGTAAGAGATGTGGCTTCCTTTCGCGATCGGGCCCCGGTAGATAACGTCCTATTCGAAAGCACCGGAGCTGCGTCGACCAGTCAGCATGCAGAGCTCATTCTGTTCTCATTCCGAAACGGGTCAGAAAGTCCCCAGTAATATTGAAGACGCACAAATTCTTCCCTTAGAATAGGGGAGCTTGAAAGAAGCACAAACTGAACAAGTCTGCTCGCGGCGAGCTTAAAAAACGAATTTTCCCCGAACGACTCATGGCTGACTTTAGACTTTGGGATGCCGGGATCTTGTGCAGATATGCTATTGTCGCTTTCACTACCAGCGCGAACACACATTCCTAGCACACTTTTCAACACCCCATCAGCCCCCATCTCGAATGTGCAACTTGCTTTTTACATTCGGGAGGGCGATAACAAGCTCTAGGGCATCACTTTGACTTTTACCCCAATCTATGACTCACGTCACTATCCCATGAATATAAGCAGGAAGCAATATTTAATTTGTCCCACGTAATTTCTCCTAATCAACACCTTTAATTTGATACCTCGGAAGCCCTAGTGGCACCACTTTAACTTTTAACCCAATCTATAACTCACGTGACTAGCTCGTGACTATAACCAGGATGCAATTTCTAATTTGTCCATGATTCCCCTCATCGAGACCTTTATTTTGATACCTCACGAGGCCTAGTGGCACCACTTTGACTTTTACCCAATTTGTGACTCACGTGACTATCTCATGACTATAACAAGAAAGCAATTTTTAATTTCTCCCACGTGATTCCCCTAATGGAGGCCTTTAATTTGATACCTCACAAGCCCTGGTGGCATCACTTTGACTTTTAACCTAATGCATGACTCACATGACTGTCTCATGACTATGACCAGGAAGCAATTTTTAACTTGTCCCACGCGATTCCTCTAATCGAGGCCTTTAATTTGATACCTCACAAGCCCTAGTGGCACCACTTTGACTTTTAACCCAATGTATGACTCACATGACTGTCTCATGACTTGACCAGGAAGCAATTTTTAACTTGTCCCACGCGATTCCTCTCCTCGAGACCTTTAATTTGATACCTCACAAGCCCTATTGGCCTCACATTGACTTTTAACCTAATCCATGACTCACATGTCTGTCTCATGACTATGACCAGGAAGCTATTTTTAACTTGTCCCCCATTATTCTACTCAGCGAGACCTTTAATTTGATACCTCACAAGCTCTAGTGGCACCACTTTGACTTTTAACCCAATGTATGACTCACATGACTATCTCATGACTATGACCAGGAAGCAATTTAACTTGTCCCACGTGATTCCACTCATTAAGACCTTTAATTTGATACCTCACAAGCCCTAGTGACCTCACATTGCCTTTTAACCTAATCCATGACTCACATGACTGTCTCATGACTATGGCCAGGAAGCGAATTTTACTTTGTGCCCCATGATTCCACTCATCGAGACCTTTAATTTGATACCTCACAAGCCCTAGTGGCACCATTTTGACTTTTAACCTAATCCATGACTCACATGACTGTCTCATGACTATGACCAGGAAGCAATTTTTAACTTGTCCCACGTGATTCCACTCATTAAGACCTTTAATTTGATACCTCACAAGCCCTAGTGACCTCACATTGCCTTTTAACCTAATCCATGACTCACATGACTGTCTCATGACTATGACCAGGAAGCAATTTTTAACTTGTCCCTCATTATTCTACTCAGCGAGACCTTTAATTTGATACCTCACAAGCCCTGGTGGCATCACTTTGACTTTTAACCTAATGCATGACTCACATGACTGTCTCATGACTATGACCAGGAAGCAATTTTTAACTTGCCCCACGCGATTCCTCTCATCGAGACCTTTAATTTGATACCTCGCAAGCCCTATTGGCCTCACATTGACTTTTAACCTAATCCATGACTCACATGACTGTCTCATGACTATGACCAGGAAGCAATTTTTAACTTGTCCCCCATTATTCTACTCAGCGAGACCTTTAATTTGATACCTCACAAGCCCTAGTCGCACCACTTTGACTTTTAACCCAATCCATGACTCACATGACTGTCTCATGACTATGACCAGGAAGCAATTTTTAACTTGTCCCACGCGATTCCTCTAATCGAGGCCTTTAATTTGATACCTCACAAGCCCTGGTGGCATCACTTTGACTTTTAACCCAATCCATGACTCACATGCCTGTCTCATGACTATGACAAGGAAGCAATTTTAAACTTATCCCACACGATTCCACTCATTAAAGGGGTCCTGAAATACCTTCCGCCGATGCATGGATGTACATGTACCCAAATAAAGCAATGTATTTGCAATCTCCTCCCGCAAGAATTTTGTTAAAGCGATGAGTATTAGCTGAGAAATCGTAAATCAAAAACCGCGCATTATCGTCGCTCCGCGTTTCCTCCTCCTTTCGACTTACTCTCCGCTGTTGACGGCGCGCGAGCTTTGCCTCCCATGATGCTGCGCTCCGCAGCGGTGACGTACTTCCGCTATTGCGCTGCTACGTCGTCTGCTACGGGCAAGCTTTGTTGACACCATGAATCCCGCACTTCGCTCAAGGCTGGAAAACCGAACGAAAAATCTGGCCGCATGTGTGCGGCGGCCTGGCCTTGCCCTTTCGCGGTGTTCGTTGGTGCAGTTGCTATCGGTGGCACGTGACTTTTTATCGGCGGCGAACTCGCAGCCGTACGGGGAAGATCGTGCGCTCGTTCCCTTTGATGCACCGACACTGTTTATCCAAAAAGTGCCGTATCAGATGTGGCCCCGCTGGTGCCGGGTCTTATTTTGCGGCGGTCGTAATTCCTGCCGGCGGCATGTGAAAAAGACATTTTAAATCGATACAGAACCCGTGCACAAAACCCTTCAATCAGTTGACCAGTTCAGCTTGGGGCGACGCGTGGTGGAGAGCGGCAACGTTGGCAAAGCATTCTCCACCGCGGCTCTGAGCTTTCTAGCGCTGGAGCGAGCGCCACTTCTTTGAGAATCTCAAACATCGGTTGCCTTGACAACAAGGCAAAAACCACTGTAGAACTCAGTTACAGTTGCGTGTTCCCGGTTCAGCTCGGGGCCCCACCTCGCGACATGTGGGCACTGCAGGCGTACCACCCACTCCCATTGGGAAGTGCGAGATGCGTTTGACATTACAGGAGGCGATGGTGTGTGTGTGTTGTGGACGTCTTTGTTTCGCGATGCAATGCGACGTTGTGCTTCTGCGGGTGGATAGTGCTTCCCATGGTCTGGATTATCTTTCTCGAGCGACGTACGACTCAACCTCGCATGGGGTATGTGCAGTGTGCCTGGCTAAAAGCCATCTCGGCTTGCGCGCCAGAGTTAAGTGACTTGCTGTTCGTCCCCGCAAACCGCGCGCGAGGTGAGTGCCGAAGTTACGACGGGCAGGAGGAGGCAACCCATCGTCTTTCAATCGCGGTTCAGACTTGCAACGCATGTTGTGACGTTGTGTTCGTTCGAAACCCATCTCTGGATTGTTTTGAAGTAGAATAAAATGTATGCGTCAAACCCGGGCATTCGGCTCAGGGCGTTCTCTGCGATTGCACGAAAGAAGTGCCACGGGGCTTCAACGCTTTCTTTACGGAACGTACTCAGGTAAGGGAATATCCATGTCGTGTTATGGCCGTGCTACATTTAATACAAACGGTTAAGCGTTTGTTTACACTTGTTTCGTTTGTCGTAAAATGTCCAAGCACTCCGGCACTCCGCTGGCAGATCAGCCGGCGAGCCGACGCTGAGCAGACGACTCATCTCTTTGCCGGAAGTGCGTGAAAAAGCCGCCCAATCGCAGGATGTCTAGCTCATGACGAACATCTGGGAATCGATGATGTAGACATGTGAAGATGGCGGCGTCCAAAAACACGAAGGAAAGGGTGAGAAAAAAGCGACAAAGTTTGCAACAAAAGTGTGAGCTTTCCGCTGCGCGTAAAAGAGTAATACTTGGCACAGATGACGTTGACGACCCAATCTAACGATTGCGCTAGTTCATTTAGTGTGCTCAAAACGCCTTTCAGGGCCCCTTTAAGACCTTTAATTTGATACCTCAGAAGCCCTAGTGGCCTCACATTGACAGTTAACCCAATCCATGACTCACATGACTGTCTCATGACTATGACCAGGACGCAATTTTAATTTGTCCCCCGTGATTCCCCTCATCGAGACCTTTAATTTGATACCCCACACGCCCTAGTGACACCACTTTGACTTTTAACCCAATTCGTGACTCACGTGACTAACTCGTGACCATAACCAGTAAGCAGTTTTTAATTTCTCCCTCGTGATTCCCCTAATCGAGACCTTTATTTTGATACCTCACAAGCCCTAGTCGCATCACTTTTACTTTTAACCCGATCTATGACTTACGTGATTACCTCATGACTATTACCACGTGATTCCACTAATCGAGACCTTTAATTTGATACCTCACAATCCCTATTGACATCACTTTGACTTTTAACCCAATCTGACTAATCAATAATTAACTAATTAACATAAATGAGGTAATTAACGTTCGAGCCCTACTGCCTCGGGAAACACTCGCGGCAAGCAAAAAAAGCGCTCACGCTTAAAAAAAAAAATAACGTGCCGCAGCTGTGGGCATCGCGCTCACAGCTGCGGCACGTTCTTTTTTTTTTTTTTAGTCCATAACTTCCGTTTTCCGCCACTACGGGAAAAAAATGGCGCTAGTGTCGCGCGGCAAACTCCAGGTTCCGGTCCCTATTGACAGCAAACGTGCCAGTCACGGCACACACAATGAATGCGTGCACGTTGTCCAGAGGTAGCTGGCTAGCACGTTGTCCAGAGGTAGCTGGCTAGTCGCCCAAGCCGTTCCACTAGGCACCACCCTGACCGAAATTGTGGCACCCCCCGGGTTGCTGTGAGGCTGCCTCCATGACTGCCTGATGCAGGGTTGTTTTTGTAAACAAACATGGCGGCAGCCATGCCAGTGCACTGTGAGTGGCAAAAGTTTACGGAATTTGAGTCTGCAAAAAACGCATTTGAGCACTCTAAAAGCGACGCTTTAGTGTTCTCACTGATGGCATCTGTAGCGCGAAAACGTCAAAGTGAAAGATAAAAACGCTTCCCACGGCCAAAATCGAACCTGGGTCCCTCACATCATGAAGCCGGCGTCTATCTGATGGCTCCATTTCGACATGGTTGAAGCGGTTTGGAAAACTTGGACAACAACTAAAGAATCTATCACAAGAAAGCTTCCCATTCAACGATAGTCGCCGCTTGACAGAGGGGCGCAAAATTTTAATTAACCCGAAAGTGTTTTACGCTGGGGCACAGAAACCTCACCGGAGTCATATCCATCACAGAAATGACATCACCAGAAAAAGTTGTATTGGCGCGGCGGCGCTAGGATTCGAGCCCACGACCACTCTGGCCGCAATGGGAGGTGTGAAACACTCTACCGACTGAGCCATGAAGTCATGCCCGCGTAGCCGTACGAATGCGCCTTATGTCCCTACTTCTAACTCGTCCATTCAGATGGTGCTGCCGTCTAGGAGAGGTGAAGCGAAGTACTGCGTCATGACGCTAATGAGCGCCGATAGTTGGTGCCTCGATAGAGCAGCGTATAGCAGTGGAAGCTGCTGTGTTTATCAGCCAGCCGCATATGTGGAACGCCACTCAGCTTGTGGAACGGCGCCGCCGTGTTCCACAAGCTGCGCTCGTTGCAAAACAAGCGTCTGGCGTACACGCTACAGAGCAGGATGTGGTCCCACGTTTGCCGAAGCAACCCGCCAGCAGGACGTCACTTGCCAAGCACACCCATAAGACTGCTGCCGACCTGCCAATCATGCTCCTTTCGCTGTAATGGACCGCGACTTTACCAAACGATTCGCTGACAACCATTCGGCCCCGTTCACACGGTTTGCGAACGCATGGGGTTTCAATTGGATTCATGCAATGCTCCGGCGTTTGTAATTTAGTGTCTAACGTTAATAAGTCTAATGGTGCCATACCGACGAAATATAAATAGCAATGTGCAAGTTCATATCGATGCACGATAAACATTCAAATGCTCCTGCGAAGCCACAGTTCACTCTTGTGCTTTACCGATTCCTACGAAAGAAGGATCAACCACATTTTTTTTTTTGACACTGTTAGCCTCAAACAGGGGGATAAAAAATTACGCCCACCTCCCCTCGCGGGAACCCTGGTGTGATGCGACGCTGAGGGGGGTTCAAGCGCAAGTGGAGAGCAACCGCCGACCGAAAGGCCGCCGCGCAGCGCGCCTGAAGGAGAGGAGACCATGGAAGAGAGAGTACTGCACATGCACCGGCGCCAGTGCATCTGCCGCGGCTATGACGCAACACAATCCACTTTAATCCAAGCCAAGCCAAGCCAATCCAATCCATTCGAATCCAATCCAATGCCCCTCGCGCGAGAGGGGCATCGGAGAGGAGAGGGGGTGCGCGGCGGAGAGCGCAGCTTGCGCGGCGAGGAGAATGGGGGAGGGGCGGACAACAACAACGCCGACGACGCTGCATGGACAAGGTGAGTGAATGAGATGCAGTCGCATCTAAAAGCCAACTGAACTTGCAGAGAATTTCGTTAATGCGGGGTTGCTGTCCAAAAACATTTCACTGCCGAGAGATATGAAATACGTGGGCTTCTATGAACCTTCGCCGGGGATGCGAAAATATTGTCACAGGTGAGACTGACAGTCTTGGCTGAGCGGGACAAAGAACTTGGTTTATCAGGCATATGGGGCAGCGAGCAAAAAGGCCGGACCTCTTCTTCTTCTTCTTTTAAAAAAGGTTGCTGGCTCTGCCTAGGGTTTCCCCAGAAACGGCCCATACCATATTTGTACGATTGTAACGCGCAGAAAAGTTTACTTTAAAAATTTCGAAAAAAAAAAAGCTTGTTTCGATTGGACAGAATTTTATTTTCGGAGGCATTCGTGCACATGAAAATGCTGCTGGCCACTTTGAAGCTGATTTCGGCCTTGAGACCGACTATAAAGTGCACACAAATTTGAAGGTTACTTTTAGGAAAAAAAAAAGGGTGCACATCAGAATTGTGCAAATACGGTATGTACTTTGTGTGGAGGTAATTACCATTTATAGTGTGGCACTATTTTGTTGCTGCGGGAATTACGTACGCGTGGGGTTTCCTTATCGCAGGGTTCAGCAGTACCAGCTCGTCAGCTGCATGTTACCATTCAAGTGATGTGATAAAATGGAAACAGAACCCCAACTACAGTCGCCAAATGATGTTTCTCGGTGGTGGCTTAACTCGGCAGCTGTCGATGGCATGAACAAAATCCTGTGACGTCAAGGACCTCGCCAAAAAGTGTCTGATGAGCAGCCAGTGCGTCATCTGTTGCTTGCAATACTACTATCTCGATCATTTGTCAGCAGGATGCGATACAACTGGAAAAGCTGTTATCAGGACAAAACAGTCCTTTTAATAAACCAGACTTGTATATCATTCTCACGGATCCTCAAAACCTGTTAAGCGCAACCGAACCCACCTCCAAGTTGCGCCAGGCAGGGCGATTCCTGAGGAGCTCCATAAGGAGCTCAGTCAAGATGCCGAAGAAGTTGAGGGTGCACCAGACGACCACCGCCTTGTCCAGACCGTGCCAGGAACAGACAAAGGCAAAGCTGGCAGCCGCTCCCATCATGCGGCGCTTTAACGTCCAGCCACAAGAGACGATCGGCTTGTAGATGTACCTGAGGGAGACATGCCAGTCAAGTCACCTGTCAGCATTCCACGTTGTGTCGTTGCTCCAATGACTGATTACTTGAAAGTTCTCGACTGTTTGGCAAAGTACATTCACATACAGTGTAGACTAGTCATAACTTACACTGCCTGAAGTCCAGGATACGGCATTACACGTTTGTGCGACCCCATGTTTGCCTCCTGTAAAGCTCAGTGCATAAGCATGCCGGTTCAAACGTGGTTACCTGAAGCACAATATCAATTATAGTGCAGATTCTTGGGGGCCCTGAACATCGACTGAAGCAATCGGCATGTCGTTTCAATGTTAAAAAAAAAATGAAAAAAGAGAGAGAGAGAGAGAGATGGAATCAGCCATACAACACAACACGCTCTCCACCCCACCCCCCTTCTAACTTGGATATGCAAAAGAAGAATAGGGTGCACTTTGTTCCCACATTTTGTTTGAATCATGCGAAAACCACAACTGCCTTTCTCTAGGCGCACCTCAACAGCACAGCCCCAAAAGTCTTTCTAGGAGTATGGTAATAGAAATCCACCCTTCTGCAGGTTGTCTCTACCGGAACGTTATGATGATGCGCAACCATCTTTTGTACTGTTGGCAAATGAAGTAGCGCGAAAATACGCCAAAGTAATAAAAAAGGCCTGCGTTCCGATCATGTTGCACCGGCAGCATCACCCAGGCTTCTGCCTCCATGGCATCTGTATTTCAAGCATCAACCACTGGCAATGCCTTCCCTCGAAAGAAAAAATGAATAAACGACAACAGGAATTATAAAAAACCATGTACCGTATTTTCCGGTCTATAAGTCGCGTTTTTTTTTTTCTGAAATTTTCGTTGGTGCGTCTTATCCACCGGTGCGACTTATGTATGGAATAAATCCGGTTCGCGGCGGCCGCGCGTGGCGAGCACAAGTTGAGAGTTGAGACACAGCTCTATGGTGTAAATGAATCCGAAGCCCACTGCTACGGCGTTTCTCATAGCCCATATTTTGCTTCGGGACGTTACACCAAAGAATTTGCAGCTTTTTCTAGTAAAGAACAATGATAATGGCCTGCGACAAACACGCGCCACTTTATGCCATGCGCAGTAACTACAGTGCAGAATAAATTCAAAGTAACATCAAACTGGGTTGCAGAAACAAAATGCAGCTGATAAATTATTACAGAGAGTTACTCTGAAGGAGGTAAACGTGCTGCTAATTTTTAAAATGACAGCTTGCTGATAAGTTTCGATTTTCGGGCCGCTTCCGGTCGCATCACTTCCGTCCGCCATGACACCTTTATTGCGCTGATTTACGACAGCACGCAAGAGATGCGCGACGTTTGGAGAGGTGGCCAAATGGGTCTCCGACTCTTGGTACTCCATTTCTGCAAAAACAGTTGTAGCCGGGTTGATAAAGGCCAGAGTAATCCAGTCCGCGAGTGGTAAGGATGTTGGCAAAGAAGACAATAGAGAGTCGGAGGACGACAGTGATGCGCCGGTGGAACTCCCACTGAAGATACTGAATTATTTGTTAGCGAGTCGGAGGAAAAAGACTTCGATAATTTTGCCTAAGCGCTGACCGTAAGGACATGCCATCTGTGTGTATCAATAAACCATTTTTGAGAAGTTAGTTCTGTCTAGACTTTGGATGTTATATGCCCGTGTCTAGCCCTCCTTACCTGGATGCTGTGTTCATAGGCGGCGGCCGTCGCAACCATGTACTTTCGCCGCACTTTCTATCGATCTGATTCACTATGAGTTTACCTAATTAACAAGTGCGTCTTATATATCGGCGCGTCTTATATACCGGTGCGACTTATATACATTTTTTTTTTCGGAAAAACTGTCATTTTGAGGGGGGGTGCGACTTATACAAAGGTGCGACTTATAGAGCGGAAAATACGGTAGAAGCCGGCAAGGATAAAAAAAAAAGAGTGGAAATGTACATCTTGCAGTGGTATTTAAGTGGCATTCATTTGGGTAATAGAAAAAAAGGAGAGAGAGAGAGAGAGAGAGAGAGAGAGAGAGAGAGAGAGAGAGAGAGAGAGAGAGAGAGAGAGAGAGAGAGAGAGAGAGAGAGAGAGAGAGCCTTTATTTTGGCAGGAAGACTCTAGGAATGTTTGAAATGGTTGCAGTAGTACATGTGCATGTTTTGCTTGCGGTGAAATACTCCTCATTGTGTAAATTTTTGCAGCTCCCGCAACATCATGAGCGATCTACATTGTAGTTGATATTTAATGTTAGACCTTAGGAAACTTCTGAAATTATCCGTGAGGCCATATCAGGGTCTCCATGAAAAAATCTCCCCTTTTTTTCTTACTTTCTGGCGAACCTTCCCTTCAATGCAAAAAAAAAAGTTCACAATGCAAAAAAACTTTGCATACCCAGCACATACGTTTCGATTCCTCCGTGTAGCACACTTTAAAGCTGGCTTTTTGCACTACAGTGCAGCTCTGCAAGAAAGCTAGACGCACAGCAGTGCAGAATCTGTGCACAGTAGGGGTGTGCGAAATGCCGAATAGTAGTAACTTTCGAATTGAATATCGAACTGAATCCAGACAAAAAGCCGAATATCGAATACCAATTTTCTTTTTACAGGCCTCGATTTTTTGCAGGTTTTTGTGCAAAACCAGAAGCTAATTCACACGTTCTGGAGACATGACATCTCATTCGACCCAGAGAACGCACTTTTGAACTCGCATCGGCGGCCCTCCAGGAATTAGAAGCAAGCGCAATATGCATTAAAAAAGAAAAAAAGAAAAAGAAAAATCCGACTGGCACTGGAATTGCTGTACTGCAATTGTAGGCAACGACTCTACGTTTCCTCATAACTCAGAAGCGGGCACTTTGCAGGCGTGAACCACAGGACGCAAAAACACAGCACAGCCACAATTGTGGGCTACGATGAGGCACTTCTTCGGAAGCACATGCGCAGCGTGAAGCGTGAACAATATGTAACGGCAGGAAAGCTCGCACTGCAGTCGCCGTGGACAAGCCTGCACTACCACTGCGGTCTAAAAAACAAGTAAACATGGCAGCAACCATACACCAGCTGCATTAGAAACAGCCACAACTGGCGTTGATTTTAAATTAACAGAAGCGCTGTCATCAAAACGGTGGCCACAGTTGACGGCGACGACTTGAAGAAAGATCTGATCAACGCAATCGCAGATTACTCCGTGCACTGGGACAAAATTTACAGCCTCTGCAAGGTGCGCTTGTCGAAAGTGCGATTGGGATGAAACTTGCCGAGCACACGGTGCAGCAGCAGTGCGTTAGCGTGCACCGACGTCTCTCGCTTTCGCAAGGCCAGGGAACGTTCGAAAACTCCACTCGACTGTTTGAAAAATTGCCGGTAGATATTCGATTCGCGAAACGAATTATTTGCGGAGGTATTTATCGATTCATATTCGAATGGAATGTAGACCATTTATATAACGCAACTGTTTATAGTGCGGGACAGGATATAACGCGGGTTTTTGTGACCACTGGTTTGACTTTTATAGAACTCAATGCATAAGCATACCGCTTTAAAATGCGGTTGGTCAAAGCACAATACCGTTTAAAGTGCAGTTTTCAGGCGGATCTGCTGATCGACAGGCACAGCTGGGGCATCGACAGGCACAGCTGGAGCAAAAAACAAAGGAATCCAGGATGCGGGTTGGATTCCGGGCCGTGGAAGCCGCTTTTCTTATGCAGGCGAAAAGCAAAAACGCACGCGTGAAGGAGATTTCGGCTCAGGTTAAAGATCCCCAGGTGGTCAAAATTAATCCAGGGCCCTCCACTACGGCGCGCCTCATCGCCTGCATTGCGTTGGCACGTGAAACCCTACAATCAATCAAGGCTAGGGCTTTGAGGCAATCATATACCCAGGACTGCCCACAAAGTAAGAAGAGGCAGCTACCAAACTATCCTTATCATTATCATAATCTGCCATAAATACCTCCACAGCCTGCACCAAAGAGGTCTGAACGGCAGAGCTCTCTAGTGCGCACCCATGTCTCCTGTTCCTTTTCACTAGTCCATAGTTCTAGTTTGTGTTCTTGATTCTCGTTTTGAGCTCTGTATCATGCGAATGCTCCAAGTGGAGTGCTGAAACTCAGCCGAAATTCACTGATGTGTTCAAGACGTAAGTTGTAAGAGTTTGCAAAGTTAGTCAATTTGTTGTGTCTCGCATAAAAGTTTGAGCCACATGTCCAAGCTGTCATCGTTCCATCCTAGAAAGAGATAATTCTGCAGACGTCATGAGGTGCATCCAGTTAGAGAAGGCGGAGGACTTTCTTTGCGAGATTTGCGCAAAATCGTTACCAGTCACGTTGTGGGCTACCTGCAGTAAAGTGACTGAGCTCGATTGTTAACGACTACGAAGAGAGCTTAAATGTTTTGGGTCTCGGGTGTGTCGTTGTATGAAGCCAAAGGAGTTGGCCTTTCGAGGAAAGTTCCTGCAACTCTATCAGTGACTTGAGCAGACGGGAGTGCGTGCTGAGGACAGATGAGAAGAGCTGGAAATAAATCAAGCGCTTTTGGTGAGCTATTTTGCAGAATGTCCTTTCTGCCAGGATTTTTTTTTCTCCTCAAGTAAGGGTCTGACCTATAAGAAGGGTTGCACGAAAGTCCAGTTTATACGGTAGTTCGTTGTCATGATGCAAGAAACAAAAGTAGTAAAAATGGCAGAAGGCTTGCAGCAGAAATAATTGAAACTGCTATCAGAAGTGGTGCAATTTTGCAACAGAAAACATGCAGCGATTGTTTTAAAACTGGGTCCAGAAAGGCACTCACTCAGGGAACTTAGTTAACTGCAAATGAAAACAAAGCACGGCTATGCAGTAAAATTCTAATTGCGGTTTGGAGTCCCAGTTCTAAGCAGGATAGTACTTTACAAAAGTGTATACTTACTTCTGTATCCAGAGGTAGAGGCCACGGTCAAAGTGCCTGCACATGGTTTCAAAGAAGAAACAAAAAGGACTCAGATTCAACCTAACTAAATCAGTTTATGGGATAAGCACCACATAATTAAAGGGGCCCTGCAACACTCTTCAAGCAGTGCAAGTAAACCTGCGCGACGTTTTATTACACTGCCAGGAACACCCGAGCCAAATAGTACATGCGCACGTGAAGCGGTAAGCGCGCAAATTGCCGTGAAAGACGCGGAAAAACGGAAAAACCAACCGCGCTCTCTTCAATTCCCCTCATTATGCACCCCTGGCATGGCCTCTGCGACGTCGATCGGGCCATGGTTGTCCTGGCTGTCCTATTGGCTGTCGCTGGTCTACTTCGCGGCTAAATTCTAGCATTTCCTGTGACAATCCACCGTCGTCGGCGCTGTGTATCAACCTCTTCTATGTCTGAACCTGTCCGCATGCTTTTGGTGTTTCTTTTGTTTTGAGTGCGCGCGGAGTTTGAGTGACGAACTAAATATTCCGCTTTCAACGAGCCCACTCGACAACAAACGTTTACTGCTTCAAAAACGCCCTACCAGCCTGAGCGGTTGCTTGCGAGCAGGCCGCCATGCCTGCTTTTTTGTGGCACCAGACCGGAAATAGACCCGTCCACGTTGCGGGGAAAAGGACAAAACTCCCCGGCATGTGACATATCGAAGGCCGCCGTACAGAATGCCGCGCGCCGCCCCCCCTCTCCGGGAGAGAGCGCGCAGCTTTCGTCGCGTTGTCCGCGGTTGAGTTGAGAGGGAACATTTATGCGCGATTTTTCATCGCGCGTAGTTTCGGTGATAGTGAATGGATTTTCATAATTCTTGCGGAAGGAGATTGCTGGGACAATAGACTTTACCCCGAAATACATTCCGCGTAGTCGACGATAAGTGTTGCAGGGTCCCTTTAAGCCAAGTCATGCGGGCCTGGTGTTACCCATTGCAACTCAAAATATAAAATCACCAGACGTTCCCAAGTAATAGCACATCAATTAAGGAAGCCCAAAGAAAAACTAAAGCAGCCTTTCTTTCTCTATGAAGCTCAAGCTGCTGTGATCGACAACCTCTAGATAAAGCCCAGCTGCATACTGACATAGTCCCTATGTGTCCAATTTGCGGAAGCTGATCTTTTTTGTTAAAACTGTTAAGGATTTTTTTTTTCATTGGGGACATAATTTTTTTTTTCGCAAGCACGATCTTGGCTTTGTGCCAAAGAGATAAGAGGCGCTACCCAAAAGTGCCTTCCTCTCGCTGTTTGGCCGCATGTCACCGGAGCAGTGCGGGAAAGCCTGCCTCCAGGAGCAAAGAACGTCGGCGCATGTTTTAGAACTTCTAGGGTACTTCGAAAGTTTATTTGAAAATTCAGTGGTGCCACTGATGAACGCTGATTTGGAGCAATTTTTGTATCAGCAAATTATTAATTTTGGAGCAATTTGGAGCACCTAAATGCCAGTTTTGGAGCACCTTGGAGCAACTAGACATGAACTGCTCGATGTGTCCAAAGCATCTCTCAACACTGAAAATTGGCCAGGATTGTTCAGTAATTGATGTGGAGGTCGCCTAACAGTGTCAGATCAGATGGAAGGTGCTTCAAGGTGTTTGCACACATGTGATCAGAAATAAACGGCACTGCTAAACAACAATGGTCTTGTCCTTGCTAGGGGAAGACTTCTCCAAGGAGTCACTGAAAACGCTTCCCAGTTGGCAGGCTCGAACATGCATTAAGAATAGCTTTCACAATAGGCTCTCCCAATAGCCATAAAATAGCCAAATATCCAATGAAAAAAAAATTTCCCGCCAACCATAAGAGGAGCAATTACCCCAATTTGGCTATTTATAGCCCTTCCCTGAAATAAAGCGATGGGAATTCTTTTTTCACGGGTTTCGAAACAGCCGCTAGATGTTGCCACACGTTTGATGCAAATAAATCCCCCGGGTATAAAAACTGAAGCAAAACATAATTTTCAAGGTATTTAGTTCCTTTCTGGTGCGACTAAAAGGCACCATGCAAGATAACGTTTTAGCATAGCGGGTATCGTCCGCTGACGCTATGGCGGCGGGTGGTGGAGCCCATAGAGTTAAGATACTACTGACTCGTAGGGCCCGACTAAGCAGGTGCAAATTCGATTCGGTAGGGTGGATTAGGCCGGCCTTCGCCATGCCCGCGCATTGGCTCCGCTGAGGGACAACCTCCTCACTCTACAGTCGGGTCCCGGCAACCCACCGCCGAAGCGTGAGCCTCCGGTAGCCGCTATGCTAAACTAAAACTCCCCAATGATTACTGAAAGCCTTCGACAAACCTGCATGCAGAAAAACAACGCGTATCTCGCCCCTCTTTTCCCAACTGTTGAGGCAGGCCATCGTGTTTTACTTTTTCATTTTATTCGATTGCAGGCACTTGATATCAGTCCTCGTGCGCATTTCCACCCTAGATCTTTAATGAGAGAGACTGGCTGCTTTTCATGGCCTGCTCCACTTGCGACGGTCCACTCAGCGAGCCCGGCAAGCAAAGCGAGAGCTTGCAGCCGAGCGCGTCACGCATGCTGCGAAATGGCGCTCCCGCTGGCTCTCGGAGAGGAGAGGGCCGGCAATAAATGCCACCTGAAACTATCTGTTGTTGATAGCAGGAACCATCGGAAACTACAGCAAGCAGGAAAGTTTTCAACCACGGTGGGCGCTGCAATGACTTGCTAGATGAAAGCTGCCTCGGCGGTACAGCGACAGCGCCAATTAAACTCGCTTCTCCGGGCGCACAAACTGCACCAATAGGTCGCGGCAAATGTGATGACGGGTGCTAGGGAGTTCAAGTTATCAAGCCGAATTAGTTATACATGTCTAGAGACGTCTGTGAAGTAGTACTTGTGACAGGCCACACGTGAATTGCGGGACAAAAATTTTGGCACACTTACTCGCGAAATCGTCGTTCTTTTATCAGGATGGCGCAGGATAGTACCTCATTTTGTGCAAATTGGCAAATTTAGTGCAGGAGTGGGAGGGAGCACTGGAAAATTCCTAACAGTGTTACTTGATTCAAAGCTGAATCAAATTTTAAAAGTTATTTGCCTGATATTCAAAATTTGAAAGTTTCGAGTATTTGCACACCCACCACTAGGTGAACTTACCCGGGGGTGGAACGAGAAGGGAAGGCACAGACAACTCAATGGATCGACGAGTTTAAAAAAAAATATGCGGCCGTGCAATCCGTACAGACAGTTAATAAGCAGCGAAGCTGTAGTGTGCGGCCGGTGTGCGGCCACCACCCCTGTCTACCATTGCCGCTTGAGCTGTGCTTGACGCAATAGCTTACCGCAGGCCTGCTCTGCTGTGAGAGAGACTCTTTCACTCTGTCCAACGCGTCATTCCAACTTACCAGCACCGCTACATAGGAGAGCGTAGCTACTACATCATTTAGTACGGGCCCACTTACACCTTCCCTTCTCTTACTTCTAACTCCTCTCCTACCTGGTCTTTCTGCGCATCGCACGGTGTTTCACCAGAGGAGCTTTCCCATACACAGGACCGCAGCTTTTCCTTTCACCTAGCCATACAAAGCTCCGCTTTAAAAACATGGGGGCAAGAAGTGAATTCGGGCAACGCAAGAGGCCTTCATGCTCCACTGGACATCCTCTTTTGGGCTATTGAGCATTCACGGCTAGGGTACTGCTCGGTTGTATGGGACTCTGTTCCTCAGTACTTGTCACTGTCTCTGGAACGAGTCCAGATGAGATTTGTTCGAATCTATTACGATCGTTGCCTTTTCAGGAGAATATATATTACACGTACAACAGAATACTTGACCCGCACAGGATTAAGCAGACTGAGTGACGGAAGAACACTCTTCGATACGTGCTTTCTTCACAAGTTCATTCCTGGTGCTGTTGACTTTGCCGATTTGCCAACTTCCACCAACTTTCATGTCCCCCACACGGTGCCGTTCCTCGCTATTATTTTATCCCGCCGTCAATCATAAAAGTCCTGTTCAGAGGATGCAACTCCTTTCGCCTGATCTGAGTATCTCTGACCGTCACAGCACTTTTGTCTGAGCTGTTGTGGCTGAGTGTGTTTTTTTTGTGTGTGTTTTAGAATCGTGTGAGTCAGCCATGTAATGTTTGTTCCATTGATGTTAATATTTTCATTTCTTATGCTCTTCTTTCTCTATTGCGCACATCTTGCTTTCCTCTCGTTTCCTTTGTTTTTTCTGTGCACCACATTTAATGCATCGTGCTGTTTGTGGGCACTTATCCAAATAAATAAATAGGCACACCATGATGACAAAGTAGTTAAAAATCTGTCAGTGTCCTTCCTACCCCTGTTGTTGAATCATAAAGAAGCCAAGTCCCCAGGCTTCCTGCTCCCCATTTGATGCCTGCTGAGCCACTAATGAGCCCAGATATCAACTCTTCTGAGCACAGTACGGCCCTAATTGGTGTTCACAACAAACGCAGCCACGGTTCCACCCACCTCCAGAGGTAAGAGCAGAGATGAATTCGGCTGACGCACTTGGGCGGCGGCGGAAGAACCATGCC
Organism: Haemaphysalis longicornis; assembly: GCF_048455015.1. Lineage (NCBI taxonomy): Eukaryota > Metazoa > Arthropoda > Arachnida > Ixodida > Ixodidae > Haemaphysalis > Haemaphysalis longicornis. The sequence continues at coordinate 125,881,206 of NW_027526445.1, read as the reverse complement.
TTCCAAGCCGGCTACGGCCGACCCCAAGCCGTAGATTATCCGGTACTTCAGGAAGAACAGCACTGTGAGACAGATGCCGAGACCCAGGAGGCTGGTGGAGTCCAACTCGTCCACGATGTCGGGGTAGTATGCCATAGCCGAACTGAAACGTTTCAGGCAGCCTTAATAGGTGGCACCGTAAGAGCATCATCTCGGAACAACACACGTATCAAGCTGGATATCACAGAACTAATGCTATGCCTCGCAATGTTCGCGTAAAGACTTCAGGCCAAATTTTGAGCAAATCCCTCTGAGGATGTCTTGGGCTCTGAAGACAAAGTACAACCTTGTCTAAGACCTAGCCTTTGGTAACTTACCTTACACGATTGTAAGTTGACTTGAATTTAGGTTGACCCCCCCAAAATTGCATCTCTCAAAAAAAAAAAAAAAAAGCGAGCGCTGACTAGAAAATCATATCACAAAGAGAAGCTCTTCCGTCAACCACCAATACCCCCCATTCGGCGGCTCTTTCATCAATGATCAATGCTCCCACAAGAGCCGTGCTTTTGTGGTGCGCGCAGAAGACGTTAAAAAAGAAAAGCTTTTGTAAAAGCATGCGGAATAACCATGTGCTGTGGGTTGAGCGGGAAACTTTATTCACAATTATGAGAACACATTCACTGCAAGATGACAACCATCGAAGCAACCAGCAGCAGCCACTGCCGCACAATACCAAAACAAACAACATGGCGGTTGACGGAAGCAGGCGCTCGCGATTTCCTTTAATTTGTGAGTACAATTTGTGATTTCCTTCAATTACTCGCATTCAAGAAGCGTTTTGTTCTTCTCTAATAAAAAAAATGAGTATTAGCGAACCCGTTGATTCAATGCACGGCGCTAACACAGCCACAATCATATCACATTGTTCAGTACACTTCTGAACGCGATGGTGGGAGGTCAGTCACTCTAAAAATGGTGGACAAAGGGCACAGATCGGGAAGGCCCATTTTCAAAGTTGGCATCACCTTTATTGATGCCAGAAATGTAAATTAATACGCCACGCTTTGACCATAACCATGGAAACAAGTATGCAAAACTGTCCCCACCTCGTAGCACCCCCGATTTCTCGTTTCTCTTGCCATTACTAGTGGTACACGGTCTGATTTCGATTCTGTCGACCCCCCAACATTGGATTGTGAAATTTAAAAAAAAAAAAAAAAAAGGTCGACCTACAGTCGTGTAAATGAGGTATACTCTCTCCATTGTGGTCTCAAAAGACTATTACTAAAATGAACCGGGGAAAAAAAACGCGCGAAACATTTCAGAAATCTCAAATTTTGCACTAGTACATGACTTCAACAGTGATGCAATAGAGGAAACGCAAGAAACGCAGCATTATCCTAGCATTCAGGTGATACAGTGAAACAGCCAGAGGCAGCATTACAATCGTACAGTGACATTTCTTGGTGGGATGGCGTTGGTCGGTCCCCTATGCATCATCTGTTTTGTTGTTAGTTAGAATTTTGCGTTAAAAACTGGCACTATATTTTTATCGGGACCTGAAAGTCTCTTGAACGAACGAAACTGGTATTTCGTCTGCACGGTCCTTTAATAAGGGGCCACAAAGTCTGTAGTATACGACTTCCTTTCAAGTAAAAAAAATCCCCACCTTCCACGCGGTTGTTTCAGCTTTTGCTCGATGGCAAACGACACTTCCTTTGCCAGGAAATAAACAATTAAAACTGGCATTTCGCCCTCTTGTTTGCCTCCCAATCTTCTGTGATGCAAATAGAGCATGTGACACATCATTAGGAGGGACTACCAAACAATGTCAGTCAAGCAAGGGAGGCGCTGCAACCTAGGAGAGTGAGTCAGGTAGCGTGAGTGTGATGGATCAGGTAGCCAATCAGACAAATTATGCAGCAAACTGCGTCAGTAATCTTGGGCTTTTGCTGCCGGTTGTGCCGTACATAAATGGACGTTGACAGTAACAGCGGGCGCAAACAAATTTCTCATTGAACCTGTACTATGCAAAAGATTTGATTGAAATCAAAAGTGAAACCAATCTTACTGGCAATGGACCTTTTTCCAGTACCGGTCCTCCTAGCGGCCAGCCGCCACGGTGAACTAAAAATGGCATCAAGGGTTTGCGAATGAGGGTTCTTGCTGCCACACCAGAGTTCTGTGGAAACTTTTGCTTCATCCTGATTCCACCCCTCTTATGGAGGCAACTCAAGGCACGATAAGTGATTTTAAGGAAGAAGAAAACGTGGCGCAAACTAGACGTAGACGAAAGAAACGAGGTAAGACATATACAGGCGCCAACTTCCAACTGTTTATTTGAAGCAAACCACGCGAAATTTATACAAGTCTTATCTAAGCAGAAACAACAACAACAACAAAACAAAAAATCAAAAAGTCAACTTAGGTATAATCATGTTAACAAGTGTAAAAGGTGGTGACAATGGCTAAAATGGATAAGTACAACAGTGCTGAAAGAATGACAACAAATCTACATCAGCCTCAAGAGTAATCAAGATGGACCAAGATAGTCCAAATAAACGTGTTAAAACTGGCGTTTGGCATTAAGACATGATAAGTGTTTTTTTTTTTTCATAAGCAGGGACTGTAATACAAAAATTTTACACAACGGGGCGCACTTGAAAAGAGAAAAAAGAAAGAAAAAAAAAACAACCGCCAAAGGGTAAGGGGGTAAAGAACGTATAGTTGGCCGACCTGTGTAATGAGTATCTTCTCTGATTCTGTGCCATTTAAACTAAGTTGTGTCTGTACATTAAGACTAAACAATAGTCTCTTACCAAGTTGCAACCGCCGTACATCCCACGCTTTGTACGACTGTGCCAGACAGCTTGTCAATCCCAACCTATACAAAGTTATACACGGCAAGCAGATCTGCCTAACGTAACAGGTCTGATAAAAGTCTCGTACAAGGGTTGTTTTCAGTGGCATGGGGCGCTGTAGTCTGTCTTAACAGTCGGCCAGTTCTGGCACAGCCGACGACACACACACACAAGACCCACAAATGATCAAAAGACATGTCGCATAAACTCTAAGCAAATCGACAAAAGCTACACCTTCACCGAGGGTTCTCGTAACAACAAAATATTTTTTGTCTTTGATTGCCTACTACCAGAAAGTGAAAGCATTTGCCTGTCTCAAACAAGCTTGTTTTAGTGAGTCTACTGTGCTACCCCTGACAATCATGTCTGGTCTTCAGCTAGTTTTAATAAATGGCTTTGAAAGCATTGCAGGATTACGGGGCGGGAGTAATGCGAATTCCAGTGCTAGCAATTTTTCATAATTTACGACAAAATGCCCGAAATAATTAGGGTTGTTCATCTCTGGGTTTCATATTTTTTTCTAAAATCGGGGGTAAAAAAAATCAGGTGCTATTTTTCAAAAAACTGATAACAGGGGAGAAATCGGGGTTTTTGCAGAACCATTCCGAAATTCGGGGTTTTTTTTCGGGTTAGATCTACACATGTACTAAGCAATACACTAGGTTTATTTTGTCAGAAAGTACCTGGAGCTTAACTCCATCAACATGTTAAAACTGGCGTTTGTTTCAAGCTGGTTACAGTGTGGACGTCAGGATTTTTCGGCAAATACAGTACTCTCCGAAATTGGGCGTTTCTTAGGGAAATGAATCAGTATTGACGACCTCAAAGAGCATTGATAACTTCCAAGTAATGAAACGTTTTATTCACAAAAAGCTGGTCATCGACTTTTTACGCATCCTTGTTTACATACATCATCATCAGCATGTGCAACATGTTGGCCTCCATTTGAGACCTGTCCGACTGTTGGGCGTATCACAGCCGGGAAAAAGTTCTCTCGACATTACTGCTTCTATTAGCTAGGCACAGCAACGTCAGCGCAGCATCTGCCAGTCTGCTGGGGTAGCGACAGTAGAGTCATGCCAATACCGAATGAGTTTGAAAGCTGCGTTTGTGGGGTCACTTCCAGCAAGTACTGGTTGAGAACTGTCAGTGCACGATTGTGCTGATTGCTATTAGGTGCAGAGCACCTTACGACCGCCCAATGTCCGTCCGCGTCCCTGCGCATAGCATTTACAATCGCAAAAAATCACACAGGCACCGGCAGGATCCGAGCCTGCATCTGGTAGACCAGACAGAGCTAGTGTCAGTCGTCTTACCCACCAGGCTGCGACCGCGAGTTGGCACCCGAGAGTCAAACGGCTCGCTCCCTCACCTGTAACGGTGCAGAGTACCTTAAAACCTCCCAGTGTCCGTCCGCAACCATCCGTGCGCACACCGCCATCAAGCGAAATTCGATTTGAGCCGCGAGTTGCAGTTTCATTTTGGGAATAATCAAGGTGCAACTCACGGCTAAAATCGAATGGCGGTCAGGGCGCAAATCAGATGTCAACTTGGGGTGCAAATCGGATGTCATTTCGAGTTCCCGTACTCCGCACCCTCGCCATCATCCACGGAGTGGAGATGCTGCCATTGTTTGTCCATTCAGGGAGAAACCGGGTTTAAAACCTGATCCTCCTGACACATGTTCGGGGTGCAAAAATCTGGCAAAATCTGGTTTTATTCGAAAATGAACAACCCAAAACATCGTAGTCAACCGAAAGGTCTAAATGCAGACTAACGGTTGTAAGTGTAAATACAAACCACGGTTTTTTGTTCCATTTTGTTACAATCCATTATACTTTACACGTTCTCTGTTGCCTGCAGGACTAACGTGTTGACAGCAAATAAACACTCCTCCAAGCTATTTGTCAAACTCATGCGCATGGTCCACAACTGCCTCACCTGTAAAAATAGTGGAGAAGGGCTTCGAGGGCGAAGAAGTACAGTACGCACAATCCGAGCTGCACTGCGGGATAGACAACTTCTCGGCGTGACCAAGGGGCTTTCGGTTTCTTGAGCTAGATAACAGAAAGCAAAAAAATTGATCGCTTCAGAGACAAAAACGAGTTGAATCTCTGATTGCAGCACATAGAGCCACATTTGTAGAAATCCAGTGCTAAATAAACCCTTCGTACATTAGTTTGTAATCCCTGAATTGCTGCGTGCACAAAAGCAGCACATAGTTTCATTCCAGAAAGGCTCAAAGCATGCCGCTGACAATGTGAGGCATGTTACTTAGCCGAAGTAAACTTTTAAAGAAAATCAAGCTGAGAGCCACAGAATAACAAAAAGGTATGACAGTGAGTCCAGAGTGACTGATCTGACCGACCTGAGAAGCAAAGTCAAGCACAGAAAGACTGATCACAAAATGACTTATTAAATGTGGTCATGTGCTCTGATGGAGCTGAGTGAACAGAAAAGCCGACCAAATGCATATCGAAGGTGCTTTCCCTTTGAAAAACGCAGGGTGGGACACAACTTTAGCACTTGTAGTACTCCTCAACCTCCTGGTCTATAAATGGGCAACATGCGCTACTAATATGTTCAGTGTTATTTGAGGGCTTTCTCTGCACGTCCCCAGTTGCCTGAGACAGACACCAACACCAGACAGCCTCTAAATCACTACACCGCTCCTGTCTTCAACCCTATAGTAAAAAAAAATTAAAGCCGTTCCTCTCAATATGAAAGCTGTCGCAAGTGCAGAGCAGCGATTCACCACAATGGGATGTGGCACCGTTTATCCGCTCACTGCCATCACCTAATGCAATTCAGATTTCCCGCCTCCGCAATGGGCACGTACCCCCTGCCTGAAACTGCGCAAGCGGGAGTCCTGTCTTTTTGAACTTGCTTTTCCTCCCGCACGTGCCGGCATTGCACTGACACTTTTTTTTGCCTACTACCATAAAAACCAATCCAACGAGCGTTTCTAACTAAATAAACGCGAGCGCTGTCGGTTAATTACGTATATTGTGCCTCAAATGTACCTACAGTTCTCTTTGCACTAAACAACAGGGAGATATATGACAAGCACCAGCGGTTCACGAGTGTGGAAAGCTTATGACTATACTGTCACGAAGCCAAAGATGACGCAGTTTTCTTCAAGGAAAACAAGTTTATTGGAGCGAACTTGTGCTCCCCTAACAACTCAAAGAATACACAGGCGGCAAAGCAGCAGCCAACAAAGTGGCGTGCCCAGTCAAGCGTTGGTGAGTCGAATACTGCAGCGTCTGCTGTTTTTATCTTTCGGTGCGAGTGTTTCTCGAACCGTCGATTTACATCCAGAACATTGTAGATGAAAGAAGATTATTCTAGGCTGTTGACGTTAGTTGGAAACGCCCTCCCTATCAAAAGAGAAAGAGATAACACGTGCGGCATAGAAATAAAGAATGGAACACACGCTTCCCTTGGCACACAGATAACACAGACTGGCCCAGCCAGGCGGTAAAAGAAAAACATAAATAAACAAACCCAATGGAATATAAACCACTTGGCTTTAAAGGGACACTGAAGTGAATTTCTCAAGCTTCCGGTTTTGCTTGCACTGCGTAGACTGGCTCAAATTACCACACTTTTGATCGTTTATCCGGTTGATAAGTCGGTAATTATTTTATAAAGCGGGAAAGAAGAAAAACTACCATGCGCGGTCTGTGGCGGCTGCACCCACTAAAGGCTGTGACGTCGGGAGGAGGTGCCACCGTGATTGGACGATGTCCAAGGTTAGCATTCAAACAAGTTTCCGTTTCGGTTCTATAAAACAACATGCTTGACATCCGACGGCAGCGTTGGATGGGCATTCTCGATATTTCAGTAATTGTCGTACCGCGCTTCTGCCATGTTGTCGGCTGTAATATGCCTAGATAAGCCTCCCAGGACGGCTTGGCATCATAGAAATCACTAGCCGAGGCACACGCAGTGGATGAATGCCCTCCGCGTCACCGCAAACGCTCAAATGCCATGAGCTTTTCCCACATATTTGGAGCTTGCCTCACTCACACCTGAATCGTAAAAAGCATGTTCGCACCAGGCCAAGGGTGTGCTGATTCTGGCCTGTGCCCACTGCCCGCAAGCAGTCAGTGCTTGTGGCAACAGCACGCCAACGAGAACTGGCTAGCGCGTCAGTGTAAGTCTGCGCGCGTTCTGCGAACTTGCTCGTAGAGGAGTGAACGTTACGGCCCAAAAATGGTGAACTCAGGTTAGAAAACATCGGCCGCAAGTGAAAAAATCAACTTACAAAAAAAAAAAAAAAAAAAAGCATGTGCCCTCGGGGATTCAAACTTGCGACTTGCAAAACAAAAATCCTAGCGTTTTAGACCACTCGGCCACGAGCCAACACTGCCCAAGTGGGATATATAAGGTATATAATGTACAACAAGTTTACACTTTTATTTAGTTTTAGCATTTCAAGTACTTTAGGTGACTATTTGTTGTATAGCGCTCGTGCAGTAAACGTCACCCAAACTTCCACAATATCTCAGGTCTAGCAATTGCATTTCTTAGATGGAAAAGCGTTCGCAGATGTGTGGTCGTGCTGCTGACCGCTGTGCTTGTTCACCCAGCGTAAAAAAGTGCTTCCTGCTCCCTAGTTTTACGCTGTACGGTAAAAGTTTCAGTTGATTTTATTTCCTTAGTACCTATATTGACTTTGCTGACTCTTGTCCCGCCTTCAAGTGGCATTAGATTTTCCTACTAGCGTAAAGTCAGCGAAGCGTCGCATGTGCCCTTGTGCAGCGCTTGCGTGGAGCGACCCGGAGTCGGAGCTTGATACAGTGTACGAACTAACAAAGTAAAGAAAGGCACATTCTTCCATTCAGAAACGTGTTGTGGCTTAGTTTCAACTGAGCGAGCGAATTGCGACGACCCATCGGCGGCCGGCGGACTAAACGCTGGTCGAAACTGGTCGAAAAGGCTGGCTCGCCGACCTCGGTCGAAAGGTCGGCGAGCCATGCAGTAGCGCAGCCAATTGCCAGCACATCTCCTGCTGACGTCACACGAAAACGCCACAGAAAATGGGTGAGGGTGCAGAGAAGAGGACAGCATTTTCGAATTGATTTTTCTACTAAATACATTCGCGTAAACGCGCTCAGAGTGGTCGAAACATGGCCTATGGACTCCGGACTGCAATTTGCGCTAGTAATCCCGCAATGTTTACAAATGACTTCAGTGTCCGTTTAAAAGCCTCCGGGTTACGCCGCGACGACAGCCACGATGACAGAATGCTGTGTGGCTCTATTGGGCCCAGCGAGCGAGCTACAACGACAAGGCGAGTCCCTAAAGTGCTCTGCACTTAAAAGATAATGTCTCGTTGTCTGTGGCCGAGTTCTAGACTTTCAGCGGGAACAACACACCGCGTCTTGCCCCGAGTGTGTTGTTCATGCCTCCGCCACAGACGCTGTGGCCAAGACATGAACAGACTCAATCAACGTCTTAGCCACTGTGACAGGCAACTGAGCCTCTGTTGATTGGGCTGACTTTACGCGGGGTACACTTGCATCTGTAATTCCTTAGATGTCACCTTAGAGACTTGCGAGCATGATGTCAGCACAGCCTACAGCACACAATCTGCAAGAGGGATTGCGCAAGAGAGACGGAACATTTTGAATTCCATGTCCCACATGGGGGAAAAAAATGCGCACAAGTTTGCCTGGTAAAACAAGCAAGATGGACTACAAGCTCCGAAACCACGGCCTGACAAGGCGATTACCTGTGCAGCATTTACAACTTTGTTCAGGGCCCCTTTTCATCCCTGCTAGTTCGACTTACTTATTACATACATTCCTAAAAAGCCCCAGGGTGTTTTAGGGGCAAAGCCACTTGGGGCTAGGGCCGTTGGTGTCTCCTGTCGTCGTCGTCGTAATCGTCGCCTCTTGTCGTCACGGTACTAGAATACCGGGAAACCCGTTTACACCTCGCACTAGAACGTAACGCGTACCAAAGAAACACCGGTACACTCGCTTACGTCTTGCACTAGAGAGCTCCATGCTTCAAAGACACGAGACTTTTACAGCAAAGCTGTATATACCTGTACCCCACAATGGTTTCATCTCTGTTGGCGAAAACGCCAAGGCGCCACTTATACACTGCATGCTTCGCCTCTCCCCAGGTTTCACGCTAGTGGAGATGATGCGGGAGTTTTTTTCTTTTGTTTGTTTGCACGGCCCTTTAAGTGTCACCCTAGTAGAGACAGCTGAGCATGTCAGCACAGCCGACATGAGACAATCCATCCACAAGTGCAATCGGGCAAGGAAAGCTGGAGTGTCGTGCTCTCTGCATGGGGAAAGAGACTAGTGGCCTGGCAAAACTCGCAACACTGGCTGCAAACTCCAAAACTGTGGAGAGACAAAGTGACGACGCATTGTTTACAACTCCCTCAAAGGTTCTTTTTCCACCTCTGCTGTTCCGACTAGTCACACGGGCTGCTCAGAGGCCCTGGCGCCTTTTCTTACCTGCAAAACAAAATCGCTGTAATTCTGCAAAGGCCCCGTGAACAGGGCTGGCAAGTAGAGGACATAAGCCAACGTCGTGCCAATCTCCGGACCGGCTTCGGATACGGCTATTGCGTCGACGGCATAGCTAAGGCACCGGGCTGCTGTCCAGGAAAGCCCGACTTGGGTGAGGAAGGTGTCCACACTTCCGTGGTACAAATAGATAGGCTGCACAGCAAAAGGAACAAAAAAGCCCGTGTGTCGGATATGCACCCAGTCAGTTTTTACAAGCGTCAACACCACAAGCTTCTCAAATTAGCAAATTCTACTCCCCAACAGGCACTTGATATGTACAACGTTCCTTCATTTCACGAATTGTTGAATTTAATAAGGAAGCGGTTTGTGGCCTTTCTGGGTTTGTAAGAGAGCTTTTTAACCAGGCACTGAGGAATTAAAAGTTGCAAGCACTACAAATGCACCAGAATGTTCGAATTCTCCCAAAGCGTCCCGGCCGTTTCATGCAACAGGCATAGAGTTGGTACAACGGTTGTTTTACCCAGCTAATCAGAGTGGCATCTGTTATTGTGAGGGAAATTCATTTTCTCCGCATAAACGACCCTAGCCTCCTGGTTACCCTATTCAACAGAGTATCTGCTTTCGGCAAGTGTTGACACAGGGCTCCAACCTCAAACCAGGATGAATTCTTGTTAAAATGCCAAGTGTTTTCAGAAGGCCGTTAGGTGTCCCGCGCAGACAGGGGCAGCCTCTAAGTAAGGAACACTATCTCAGCCGGCGCCGACTCCCGTCACCACCTCTTTTGACTAAATCGTCAGCTGACTGCGAAATACACAGGTACGTACGGACAAAAGCTTTGTGACAGTTGCCGCAGGACTGTGTGCCACTTCATACGTGCAGTGCACTCTGGCAAGTGGCTGGCCCACTCTCACAGCTAGTACGTTTAGTACAACCCCTCCTCGACAACACTTGATCGCACAGTTGCCTGTAGCCGTGTGGTAGTTACATCACGGCATCTCGAAATAAGAGGGCACGAGGACAAAGCTCTGTTTACCACCCAATCGGGCAGCGACACACAAACGGTTGAATGTGTTCACTGTCTTTCGCTGCTTCATCAAAAGCCCCTGATCTGCCCGTGCCTTCCACGCAAGCATTTACAGATACCACGACGAACTACCGCAAACAGAAAGCACCATGATTGAGCGTCATCGGGGAGTACACCCACCAGACGCACAATCCAGGCCATCACTATACTCGGGGACAAGTTAAGAACGGCAATAGCTCGTGGAGTGTATTGCTCCGCCGAAGCGACGGCCCCAGATGTCAGCGCACGCGCTTTGAAAGGAGATTGCGCTCACGAGTGACATTGCCTGCCTGTTCTCGTGTAGTTTGTTTGTTGTCACTGCAGTAATTTATAAGCAGACTAAGTCAGAAAAATTACTGAAACGACTCGTGGCGTGTTCAAAATATTCACAGTAAGGTGCGTTTTGCGTTGCGCAGAGGAACAGCCGAGTAAAGACCGCCCTGCGTATAGCCTGTATTCAATAGCGAGGCACGCATGCAGGCAGCCATGTGAATGTACCGTCACTGGTTACGTCGGGTTCCGCGGGATGGCGGTACTTGTCCGTGCTAAGCACATGATGTGGGCTGGACGTTCCAAACTCTACCCCACAAAACACACAGTAATGCCTCGAGTCCAGTATGAGTGGAATTAATAACATCTCTGTTGACACCACCGTTGAGAATCGGGTTGAAACGGAGCAGACAACGCACGCCGGTGTTTTTTTTTCTTTGGCTTGCTTGCGCAGTGGCCCGAGTCGCGCCATGTCCATGGTGCATCGGCAATGCCTGTGGCCGTTTCCAGTGTTGCCAAGCAAAGAAATTGACACCTAAACTTTTTAACGAATACCACATATACTGAGTGGCGAGTGCTCCCGTCTTTACTGTCATAAAGCTTTCGAATGAATGGGAACGTACCTTCAGGAATGTCAGCACTGGAAATGCAGAGTGGAGGACAACGGCGAGGCCAAGTAAGTAGCACGCTGATACACTTCGGAACTTCGCACAGACAAAAAAGGCCACGTAGAGTGCATAGAACGACACGGTGGTCAGCCAGCCAACGTTGAAGAGCAGGAAAAATGTGCTGTACGAAGCGTAGAAGCATGGTAGCCACTGGAAAGGAAAAGAGGGAAAGAGATGAAAAAATAAACAAGTAATCAACTGGGTGCCATTAGAACACATTTGGAGAAGGAAATGAAGAAATAAATACGAATTGCGTTCAAAAAAAAAAAAAAAAGGACTGCTCTTTTTAGGTAACAATGACGGAAATTTTAACGCTAACTTTGAAGAAGTAATCTATGCACCACATGAAACTGTGGTAATTCAACAGCCAGTTTCTTCCCAGGTCCGTATTAAGTCACAGGGACTTGGTCTGAGCGACTGGCAGCCAATAACCGTCACCACCGCTAAAAAACATGACCATGACATTGTAGCGATGCCTCTATTTTACTTTACCCGCCGCGGTGGCTCAGTGGCTAAGGCGTTGTGCTGCTGAGCACGAGGTCGCGGGTTCGATTCCCGGCCACGGCGGCCGCTTTTCTGATGGAGGCGAAAAGCAAAAACGCTTGTGTGTACGAGATTTCGGCGCACGATAAAGATCCCCAGGTGGTCAAAATTCATCCGGAGCCCTCCACGACGGCGCGCCTCTCATCACCTGCGTTGCGTCGGCGCGTTAAACCCCACAATCAATCAATCTATTTTACTTTGGCTGTACCACTTTAATTCTAACGTGCAGTTAACATATTAATAATTCTGTTTTTAGTATTCCTCCTCTAGGTATGTCACTCCTGATGTCATGAAGCGTGGAACTTGCAAGTTTTTAAATGTTTCTCTCTTTATTTTCGGTTCAAAAGACACTTTGAGAGCTGGAATGCATTCGAGTGTGTTATGGAATCACATTTCTTTCGTAAACCAAGTTGCATTTTGTCTTCCAGGTCATTTCAAAGGCTGCTCAAGACAAAACAATTAGAGTGGAAAAATGTTATAACAGAACATTATGTGCACTTGGCTTCAATAAAAATTTGTCACTACGTACAGCATGGCACCTACATTGTCACGCTCATGTTGTCACAACAGTGTGGTCCAAATAAGCCGGTGGATTCCCTACACAAAGAAGCTACACATAGAAGCTACACATAGGGTAGAAATTGGTCCCACTCTGTTTGACACTGCAGTAGTGAATGCAACGTGTGCGTCAGTGCTTTCTTGATTGCGCACTCAGCGAGTGCTTCACTTTAAGGAGGTTCGACACGAATTTTTCTGGCGTCCCTATGCTCTACCGGGAAGCTTCTGTTTCTGTGTTAGATCCACCAGAAATAATCAGCTGTCATGAAATCCCCAAAGGTACTCTACCCCTCGAAGGTGACCCATTGGAGTATGAAATTTGCATAAATTGCTTCTGTGCCACTAGGGTACTGCATAAAACTTCTCTTCAATGCAAATTATCTTCCCATTATGTTCTAACTACATACTGTTTTGTTCTGAAAAGGGGGGGGGGGGGGGGGGGGGAGCGGACTTGGGATTTTACACTCGGTGAAATGTGTGTGGTATACATAAATCAAAATACCAACTCAAGTAAAATTCAGAACTTTGGGCACAGTGGACCGCGAGCTTCTGGGTGAGCTGAAAGGTTAAGAAAGCACTCAACGTAACAGCTATTAGAAGTGCAAAGCAGTCATTCGCAAGTGTTTCCCTTGATTGATTGATTGTTTGATTGATTGATTGTAGGGTTTAACGCGCCGACGCAACGCAGGCGATGAGGCGCGCCGCAGTGGAGGGCTCCGGATTAATTTTGACCACCTGGGGATCTTTATCTCATGCGCCGAAATCTCGCACACACGGGCGTTTTTGCTTGTCGCCTCCATCAGAAAAGCGGCCGCCATGGCCGGGAATCAAACCCGCGACCTTGTGCTCAGCAGCGCAATGCCTTAGCCACTGAGAGCCACTGCAGCGGGTTGAGCTGAAAGGTTAAGAAAACGCTCAACGTAAAAGCTATAAGAAGTGCGAAGCAGTCATTCGCAAGTGTTTCCCTTGAGCTTTTGTTGCCAGTACCTTACGTTTATCTTGTTTATTCGTTTTGGTTTTGTTTTTCTGTGTTTCTTTTTCTTTTAATGTGCTTCGCTCTCGTTTATCAGTTTTAATCAACTCGGCCGCAATAATCTCTCAAATTCCCCGATTTCTGGCCAGTCTACCATATGGGCGTGCGTCTCGAAGCGAGGAACAACAGCAACAATTGGAGAAGGCCGCCGGAGACTCGCTCGCGACGCCCGGGTCTACCATTGTCTCGTCCCAGTGCTCTTGCCTTTTGGGAGCACAAAGAAGCTGGGCTGCCACCGTATGGATGCGTGTCGTGCCGTCCGTTCATTTGTTGCAGGGACGGCTCGTCGGCCGTGCCCGAACTATTCGGAGCAGGTTGACTTTTATTTCATTTTCCCACTCACCCTTCCTTTTTTTTTTTTTCTCTTCCTTGGACTAAATCATTTCTTGCTCCCCTATTTCATCTTACCTAATCGGTTTTCATGACCGCAACAAATTTCTCTTGGCCAATTCCCCTACGCGAGTGGGTACGTTTCATTTGACTTGTGCGTAGGGGTACCACCTTCCTACTAACGAAATGTGGGATACGACAGGGGGGGGACAGGAAATATCGACTATGAGAAATTAGCTACAATGAATCATTTTATAACTTTTAAGAGATTTCGTGCAATGTGGAGGGTCTGCGACACTGTATGCATTTCGTGCAAGTAAGTGTCTCCCTTCTGGCGCTGCCGCAAACTATAAAGGTTGGCCCGTGGTTGTCCATTTTGTTTTCGGCACCAGGGGGATTCCGATGTGCTCCACTGCAGCTTTTATAGCTCCCTCTTTGAAGAATGCCACCGCACTGTTAACTCATGTCACATAGCAAGCCACAATAGACACCATTCGCTCACGAAGCTTTTTCCTGGCCTTGCACGTGTCTCTGCGTGCCGTGACTGATGAAATGCGCCGCTCCACAGATGTGGCAATGCACGCTTCCCAAGACATAACGCGGGCATCTCCCTGTTCACCAGCAAAACTTGAGATTGTACTTGGTGACCTCACGATAGACCTTGTATTATGCGGGACATTTTTGAGGATTTTTGTATCTCTTGCGGGACATGGGACAGCCCTCGATGCGACAGTCCCGCAAGCTGCGGGACGGGTGGTCCCCCTGCTTGCATGATGCCCAGCGACACTGGACAGATGAGATCCCGGAACCCTAAAGTGCTCATGCACCCCTCTGTCTAATGATGACAATGGTTGAACGCGAAGCCTTTTCGTGATGAATTACTTGGTTGGCCAATCCCACACTACAAGTAAGCGCTACTCCGGAGGTACGCACCACTTTTCCAGAATACCCACAGCAACTTTCGCATCTGCACCCTGTAGGCCTAATAACGTTTGAATTTGGGGTGTACGGCGTGAATCGGCACCTGCTGCCTGGCGTTCGCTTCGACCGTATTGAAATGGAGTAATCGCGTAGACGCCGGGTTCATAACGCGAGGGACACAGGTTTGATTCCAGCCGCAGGAAGCGTGTTTTTTCTTTCACTTCATCCACGATCCTTCATCATCATTGACAGAGGAAGTTGGCTTTCCTGCAGGACGTCTCGACGTGCAACGGCATCAGTGAGAACACTAAAGCTTCACTATAAAACTTTTGGGGCGAAACTCCCGACGCAACAAAATCGTTGATTCCGTACACACTTTGCAGTTAATGGCATGACGGGAGTTGGTGTCAGCCCTACGCACACGCTGTCACATCCCTATTGCATTTAGATCTCTTGTGCACCATGCTGAAAAAGGCGCTTGCGGATATGAACAGTTCAATCGGTTTCGACGTATTGTGCCACTCACACTCTGATATCTGGTGAAGAGGCAATGGCTTATCAGCGGTTGCAGTAACACCCACGGCCAGAACTTCCAGATGGCGGTGCTGTAGCGGTACCACTCCTCGTCCGCAATATCCTGCAAAGAGGATAAGGTGTAACAAGAGGCACATCAGGCATACACCCGACTACAAAAAGCTGGCGAACAGGAATTTCAAAACTTGCCTTGTCACGGGGAATGCCATAAAACCCGTCAACGAATTCCTCCGGCGTAGCTGCCGGCAACGTTGAATCTTCAGAAAACAGGTGTTGAAAAAGTCAGCGGAAATTCGCCACGCATTCTCTGGCTCACAAAATCAACAAAGTCACCAACATCAACACAACAGTAATAAACCTCCGGATATTAGCAGAAACGTACTTGTTTTACTCGTTACGAAGCTCGCCAAAACGTAAAGTAATCCGGAAGTCCAGACCATCCAGTGAAACCCCCTCAGAAAAGTTTCCCATCTCCGTAGCGAAGTTCCGTGCCTGAGAAATGGTAGAGAATTGAACGGAAAGTGTATGAGAAACATTTTTCGCGCGATCTGTGCAAAATAGAAGCACTCGATATACACATGCACGTCGCAAGAAAGGCGTGACTCACTCATTCTTCACGGCTTCGGGAGCTTTCTCGTATCCAGCGGCGTCCGATGAACGCGTCATGACAGCTCCCAAACAACGCCGGCGCTTGTACGGTTCCGGAAACCGTGAGCTAGGCTTAGACGATTCGCACGACAGACGACGTTTCCTACGCAGACCATCGCGCGGTAGAGGGGCGATTAGTCTTCCGTCATGTCTGCAAGTGCGGCGAATAACAATAAAAGCCAGCAACAGACAGATAGCCATCGAACTCACTTTGCGCGGCCCACTCTCCAACCACCTACGTTCAAGCATCGCTTCGGGTTCACGCCATCGAGCACATCACAAAAAGGAACAAACTTTACTACGGGAAGTTGAAAAAGCACGATTTGTGCCTTAGCAACGAGCACAAGTCATTCCACAGCATGTCGATGTAGCAAATATTCGTAAAAGAGCTGAACACGGAACGACACACATGATTCGTGCGGGGCAATCGGACCGTGAAGTTTGAGCAGACGACCCGATAGCAGCACAAAGTTAAAAAAGAAAACTTTTCACTAAACCTAATTGTTCAGCGCAGGAGATTAAAAATAAATAATTTATTATTATAATACTTTTATGAGTGTGATACATTACATGTAAAGTTAACGTATTCCTCCAATGAGAGCGAAGTAAAGAGTGCGCGCATTTTGAAAGGCCTCAAGGTCGTAATCAGCGCTTCCTTCACCGAGAGGCGGATTAAGACTGAACTCATGGCGAGGTGGGGGATGAGGTATGCCCCCACCACGGTGTAAGAATATTACACCGTGGCCCCCACAGTAGGCTTTTTAGTACTGGTAGCTTTGAACGTCTTTTGGAGAAACCGTCAACCCCCCCCCCCCCCCCCCCCGTCCCCTTTTCCACGCACACACGCACACACCTCCCCTGATTCGCCACTGGTTAGCCCTGTATCCCTGGGTAGGGGGGGGGGGGGGGATATTTTGAATGCCTAGGGCTTAGAACGTGCGTAGAAAGCTCGTTGCAAATTTTTCAGAGGAGCCACCAAGTCGGCATCCGAAGGATGAGCACTGTCGTCCGTCAGGGCAATACGGATTTTTTATTTAATTTAAGCACTTGGTATTCCGAATTAGATTAAAAGTTATAGTATGGAGGTCGTATAACAGTACTTCCTCAATAACAAAAATATGCAGGCAAGAATCAAAGCCCACACGTGACACCTCATCGTACGGTGAAAGCTGGAACCCATTTTCGGCGATCGCCAAAGTATGTTCGCACGCAACAGCTAAACGAGGCACGCAAGATTGGAGAATCGAAAAGTGCGGCCCAGTTTCTGGATAATGATGGCCGTAATAAGATTTTCAAAATTCACTCTGGCTGGTCAGTCGAGACAGAATCAAGAGCAAGGTGCGGCTTTGGGCTGTTGGCTCGTGACTGTTTGATTTACGCCGCCCCAAGAAACAGGGACAGAAGTACACGAAACACTACAACAGTGAAACAGTGGGAAAAGCAGGCGTCCAGGTCGTCACTCCAGCTCCGAACGAACTAGCCAGCCAGCGCAGGAGAGCGAGATGAAACGAACCTCTCGCGCCTCGATGCAAAAAGTGCCATGCGGCACATTAAAATGAGATATAACTGTCGATTAAATGTATTTAGATACTCTTCCTATCCCAACAGTATTAACGACTGCTGGAACACGCTAAAAATTGAAACATTATCACAGTCTAATCTTCTAACAACCCTTGAAACAGCATTTTGAGTTGATGAAATAACCCACATATTTATCCTGTTTATCCTGGTTTATCTTTATTTATATTTATTTATTTATAGTTATCCTCTTTATCTTTATCCATATTTATCCTGGTTGTTCGTGTTTATTTTAGGCTATGTATTATCACTGCTTTCGTTGTACTCCTGTGCTTTGTACGTTTCTTACAATGCTCTGCTGGAATTAAGTGTTTAGTTTGCTCTTGTATGATGTTATGTATGATTTCAGTTTGGTTATAACCCAATAGAAAATGGTAGCTGGTCCCAGCTGGTTTCTGGTTAAATATTCTACTGGGCCCAGCTGGTCTTAGCTGGTCCCAGCTGGGAGCATAAACCAGCTGGGACCAGCTACATTTTCTTCGTGGCTGTTTTTTTTTTTTCCTGGTGTAACCCCCTGCAACAATAATTTCCAGTGGGCAATGTACGTACTTACAATAAATAAAAATTGGTGTCCTTCCACTCTGTGAAGAAGGATGACCTGCAAAGCTGGACGCAGTACACAAAATGCACAAAACGAAATACGTCTGTTCGTAGTTTGCGATCGAGAAGTTAGCATTTAGCCCAATAAAATTTCGAAGGACTCGAGATTTCTTCTAGTGGACAAACATGGAGCTCTTTGTTGACCTCCGGCGTCGTAGTCATCTTAGTGTCTGCGGAACACACCAACCCAATCCGCTGGTCCACAGAGGACACCGGAAAGTTCGCATTGGGGCGTTGGACGTACATGCACGTTTAAACCTCCCACGAGCATAACGGACACGGCATTAGTGAGAGCCCGCACGTCCCCAGGCCCCTTCCCTCCCCTCTCAACTCTTGTCTAATGAACATGCAACCAGTTCTGAGCACGTGCTTAGAAGTGAAAGGCATCGCCAAAATTGTCGCTCTGAAAGTCCCCCAAGCTGAACAAGAAAAAATGGCGAACTTCGACGTTGCCATACATCCTGGAGAGATTCCCAGCTGCTCGGGGAGCTGAAACTTGCGGTGGAAACTGCGGCGGTAACGTTTTTCTGTTGTCTCCGCACCCATTCACGCTTCTGTTCCGGCTGGCGCTCCTTCGATTCCCCCTGCTCTTCCTCCGAGCGAACGACACGCGTCTATCCATAAGGGAGTTAAAACCTGGAAGTACTCGAGTTTTATACAAGAGGAGAAACACGTGGCAGTCCGTTTCCGTTCCACGTCGTTGGCACATCTTAATGTCTGCGTAACACACCAACCAAAACCCAAACCGCTCGACCATGTCGCTTTGAGCCGCGAGAGTGCCACTTAGATTTCCCGCCAGCGCCCCGCGCATGTCATTGGCAGCGGCAGGAAGACTATAGCTGTGCATGCACGCCCCCCCTGCCTCCACCTCCAACCAGTGCTTTCCTAAACTGGCAACTGGTGATGGGTGCGTGCTTAGACGTGAAATACACGGCCAGAAAGTCGCGCGGAAAGCCGTTCACGCTGAAAAAGAATTATCGGCTCACGTCGGCGTTCGGTGCGGGCAAGTTGCTCTGGTAACGCCTATGAAGGGCGCTACCGCCGTAATCAGCCGAGTGCGAAACTTGTGAAACAGGCATCACTGGTGGCGAGGGTAATAACAGTTGTGAAAGCGATGTACCGGAATGATAACTGGAGGGGAGGGGAGGGGGAGGGGGGTTAGACATATAGAACTCCAGCGTTCGCCGCTATCGTGGCAACACTTGCTCGGAATGAGAAAGACAGGTTATAGCGTACGTCCCCCCAAGGTGATGTCCAATGATTACAGCTTCCAAAAAAATGAAGGAAGGGGCCCCCACTTATGTATCAACAACGATAGGGCAAAGGTGTTGCGGCAGCGAAGAGGAAGCAAGTCGGCTGCAATCGTGG